>NC_092411.1:193712562-194323280 GCF_040894005.1 Engystomops pustulosus | reverse complement strand
TACTGGGAGCCTTTTCAAGTCTAATTGCTTCATAGTTTATATTCTGTTTAGTTTGGCTCCATTGGATATTATGTTGTGCATTTTAAGGGACATGGTAGTGAAATTGAATATCCAAGTTATATAAAGTGATGTATCAAAAGATATGAGTTACTATATTTTGGTCAAGTACAGGCAGACACCCGACTTACAGATGACCCCTAGTTACAGAAGGACCTTTCTGCCCAATATGACCTCTGGTGAAGTTTTCTGGATGCTTTAGTTTAGTCCCCGGATGCAGTGATCAGCTGTAAGATGTCTATAATAAAGTTTTATCTATAATCCTTCTTCCCATTACAGCTAAAAAATTTGAAAATCCAATTGTCACTGGGACATAAAAATAATTTGTGTGAAACTACAATTTTTCAAATATACAGTTCAAAATTACATACAAATTCAACTTAAGAACATACCTAAAGAACCTATCTTCTACGTAACCCAGGGACTGTTAAGTATTTCAATATGTAGCTTACATCATTTTGTTAAATTTGTGTTCCATAATTTTCACCAAATACCAAATAAATTGATTCATTTTTACACTGTTGACCAATGTGTCACCTAGCATTAGAGGAAGACATAGGAAACCCACAATATCACACATGAATTCTTTTGTAAATTCATATGACACTGGACCAAAAATGTATCATTATCTTTCAAAACCTCCTGTGCACTACCGTAAGGTTGTAAAGTTTGCTCAAGTACATAATGCCAGATGAACCCTTGTGACACTTTTTGCTGTTGGCAGCAAATTCCTGACCAGCGATAGAAACTATTTATATATGTGTCTAGGGTGGGTACAGCGGAAGATCAGTGCTTATTAAACTCATGAGCAATCTAATCTGACTAGGAAGAATGAAGGGTGTCTCTGTGTACTCACTGTTGTAATCTGGTGTTATAGCAAGACTTTATCAACTAGCATACACACTGTGAAAACATTGACAAGTCATAAAAACATAACCGTATCCAAGCCACTGATATATAGGGAGCTATATGTTCATGAGGCATTTCCCTCGAGTTACTAATCACACATTAAATCAACAGCGTCACCGATAAACCATAATTTGTGACTCATCGTGCAAATTCAACTAACTCATGCATTATACAAGATTAAAGGTAGTTGTAAACCTAGTAAGAACCACACTGTGGTGGTTTATAGTATAGGCAGTTTAGGCCGAAACCATTAGCAGCTCTGTGCTACTGATAACTTCATCAAAATAATACATGGATAAACCAGGGATACTTACTCATAGATCCTGGCACCATGACGGTGGTAATCATCTTATATTTGTTATCCATGGCCACCTTCCTTCTAAAATCAACCTTAAAAATGATGCTAATGAGCCTTAAGGGATACCCTTCCATGATTTAGATGTACAGACTGTTGCACCGGCCCCGCTTCTTCCCCCTGCTCCCTTAGCACTTGTGCAGTAAGCAGGAAATGCTGAGGAAGCAAGGAGAATGGTGAGGCAACCTGTAGAGCTCTTGATTGTAAGTACCATTAATTATTTTATAGAAAAACTTAAGAGCAATGGGAGCCCACAATCTTTATACAGCCCTGGGCCCATGGTAGCCTTAACCGGCCATTGAAGATGCTCCATAAATGTCTCATTGTGGAGATTGCAGTGGCTAATAGCATTTTATAGAAACTGATTAATGTACTGCCTAACTGACGTCAAACAGTTATCATCTGCTAAGAAGTTGGTTTTGAAATTTTTGTCTATTAATTTGAAAGATCTTTCATCCATGAACATTAACTGCTTGAAATATTATGATTATCATTTGTTTAATGGCTATTTAACATCATACATGTGTCTAATGTTTATATATATATATATATACATACACTCACCGGCCACTTTATTAGGTACAACTGTCCAAATGCTCGTTAACACTTAATTTCTAATCAGCCAATCACATGGCGGCAACTCAGTGCATTTAGGCAATCTCCTGCAGTTCAAACCGAGCATCAGTATGGGGAAGAAAGGTGATTTGAGTGCCTTTGAACGTGGCATGGTTGTTGGTGCCAGAAGGGCTGGTCTGAGTATTTCAGAAACTGCTGATCTATTGGGATTTTCACGCACAACCATCTCTAGGGTTTACAGAGAATGGTCCGAAAAAGAAAAAACATCCAGTGAGCGGCATTTCTGTGGGCGGAAATGCCTTGTTGATGCCAGAGGTCCAAGGAGAATGGGCAGACTGGTTCGAGATGATAGAAAGGCAACAGTGACTCAAATCGCCACCCGTTACAACCAAGGTAGGCAGAAGAGCATCTCTGAACGCACAGTACGTAGAACTTTGAGGCAGATGGGCTACAACAGCAGAAGACCACACCAGGTGCCAATCCTTTCGTCTAAGAACAGGAAACTGAGGCTACAATTTGCACAAGCTCATCGAAATTGGACAGTTGAAGATTGGAAAAACGTTGCCTGGTCTCATGAGTCTCGATTTCTGCTGCGACATTCGGATGGTAGGGTCAGAATTTGGCGTCAACAACATGAAAGCATGGATCCATCCTGCCTTGTATCAACGGTTCAGGCTGGTGGTGGTGGTGTCATGGTGTGGGGAATATTTTCTTGGCACTCTTTGGGCCCCTTGGTACCAATTGAGCATCGTTGCAACGCCACAGCCTACCTGAGTATTGTTGCTGACCATGTCCATCCCTTTATGACCACAATGTACCCAACATCTGATGGCTACTTTCAGCAGGATAATACGCCATGTCATAAAGCTGGAATCATCTCAGACTGGTTTCTTGAACATGACAATGAGTTCACTGTACTCAAATGGCCTCAACAGTCACCAGTTCTCAATCCAATAGAGCATCTTTGGGATGTGGTGGAACGGGAGATTCGCATCATGCATGTGCAGCCGACAAATCTGCGGCAACTGTGTGATGCCATCATGTCAATATGGACCAAAATCTCTAAGGAATGCTTCCAGCACCTTGCTGAATCTATGCCACGAAGAATTGAGGCAGTTCTGAAGGCAAAAGGGGTCCAACCCGTTACTAGCATGGTGTACCTAATAAAGTGGCCGGTAAGTGTACATTGCTTGTGCTGTTACTATATTAGGCTATATTCACACTGCCGTTGCCCGCCGGTACCGTACCATAGCGGGCAACGGCAGTGCACGGGGAGAGGAGGAGGAGGTGAGCGCAGCTCAACCCCGCCCCTCTCCATAGGAAGTAATGGCGCAGGGCGCCATACTACAGGTAAAGATAGGACAGGTCCTATCTTTTTCCCGGGTACGGAGCGGTACAGTGCCGCACGTGTGCTGCACCATACCGCTCCCGTAGGGCGCCATGCGCCCATTGCCGTCTATGTAGGACGTATATCGGCCGTATATACTTCGGCCGTATATACGTCCTCCATACGTTAGTGTGAATGTAGCCCTAAGGTGAATGGGATTCACTTAAAAGATCATATGCCCCTGAAGTACTCCAGTTTCATAGAACGGTGTTTGTCAGATTGAGTCTTTTTGTAGTAATGGGATTGATGTGAAGGGTGATAATTTATGTAGAGATGTGAAATATTTTGGTCTATACAGCCAGTGAGAAAAATAATTCACACTGTTCTTGCAGTCAATCAAAGCTGCTTTCCTGCAGGCATTTGTGCTGCAATATAGGACATAGAGGTACAGTATGCGGTGATGTGGAATTACCCCTAAGGACATTGCTTTGTAACTATAGTTCAATGTCAGCACTCAGGAGATATGATAATATATGGAATAACTAATAACTACATATTGATTTCATGTGACACCTTTCACATACCTTCACCTATGGTTTATTAGACAGCTAGCATGATTGTTTTGTCTACGGCCTGGTATCCTTACAGGAGACAATGTAAAGTACACTCCTTTGCCAAATAAACGTTCCCTCCCTACCATGCACCTTTTACATATTGACATACTTTGTTACTCATCCTCAACAACGAATGGCCCAGACAGATATTCAGTGACAGTGGTGATGATTCATACTCGGCAGCGTGAATTAGGGAGGAAGAAAGCGTGCACAGACCAGATGTTATGTCAGAGCTTGTTTAACAAGCTAATAAAAAGCACTCAGTTCTTAGATCCCAAGCTAATGCAAGTTCACAGTACACATCCACACTATGTTATTAAAGTATCCTAACTGTCAGGGATGGACCAGAAGCTAACCTGTGCTCAATACTATCAGAACAGTACAACTCAACAAGTAGGATTGTATATACAGAACCAGAAGCTGATCTATCACAAACCATCAGGCATAAATATTTCCTTATGGAGAAAGTCATTATTTATTTTATAATAGATCTCATATAAATGGGTATTCTGAGATTATTTTCTAAAAAAAAAAGCAAGGGTCCGTAGTCTTATAAAACTTTATATATTTTATATATATAAGCATGTGTGTCAGAACTCGCAAATTGTACTGATGGATCAGGTCTCAGGCTTCTTGCTGAAAAACCACATCCAGAGTTTCTTGCTATTCTGTGTATCGACTTCTGCTTTGCCTACTGACCATTCTATTTGCTATACGATTCTGTACCTTTGCCGCCATCTTGGTTTTGACCCGGTTTGTTTGACTCCGGCTGTCTGTATCAGTACCGTTCATCTCCTTGTCATCTTAGACAAAACCAATAGTACCCCTTTAACAAGAAAAAAAGGGGGGGTGGAGGCACTGTTAAATAAATAGAACAAAGCAAATGGAGTTAAATATGACCCTTTGTTGTTGAAAAATTAAAACATATTGATAAAAGCATTTGTAGGCACCCTAAATAAGGTGCTTTGGAAAATATACAGTACAAAACGGTGACACAGATGAGATAAAGTCGTCACCTCGGACAGAATTGGAGGAAATGCAAGTAATCAGGATTTGTAAACACAAATGGTAGGGAAAGGTGGTGAGCATATACTATGCAGGGAGTATATAGAGGCACGCAGCTGTTTCTATACTGGACCAATGTGGTCACCAGATGGATTAATAGTAGTACCTTACCAATAATAATAATGTGAAGACCTCCACTGTCCGGGATGCTTTTATCAATATATTTTAATTTTTCAACAATAAAGTGTCATATTTAACTCCATCTGCTTTGTTCTATTTATTTAACAGTGCCTCCACCCCCCTCCCCTTTTTTTCTTGTTAAAGGGGTACTATGGTTTTGTCCAAGTTTGTATTGGAAGCATTATCTGGTGCGATTACTGCCACATTGCTGCCGATATATACACAAACATTTGTTACACTGACTTTTACCAGTCAGGTATATCGACCTGGTATCCCTACCCTTCTTTCCCCTTTTCCTGATTCTTACATGTTTTGTCTCCTTGTCATCTTGTAGGATCGCTCAGGGACCGTCAGATAGGTTCCTGATAGTGGGTCTGACAGCTAGCGCCAAGCCTGGTTGTGGTTGCGCAGTTGCTGGACAGGTACTGACAATGTGTTTGTATATGACAAATGACCAATCAGGCCAGTGATTGGCTCAGCTGACATGTGAAAGATGGTCATCATCATTCTCAGGGGAGCAAAGCCTGCAGGACTAAAAAGCTTGTAAGCTGTCATTGCAATACAAGACTTGTGTTTAAATCAGCATGGTGGCTTAGTGGGTCACATTACAGCCTTGTAGCACTAGGGACCTGGGTTCAAGTCCCAGGGTCAACATCTGCAAAGAGTTTGTATGTTCTCTCCAAGTTTGTGTGGGTTTCCTCCGGTTTCCTCCCACACTCCAAAAACCATACTGGTAGGCTGATTAGATTGTGAGCCCCATTGTTGACAGGGACGATTTGGCAAGCTCTGTGCAGCGCTGCGTAATCTGTGTTCACCATATAAATAAAGGAATTATTATTATTTATTATTATTAAGTTCATTAAACTACCTGCTTCCTGAAATTTATCATTGTATGTAATTCTGTTTATTTATAGGTAATCTACCATCAAAATCAAACATGATAAAGCAATGACACTTAGAAAAGATCAAGAAACTGTGGTAATGTTCTTAAATTTGTTATTCATTACCTCCTTTCTTCCCAAATCAACTTTTACAATTATCTGAATGAGCCTGAAGGGCTTCTGGGGGTGTTACCATATCCCCTCCGTGATTCAGCTTCACAGGCTGTTAAATTGTCTCACCCTCCAATGGGTAACAGGAAACTCACTTAAGGCCATGTGCACACAACTCATCCCGCCCATGTCTCTAAGTTCGGCTCAATCAAGTGAGGTGAAAAATGGCACTTGCACGAGAATCTGTTCACTTTATCACTTTCCCATAGACTTCTATGACAGGGCAGAGCCTCAAACATGGTTAGAAATAGGAAATTACATTTTCTCAGGAGCATAAGTCGCAGACAAACTGCTGTTATTAATTAGTATTATTAATTAGTAATTTCATTCTGTGAATACATTTCAGGCAACCCTGACACTTTAATAGAAATACACAGCAAGGCTATGATGATGAAAAGAAGTGAATACCTTTTAGATCCCGGCATTAGATGACTCTCATAGAAAATGATACTTGCTTCTCCTACCTTAAACTGTTAAGCATATTTCATGGTTTCGATAGTTGTATTTGTACTATTTGAGTGGCATTTCCTCTCCCACAACACTGTGTAAGTTGAATGAAAGAAGCCTCTGTGTGATATTGCTTCACATGTGGAGGTGGTAGAGGTTTGCTAATATCAAGGAAAACATCTTAGAAAAATTATAAGTTTTCATGTCTGGATTGAGTGACGTATGATGTGGTTACAACATCAATTGTTGTGGAAATAACTAAGAAACCGGGTGTAAGGTATACACTTTCCACAAACCACAGATTTGGAGCCTGTCCAAGACACAAGTAGGAAGTGCCATACATGGAAGTAGCTTCTGGCGCTCACACTTCTGCGTGACAAAGCAAGCAGCTGCTCGGTGGAGGTGACTTTTGAAGCTAAGGCCATAAGATAATGGACACCTTTACAACTTAAAGGAATCTTGTAGTTGTCACCTTTTACATGTCCTGAACAAGTGAGAGTTATTAAAATACATAAATAATGAAATTAACCCGACCAACCAGACCTGGGAGGTCGATTTCCCAGTTTCCCAGAAATCATGAATAATGATGCCATTATCCTGAGACCCCACAAAGTCTGTTGCTAGACACGCTGATTGATAAGTGTCAGTGTGATGGAACTAGCACTAAGGAAGTCATCATAAAAATATAATAATATTTCATTATTATGCTTTTAATGCATCCCAATACAGGATTGGATTATGTATAAAACAAGAAGAAAGGTCAACACACCCCGTGCCAGTTGGTCAGGGCTTGCCCTTTATAAATCACATCATCACAAGTTAGTCTTGAGGCGTACCTTATAATAACATTTCCTTAATTCTATAACACATTGGTGCACAATGATGCTAAGAGTTGGTGAACACTTACCCTCAGAGTGTGCCTTAGGTTTAATGCACCTTTCACCTGTTTTCTTGACCAGGAAGAGGTTGGTGGAAAAAATGCCTTAAAGGTAGACAGTGATAAGACATGTGGTGATGAATAATAAATCTGGTCTAATATTTGGATTTATTCAGAACATTTTGGCAACAAGTTTTGCAACTTAGACCACACTCATTTCTCACAAGGTCAGATTTATCTAATATATAAAGCTGAGTGTGTGTATATGTATGTCTGCTATAGGAATATGTACCGTTTCATTTACAATCACCAAATTTTTCACATCTTAGACTAGTTTTTTTGCTGAAATTTTCACTTAGCGCTTTCCAAAATACACTTATTAACCATCATATACAGCAGCCATTGTCTGCTGCTGCTGTGGCAGTTGGATGCTGAGCCGTAATTGGTTGCTATTCTACCACAGGTCATTATTATGAGCTCTGAGCTTTGATTTGTTACTTTAGGCAGTATAAGACCGCGTATGAGGTAATATGGATAGGGATACAGAGATAGGAGGAGATTTATCAGAAATGGCTGAGGTAAAACTGTTCCAGTTGTCCACGGAAACTAATGAGAGATCAGCTCTAATTTTATAAACAGCTATGCGAAAATGAAACTTGAGCTCTGATTGGTTGCCGTGGGTAACTAGAACAGTTATACTCTCAGACACTTCTGATAAATCTCCCCATAGACAAAGTGACAGTCAGAGAAAAATACAGATACTGTCAGGGAGAGAAATTCAGAGATAGTCAGAGACAATCGATGACAGACAGAGTCAGCGACAGTCAGAGACAGAGACAGTGAGAGACAGTCTGGGAAATTCAGAGACAATCGGAGACAGAAACAGTGAGAGACAATCAGAGAAAATCAGAGACAGAGACAGTTGGAGACAGAGACAGTCTTAGTAAGTCAGAGACAGATACAGTCTGTTAAAGTCAGAGATAGTCAGAGACAGTCAGAGGGACCCGGAGTCAAAGACAGAGATAGTCAGAAACAGACAGAGACAGACACAGTCAGAGACACTCAGAGACACTAACAGTCAGAGACAGAGACAGTCAGAGACAGAGAAAGTTAGAGACAGATAGACACAGGCAGATAGACATAGACAGAGACAGTCAGAGACACTCAGAGACATTCAGATACAGTCGGAGAGAGAGATAGATACAAATAAAACTTTTTTTGTTAACTCATTCTATTTTGTTATAGCTAAGAGCAGTTATTTACTATCCTGGGCAATGGCAGGAGGTACAGCTCATTATCAATAAACTTCACTCCTTTTCATAAGTTGTAACAGTGTCCCAAACACTTTAAAATTTAACTCAAAGCATGTAAGCAGTTTATTAGCAGAAATTTCCCCTACATTCTGGCACAATTTGCTTAGCTTACCTTCCCTATTGTGGCCTGGCTCAAGTCTTCTCAGACCACCTCAATGTTTTATAACACTTTTTGAATGTTTTTAATACAGCTGAGATGAAACTGAACATTTAAGTCAAAACTGTGTAGTATTAAATTTTGACCAATAAATAGTGGATGGAGTGCCCTGGTTGTGGATTTTTTGCTTTCTTGGGAAGTGGTTGCCTTGCACAAGGAATGCTTTGGTTGTATCAAGACATTTTACAGGAAATGTAAGGGCAGCAGTCCATGATCTCAAACTGACAAGAATTTGGGTTATTGGGTTATCTAACAAGACAGTGTTGGAATTTATCATGGCTTGTACTGGTGTAAAAGGCAAGGAGCCAGGGATATTTTCTAACTTTGATTTAGATTTAAGGGCAAGACTTTTTAAAGAAAACCAGGTTCGGGTTTTGTGGGTAGTACGCTACAGGAAGCTATCATTAAGTTATTGGCCCACATTTATGAAAACTAGTGCAGTCTGTACTATGTGCAGTTTGCCTGTGGAATGAGTCTTCATGAATCTGACAACCCCTGCACTGCTCCAGCAGAATGCACCATTTTTTTTGGTGCACTTTCTCCATGCTGCAGAATTTTGGCGCATGTCTGTTACATATGTAGAACAATAGTAACCACACACAGTCGATGGGGTGGTGTTCAATATGGGATTTTCATCCATACAGAAAACATGGCACACACCAGGATAATTTTTATGATTTTATTTTAGTGAGTATATCACTAAAATAAAATCATAAAAATTATCCTGGTGTGTGCCATGTTTTCTGTATGTAATATATGTGGCGCAAACTCTGACTAAGCACAAATGGACCATTTTAGGTTGACATTTTTTCAGTTTTGTCCTATAAATACATGGGCAAGCACTTTAATAAATGTGGGCCAGTATGTCTAAATCTAATGAGAGGTTCCCTTTAATAAAGCATAGAAGATTTATGTGAAGAAGAGAAATATAATTTTACATTTGCAGTTCCCTGATCATCAAACTATTGAGATGTTAAGGGGAATGGTGTAGAAGGCTTTTTGGAAAATTTATCAAATATATATTACAATTTATTTGGGAGAGGAGTAAAAAAAAATCTTTACAAGGATAGTTTTCTACTATTGTTATCCCTTACTACTCTTTCTACCTTCTCCTATGATTAAGGTCATGTCACAAAAACATCAAATAAGGGGCATGCCACATGCTTGTTCAGCCACTGCATATGTGGCAATGGATGTTACTCTAAAGAGCTATGCTGCTTACAAATGCAAAAATGTTAGTGAAAATTAGATGAAAACTGGCATGCTTCAAACATTCTTCATAGTGGCCTGCTATCAGAGATTTTTATATTATATATTATTATATTTTTATATTTCTCTGCTATCAAAGAAATTTATATTATTATTACTTGCATGGAATTGGTTCTAATTACACAAAATGTATGTCACGCCTGTATTCAGTTCTCCTATGACCCTAGCAACACCTCTTGTGATAAACAAACACAACCTAAGCATTTATTACTCACAATCAGTAGATAAGAAGCTTCATCATAGGTATAGTACATCAAAGATAAACTCTCACCAACATTTGGATTGCAGAAGCCTGAGCCTACTAGTTGGAACAGGAAAACGGACAAGATAATAAATGATGATGTCAAGTGGCTGGAAACAGGAGACAAGATACAGAAACATAAAGACATGTTTCCTTCCTTACATGATGGGCATGGCTGTCACTATCCTGTTGTCTCTGCTGCTGTTATGCCAGTCTTGTTTCTGTGTCCATTAGTGTTCCTGCTGCATGCTTCCTGCTGCTGCCTGCCTTCCAGCAGGTGTGTCAAGTCTGGGATCAATGCACTTGGTAATAATGTGCCTTCTACCACATTTGTCAGAGTGTTGAGTTTCCTGATTTCTAGGTGAAAGTATTTTTTTAAATCTTCATTTAGCTGGATTTCTTTTAATCTCAATTTCTTGATGCAGATTCTGTTCACTGACACTATGGGGCAGATTTACTTACCCGGTCCGTTCGCGATCCAGCGGCACGTTCTCTGCGGTGGATTCGGGTCCGGCCGGGATTCACTAAGGTAGTTCCCCCGACGTCCACCAGGTGGCGCTGCTGCGCTGAAGCGCCGAAATGCACTCAAGTTCACCGGCCTATTCCTAGTGAAGGTAAGTGCAAGTTTCGCAACATTTTTTTTTTCTAAATGCGGCGGTTTTTCCGAATCTGTTGGGTTTTCGTTCGACCACGCCCCCCCATTTCCGTCGCGTGCATGCCATCGCCGATGCCCCACAATCCGATCGCGTGCACCAAAATCCCGGGGCAATTCAGGGGATATCGGCGCAAATCGGAAATATTTGGGTAACACGTCGGGAAAACGCGAATCGGGCCCTTAGTAAATGACCTCCTATATTCTGCATTGTGACCATACTGCTCTGTTGATGGCCAGGTTATCTCTCATCCTTATGTGCCTTCCCTCATCTTTGACCTGTGCAAAAGCATTTTTCTGTATGCTACATGCCCCAGTCCCATGACTTTTTATATGGATTATTGTGGATTGCCTGCTGCCATTTTGGCAGACTGTTTTACTATGCTTAGCCTGGTTCTAGCTGTCACCTACACACTGCAACTAATCTTAGAGATAGTGGATATGTTTCCTCATCCCATCAAAGTTTAGATCCCCATACATGGGTTAAAGGGTGAACAACAACTGAGACACCTGGGTTTAGCCCAAAGTATTAGGGTGGGGTTTTGGGGGAGAATTTGGTGAAGTGAATTGTTCAAAAATTTTTTTTTCAGATTTCAGTTGTAACAATATCAAAATGCATTTTCCACTCTTTAGTGGTGTCTGTCTGCAGCCAGTATATTACTTTAATTTAATAAATTGAGAAAAACAGATCACAGATGTATAAATAGATGGGTAAGGGTTTTAAACCTGGTGGTCAAACAATAGGAGAGACCAAATGACAAACAATGCAAAGGGAGAACTCTACGTCAGACTATGAAAGGTGAAAGGGGAGCGTAATAGTAAGCCAGATTTATCAGTGTCCGGTGCCAGATAGCCATTTCTTTTATATGTAGGAATTATTCTACTGTATTGTGCAATTACTGTACATTTGGTCACAAACAACCCCAAAAAGCATGAATCACAAACTAGAACTGCATGCATTGTGGGCGTCCTACAGGAAATAATATAAAGGATGTTGTTCCATCTTGCAGAGATTAAAAAGTTTGAATGTTTTTACAGAAGTTGTTGAATACATAAAGTAGCATTTACATGATGAAACCACAGCCTGTATCCTACATTGCAGATCCATTACATCATCCCTCATGCTCAGTAGTAATGAGTACATTGCCCACATCATGCTCCCTTACCTCATTGTTACGTGGCAGCTCTTTGAACACAGTAGTGAGTCTATAACTTCTATAACGATCAACCAAAAAATATCAGTTTCTAATTATAAAAAAGGGTAAAGAAGTGAAATTATACTAACATACTAAACAGGTTTTATATATATTAAGTCCAAAACTAACACTGGATAACATTTTAAAATATCCCTTATTTTATAAATAATTAAATCTTCCGATGAGCTGATATAGCTACTATGTGCAGGGGGCTTCTAAAATATACATACAGCTTATACTTTTCTCAAATCTGAATATTATAGCCAAATGTATTGTATTGATATTCTATTTGAGCAAGCAACACAAAGGCCCACATCTAGGTGCTTGTGCCAGTTTTCTGTTAGACTTTGCACATTCTTTCCTGTGCAAAATGCTTGTGCATGTATTTAAGAAGTTTGAAGGAGGGAGCCACAGCACCAGAGGTCAAAATTCAAAAGGGTTTATTTATAAGTGCATCCAAACATGATGAGCGCGACGTTTCGATTCACAATGAATCTTTATCAAGCATAAAAATGGCCAATGCCAGTACATATATATACACAATATACTCAGTGACGTCATTTCCTTAAGGGCGTGGTGTGGAATTGATTAAAAGTACAATTCATATATAATACATAAAGATAAGGGAGTACTATACTCCGTATGTGAATATTAACAACATTAAATATTGTGATCGGTAAAAAACAGCGATAAAAGACAATCCTTAATAGTCATCAGTGATTAAATACAGGTGCAGGTCCCCGTCATGTGTGCGTTGATGGGATGCGTCTCCATGGGATTAGTCCGAGCGCGCTGCAACTGCGCATGCGTAGTTGGTATGGTTGTCATGGTGATATTAGTCACCTGATCAGTGCCGATATCACAGTAGGTATTCCGATCACGTGATGTATCCTCTTCATGGAACGTACCAAAGGTAAATATGATAAACGAGAGACTTATAGTAGTCTGAGCAGTATCGGTATCACATAATCTTTGTTTTAAGCACTGAGTGGCACAACAAGTGCCATAATTATACGGTAGCAGTATACTCAAGAGATATCTAGGAGGACACCCTGTAGTAAAAAGTTAGATTAAATTCAAGTAATATTCGAGGGTCATGCATTCATCTAAAGCATCCATAATCAGCCTCTAGAGGTACATAGGGTTGGCTAGGACGAGTCATCAAGTGTCCGTAGCGGACCAAGTCACGACCAGCACAGGAGAGCCCCAATTTTTGTACCTATACCTGGGCCATAAGGGACTGAACGTAAAGGGTTATATCTGGTGGCATTCGTCTGTGACCACAGACTGACTCTGCACACCAGTAGGTTTACCCACGTATTTGTCCCATTAGTGTTTATAGACATAGCCAGTTAATACAGGATCCCGAAAACGGGAAACTTCATGTGGCGTATTAATAACCAATCATGCAGCTACATACATACACCCCCAAGCTACAGAGAAGAAGGGGGGGTATCCAGATAGATATATCAAAACCATACCTGCCACAACGGGGAGGGAGTGAATCCTCATGATCGAAAAGGAGACGTGCATCCATGGGGAATAAAGCTTATACATAGTGAAGTGACATAATCAATCTGTGAACAAGTAAAGAAAGTTATTGAATAAGACTCAGTAATGAGTGCAGTATAGAATTATCCCCAAAGCATAGGGGATCACAGTAAACCTAAGTCACTGGGCACAAAACTTAAAAGTCAAAGTACAGTACAGACAGTGAATGTAGTCATACCAATTGGGGACCTAGATGACACCACCCATCTTGAATTCTCTGTTTAGCCCATATGGTTCCAGAGTATTAAGTTCATATATCCATTGGAGTTCAAGGCGTTTTAATGCCCTTTCCCTATCGCCTCCCCTACGATGTTTTTGGACACCATCTATAATACGAAAACGGAGTTGTGAAATATGGTGTTGGTTTCTCGTGAAGTGGTCTGGGAGGGGTAAGTCAGTTTTGCATGTTCTGATAGTCGATTTATGTTGATTAATCCGTAAACGGCATTCTTGTGTAGTCTCACCCACGTATAGTAGACCACATAGGCACTGAATCACATAAATGATAAATGAGGATAAGCATGTGTAATGCTGTCTGATGTGATATCGTTTCCCAGTGCTGGGATGGCTAAATGTGTCACCTTTTAACATGTTGTTGCAATTGCAGCAATTTTGACAGGGGAAGCAACCCTTTCTACCAGTCTCAGTCTTCACTGTTGTCTGCATGTCAGCATGTACCAGGCGGTCTCCTAGATTTTTAGGTCTTCTATAGGCCATCATGGGGGGATTTTGGAATTCAGGTATGTTAGGAAAAGAGTCCCGAATAACAGACCAGCTGTCTCTTAAAATATTCGCTACTTTTTTGCTCGCTGTGCAGAAGGTGGACACAAACGGAATACGTTTAGTGCCCTCCATTGGTTTGGGTTTATGTTGTAACAACGTGCTTTTTTGTTGTTCCCTGACCCTAGTTTTAGTACGGGTCAGTAAGGGGCGAGGATACCCCCTCTTTTCAAATTTAGTGCACATAGAGCCTAGTCTTAGGTCCACTTTTTCCTCCTCGGCCACAATTCTACGTACCCTAAGCAATTGACTAAATGGTAGTGAGTCTAACATATTTTTTGGATGATTGCTACTATGTAATAGTAGGCTGTTTTTGTCAGTAGTTTTGGTATAAATGTCAGTAAGAAGTTGATTGTCGTTAATATTGACTACTGTGTCCAAAAATTGTAAGGATGTTTTTGAATTTACCATGGTGAATTGTAGCTCAGGGATGTGTAAATTAATCTCTTGTGCAAACAATGACAATTCTTCCTCACTTCCCTTCCATATGAAGAATATATCGTCTATGTACCTCATCCAGCCTACCACGTGGTGGAAACGGCTGGATGGGTACACAAACTTTTCCTCAAACCATGCCATGTAGATATTGGCGTATGTGGGTGCCACATTTGACCCCATGGCGAAGCCACGTTTTTGTACAAAAAATTCATTTTGGAAGAGGAAGTAGTTGTATTGGAGTACTATTTCCAAAAGGGAAATGATAAACTCTTTGCCATGGGCATCCAATTGCCAATCTTTTATGGCGTCTGCCACTGCCATTACTCCTTTTTCATGGTCTATGCTCGTATATAGGCTTACAACGTCAAAGGAAACCAAGATGTCATTCTCTCCTATTGACAGTGTACTGAGCCTATTAATAAAATCTGTGGTGTCCCTAACATATGAGCGGGTTAAAATGGCTGCTTTTCTTAAAACTCTGTCCAAGAACATGGATAGTGGTGAGAGGATCGAACCCATACCGGCTACAATGGGTCGGCCGGGGGGATTTCTAAGGTTTTTATGAACTTTTGGGAGTAAATATAAGACCGGTGTGATAGGATGTTGTGTCAAGAGGAATGCATGGAGCTTGCTATCTATCAAATCTATAGCATATGCATTATCTACTACCAATTTGATTTTTTTGGAGATATCAAATTTAGGGTCATGTGAGCATTTGGTGTAAACTTCTGTATCATTTAGTTGGCGTAAGGCCTCCTCTACATACTGGGTGGTGTCCATCACCACGATCGCCCCGCCTTTGTCGGCTGGTTTGATCGTCAGGTGACTGGCACCAGCCAGTGTGTTCAGGGCATCAATTTCTTCTGAGGTCATATTCGGTTGGGTTAAGTGCTGTGTCGTATTACACTTTAAATCATTAAATTTATTCTTAACAATTTGTATATAGGTTTCAACAGCGTTAGATACCTGTGGGGGTTGAAATCTACTCGGGTTGGACAAGCCAACCTCCCCCGATTTAAACATACAATCAGGTCTATGTGTATTCTGAGGATGATCCGTAATATCGGTATTGGTCACACTGATATTATTAGCAAAAAAAGCCTTTAGTCTAATGCGTCTAAAGAAAGAAAATAAATCGCATTCATATTTAAACCAGTCTACCTTGCTTTGAGGTGCAAACGACAGTCCCTTGTTGAGAACTTTCAATTCAGTATCGGATAGTTGTACAGAGGAGATGTTGATGACCAAGTTATTGTCCAGATCTATTGTCCAGAGGTTTCTTCCCGGACGGGGGTAATTTGGAGCGGGTAGGGTATCCTTTTGCGGGTTCTTTCATGCTTCCTACCGCCCCGCCTGTATCTTTTGTGGGTTTGTCTCTCTGTCCTAAAAAAGCCGATGAGGATGCAATACTTGAGGATTCATCAGAGGAGTCAGTTTCAAATCTTCCCTGGCCTCGTGGTCTTCTCTTTTTCTTAGGCTGGGATCTAGGGAATGTATTTTCCGGGGCTTGCCATTTGTATACAGTCCTTTCTATAGTCCTCGAGGTCCCGATGCCACTTCTGTCGCTTAATGGTTTCTTGCTCTGTTTTAAATTGGTCCAAATTTTTGTTATGTTTTTCAAGAAAATCATTATATTCCTGGGTAGAGAGAAGTTCCTTAAGTTGGTTATCATATTTAGTACACAATATTTTACTGTCCTTTATGTTATGTTGGAGAAATTCAATGTTTAGAAGCATAACATCAAATGAAAATTTATTTGCTATTTGCTCCAATTTGGAGCCAAAGATTGAGTCTTGGGGGAATAAGTTTGGGCGTAGATGAGAGCGCAAGCCCCTTAGTATCCTCTTAACTTTATAATATTCAGCGAGTGTAGACAGATGTAACTCCATAGATATCAAGTGTCTTGAACGCCTTGAACTCCAATGGATATATGAACTTAATACTCTGGAACCATATGGGCTAAACAGAGAATTCAAGATGGGTGGTGTCATCTAGGTCCCCAATTGGTATGACTACATTCACTGTCTGTACTGTACTTTGACTTTTAAGTTTTGTGCCCAGTGACTTAGGTTTACTGTGATCCCCTATGCTTTGGGGATAATTCTATACTGCACTCATTACTGAGTCTTATTCAATAACTTTCTTTACTTGTTCACAGATTGATTATGTCACTTCACTATGTATAAGCTTTATTCCCCATGGATGCACGTCTCCTTTTCGATCATGAGGATTCACTCCCTCCCCGTTGTGGTAGGTATGGTTTTGATATATCTATCTGGATACCCCCCCTTCTTCTCTGTAGCTTGGGGGTGTATGTATGTAGCTGCATGATTGGTTATTAATACGCCACATGAAGTTTCCCGTTTTCGGGATCCTGTATTAACTGGCTATGTCTATAAACACTAATGGGACAAATACGTGGGTAAACCTACTGGTGTGCAGAGTCAGTCTGTGGTCACAGACGAATGCCACCAGATATAACCCTTTACGTTCAGTCCCTTATGGCCCAGGTATAGGTACAAAAATTGGGGCTCTCCTGTGCTGGTCGTGACTTGGTCCGCTACGGACACTTGATGACTCGTCCTAGCCAACCCTATGTACCTCTAGAGGCTGATTATGGATGCTTTAGATGAATGCATGACCCTCGAATATTACTTGAATTTAATCTAACTACAGGGTGTCCTTCTAGATATCTCTTGAGTATACTGCTACCGTATAATTTCATAGTTCATAGTTTCTACGGTTGAAAAAAGACACTTGTCCATCAAGTTCAACCAAGGAAGGGAAGGGATTGGATGAGGAAGGGATTTAGGGGAAAAAATTCTATATAACATAACCATCAATGTTATTTAGGTGTAAAAAGGCATCTAGACCCTTCTTGAAGCTATCCGCTGTCCCTGCTGTGACCAGCGCCTGAGGCAGGCTATTCCACAGATTGACCATTCTCATAGTAAAAAAGCCCTGTCGCCTCCGGTGATTAAACCTTGATTTCTCCAAACGGAGACAGTGCCCCCTCGTCTTTTGATTTGATCTAATCTGAAACAACTTACCACCATATTTTTTGTATGGACCATTCATATATTTAAATAAATTAATCATGTCCCCTCGTAGTCGTCTCTTTTCCAGACTAAATAAATCTAGTTGTTTTAATCTTTCCTCATAACTGAGACCCTCCATACCCCTTATCATTTTTGTGGCTCTATGTTGAACCCTCTCCAGCTCCAGGGCATCCTTTTTATGGACCGGTGCCCAGAACTGGACAGCATATTCCAGGTGTGGCCGAACCAGTGCCTTGTATAGTGGTAATATTACATCCCTATCACGAGAGTCCATACCACTTTTGATACATGACAAGATCCTACTGGCTTTAGAGGCAGCTGATTGACATTGCATGCTGTTATTCAATTTATGATCTACTAGTACCCCCAGGTCCTTCTCAACAATGGACTCTCCCAGATTTACTCCCCCAAGGACATATTTTGCCTTTGGATTATTGGCCCCCAGGTGCATAACCTTACATTTATCCACATTAAACCTCATTTGCCAAGTGGATGACCAAACATTCAGTTTGTCCAAGTCACCCTGCAGCCTATGAACATCCTCCATAGACTGTATTACACTACACAGTTTGGTGTCATCTGCAAAAATAGACACAGTGCTATTAATTCCTACCTCTATATCATTAATAAATATATTAAATAGTAGTGGGCCAAATTAATTATGGCACTTGTTGTGCCACTCAGTGCTTAAAACAAAGATTATGTGATACCGATACTGCTCAGACTACTATAAGTCTCTCGTTTATCATATTTACCTTTGGTACGTTCCATGAAGAGGATACATCACGTGATCGGAATACCTACTGTGATATCGGCACTGATCAGGTGACTAATATCACCATGACAACCATACCAACTACGCCTGCGCAGCGCGCTCGGACTAATCCCATGGAGACGCATCCCATCAACGCACACATGACGGGGACCTGCACCTGTATTTAATCACTGATGACTATTAAGGATTGTCTTTTATCGCTGTTTTTTACCGATCACAATATTTAATGTTGTTAATATTCACATACGGAGTATAGTACTCCCTTATCTTTATGTATTATATATGAATTGTACTTTTAATCAATTCCACACCACGCCCTTAAGGAAATGACGTCACTGAGTATATTGTGTATATATATGTACTGGCATTGGCCATTTTTATGCTTGATAAAGATTCATTGTGAATCGAAACGTCGCGCTCATCATGTTTGGATGCACTTATAAATAAACCCTTTTGAATTTTGACCTCTGGTGCTGTGGCTCCCTCCTTCAAGATTGTTAACCCCTGGTTTCCGGCATCAGAAACTTGGGCCGCGGGCACCACCACAAATTGATCCATTTCACAAGAAGGATTGCTGTCCTACCTCTCCATTGTTTGTATTTAAGAAGTGTCAGAGCCACATATGTGGAGCAAGTGACCCTTTTGTGTCACGGCTGTACTATTCTTCATGCAACACAAATTTCCTCATTTAAATGGGCGTTCCATAGCACAGTCGGACTGTACACCACATTTAACAAGCAAAATCTGACAGAAGTGTGTCGCACGCCCAGTGTAAAAGGTGCCTGTGGTGGTAACAGCCGTATCCAGGGATCAGACAGAGACAACTTTGTGCAAAATAACTCACGGTTCTTTATTGAACAGGTCTCACAGCAGATTCGGATTACTGGAGGGGTCATGGAGAGGGTCCTCAGGAATAGATCACCAGCCTGGTAGTAGATGCAGGCTGGGATGGAGCTGTGTTCAAACTGTGGAAGCTGCAGCACTGGATTTGAGTCTCCTGACTCTGGTCCTGGGATTAGGTTAAGTGTCAGCACTGAACACTCTGCCTCTGTAGGCTGGAATCAGACTAAGACCACATGCTCCTCCCTGTCCAGGGGTTTTATTCTCCTGGTCAGGTGCCGCAACGCTCCGGCTCAATGGGTGACAAAAATTTCCGGAACATCCCACACCTGAATTCTTTTATCATTGCCCTCCTGAACCCCTAGGGCTCACAAATCCATCTCTATATTGTTTAAGTGTATCCCGTCTTTGCGCCTAAACTGAGGATCCATATTTTCCAGGCCCCTATGGCGAACGACCACTCCCCCATGGCGTAATATAAAGTTTGCAAGCGCCTAGTTAACCTTTGATCTAGCTTTGTTTAAACTATGGACGGACCGAGCATTGTGCCACTATAGGCAGGGAAAAAAATCTAATCAGATGAGTATAAATTAAGGGAAACAGCGACAGCAGGCGCATGGTATCATACTTGACATCACGAATCAGGGCCTGAGATGTGCGAGCGCCCAAATCATTACCCCTCGAATTCTAATAATAAAATGTGGGGGGCCCTGTCTAAACGATCATAATAGTGCAATTGTGGTAGGAGTAGAAAGTAAATTGAATCTAATCCTTTAGCAAGACGACATGCCTGCGTGTGTCCGCATGCGAGATGGATGTATTTGGTGAACCACAAGGACAAGAAGACCTGGTTCCTGTGTAAAGCTGGTAAGTATAGCATTTCTTTTTGTGCAGGTTCCCATTAGTGTGGTCTTCTTATTATGGACCGGCCGATCCTAGTTGTAGCAGAATTGGTGCTTTGAAAAGTTAGAGGCTAGACGTGTTTCAAAGTAACTTAACTTCTTCCTCAATAGCGAAAAATAAATGAATGCCATCCATCTCTGGCCTGGTAGCTAAATACACATTGTTCTCCCCTTTTGGGTTTTATAGAAAATGTGTAATGGATCTTGCCTTAAGGAAAAACTGGTGCTGGATCATTAGTGGATCTCTAGATAAGTATTTTTATTATACATATAAAGTACGAAAAAGGAGTCATATTTCTTTAGTTCAGATATATAAAAATCTAAGAGTGTTAGAAAGATACCTATGGTTGTAATCCAATAACAAATATACTATCCAAAAGCTAAAAGACATATATACAATATAAAATCTCCCATCACTCCATTGCTCCTCTGGATCATCCAGTTCAATGATGAACTTCAAACAGGCCTGGACATGGACCTTGCAGGCCCCGTAGGATTTTAATAAATGACATAATGGGGCACAACTAATTACCCGGTCCTGTCGCGATCCAGCGGCGCGTTCTCCGTCGAGGATTCAGGTTTTCGCCCGATGTCCGCCAGGTGTCGCTCCTGCGCTGAAGTCCGCTGGAGTTCACCAACCTATCCTGGGTGCAGGTAAGTGCGTGACAAGCGACACATTTTTAAAAAAAAATACAGCATTTTTCCAAATCCGTCGGGTTTTCCGACAGTTACGCCCCCGATTTCTGTCGCTTGCATGCCGGTGCCGATGCGCCACAATCCGATCGCTTGCGCCAAATACTCGGGCAATTCGGTGCAAACCGGTAATTTTCGGGATACCCGACGAAAAAGAGCGATTCGGGCACTTAAGCCCCTTCTACACTGGCGTTTTTCACGCGCGAGTTCTGCGCGTGCATTTGACGCGCAGAACTTGCATTGCACTCTGTCCCATTGTATTCAATGGCTCTTTCTTCATTAGCGTTGTTTTTCACGCGCGTGCTTGCGTTCGTTTGCACGCGCGTCAAAATCGCAGCATGCTCTATTTTTGCGTTTCACGCGCGTTTTTCACACCCTCAAGTCTATGGGGACGTATCAAAAACGCATTGCACTCGCGAACATTGCAAGTGCAATGCGAGTGCAATGCGTTTTAAACGTAAGGGTTGCTAGGTGACCAGATAAATAACAGTATTTCCCCTGCTCGCGAACGATCATTTAATTAAAAAAACACAATGAAGAACAGTGAAGAATAGAATAAAAACAGTGAACACAGTGAACACAGTGAACACAGGATCATTTAAGAGAAAAACACAGTGCAGAACACAGTGCAGAATAGATTACAGATGTTCGGCACATCTGCTTACTTGTCGGGAGATACGCGCGGAACGGTGCGCCCAAAATAGCATGTGAAGAACACTATATATGTATGAAGAACACATTGCAGATGTATTTAAACATCTGCAATTTGTTCTTCACACACATATATATTGTTCTTCACATGCTATTTTGGGCGCACCGTTCTGCGCGTATCTCCCGACAAGTAAGCAGATGTGCCGAACATCTGTAATCTATTCTGCACTGTGTTCTGCACTGTGTTTTTCTCTTAAATGATCCTGTGTTCACTGTGTTCACTGTTTTTATTCTATTCTTCACTGTTCTTCACATCTGCTAACTTGTCGGGAGATAATATACACGGGGAACAGTGAAGAATAGATCGCAGATGTTTGCAACTTATCAGAAGACATTATTTTTCAATTAAATAACCCATTTTAATCCCAAACCATGGTCCCTTTGAAAAATGCTCGATTCTCCCATTGACTCGCGCGTGAAAAATGCGCCGAAAACGCAAAAAAAACGCTATCAACACGCGCGTGAAAAACGCAAAAACGCTAATTACTCCAAGGAAAAATGGAACAAAAACGCAGCCAAAAACGTCAGTTTTTCACGCATTGCACCCTGACGTGAAGCGCAACGCTAGTGTGGAAGGGGCCTTAGGCCCCTTCCACACTTGCGTTGCAGATCACGTCAGAGTTTGATCAGGGTGCGATCAGTTTTTGGTCAGTGAAAAACGCACATTTTGCATCAGAGTGGAATCAGTTTTCAGTCAGAGTTTGTTCAGTGTCTCAGTTTTTCACGCGCGTTTTTGATGCAATTTCAATGCAATTTCAATGCGTTTTTCACGCGCAGAAAATGCGCGTGAAAAGGACTGAGCTCTATCTTTTCTATGGCAATTGATGCGTGAAAAACGCATTGCACTTGCATTGCACTTGCAAGCGTCTCAGAGTGCAATGCGTTTTTGATGCATCTCCATAGACTTGTATGGTGCGTTTTTCACGTGTGTGACTTGCAAAAGTAGAGCATGTCGAGATTTAAACGCGCGTTTAAAAAAAAGCGCGTGTGTGCGTGAAAAAAAATGCAAGTCTGAAAAGACCCATTGATTACAATGGGTCAGAGTGCAATGCAAGTTCTGCGCGTCAAAAGCACGCGCAGAAAACGCGCGTGAAAAACGCAAGTGTGAAAGGGGCCTTAGTAAATGACCCCCAGTGTGTTGTTAACAGTAATCTATCTGTGGTTCCAGCTCACTTCACGTTATTCACCAGAACCTTCCGTGTAGTTCTGGGCCAACGCCACATTAATAAATCTGAAAAGCAGCGGAGCTCCAAAAGCTTGTTTTGCACAATTTTTTTGTGCAGTTATTTAATTTTTCTCTAATTTGCGACTTTTTTAGGTGCAAGCAAAAGTTCAGCACTTAGTGGTTTTGAGTGTCTGTACCTTATCTGACATAGTGAATGGCTGTTATGCAGATGTTTACACGGCATCTATCACAATTGTGCACCTAAAAAAGTGCAAAAAAGTCGCATAAATACACCTACTCTGAGCAGGTGCACTTGATAAAAACCTCCCTTTTCATTACTGGAAACAAAGGTCAACGCTTCCCAAATAAAAAATGTACTCCATGCAATATAAAAAAAATACTTTAGCACAGTTTTGTGTAACGACTATCATCTCTCTGAGGGGGATTACTGTCAAGCTGAATGTGCAGATCTAAAATGTTATCAAACTCCATTTCCTACACATTATAACAAAAAAGGCAAAAGCAAGAATCTGTCACTTTTAGGCCCCTTCTACACTTGAGTTTTTCACGTGCGTGTTCTGTGCAAAACTTCTTCTGATGTGAAGAACTTGTATTGCACTCTGACCCATTGTAATCAATGGGCTTTTTCAGTCTTACAATTATGCACACACACAATTTTTTTTTAAATGTGCGCTTAAATCTCAGCATGCTCTACTTTTGGAAGTCACGCACGTTAAAAATCCCACCATACAAGTCTATGGAAATGTATCAAAAACGCATTGCACCCTGAGACACATGCAAGTCCAACGCAAGTGAAATGAGATTTTCACACATGAATTGCCTTAGGCCCCTTTCACACTTGTGTTTTTCACGCGCGTTTTCTGCGCGTGCTTTTGACGTGCAGAACTTGCAATGCACTCTGACCCATTGTAACCAATGGGTCTTTTCAGACTTGCATTTTTTTTCACGCACACACGCACGTTTTTTTTAACGCGCGTTTAAATCTCGACATGCTCTACTTTTGCAAGTCACACGCGTGAAAAATGCACCATACAAGTCTATGGAGATGCATCAAAAACGCATTGCACTCTGAGACACTTGCAAGTGCAATGCAAGTGCAATGCGTTTTTCACGCATCAATTGCCATAGAAAAGATAGAGCTCAGTCCTGAGTCCATTTCACGCGCATTTTCTGCGCGTGAAAAATGCATCGAAATTGCATTGCAATTGCATCAAATACGCGCGTGAAAAACTGAGACACTGAACAAACTCTGACTGAAAACTGATTGCACTCTGATGCAAAATGTGCGTTTTTCACTGACCAAACCCTGATCGCACCCTGATCAGACTCTGACGTGATCTGCAACGCAAGTGTGGAAGGGGCCTTAGGCCCCTTCCACACTCGCGTTGCATTTCACGTCAGAGTTTGATCAGGGTGCGATCAGTTTTTGGTCAGTGAAAAACGCGCATTTTGCATCAGAGTGCAATCAGTTTTCAGTCAGAGTTTGTTCAGTGTCTCAGTTTTTCACACGCGTTTTTGATGCAATTTCAATGCAATTTCAATGCGTTTTTCACGCGCAGAAAACGCGCGTGAAATGGACTCAGGACTGAGCTCTATCTTTTCTATGGCAATTGATGCGTGAAAAACGCATTGCACTTGCATTGCACTTGCGTGTGTCTCAGAGTGCGATGCGTTTTTGATGCATCTCCATAGACTTGTATGGTGCGTTTTTCACGCGCGTGACTTGCAAAAGTAGAGCATGTCGAGATTTAAACGCGCGTTAAAAAAAACGCGCGTGTGTGCGTGAAAAAAAATGCAAGTCTGAAAAGACCCATTGGTTACAATGGGTCAGAGTGCAATGCAAGTTCTGCGCGTCAAAAGCACGCGCAGAAAACGCGCGTGAAAAACGCAAGTGTGAAAGGGGCCTTAGTCTCTGCACTTACAACAAAGTAGTCTGGACATTGTACATGCAGTTACATTTTTGTGCATAAATGAAGCCCTGAATGCTTTTCAATCCTGTTTCATTATTGGTCACAAAGGAGATCTACTTTGTAGGGTAATGATTTGAGACAAATTTGGTGAAAAATTAGGCACAAATGAATCGGATGTGAATCAATTCAAAAACTCATTTACTAAGGCAAAACTAGATCAATCATAAATCACAAGTCAAAAAAAAGAACAAACCAGGCACAAAAATAGGCGAACATGAGGCACACTACGATTAGTGTCACCCATAGAGCTATCGCAAGGTGCCGGCCTAATGATAAATCTCCCCCAAAGAGTTAAAAGGCTGCTGTGTTTAATGCAAGATACATTCCACAGGTTATTGACAGGGTTCCTAGGATCTAACAATCCAAGGCAAGTACTAAGAAGCAAGCAACTACTGATTTTTAAATGTTTTCAGAATTTGTGAATGCATGTCAGGAATATGTCACATATAAGCTGTACAGTGGTGTTCCTCAATAAGGGATTTTACTGGTAGACACTGGGCATCCCAATCCAAGATTCAACATACCACATATTAATCCACATTTGAATGATACTTTCAGTAGCAAGCATACCTCCCTCCATCCCAGATCTGGAGGGTTAGTCCTGGACTTTAGACTCTGTTCCACTGTCCCGGGCATGGGAGGTATATCCTGGGTTGCATCTCTATCTGCATCTTATGGATTCAGAGAGAGTTGAATGCACTGATGATGAAGGAAAGCCATCAGCTACCCATATCGGCATTAGTCCTCCGTTGCTGCTGTATGCAGCTGGTGTGAAGAAATCATCATGTATGCAGGCTACAGAGCCATGTGTATCAGCGGCAGAAGAGAAAGCAGGGACCACAATGTGAGGAGTTGTGAGAAGGAGAGTAGGAGAGTAAGTGGCAGAGGTGGTAAAAAAAGAGGTCTCAGTAAGTGTGGGACAAAAGTAAATGGGGGATTATAGTTGAATGTTATTACAAGTAGGGGAAGGGAAACAGTGCAACTATGGAAGAGTGCAGAAAGTGTGTGCGGGGGTGGGGAATGAAGAGGGGCCATTATATTTTGCCAGTTTGCATTAGGGAGTATTATATATTTGGTCCATAGCAAGGCTGGCTGCAGGAAGGAGGCATTATACTATGTGGGTGGCATTAAGAAAGGTGTTATACTGGATGTGGCTTGGGACACAAAAATGAAGTCCCTCTGTTCTACACCAAAAGTTGGGAGTGATGGAAAGTGCTTAGGAGGCAGTTCCTAGATGCACAGTCTCCACTCTGCACTGAATGTTCTCGACAAACCACTTTAAAGTGACACTCAACCAAAATACAACATTTGTTACGTGGTTTTCTATTATGGTTTTCGATTTTTCAGATTCTTACTTTTTCCTTTTTGCTGTTTCCATTTCTATATATCGCATGTGAATGGTTGCATGACAGCAGTGTGATTCTCGTCCAGGGACATGCTATCTATACCTGAGTGTATGGAAATCTATAAGTCAGCAGACAGAAACGCCTGTCAAAGCTCCTCGTACAGACAGATTAATATAAAATAAAAGTGTGCCATTGCATATACAGAGGGTGCTTTACAGTCAGGTGGAGGTAAAGGTTTGGAAAGTTCTTCTCTAGGTGATAACTTTTACACACATTGGGCATGTTGTGTTTCTTCAGTCTTGGAGGCCTGCATAAAGTTAATGCTAGATTAAAGGAACATCGAAAGAAACATGGCAATTGATGTAATCACATCAATTACAACAACTTCTGTCATAATTCATGGCAGAAAACTGTCTTGCGCCACATTTAACATGATACCTGGGTTTAAAGACTTAGAATAAGGTCAATTTTGTTGGATGGACTGCTGTGCTGAGGTGAGGACTTTGTGCAACATAGTGATTTATGATACAGAAATGCCCTATTTTCCATCTACTGTATATACTGGCGTATAAGACTACTTTTTAACCCCTTAAAATAATGGCTACAGTGGGGGGTCGTCTTATACGCCGGATATACGGGGGCCGCACTGTGTGAGGTGTTTTTTTTCCCCGGTCAGCGCGCAGAGAGCCGCTTCCTGGGACCGCCGCGCATGCGCGGCAGTCCGCCTCTCACAGTCATTAGAAGAGGCTTCGTACGCGCTGACGGGGCGGCGCGCTGTATGCTAATGCAGCCGCCCTGTCACAGCGGTCGGCGTCACAGAGCTGGGGGTCACAGGCGGCACTTACAGAAGCATGTCGGATCTTCATTAATATCGCAGCTTACAGTTATGATCACCAGGCACTTGCTCTCTTGTTTGCTTTGCAAAGTTTTAAGCAGACTTTTTTTCATTTGGGAGAGGGGTAGTCTTATACAGTGAGTATATACCAAATTCTATATTTTTAGGGCAGAAGTTGGGGGTCGTCTTATACGCCCACTAGCAGCGCCGTGAGGAGGTGAGCTAAAAATAATGCATTACGTTTCAGAGTTGCGGATCATTTTTCTGGTGTCAACTAATAGGGGGTTCTAAGTACAACTGAAATTTTCATTCATACCATTTTGTGGACTGTACGACCTTTTCATCACTTTTAATTTACATTATTATGTGTTGTAAAAGGGTGAAAAAGTAGTGATACGGACATTTAGACGCTATTTTCCATTACAAGGTTCAATGCCAAGAACAATAATTTTAAGGCTACATTCACACAATGTATGCCCGCCATACCATAGTATGGCGGGCATATATCGGCGCCGAGGAGAAGAGCAGGGATGAACGTTGCTCACCCCCACCCCTCTCCATAGGAATACACAGCACACAGTGCCATATTCCGTAGAAAGATAGGACATGTCCTACGTACCGCTCCTGTAAGGCGCCATGAGGCCATAGAAGTGTATGGGGGACGTATATGCGTTGACCATATGTATGTCCCCCATAGGTTGGTGTGAATGTAGCCTTATATTTTGAGAGATCAGACATTTTGGGACACGTAGTTACCATTTTTTATGATTTTACTTGTTTATATTTATATGTGTTCAAGTGAATGTGGTTATTTTTATTTTCTTCATTTTCTTAAATATTTTTTATCTTTTTTTTTTTTACTATTTCAGGCACCCAAAAGTACTCAAGGGGGTCTGATCACTCAAACAATATATTGCTTCTATATTACAGTCTGTTAGCCACCGCTGTCGGGTTTGACCACAGCACCTAACAGGTCAGCTGCAGCGATCAGGACTAGCACTGACCATTGGAGATACCGGCAGGTGTCAGCTGTTTAATACAGCTGACACCTGCCAAGTAGGAGAGGGCTCAGCCTTAATGCTGTATTTGTCATACAGGTTTCTTACCGTATATACAAGCGTTCATTGTTATTCCACTCACATATCAATAGATGGCAACATATTCAACAACTTTTACTCATTTTATACAGCCAACGCCTGTGTTATTCCACTCTAGTCCATAGCGTCCTCAAATTGGTCATGCATTTGATTTTATTTACACTGTTTGCGCAACATCTTTATAGATGAACTTGTGGGTTTGTATTGCTGGGCATTTTATTTACAGTTAAAATGTATGTTTCAACTTTAAAACTTGTTTCTACCTGCAAATCAAAAACACATTTAGAAGTATATCATATATGTCGGGGAATAAACTACATATTTCTTTAAGAAAAGTGAATGTGTTTGCGTGGGTCTTAGTAGGATGGGGTATGGACAAACACATCTACTATAATTTACATTAAAAACAGTGGTGTTCCTCCATTGAGGGCAGATCACTTGGCTGCAGTACGGTGGCACACAAGTATCGACATGCCAAAAGCTTTTTGCTACAGATGATTGGTCTCCATTTTTTCAGATCCAAAAACTCCCACCTAAAATACTAAAGTGTTGATCATGGGGAAGCCAAAAAAAAGCATACAATATTGATGCCAAGTAGTCCGTAATGGGGAAAATATTCCTTCTGATCTTCAATATGGCAGCCATTTAATAAGGCCCTTGCGCCAGTTGTCTGTCAGACTTTGCACGTTCTTTCTAGTGTAAACTGCTTTTGTGTCTCACATTACCATTTTGTGGCGCAGATGCACTAGGCATCATGCAACACAAATTAGGGGTGTTCTAGAGTTCTGTCTGACTGTGCGCCAGATTTGTCATGCTAAGTCAGACAGAAGTGTGTTGCACACCCTATGTTAAAAATGCACCACAAAATAGTTAGTAGGGCCAGTGCAGGGAGCGCCAGATTCATGATCTCAGGCGCTCATTCTTCATGAATCTGGTGCACCCTGCACTATACACAGGCAAACCACATTTAGTGCAGTTTGCACCACTCTTAGTAAATGTGCCCCAATATCTATGTTGCACACATTTGCCATAAGGTGCTGTCTTAACAAGACCCTTGGTGTCGCACTTGTGTGGGTAAACATTACACAGCTTCATCTTCAGGAGCATGTTCAATACAGAAGAGGAAGTGATGCCAGCCTACCATCATTCAAGGCAGCCATATTGTGAATGGCACCCAGTCACAACACGTGACCGTACATAAAAGAATACAGCCCTAAATAATAGTAAGAGCCAAATACCCCATTATAGAAACTACACACTTCAATGTATGAAAAATCTCTTTTAAGAAGTTTGTTAATACTTTAGGTGTTTCGCTGGGGTTAAAACAAAATGGCTGTGCAATGGAATACAAACAATGGATTAAACGTAAAACTCCACAAAGTTTGATACCCAATTTCTCATGAGTATGCCAATACCCCATTTGTGGTGGTAAACTGCTGTATGAGCACATGACCAGGGATAGAATGGAAGGAGCATCACCCAGAGCAGATTTATATTGTCACATTGTACAGGCTATAAAGTTTTTATTATTTGTAATGTGCATACCTGTGCGTTCCCCGAGGTGCGTTGTCTGACGAGAATGCACATCGTGCACTCCAATATCCTGCATGTGTCGATTCCCCGCTCAGGTCTGCGGGAGTTCGCCATCTTCTGGTATATGTAAGTGCATGTCTTGCGACACAATTTATGTGTTAAATCCCGCCATTAGTCCGAATCAGCCGGATGGTCTGACGGGCCACCCGCTCCCCCCCCCCCCGATTCGTGTCGCATGAAAGCCCTCGCTGATGCGCCAAAATCCGATGCCAAAATCTGATCACGTGCGGCAAAATCCCCTGCTAAATGCCGAGCAAATCGGAAATCGTTGGAATGTCCAACAATAGTGTAGTCCGTGGACCCTTAGTAAATGATCCCCATGGAGTCTTATATTTTGCGGGATGAGATCCACTTCCCAGGTACATCATTTTGTGGCATCTATATCTAATTGAGCTGATTTTATTAACAATTTTTGTTCAGGGTTCTATCTTTTTCTTTGGCTGTTCACCATACCATAAAAATAAACGGTTATGGCAACACCCTATGTTTATAACTTCTTTATATTTGGCTCTTTTTTTTACAGAATACAGAACTCTTTTGATGAGAAATTCACTTGTTTTTGCATTTCCATTTTCCAAGAGCCATAACATTTTTATTTGTTTTGTTTTTGGACTTTTTATGGGTGTCATCATCAACTAAAATGGCTTTTATAGACAAACATATTGCTGCTTTTGCATGGGATGGAGAGCCGATCACTTGATATGTAGTTTGTCTAACCTGGGAATCACAGAGATAACAATCTTACATTTTGCTTCTCTGTCACTAAGCAGCATTTTCAGCCAGTCAGTCATTTTCTGTGATACCCTGAGTCACATACTGACTTTGGTGTTTTACTTTGAAATACTGTGAGAAAATGAGTGCATCATGCATCTCTGTGACAATAAGGTCAGTTTTGTTATGACAGACCCCAGTTTTGCTGTATTGTTTTGTCTGACCTATTGGTAACAGAACAAAGGCCATTGTACAAGCGTTATCTTTTCAACCACTTAGTTATATTTATGGAAAACAACATACATTGTAGGGATGAGGGCTCAAAAATTAAAGTAATATTTGAAGTTCTCTCCTCATTTATGGGAATAAGAACTGTATATACATAACAGTAAATGTAGTTAAAAGGTAACTGATAATCCACTGCTATCCATTCAGCCATCTACAAGTGAAGGAGGAGCAGCGGATAACCCTGCAGATTTACACCAACATTCACCTACCTTATCCTATTCACCTGATTGTGGTTTTCAATGTATGTATAAGTTCTGCTTGAATTTGTAGATTTTGGCAAAATGGTTTTTTTATTTTATTATTATTTTTATTTTTTATTAATTATTGTTTTTTCTACATTTCCGATATTAATTAACTATCCACGGGTTAGGTGAGCATGATCAGATCAGTCGTAATCAGCTCATTCCAACACACAGGGAATGGAGCAATCCAACTCTCTTGGGTGCCGCCCATCACTGGCAGGTCTCTGTTTGTATACAGAGGTCGGAGGTACTGTCCCAACCACAGCAGAAACATCTGCTACCACCTGAAATTGCTGCTGTAGAAGGTGCATAGCAGGGGTTGGGACAGCACCACGGGCATCTGTATAAACAGTGATGGACTTCAGGAACAGAAGTGTCACAGGAGGTGAGTATAAGAGGCTTATTGTTTCTAGAGCCACTCTAGATCTATACAAATTCTTTCAGGACAACCCCTTTAAAAAAAACATCTTTGTGCTAGTGGATTAGGACTTAGGTCTCATTCAGATGAATGTGTTTGGTCCATAAAACAGAGATGGGAGTACAAACCTCTTAATTCCACTGGACCACCACACCATTTTGTAGTAATGTTATCAGTATGGTACTCTTGTTATGCAAGATGAAAAGATATCTTGCATCATATATGAGTCCTATTGTTGAAATCTTTTATAAAGGACACCCAGATTGTCCATTTTACAGACACTGCTACTGCCACGGCAAAGGAGAAATAAGACTGGCTCCGGTGGACCACATGAGCCACATGGAACAGAAGAATTAACAACAAATACTTGCACTGGCTTCGAAGCACTGCGATTTCTCCCTGTAGCGTCAATGGTCACTTCTCCCCAGATTGTAGGTGGGAACCCCTTAACAAATTTACTTTGGAGCCCAGCACAGAATATACCCCTTGTCACAACATGCAAACTGCTTGCGCAAGTATTTATGAAGTGTCTATGCAAGTTTTGCAAAAAATTAAGTTTTGCACAAAATTCAGCACCTATAGGAGCATTCTGATGCTGATTCGGACCTCGTGCCACATTTATTCCAGCGACTCAATAATATGTAACATATGCCTGTTAAACTGAGTGCCCCCAAAAAACCTGGTGAACTTCGGCGCTTGCAGGGTTCCCCGGATTATTAAAGACCATGTGCCAGTTGGCAACAATCTGGCGCACTCTGCATATTAGTGAGGCAAATCTCACGTAGTACAGTTTGCATCACTATTGATAAATCTGGCCCACAGTATTTTCTCTATGTGAAACTTGACATTGACACAAATAAAACGATTCCCTTCACGTATGGCATTAAAATGCTTAACCAAGTCTGATGTCTGATGGCAGGCTGCTACACAAGTCGATTAGCAGCATTTGTCAGGGGTGGCTGATGTACTGCTTGTCTCACCTTTCTTTTGATGCATATAGTATTATTTCTTTGAAATGACACTCCTCACACCAAAAATAACACAGAAGGCAAAATGTATGCATTCAGATTAGAACAAGGAGGAGTTGTTCCCTTAGATGGATAATATATATATAAAACTGCAATCTTGTATGCTATTAAAGGTCAAGAATAATTGATTGTACTCAAAAGAAAAAAAGACCTAATATTTTCTGTTTAATCTTTGGGGAGAATTTATTGAGTCTTTGGGGTATATTTATTAAGACTAGCATACTGCATGCCAGGTATAATAAGACATACGAGATGCAGTATGCTGACTGAGATGATATTGCAGATGTAGTAGTGCTATAATAGTTTATACGGTTGAAAAAAGACACTTGTCCATCAAGTTCAACCAAAGAAGGGAAGGGATTGGATGAGGATAAACACAGTATTCAGGGTCGTTCACGCTCCTATCTGTCCCGCTCTTTGGAAAACTAACAAAAATGCTGGTATTGGTGGACCTGGGCGTGGCCTATATAATGGTCTACAGTTTTTAGACAATCTGTTGTTTAGTACATCAAAACAGTAAAATAACTAAACTTCATTCATAGGAACTATAGCATAACTAAATATATTACACGAGGAAAGTACCGAAACCAATAATGCTACATAAATACAGTAATGGAACCAAGCTGTTAGAAACAGACATTACTAGAACCAAGATTACTACATAGATACAGTCATTAAACCAAGCTTAGTGTATATATGCATTACTAGAACAAAGCTTGCAACATAGATATGGTACCAGAACCAAGATTACTGCATATACTATTCCAGAACCAGGATAACTTACATAGATACATCACCAGAGCAAATCTTACTACATAGATACATTAATAATTATAATCTTTATTTATATAGCACCATCATATTCCTTGGCGCTTTAAAAATCATATACAAATAATACAATACAGAGTAAAAATGTCATCTGGATCAACAGGAGTGAAATTCCTGCTCGCAAGAGCTTACAGTACATTACCAGAACCAAGCTTACTACATAGATATGGTACCAAAACCAAGATTGCTACATAGGTACTGTACTAGAACTAAAATAACTATATAAAGTAAATCAGATTTAGTATAGGACTGTCTCCATGTAGTTTTTCCTTATAGAAGAAAATAAAAGATGTAAAGGATGTAAATCACATGTGATGTCTGATGGCTGATTTATGTTCCACTTTTCTCACCGTGTCAGCTTCTTCCAGCCAGAACTCTTTTAGAACAAATTTTAGGCTCCTCACTTCATCATCTTCTCCTCACCTTCATAACACAAACTAAGTACTGTCCTCTTGTTCCCCTAGAGTTCACTATTATGCCACTACAGTATCTAATATAGAAACAGTGCCCCTCAGTATCCAACATAGAAACAGTGCCCTACTGTAGCCAGTAAAGTCAAAGTGACACCATAATACCAAAAAAGAGTAACAAGGGCACCACTGTAGTGGAGAGAGCAACAGTGGCCCCACAGTAGACATTATTGAAACAGTTATCCCACATTAGCCAAAAGTCACAGCACCCCCACAGTATCCCATAGTCCAAGTAACCTCAGAGTAACCCATTCTGGGGAATGTGAGATGGTGAAGGTAGATCATGCAGCTATCATCTTACATTGCTGCAATACACTATGGGATGGATCCAGATGGCAGATATGGATTCCATCCCAGTTGCACGCGATACAACAACACTAGAAGAACAATAGTTCTATGTTTATGCCAGATGAATGAAGTGGTTGGCGGAAATAGAACTGTGAGACTTTTTAGCAGTGAAAAGTCCCCCAAAAAAATTTTTACACCAAAAAAGCCCAACAAAACTAATGATAAATAACTCTCCATGGGTCCAGTGTTCAAGCTTCCACATCGAATCAGAAGGAGATACATGGCTGGCACTTCCTCAGCATAGCAGTGCTCGACATCCCTTGCAGACAGCAAACTACAGAACAGCTGGAGCTGGGTAGGCACAAAGGGGTTACAGGAGCAGGACTTTACTGTTACCTGCTAATCGGTCAGTGAGAATGATGACTGCTCAGTCTATCGGACGCAACACGCGTTGTCTTGATTTTATTTTATATTTGGTTTTACCAGTTACAATAAAATTGTTTATCTTATACTGACTACCTGGATCAGAGAGTGCCTTTGAAATAGTCCCATTTTCTCCAAAACCCGCGAGGACGGAGTTGAGCCCCTGCCTTTCGGAGATTTGAGACTGATGGTGATATCTCAGTAGGATGATTGGGATTGCTCGGTGCATGCTCGACCCGCCTTCACCTACAGGGCCAAATGTTTAGTTTAGACTAGGGAGCTGACAGGTTTAATGGCTTTGTGGAAGTGAGATTCTTGTCTCATTTACATACAGCTAACTCAGCTGTTTTTTTCTACCTTTTGAGGATCTACCCTTACCTGGAGCAAGTACTATTTATTCTCATGTTGGCAGGAAAGTCAGGCAGGTTCAGACAGGTTGATAATTAGCCAGACATGCTGGGATTTCTAATGACAAGAGTAATTTCCTGCTGGAAGACTCCCTTACATGGATTTAGCTGTATAAATACTGCATTTAGTCAGCTGTTCTGCATATATTTTATCAGTTCTAAAGTAAATAAATTTCAACTACCCCTTAATCATTGGAACAATGCCTAATAAAGGATGCAAAGAGTTAAAGGGATTGTCTGGGATCATAGTTATTTTTATATATGGCTGGGGGTCATAATTACCTCTGACCGGCTCCCGTTCTCCTGTGGCAGTGCCCATCACCACCGGCATTTGTTTAAAGAGGCGTCCTCCTCCTACTTCACTGAAAATCATGCAATACCAGGAGCTTGGCTTTATATGCTCATCACTGCCAGCCCTTCCTTGGAAGCAGAGACTTAGACGCGCATTGCCGACGGCTTCTGAATAAAAAAGAAGCTGGTGTTGAGGCAGAGGTAAGTATGAGTTCTTTTTATTTGTATAATCTCGGACAACTCCTTTGAGATTGGTGTTTGTGCACTTCTAATTACAGGGGTTGTCCTAGTAAAATTTAAAGCTGCTTTAATGTAGCAATGTGATAAACTAGTAAGACCATATGTATTGTAACATACCAATGGAAGGCAGGTCATGGCTACAGTCAACAACAGACCATCTGGCGTTTTGTATTTCATCACAGGTTCTCTTTAACCCCTACATAACCATCCATTGTAAATATAACAGCCGTGAAGGGGTGTATTTAGAGGGCTTACAGATCAAACCCTCTCAATACGTGGAGGGTGTCAGCTGTATTACACAGCTGACACCTGCTGGGAACTGCCTTGGTTGATGCTAGCACCAATCGCAGCAGTTAACCATTTAGGTACCACGGTCAAATCTGTCCTCGTCACCTGACATACCTGCAGCTTAGTGCTGCAATGTCATGTCACTGGAGGGGGCCAAAGGGCGTAATGACAGCAGGAAGTCTATTAAAAGCTCCCATAGCTGTCATTACTTATTCTATATTACAGTCTGTCTGAGCAGTAAAAGCATTAAATCTACTATAAACTGCAATACAGTTGTATTGCAGTATATTGTATAAGTGTTCAGACCCTCTAGGTTTCAAGAACCTCGGAGGGCTGAAATAATAGTAAAAAAAAAAAGTTTTAAAAAATATGAAAAAAAAGAAAAGGACCTAAAAATTCAAATCACCCCCCTTTCCCCAGAACACATATGTAAATAAATAGAGATGAGCGAACATACTCGTCCGGGCTTGCTGGCACTAGTAGTGCAGCTAGTACCATATTGTGAGGAATTTGCAGGGGGACTTGCTACCGTTGTGTTTAGCTCTTAGTGACACACATATCCACCTCAAACACCAAAGTGGGAAAATTTATTAGGGGTTTGATTTCAATTAGGCACAGTCTGCCATTTACTTTTTATTTTACGTTTATTTTTTTAATAACTCAGTGTCATCTCATCTGACATAGTAGTGTGCTGTAATACTTGGCTAGAAAATAGCCATAGGAGTATACAAACGGCTTACTTACGCCTACAGTAGCGTTATATATATTTGATTTCTGGTTGATCTGCTGGTGGCTGTCCTTGCTGCAGTGCATCTACTAGCAAATTGTGAGCAATTTGTAGTGAGACTTGCGACCGCTGTGTTTTGCGCTTAGTGACGCACATATCCATCGCAAAGACCGAAGTGGGAAAATTTATTAGGGGTTGGATTTCAATTAGGCACAGTCTGCCATTTCCTTTTTTATTTTACGTTTATTTTTTTAATAACTCAGCGTCATCTCATCTGGCATAGCAGTGTGCTTTCATACTTGGCTAGAAAATAGCCATAGGAGAATCCAAACGGCTTACTTGTGCCTACAGTAGCGTTATATATATTTGATTTCTGGTTGATCTGCTGGTGGCTGTACTTGCTGCAGTGCATCTACTAGCAAATTGTGAGCAATTTGTAGTGAGACTTGCGACCACTGTGTTTTGCGCTTAGTGACGCACATATCCATCGCAAAGACCGAAGTGGGAAAATTTATTAGGGCTTGGATTTCAATTAGGCACAGTCTGCCATTTCCTTTTTTATTTTACGTTTATTTTTTTAATAACTCAGCGTCATCTCATCTGGCATAGCAGTGTGCTTTCATACTTGGCTAGAAAATAGCCATCGGAGAATCCAAACGGCTTACTTACGCCTACAGTAGCGTTATATATATTTGATTTCTGGTTGATCTGCTGGTGGCTGTCCTTGCTGCAGTGCATCTACTAGCAAATTGTGAGCAATTTGTAGTGAGACTTGCGACCGCTGTGTTTTGCGCTTAGTGACGCACATATCCATCGCAAAGACCGAAGTAGGAAAATTTATTAGGGCTTGGATTTCAATTAGGCACAGTCTGCCATTTCCTTTTTTATTTTACGTTTATTTTTTTAATAACTCAGCGTCATCTCATCTGGCATAGCAGTGTGCTTTCATACTTAGCTAGAAAATAGCCATAGCAATAGGATAGCATCGTTTGGTTTTAAAAACTAAAAAACACAAAAAAAAACAAAAAACACAAAAAAAAGTTAAAAAAAAATTAAAGTTATAACTCTCATTTTCAAAATGTTTAACCCGAGGGCTAGGGGTAGAGGACGAGGGCGGGGACGTGGGCGTCCAACTACTGCAGGGGTCAGAGGCCGTGGTCCTGGGCGGGGTGAGACACCACCTGCTTATGAGGGAGCAGGGGAACGCCGCAGAGCTACACTCCCTAGGTTCATGTCTGAAGTTACTGGGACTCGTGGTAGAGCACTGTTGAGGCCAGAACAGTGCGAACAGGTGATGTCGTGGATTGCCGACAATGCTTCAAGCAATTTGTCCACCAGTCAGTCTTCCACGCAGTCCACCCATGTCACCGAAATCGGCACTCCTCCAGCTCCTGCACCTCAGCCTCCTCCCCCCCAGTCTGCCCCCTCCCAGGAAAATTTGGCATTTGAACCGGCATACTCTGAGGAACTGTTTTCTGGACCCTTCCCACAGTTACAAACCACTTGTCCGGTTGCTGCTGAGCAATTTTCCGATGCCCAGGTTTTCCACCAGTCGCAGTCTGTGGGTGATGATGACCTTCTTGACGTAGTGGAAGAAGTGTGTAAAGAGGTGTCCGACGATGAGAAGACACGGTTGTCAGACAGTGGGGAAGTTGTTGTCAGGGCAGGAAGTCCGAGGGGGGAGCAGACTGAGGGATCGGAGGATGATGAGGTGACAGACCCAAGCTGGGTTGATAGGCCGGGTGAACACAGTGCTTCTGAGACGGAGGAGAGTCCTCGACCAGAACAGGTTGGAAGAGGCAGTGGTGGGGCCAGACGGAGAGGCAGGGCCAGAGCTGGTGCATCAGCGCCAAATGTGTCAACTAGTGAAGCTCCCGTGGCGAGGGCTCCTGCGGCGAGGGCTAGATTTTCAGAAGTCTGGAGGTTCTTTAAGGAAACACCGGATGACCGACGGACTGTGGTGTGCAACATTTGCCAAACCAGGATCAGCAGGGGTTCCACCACTAATAGCTTAACTACCACCAGTATGCGCAGGCATATGAATGCTAAATACCCCACTCAGTGGCAACAAGCCCGTTCACCTCCGGCCGTGCACACCACTGCTCCTTCCCCTGTGTTAGCTGATAGTCAGCCCCCTCCCCTGGACCCTGCCACAAAAACCCCATCGTCGCCTCCACGATCCTCCACAGCATCCACCAGCGTTCAGCTCTCCATAACCCAGACGCTGGAGCGGAAACGCAAATATAGTGCAACCCACCCACCCGCACGCCCAAGCCCTTAATGTCCACATCTCCAGATTGCTTAGCCTGGAGATGCTGCCCTATAGGCTAGTAGAGACCGAGGCCTTTCGCAACCTCATGGCGGCGGCCGCCCCTCGGTATTCGGTCCCCAGCCGCCACTACTTTTCCCGATGTGCCGTCCCAGCCCTGCACCAGCACGTGTCAGACAACATCATCCGTGCCCTGACCAACGCCGTTTCTGACAAGGTCCACCTGACCACGGACATGTGGACGAGTGCTGCCGGGCAGGGCCACTATATATCGCTGACGGCACATTGGGTTAACTTGGTGGAGGCTGGGACCGAGTCTGACCCTGCGGCTGGTCATATACTGCCGACGCCGAGGATTGCGGGGCCTACCTCGGTCCAGGTGTTTCAGGCCTACTATGCCTCCTCCTCCTCCCACCCCTCCTCCACCTCCTCCTCCGAACTACCATCCGTGGGCATGGCGACATCAGTCGGTAGCTCTAGGCACAGCAGCAGTGCCGTCGCTAAGCGACAGCAGGCGGTGCTCAAACTGCTGAGCCTAGGCGATAAAAGGCACACCGCCCAAGAACTATTACAGGGCATCACGGCGCAGACTGATCTGTGGCTGGCACCGCTGAACCTGAAGCCAGGCATGGTTGTGTGTGACAACGGCCGTAACCTGGTGGCGGCTCTGCAACTCGGCAGACTGACACATGTGCCATGCCTGGCCCATGTGTTAAATTTGATAGTTCAGCGTTTCCTCAAGACATACCCCAATCTGTCTGATTTGCTCACGAAGGTGCGCCGCATCTGTGCGCATTTCAGGAAGTCCAGCACAGATGCTGCCACTCTCAGGGCAGCGCAGCGCCGCCTCCAACTGCCCGCTCACCGACTGTTGTGCGACGTGCCCACGAGGTGTAATTCAACACTGACCATGTTATCCAGAGGTTACCAGCAGCGCCGAGCGATTGTAGACTGCCAGATGTCAACTTCCACCAGAACTGGTAGTCAGGTCAGTCAGCTTCCTCAAGTCTACAATGAGGAGTGGACGTGGATGTCTGATATCTGTCAGGTGCTGAGTAACTTTGAGGAGTCAACACAGATGGTCAGTGGCGATGCCGCCATCATCAGCCTCACCATCCCGCTGCTTGGCCTGTTGAAAAACTCTCTGATCAGCATGAAGTCGGAAGCTTTGCGCTCGTCACAAGAGACGGGGGAAGAAGATTCCCTTGTTGATAGCCAAAGCACCCTTAGGTCTGTTTCTCAGCGCATATCGGAGGAGGTGGAGGTGGAGGAAGAGGAGGAGAATGTTGGCGAGACACAAGAGGGGACCATTGTTGAGTCCTTCACTGTTCAGCGTGTATGGGCAGAAGAAGAGGAGTTGGAGGAGTTGGAGGAGGAGGAAATGGACAGTCAGGCCAGTGAGGGGAGTGAATTCTTACGCGTTGGTACTCTGGCGCATATGGCAGATTTCATGCTAGGCTGCCTATCCCGTGACCCTCGCGTTCAAAGAATTTATTCCAGCACCGATTACTGGGTGTTCACTCTCCTGGACCCACGGTACAAGCAAAGTCTTTCCACTCTCATCCCTGGAGAGGAAAGGAGTGTGAGAATGCATGAATACCAGCAGGCCCTGGTGCACAAGCTGAAACAGTATTTCCCTTCTGACAGCGCTAGCGGCAGAGTGCGTAGTTCTGCGGGACAAGTAGCGAGGGAGAGTAGTCGAGCAGGCAGCTTGTCCAGCACTGGCAAGGGTACGCTTTACAAGGCTTTTGCCAGCTTTATGTCACCCCAGCAAGACACTGTCACCTGTCCCCAGTCTCGGCAGAGTAGGGCTGATCTTTACAGAAAGATGGTGAGGGAGTACGTAGCTGACCATACCATCGTCCTAAATGATCACACAGCTCCCTACAACTACTGGGTTTCAAAGCTGGACATGTGGCACGAACTGGCGCTGTACGCCTTGGAGGTTCTTGCCTTCCCTGCCGCTAGCGTCTTGTCCGAGCGGGTTTTCAGTGCAGCTGGTGGCATCATCACCGACAAGCGTACACGCCTGTCGACTGACAGCGCTGACAGGCTGACGCTTATTAAGATGAATAAAGCCTGGATTTCTCATAATTTCCAATCTCCACCAGGTGAAGGAAGCTCAACCTGAATAATTTATCCACTCCTCCTCCTCCTCATTTTCCTCCTTCTCCTCCTCTTTGTACAGTAAAGCAGAGGAAACTGGCTATTTTTTGACAGGGCCCACTGGCTCTAGCTATAGTACTTTATGCATTTCATTTTTCTGGAGGGCCACCGACCCGGTCCTCTGTTTTAAACAATTTTTGGGAGTGCCACATACAGGCACTCAATCTATTCAATTTTTCTGGAGGGCCACCTACCTGCTCCTCTGGTTTGAAAACTTTTTTGGACTGCCACATACAGGCACTCAATCTATTTCATTTTTCTGGAGGGGCACCTACCTGCTCCTCTGGTTTGAAAACTTTTTTGGACTGCCACATACAGGCACTCAATCTATTCCATTTTTCTGGAGGGCCACCTACCTGCTCCTCTGGTTTGAAAACTTTTTTGGACTGCCACATACAGGCACTCAATCTATTCCATTTTTCTGGAGGGCCACCTACCTGCTCCTCTGGTTTGAAAACTTTTTTGGACTGCCACATACAGGCACTCAATCTATTCCATTTTTCTGGAGGGCCACCTACCTGCTCCTCTGGTTTGAAAACTTTTTTGGACTGCCACATACAGGCACTCAATCTATTCAATTTTTCTGGAGGGCCACCTACCTGCTCCTCTGGTTTGAAAAGTTTTTTGGACTGCCACATACAGGCACTCAATCTATTCCATTTTTCTGGAGGGCCACCTACCTGCTCCTCTGGTTTGAAAACTTTTTTGGACTGCCACATACAGGCACTCAATCTATTCCATTTTTCTGGAGGGCCACCTACCTGCTCCTCTGGTTTGAAAAGTTTTTTGGACTGCCACATACAGGCACTCAATCTATTCCATTTTTCTGGAGGGCCACCTACCTGCTCCTCTGGTTTGAAAACTTTTTTGGACTGCCACATACAGGCACTCATTCTATTCCATTTTTCTGGAGGGCCACCTACCTGCTCCTCTGGTTTGAAAACTTTTTTGGACTGCCACATACAGGCACTCAATCTATTTCATTTTTCTGGAGGGCCATCTACCTGCTCCTCTGGTTTGAAAACTTTTTTGGACTGCCACATACAGGCACTCAATCTATTCCATTTTTCTGGAGGGCCACCTACCTGCTCCTCTGGTTTGAAAACTTTTTTGGACTGCCACATACAGGCACTCATTCTATTCCATTTTTCTGGAGGGCCACCTACCTGCTCCTCTGGTTTGAAAAGTTTTTTGGACTGCCACATACAGGCACTCAATCTATTCCATTTTTCTGGAGGGCCACCTACCTGCTCCTCTGGTTTGAAAACTTTTTTGGACTGCCACATACAGGCACTCAATCTATTCCATTTTTCTGGAGGGCCACCTACCTGCTCCTCTGGTTTGAAAAGTTTTTTGGACTGCCACATACAGGCACTCAATCTATTCCATTTTTCTGGAGGGCCACCTACCTGCTCCTCTGGTTTGAAAACTTTTTTGGACTGCCACATACAGGCACTCATTCTATTCCATTTTTCTGGAGGGCCACCTACCTGCTCCTCTGGTTTGAAAACTTTTTTGGACTGCCACATACAGGCACTCAATCTATTTCATTTTTCTGGAGGGCCATCTACCTGCTCCTCTGGTTTGAAAACTTTTTTGGACTGCCACATACAGGCACTCAATCTATTCCATTTTTCTGGAGGGCCACCTACCTGCTCCTCTGGTTTGAAAACTTTTTTGGACTGCCACATACAGGCACTCAATCTATTTCATTTTTCTGGAGGGCCACCTACCTGCTCCTCTGGTTTGAAAACTTTTTTGGACTGCCACATACAGGCACTATCCAAATTAAATTGTCTCCATAGCAGCCTCCACACGTTGTCTCCATTGCTACCTCCAAAAGTCGTCCATATAGCTGCCTCCATACATCGTCCCTTTATCAAACGAGGTGTGTCAGGCAGAAATTTGGGTTGTTTTCATGGATTCCACATCAAAGTTGTTAACTTTGTCGCCACCCAGCTGTGTTATCCACAAAATATACTGGCAAACTTTTATCATTTACCAATATTATTTCAGCGCTTCTTGCGCTTCTGTTTACATTCCCCTCACCCGCCATATCCTAAACTTATAAGAACGCTACTACACTTGATCTTATACAAAAGGTTCTTTGAAGTGCTGTTTGGGGAGTAGCCTAGAGACACGGGCTTGGATTGGCGAAAGCTCGCCTGGCAGCGGAGCGCCAGCTCCATGCCAAGATCCAACTAACATAGTTTTAACTGCAGCACCTTTAATCTACTACTAGTTCACTGCCTCCATACATGGTCCCCTTATCAAACGAGCTGTGTCAGGCAGAATTTTGGGTTGTTTTCATGGCTTCCATGTTAACTTTGTCGCCACCCTGCTGTGTAATCCACAAAATATACTGGCAAACTTTTATCATGTACCGATATTATTTGAGCGCTTCTTGCTCACCTCCTTTGGTTCCTCTCTGCCACCCATTGGTTTGAAGCCTGAGTCCATTTAGGGTATGTCGCCATGCCACTCTCTAGCCTGCCGCTGCTGCCGCTGCCTCTGCATGCCGTCCCCTATAGTGTCAGGGTCAATTATTGGATGTTTTAGATGCTATCTAGCTTCATTCTGTCACTCTGTCATGGCCATGCTGTTGCCCATAGTTTTGGCATAATGGTGCGATTAAGCAGCCTCAGAGGCATCCATGCATGCTGCCCCTGCTGTTTCCTGTCCATTTCCGTGGTGTTTCCATCCTTTTCTGAGGTTCCCAGGTGTTTGGCCAAGCTTCCCTGTGCAGAGCCTTGGTCCCCTTGAAAAATGCTCGAGTCTCCCATTGACTTCAATGGGGCTCGTTATTCGAGACGAGCACTCGAGCATCGGGAAAAGTTCGTCTCGAATAACGAGTACCCGAGCATTTTAGTGCTCGCTCATCTCTATAAATAAACATATCAAATAAAATAAGTAAAATCATACAGATGTTAGATATTGCTTTGTCCCAAAATGTCCATTTTATTAAAATATACAAACAATTATTCTCTGTGATGAACCCCATAATGGAAAAATGTGAATTTTTGGACGAAGAGTGAAAATGGCGGTAGATGTCCTTTAAGGCTAAATAAAGTGGGCAAATAGGGTGGATGTCTGTTGTATTACATAGCTGAACCTTTTTGTTAATGCACTGATCATTGTTTTTATCCTTCAAAGTGACACAGTCTAACCCAACCATAAGTACTCAACATCAGGGTTGCATGGGAACCAACATATTGGGGGTCATTTACTAAGGGCCCGATTCGCGTTTTCCTGACGTGTTACCCGAATATTTCCGATTTGCGCCAATTTTCTCTGTATTGCCCCGGGATTTTGGCGCATGCGATCGGATTGTGGCGCATCGGCGCCGGCATGCACGCAACGTAATTTGGGGGACATGGCCAAACGAAAACCCAACGGATTCGGAAAAACCGCTGCATTTAAAAAAAAGTGTTGCGGAACTTGCACTTACCTTCACCAGGAATAGGCCGGTGAATTTCAGCACAGCAGCGCCACCTGGTGGACGTCGGAGGAACTACCTTAGTGAAGCCCGGCCGGACCCGAATCCACCGCAGAGATCGCGAAAGTAAATCTGCCCCATTGGCTTCATTTACCATTCCTGACTGTGATCAGGACAGTCAGTTACCACAATATCCTGGCCTCTCATGTAACAAGGCTTGGTGTAATAGGGAATTCAAAATTAAGTGTGATCAGACCTACTAAACAATATCCATAGAAATACGCACAGGCAGTAAGGGTAAAAAAAATTTCTAAAGTTTATTTAATCCATATATGTTTTTTAAAAAAATGACATCACTTTAAAAAGACAACTTCCATTTTTAAAGTGATGTACCTTTTTTAACACATCTATAGATTTAATACATATTTTTAAAAAATTTTACTCCTACTACTAGTGCGGATTTCTATGTATTTTTTTAGTATTCATACCTTGAATCCAGAACAAGTGTCCCTTCAAGATATTCATCCAACACGGCTGAACCTTGGCAAATGGGAATGTAGGATTGGACTATAGTCTTTGTGATTAGACCTCCTAGTTGAAAGATCATAGGGGGGCAAAAAAATATTAAAACAAATAAAATTCATCATCTATTTCCTAGAACAGACAAAAAGATAGTTAAAGTGTAACTCATTGGCCCACATTTATCAAAGCGCTTGCACCAATTTTCTGTCTGACTTTGAACAAAAAAGAGTGTGCAAACTTCTCGCAAATGTATTTATAAAGTATCTGTACCGGTTTTGTGTCCAACAACACAGAAAAAATGTGCACCTAATGCACAAAGTTAGTATTTAGTCAGAGTTTGCACCAAATTTATTACTGATGTGCCCCACAATGGTGCACACTTCCCGAGCAGTGCAGGATGCACTAGATTAACCCTGAGCCAGTTTTGATGAATCTGGAGCACTCCGCGCACTCCACAGGCAAACTGCACATAGTACAGACTTCACTAGTTTTGTTAAATGTGGGCCATTGTGTCATGACTTTTACCAAATTGTCAATTGATTACCCTTTTAAAAACAAACAGAACAATGCCAATATTGTCTCTCCTGCTTTTTTCTTTCCAGAATAATGCTATTTTCTATTCTGAAACTGCTTGTCAAAAAACTGCAAAGTTCGGGTCCATACCAAATTTCAAGGATTAGGCACCCATGAGCCGGAGCCCAAACATATATCATTATTCGGAATCCAGGTCTGTGTTTGGGCAAAAAGTGCCAAGCTGCTCTTGATTGACTGATGAAGCAGCCAATCAAGCAGCCTGCTGGCCCTTAGCAGCCACAAGCATGTACTCTGTAGGCATGTCTGTGATTGGCTCAGCTGAACATGTGTCTGCAGGGTCACATGGTTAGACAGCCCTACACATAGCAGATAGCGCTAGGGAGAGCTTGCTGCTCACCATAGGGTCAGTCTGCTAGACAGGGACTTCTCAAAGACCATTAATTGCCCTTCACATGGCACTTAAGTTAATAGGAGAGGCTGCTTTTATTAGGGACAGAGGTATATCTGAAATAACTGCCCTTATTAGGACTGATATAGTGTAGGAATATGCTTACTGAATATAAAGGATTATACAATAATACATACAGAAATATTGGCATCTACTGCATCATCCAGCAAGATCATGTTCTATCTTTTCACGGCATACGGCGCCTTTGCGCCATATATTCCTCTCCCCGCGCACTGCGTTGTGCCCGCCGTGCTACGGTACGGCGGGCAATGGCAGTGTGAATCCAGCCTTAAACAGTAAATGGGGTACAGTAGGTTCTGCAGATAAAACCCTTTCATAATGCTCTGTAAATGGAAAAATGAAATAAAGATATCACCTTTGAAGTGTGGGATCTGAAAATCAAAATGCACAAAGCGGAACTGGTCCTGGAGGGGTAAAGGTAACTGTCAGATGGTCGTCTACCTAATCTTACTTTTTTGCTTTGTACATACCTCCCAACCGTCCCGGTTTCAGCGTGACATTCACGGTTTTACACCAATGTCCCGCTGCCCCGGGCGGTTGAGAGATAGTCACGTTTTTCCTGCCATTGTCCCGGACCGAGAGACGAAGTCCCGTCTCCTGGTCCCGGGACACACTGCTGTAGATGCAGAGACACGGGCTCTGGAGCAGCGCGGCTGCAAGGAAGTGAGCTGACAGCTCCCAGCACTCCCCCCTCCTCCTCCCCCGGGCCGGACCCTCCCCCTGTGAGAGCCTCGTGTCCGGAGTCAGTCCAGCTATCATCCCAGGGAAACAGCAGGACCCGGCCATAGGAGACTCACCTGCAGCTCCTGCTTGTTCCCCCTCCCCCCCTGTGAGAGCTGTCCGGAGTCAGTGCAGGACCCGGCCATAGGAGGCTCCTCTGCAGCTCCTGCTTGTTCCCCCTCCTCCTCCTCTTTCCCCTGTGTGAGCTTTCCCTGTGTCTCCAGTCATCACGGGGCACGGCAGGAGAGGTGACCCGGCCATAGGAGACTCCTCTGCAGCTCCTGATAGCTGTGGAGGGGGAGGGAGGCAGCACAGACAGAGACCACATCGCTGCCACCTCTACACTGACCATCTCCACAGCAGGGACCAGGGAGGACAACTACTCCCATCAGTGTGTAAGGTCAGTGACTGTATGCTAGAAGACATTTATTAGGGCTTGTGTGTCAGTTTTGTGACGTACAAGCCCTGAAATAATCGCAACGCCTTGCAAATCGCCAGACATTGCGATTATTTTGCTCCTCACGCCTTCTCCATGCCAAGAGGGCATGAGGGAGATGCAGACAGCCGCGCCTGCGCCCTCCCTATAACCTGTGAACTTTCATGACTGAAAGTTCACAGGTTACGAAGCATTTCCACACGTGTCTGATTGTAACCGATCTATTACAATGTGCGATTTACACATTGTAATAGATGATTGGGAAAATCCCCATATACTGCCATACTGTAGTATACTGTAGTATGGCAGTATATGGTAGGATTAATCAGACAACCTAGGGTTAAAGTACCCTTGATGATCTGAAAAATTGTAAAAAAAATAAAATAAACAAAGCCCATAAAAATTCAAATCACCCCCTTTCCCTAGAACTGATATAAATATAAATAAATAGTAAAAATCATGAACACATTAGGTATCGCCGCGTCCGAAAATGTCCAATCTATCAAAATATAATAACAGTTATTCCCAGAGTTTAACTCCGTAACGGAAAATAGCGTCCAAGTCAAAAAATGCCACTTTTTTGCCATTTTGCTAAATATTAAAGATGTAATAAAAAGTGATCAAAAGGTCTTACAGTCCTAAAAATGGTAGCATTGAAAATGGCATCTCATCTCGCAAAAAATGACCCCAACCACAAACACGTGCACTGAAGTATGAAAAAGTTCTTAGCGCCAGAAGATTCATTTTTGTAAATGTATGAAAACATTATAAAACCTACAAATTTGGTATCCCATCACAAAGCTCTGTACATGGAGAAATATAAAAAGCTCAGGATTGAAAAATGCAAAAATTAAACAGGCCATTAATGATGCAGGATTAAACTAATGTCTCTAACTCCACACCAGACTGAGGCTGCATTCACATGAACGTATGGGGGACATATATACGGCCGATATACGTCCCCCATACACTTCTATGGGCTCACGGCCCTGTACGGGAGCGTTACGGTACAGCACACGTGCGGCACCATACTGTTCCGTAGCCCATAGAAAGTTGGGACATGTCCCATCTTTCTATGTGATACGGGGCCGTGCGCTGTATATCCCTGTGGAGAGCGGCGGGGGTGAGCTGTGCTCATCCCCTGCTCCTCTCCCCTGCACCGGTGTATGCCCGCCGTACTACGTTACAGCGGGCATACATCGTGTGAATGTAGCTGATTGCTCACGATTCAGATGGTGCCAAGAAGCAGATGGGCACGTGTGGGCATTCTTGAGGACACTATTGCATATTGCATGTATATACATCGAGGTGCGGTCACACGCACCACTAGGGTAGTGTTTACACACGTAACACTAGCGCATGAGCGAATGCCTCGGCCCCATCTCATTTGCATTTCCATGTGATTGCTTAGCGATCACATGCTTTCATTGGAAACGCAAATGCGATTGAGCCAAGACGCGCCCAATACACTAGCGTTGCATTTGTAAATGTAGCGCTAGTGGTACATGTAACCGCACTCTGAGGCTTTCAAAAATTATGTGATCACCTTTGTAAAATTCAGCTTTGAAAGAAAACAATCACTGAACAGCGAGAAGGGGGTGTGGCTAGGGGGTGTGGCCAAGGGCGTGGTTAATGTCCCTCTTTCTATTTGTGAAAAGTTGGGAGGTATGCTTTGTACACTAGTCTTTGAAGAGGGTGAGCTTGAATTACTAATTTGCTTTGTATACATGACATACAAAATTAGGAGGCCATATATATTAAATATATAAATAGTGTATGGAAATCTCCTTTTAAACTGTTGTACAATTTATTGAAAAGGTGACCACAACATTTTTTCTTGTACTTTGTGTATACTGTATATACGATAATTTACTGCTTTGCTTCCGGTGGTGTGTTAAAAACATGTGTTATTGCATTTTATTAGAATGACATAAAAAAATTTGGCTGCACATTAACACAATTTGGCTCCTGTTACCCTAAGGCTGAACTTTTTTTAAATCATATTGTCTTTTTGCTGTTTGAATAACTGGCAATGCATAATGAGTCAGCACAAAGTCATCCAATCTACTAATCATTAAGGATCTTACCTCCAAGGACATCAAGATCATATAATTTTGTTTAAACATGCAAATTAGGTTCCTGTTATAGCTTACCACCTGGAAAAAAACGGAAGCTACTGTACTGAATGACACTGCAGCAAGTTAACTTCTTTTTTCATAAATGGCTATTCCAATTTGGCTTCTGGGGTTGAGAGTAACTCACAAGTGGAATGGCTGGTAGTTAAGCTATTTTTGCTTATGACTTGCCTCTGACCTGCTGTATGTAGCCACCCAACTTGAGCCAAGCAGCCTTCTTACTATGCAATCTCATACCTCCCAACCGTCCCGCTTTCAGCGTGACAGTCCCGTTTTATGGGCTCTGTCACGCTTCCACGGAAGGGGGAGAGAATGTCCCGGGCCCCGCCCACTTTTTCCGCTTTGTCCCGCCTCCTCCAGCCCCCGTAGTTTAGAGCTGCAGAGCAGCCAAGGCATGGGGGCCGGGAGGAGGCGGGACCAGCTCCTGCTCCCTCCTCACATGATGTCTGCACCAATCATGTGAGGAGTGAGCTCCGCCCCCGGCTGGCCACGCCCCCTCCGCACGTCCAGGGGAGAAGATGGAATGACAGAAGGTAAGAGACTGAGGGGACAGGGGGGCCACAGGGAGAGGAGCCAGGAGGAGGATGGAGGCTACAGAAAGGACAGGGGGGCTGGGGCACAGGAGGAGGACAGGGGGGGTGCTGGAGGCTACTGGAGGAGGAAAGAGGGTCTGGGGCACAGGAAGAGGACAGGGGGGTGCTGGAGGCTACGGGGGGGAGGGGTGGAGGCTACAGGAGGAGGAAAGGGGGAGCTGGGGCACAGGAAGAGGACAGGGGGGTGCTGGAGGCTACAGGGGGGGGGGCTGGAGGCTACTGGAGGAGGACAGGGGGTGCTGGAAGCTACAGGAGGACAGGGGGGGCTGGAGGCTACAGGAGGACAGGGGGGCTGGAGGCTACAGGAGCAGGACAGGGGGGGGCTGTAGCTACAGGAGGACAGGGGGGGCTGGAGGCTACTGGAGGACAGGGGGGCTGGAGGCTACAGGAGCAGGACAGGGGGGGCTGGAGGCTACAGGAGGGCAGGAGGAGGCTCGTGGGGACAGGAGGAGGCTGCTGGGGGACAGGAGGAGGCTGCTGGGGAACAAGAGGAGGCTGCTGCGGGACAGGAGGAGGCTGCTGGGGGACAGGAGGAGGATGCTGGAGGACAGGAGGATGCTGGAGGACAGGAGGATGCTGGAGGACAGGAGGATGCTTGAGTAGGCTGGGGGACAGAAGAAGGCTGGAAGGCAGGAGGAGGAGGCTGGGGGACAGGTGGAGGCTGCTGGGGGACATGTGGAGGCGGGAGGAGGCTGCAGGAGGACAGGAGGAGGAGGCTGCAGGAGGACAGGAGGAGGAGGCTTCAGGAGGAGGAGGCTACAGGAGCACAGGTGGAGGCGGCTGGGGGACAGGTGAAGGCTTCTGGGGGACAGGTGGAGGCTGCTGGAGGACAGGAGGAGGAGGCTGGTGGGCAGGAGGAGGCTCGTGGGGGACAGGAGGAGGCTGCTGGGGAACAGGAGGAGGCTGCTGGGGGACAGGAGGAGGATGCTGGAGGACAGGAGGAGGAGGCTGGAGGACAGGAGGAGGAGGCTGGAGGACAGGAGGAGGATGCTGGAGGACAGGTGGAGGCTGAGGACAGGAGGATGCTTGAGTAGGCTGGGGGACAGAAGAAGGCTGGGGGACAGGTGGAGGCTGCTGGGGGACAGGAGGAGGAGGCTGCAGGAGGACAGGAGGAGGCTACAGGAGGAGGAGTCTACAGGAGGAGGAGGCTTCAGGAGGAGGAGGCTACAGGAGCACAAGAGGAGGCGGCTGGGGGACAGGAGGAGGCGGCTGGGGGACAGGAGGAGGCTTCAGGAGGAGGCTGCTGGGGGACAGATGGAGGCTGCTGTGGGAGAGGAGGAGGAGGCTGGGAGACAGGAGGAGTAGGCTGGAGGACAGGAGGAGGAGGCTGAAGGACAGGAGGAGGAGGCTGAAGGACAGGAGGATGCTTGAGGAGGCTGGAGGACAGGTGGAGACTGCTGGGGGGCAGAAGAAGGCTGGAGGACAGGAGGAGGAGGCTGGGGGACAGGAGGAGGCTGGGGGACAGGAGGAGGAGGCTGGAGGACAGGGGGCTACAGGAGGAGGCTGGAGGACAGGGGGCTACAGAAGGAGGCTGGGGGACAGGAGGTTGAGACTGAAGGACAGGAGGATGATTGAGGGGGAGGTTGGAGGACAGGAGGATTCTGGAGGGGACTGTGGGACTGGAGGACAGGTGGAGGAGGCTGGAGGACAGGAGGCTACAGGAGGTCAGGGGGGGCTGGAGGCTACAGGAGGACAGGGGGGGCTGGAGGCTACAGGAGGACAGGAAGGGCTGGGGCACAGGAGCAGGACAGGGGGGGGGGCTGGAGGCTGCTGGTGGGCAGGAGGAGGCTGCTGGGGGACAGGAGGAGGCTGCTGGGGGACAGGAGGAGGCTGCTGGGGGACAGGAGGAGGCTGCTGGGGGACAGGAGGAGGCTGCTGCGGGACAGGAGGAGGATGCTGGAGGACAGGAGGAGGATGCTGGAGGACAGGAGGAGGATGCTGAAGGACAGGAGGAGGATGCTGGAGGACAGGTGGAGGCTGAGGACAGGAGGATGCTTGAGTAGGCTGGGGGACAGAAGGAGGCTAAAGGGCAGGAGGAGGAGGCTGCTGCGGGACAGGAGGAGGAGGCTGGGGGACAGGAGGAGAACGCTTGAGGGGGAGGTCGAGGAGGCTGAAGGACAGGAGGATTCTGGAGGGGACTGTGGGACTGGAGGACAGGTGGAGGATGCTGAAGGAGGAGGCTGGAGGAGGACAGGGGGGCTGGAGGCTACAGGAGGGGGCTGGAGGCTACAGGAGGACAGGGAGGGCTGGGGCACAGGAGCAGGACAGGGGGGGCTGGAAGCTACAGGAGGAGGCTGCTGGTGGGCAGGAGGAGGCTGCAGGGGGACAGGAGGAGGCTGCTGGTGGGCAGGAGGAGGCTGCAGGGGGACAGGAGGAGGCTGCTGGTGGGCAGGAGGAGGCTGTTGGTGGGCAGGAGGAGGCTGTTGGTGGGCAGGAGGAGGCTGTTGGTGGGCAGGAGGAGGCTGTTGGTGGGCAGGAGGAGGCTGCAGGGGGACAGGAGGAGGCTGCTGGGGAACAGGAGGAGGCTGCTGCGGGACAGGAGGAGGAGGCTGGGGACAGGAGGAGGATGCTGGAGGACAGGTGGAGGCTGAGGACAGGAGGATGCTTGAGTAGGCTGGGGGACAGAAGGAGGCTAAAGGGCAGGAGGAGGAGGCTGGGGGACAGGAGGATGCTTGAGGGGGAGGTCGGAGGACAGGAGGATTCTAGAGGGGACTGTGGGACTGGAGGACAGGTGGAGGATGCTGAAGGAGGAGGCTGGAGGATAGGGGGCTACAGGAGGAGGCTGGAGGACAGGGGGCTACAGGAGGAGGCTGGAGGACAGGGGGCTACAGGAGGAGGCTGGAGGACAGGGGGCTACAGGAGGAGGCTGGAGGACAGGGGGCTACAGGAGGAGGCTGGAGGACAGGGGGCTACAGGAGGAGGCTGGAGGACAGGGGGCTACAGGAGGAGGCTGGAGGACAGGGGGCTACAGGAGGAGGCTGGAGGACAGGGGGCTACAGGAGGAGGCTGGAGGACAGGGGGCTACAGGAGAAGGCTGGAGGACAGGGGGCTACAGGAGAAGGCTGGAGGACAGGGGGCTACAGGAGGAGGCTGGAGGACAGGAGGCTACAGGAGGAGGCTGGAGGACAGGAGGCTACAGGAGGAGGCTGGACGACAGGGGGCTACAGGAGGAGGCTGGAGGACAGGAGGATACATTATGAGGAGGATAGGGGGCTACAGGAGGAGGCTGGAGGACAGGGGGCTACAGGAGGAGGCTGGAGGACAGGGGGCTACAGGAGGAGGCTGGAGGACAGGGGGCTACAGGAGGAGGCTGGAGGACAGGGGGCTACAGGAGGAGGCTGGAGGACAGGGGGCTACAGGAGAAGGCTGGAGGACAGGGGGCTACAGGAGGAGGCTGGAGGACAGGGGGCTACAGGAGAAGGCTGGAGGACAGGGGGCTACAGGAGGAGGCTGGAGGACAGGGGGCTACAGGAGGAGGCTGGAGGACAGGAGGCTACAGGAGGAGGCTGGAGGACAGGAGGCTACAGGAGGAGGCTGGAGGACAGGAGGCTACAGGAGGAGGCTGGAGGACAAGGGGATACAGGAGGAGGCTGGAGGACAGGGGGATACAGGAGGAGGCTGGAGGACAGGGGGATACAGGAGGAGGCTGGAGGACAGGAGGCTACAGGAGGAAATTGGAGGACAGGAGGCTACAGGAGGAGGCTGGAGGACAGGAGGCTACAGGAGGAGGCTGGAGGACAGGAGGCTACAGGAGGAGGCTGGAGGACAGGAGGCTACAGGAGGAGGCTGGAGGACAAGGGGATACAGGAGGAGGCTGGAGGACAGGGGGATACAGGAGGAGGCTGGAGGACAGGGGGATACAGGAGGAGGCTGGAGGACAGGGGGATACAGGAGGAGGCTGGAGGACAGGAGGCTACAGGAGGAAATTGGAGGACAGGAGGATACATTATGAGGAGGATAGAGAACAGGGACCACACCATGTGAGGAAAGGTGTGGGTAGGGGTACAGATAATATTATGTGTAAGTTTGGGGAGATAAATAAAAGTGGAAAACGAAATGTCAAGGGAGGATAAAAGTAAAGAGGGTTTTATATGTTGCAGATTTGCTTTATGGGATATTATACGGGTCCATGGGGGTAGGGGGGTGGCCAAAGTAAGGGGCACTGTACTATGTGGGGACCTTCAAGGTTGATATTATAATATGCTTGTGGGTGGGTCAATGGGCGTGGTTTAGAAAAAGGGGGAGGGGCTTTTGTCCCTCTTTCTCTTGTCCAAAAGTTGGGAGGTATGCAATCTGCCACCACCCATCTCCTAGGAGGCCACAGCCATAGGTATAACAATACAATCTGCAAAAGCTGGTCTATGGGGACAAGCAAAGAATCAGGTGAAATTGAAAATGCAGTTTCACAATTTTCATACAGATTTCAATTAAAGAACTTTTTCCCCCAAAAAATTTCTGACATCAAGTCCAAGATAGGATATAATCATTCTTTATATTTGGGTAATGGGGAGCCCACCTGTGTAGCTTTTGCAGTGGGCCCTGGGTCCTGCAGGGGTCATTGCATTGCAATTATTAGGTGTTTTACCGCTTTATGGGGGAATTTATCAGTGCTTCTGTAATTATTTTTGCAGATGCGCCACCTCTACAAGCTGCGGTGTATGATAAATTCACTGGGCCCTGAATCTATCTATCTATCTATGTCACTGAACATGAGAACATAAAAGTGTCTAAAAAGTGTCATAAAAAAATAAAGTGTCATAAAAGTGAATAAACAATTATGTACCAATCTAGGATTTACTGAATTACCTTTTTTTGCCATATAATCTAAAAAAAATATGATTGGCTATAAGCAATTATGTTTCCTTTATGTTATTCCACTAAGTCTTTTCCATTTACGCACAAAAATGTAGGCGGTAAACATTGCATATATAAAGAGCAGACATTGTCTTACAATATCCGGAATGTTGTTTATAGGGCACTTTAGGATTTCAGGGATACATTCTTAAGGGATTTGATAATATGTATCTGACAGGAAATAGCATCTCTTAGCATTGTAAATAGTAGAAACCAGTAGTCCAATAGTTCAAACTACAACCTGGAATATTGCCGTGTGAGGCTAATTTGGAAATGCACACGAGAAGATGTAACTTAATAACAATAGTATATAGGTGGACTCCCATTGGCGTTTTTTTTCACATCAGTGATTTTACACTGAACACATTTTGGCTTATGGACTCATTGGACAGATTGGTTTTCTCTTCTCAGATTGGTTTTTCACTGTTCACTTACTGACCATTCTTTTCAATCGTCTTTTTCAGGCTTCAGTTTTTTTCACTGATCAGTGATCAGTTTAGAACTTGTGTGAAAAGGCTCACTGAAAAGAATGGGTCAGTAATGCATCAGTGAAAAATCACTAAAGCCAAGAAGAAAAAACACAATCTGTATGTGTCCATAAGCCAAAATGGGTTCAGTGAAAAATCACTGATGTGAAAAAAACGCCAATGTGAAACCACCCTAAGTCTGCAAAATTCTAGTCAAGTTAAACAGATTTATGAAAAGTGTCAGAGAGCAGAACTTTTCTAGTTGCTCATGTCAACCAATCAGAGCTCAGCTTTCACTTTCCCACAGCTGTTTATAAAACTAAAGCTGAGCTCTGAATCTCCTCCTGTATGGGTAATAACCTGACAATATTTAGGTATAACTAACTATATAGAAAACAGTTAAATATAAATGTTAAATAAATAGCATAGAAAAATGGTTATAGCAAAAAATAGAGGTAGCACATTCAAGTCATTAGTTGAAAACAATACTGAGTGTATTTCATGGGCATGGAATAAACTCATCACCATTGTTTTCACCTATGGACTTGGATGTGCTGTATGGATTGAAGCTCTATTGTTCTGAGTACTGAGGGGTTGCACCCCCCCCCCCCACTTGTTAGGGGTCTCACAACACTGTGCACCTGTCGTTCTTTTTCTTTTCTATAGATAGACATATTAAAGAATATATATTGAATTTATAAACTTTGAATTGCATTACAGCTGTAGTAAAAGTGTGTATTTAAATAATTGATTAAAAGTGATGACCACAATCAGATGGGACCCTACACTAAAAAGATACCTGTCCTGGGCCCAGTGAATTCACAACTGGATGATCCAAGCTATGCTGTGTTCTTATTAGAAAACATCCGAAGACAGATGCATGTCTTTAATAGAGGAAGCCACAGCTACAAACTTTTTAGGCCTGTATCCAGGCAATGTTTGTACTTTGAATACAGGTTGGCTCCTGAATAAGGTTGCCCTGTCATGGATGGGTTCTGATCATTAAAAAATAGTATGCTTTAAATATATTTAAATTTGTATAAATTCTCAATATTCAAACAATATCAATTACTTGCTAAAATGGGAATACAGGCAGTCCCCGGGTTACGTACAAGATAGGGTCCGTAGGTTTGTTCTTAAGTTGAATTTGTATGTAAGTTGGAACTGTATATTTTATAATTGTAACCCCAACCAAATTTTTTTTGGTCTCTGTAACAATTGGATTTTAAAAATGTTGGATTGTCATAAGAACCAGGAGTAACAATCAATATTAATTACAGACACCTCTGATAACTGTTACAGCTGATCATTATAGCCTAGGGCTAAAGTACAGTAAATTACCAACATCCAGAGGTCCGTTTGTAACTAGGGGTCGTCTGTAAGTCAGGTGTACTTAAGTAGGGTACCGCCTGTACTCCCTTAAAGTGGCTTTTGCCCCATTAATAAATGTTCTTAAAAAGTCCAAAAAAAGTCTCAAAATACATAAGCACATACACCAGCAGGGGACTGAAGTAACTGTGAGACTTTTTATGGGACTTTTTGGAAAAGTCCCAAGTCATGAATCTGACTGTTGCACAGTATTTTACTAACAGTAGTTCTATGTTTACACCAGATCAATGTAGTGGCAGAAATAATCCTATGAGACTTTTGAGCAGTGAAAAGTCCCAAAAACCCTTGATGCCATATAGAACTCTGTTTATATGCTTTTTGTCTTGATATCTATATACACACATTAGTACCTGTAAAATATTATATCTTTCTAAGAATACAAAAAAGAATTCAGCTAAATAATATAGAAGTCATAAAGTGGAATTTGTTCATGATCAGGATCTGAGCTCCAAAGAAACCAGCTTGGTATTTCAGTACCTCCAAAAAGCTGTAGTAAATCACAATGATTAAGGTATAACAACTTTATTCTAGCAATTCATTTAGCAAGCTTGCATTTAGAGAGCATTGTTGGTCCAGTTCCATGTTTAAGGTTTATGTCAATGCCTAAACTTAGATTGGTAGGGAACAAATGCAGAACATTACCTCAGTGTGGGAGTAACGTAGATGGAGCAGTTACAACACATATATGGGTATAAAACACTCATTGGTATTCATTACAATAATATGACAGTCAGCGTACGCCAGAGCTCACTGAGTTGTGCATGTAGCTTAGGGAGATTATGGTATGGATTTCTCTTATATGATGGTACACTAACATATATACTCGAGTATAAGCCTAGTTTTTCAACACAAAATTTGTGCTCAAAAACCCTAACTCGGATTATACTCGAGTCAACTAAAAAAATAAAGTCAAAACTCACCTTTCTGACATCACCTGTAGGTCCTTTCTGTCTGGGACAGTCTGAGACAGAAGAGGACCTATGGGGGATGTCGGAAAGATGAGTACAGTGTTATTTTTTTTCCTACTACAGGGGCTGGGCAGGCTGTATGCTACAGGGGTTGGGCAGGCTGTATTCTACAGGGGATGGCAGACTATATACTGGGAGGCTGTAACCAATGCATTTCCCACCCTCGGCTTATACTCGAGTCAATGGGTTTTCTCAGTTTTTTGTGTTGAAATTAGGGGTTTCGGCTTATACTCATGTCGGCTTATACTCGAGTATATACGGTAAGTAAACATGTAAATACCCCAACCACTAATAAAAACAACCCAGACTTCCCCTTAAATATCTTGTCCAGATTTCTAAAACCACATAAAGACATAACGTATTATCAGAAAGTTATCTACCTTATAGATTCATGCTTGCATTAAAGGGGTTTTCCAGAATTTTGTGAATTTGATCTGCAGCTCAGATAACACTAACAGCAGTTGTGGAAGCTTTTTTGTCAACTGTTTTTTCTAATCATACACAAATCTTTAAAACATATATTTTCTTTATTTCATGTTTCCATCTACATAAACACATTCAGAAATTATTCAAGGGTAGACATCACAGGTACAATAGTGAATCTGGTAAACTCACCCAAGGGATAATGCAGGGAGATCTCAGATAGTAGAAGCTGATCCTGCCTGAACAGGCAATGGTTAAGTGGGTGTAAGTTATTGGCCAATGAGTTGGCTGTATTGTACACTGGAGTGTGATTGGAGAGGTGTTACCACCTGACCAGAAAGATAAAATCCCTGGGCAGGGAGGAGCACAAGGTCTTGTTTTTGAGCACATGCATTACCCCAAGGTATGTTTACAGAGACAGAGTGAACAGAGAGAGAAAGTGCCAGGACCAGAGTCAGGAGACTCAGATTCAGAGCTGCAGCTTCCACAGTTTGGACACAGCTCTATCCCAGCCTGCATCTACTACCAGGCTGGTGCTTTATTCCTGAGGACCCTGTCCATGACCACTTCAGTAGCAGAATCTGCTCTTAACCATTTAGGCCCGTTGCCGCGACCTGTTGTTCAATAAAGAACCGTGAGTTTATTTGCACAACCTTGCCTCCGTCTGTTCCCTGGATATGGCTGTCTACCACCAAAGACTCCCCATCCCTCCATATTTCTTGCACACACCACCTGCTGGAGACCTGCCAGGCTGTAGGACAGCCCTCCGGTTCCCCATACCCAGCGCCATGACACCAGTGTGCCCTAGGCCGCAATCGGCAGCCACTCCAGTATTTTGGGCCCAGGCTGTCTCCAGGCTCCAAGTAAAGGCTAAGCCCCGGTGGGGGATGTTTGCACTTCCCTCAAGGCAATAGTAATAACCATAATGCACATGTAATGCTTTCAGCAGCTCATCTGTGTTTGGCACAGGGTACCTATCTCAATCAACATAAAAACTCTTAACTGCTTTACCTGCTCCTCATTTTAGATATAGTTATGTAAATGCCGTTTATGGGTTTTCACGTGGTGTCTATGCACAGTAATCCCGTATATTTTTTTATATCTTTCTTTTCTTCACATAACAGTCTTGTCAAAATTTATCCTAGATATTAAAGAGAACCTGTCATCATAAATTAGCATAAAAACCACTAACAGTATGTTGTCAAGCAGCTAACCCGCTTCTAGATCATGCTTCTTTCATGGCCTGGTGTAGTGGCATCATCCAGAAAATCAACTTTGAAGTGAGAGTTTAACATTAAAGTCAGGCTCTCCCTGTCTTAGAACACCCCTTCATGTAATTGATGGTCCTGCATTCAAGGACATCATTGAACAGCTCTCATGAAGTCTGGTGCATGATGTCAATCACATAGGTGGAGGTGTTCAGAGGCAGGGAGCACTTGACTGACTTCAGTGTTAAACTCTCCTCCTCCCTGACTTTATACAACCAATTGTATACAACGTCTCACTTCAAAGTTAATTTTCTGGATGATGCCAACAAGCTGGGCCATGAAACAAACATGATCAGCTGCTTGACAACACAATGGTAGTGGTTTATTAGACATATTCCTGATGACAGGTTCCCTTTAAGTAGTAACATGTTATGATGATGCCACACATATTTTGTCCTCATTCCTCTTGTCATAGTCTTGTCATCACTTCTGTGGTTGGAAAAGTCAAACACCAATACTAAGAAGGAAGGCATTTTAATAGGGCTTGGGTACTCCCCATTGTGTCTCTCTTGCATGTCATAACTTTAATATTGAGCAACATCACAGTCAGTGTTACACATGTAGCTTACTAACCGCGAGGCGTCCAGTCTTGTTGTACATTTCCTGAATGTTACCACATACTACAACTACTGTATCACATGTATTGTTTATTATGAAGATTAAATGAAAAGCTGATTTATTGTTATAGACTGTTATAGACAAAAGTCTATAACAATAAATCAGCTTTTCATTTCACTAAAGTTTCATTAGTGTATGTGATTGTCACTATGGCCAACATTTATCAAAACTTGTGCCGGGTCTTCATGAATCTGGCACCCCCTGCACTGCTTGGGAAGTGTGCACCATTTTTTTGGTGCACTTTGTTCATGCTGCAGAATTGTGGTGCACATCAATAATAAATATGGTGCAAAATCTGACTAAGCACTTAACACACCCTTTAGCTGCATATATTTTCTTGTTGGACACAAAACTGGCGCAGACGCTTTATAAATACGCATGCAAGCAGTTTGCACATTATTTGCCATGCAAAACCAGACAGAAAACTGTCGCAAACACTTTAACCCCTTAACGACTTGGCCTTTTTTAGTTTTTTCACTTCCATTTTTCACTCCCCACCTTCAAAAATCTATAACTTTTTTATTTTTCCACATAAAGAGCTCTTTTATGGCTTATTTTCTGCGTAACAAATTGCACTTCGTAGTGACGGTATTCAATATTCCATGCCGTGAACTGGGAAGTGGGAAAAAAATTCCATATGCAGTGAAAATGGTAAAAAAACACATTTGTAAAAACATTCTTATGGGCTTGGATTTTACAGCTTTCACTGAGTGCCACAAATGACATGTCTAATTTATTCTTTGGGTCGGTACGATCACGTGGATACCAAATTTGTACAGGTTTTATAATGTTTTCATACATTTAAAAAAATTAAAACCTCCTGTACAAAATTTTTTTTTTGATTTTGCCATCTTCTGGCGGCAATAACTTTTTCATAGTTTGGTGTACGGAGCTGTGGGTGTCATTTTTTGCGACTTTTGATGGCGTCTTCATTGCTATCATTTTTAGGACTGTGCGACCTTTTGATCACTTTTTATTAATTTTTTTATATTTTCCAAAATGGCAAAAAATTTCATTTTTGACTTTGGACGCTATTTTCCGTTACGAGGTTAAACGCAGTGAAAAACCGTAATTATATTTTGATAGACCGGACATTTTCGGACGCGGCGATACCTAATGTGTTTATGATTTTTACTGTTTATTAATATTAATATCAGTTCTAGGGAAAGGGGGGTGATTTGAATTTTTAGGTTTTTTTATTATAATTTTTTTTTAAACTTTTTTTTACTTTTACTTTTACTATTTTTCAGACTCCCTAGGGTACTTTAACCCTAGGTTGTCTGATCGATCTACCATATACTCCCATACTGCAATATGGCAGTATGTGGGGATTTTACTCCTCATTCATTACAATGTGCTGATAGCACATTGTAATGAATGGGTTAAAACGAGACTGCTTCGGGCCTTCGTGAGACCCGAAGCTGTCATGGTAACGGATCACCGCTCCCCGTGACGTCATCGGGGAGCGGCGATCCGCGGCAAGATGGCGGCGGCGATCGCCGTGAAAGCTCCCGCGATCGGTGCTAGCACCGATCGCGGGTGTTACCGGTAAGCCTTTGCTGCAATATGCAGCAAAGACTTACCGGCTATGGAGAGGGCTCGGCCCACGAGCCCTCTCCATGCACCGGGACCCGGCGCGCGCCGTACTAGTAGGGGTTAATAAATGTGGGCCTATATATTTGGGAAGGGGTTAATAAATGTGGGCCTATATATTTTGAAACTGTTGTAAAATACTAAAAATAAGTTAATGTGAAGCACAATATGCAATTGGTGCTTCCTTTTTTTATGGTTGTGGGCAATCTGTGGTGGAAGACCCTAAAATGTTCCTTACAACAATCTTTCTACCCTCACCTGTCATCCTTTGTTGGATAAACAAAACTGAGTGCAATGGCAGTGTTCATGTTATACCTGCTTCTCTGCCAGAACCCATTGCTGTGCTCAATGATGACTGTGACTGTGGTATTAAAATGGTTTCAGAGAGAGGGAGCTCCCTATTTCAAGCATCAGCATCATAACAAAGGCAATCACAGGGTGCAAATGCCTACACACAGGCAGCTACATACAAGATAGGGTCTGTAAGTTTGTTCTTAAGTTGAATTTGTATATAAGTCGGAACTGTATATTTTATAATTGTAACCCCAGTCAAAATTTATTTTGGTCTCTGTTGGATTTTAAAAATGTTTGGTTGTCATAAGAACCAGGATTAACAATACAGGTGGTCCCCTACTTAAGAAAACTCGACTTACATACGACCCCTAGTTACAAACGGACCTCTGGATATTGGTAATTTTCTGTACTTTAGTCCTAGGCTACAATAAACAGCTATAACAGTTACCAAATGTGTCTGTAATGAAACTTTAGTGTTAATATTGATTTTAATGACAACCCAAAATTTTTAAAATCCAATTTTCACAGAGACCAAAAAAGTTCTGGCTGGGATTACAATGATAAAATATACAGTTCTGACTTACATACAAACTCAACTTAAGAACAAACCTACAGACCCTATCTTATATGTAACCCGGGGACTGCCTGTACATCTTAATTGTAGACACCTTTGATAGCTGATCATTTTAGTCTGGGACTAAAGTACAGTAATTTACCAACATCCAGAGGTCCGTATGTAACTAGGGGCCATCTGTAAGTTGAGTGTTCTTAAGTCGGAGACAGCCTGTATATAAGGGGCTTAATAAAGTTGCCTAACCTACCTTCAGTAAATTCAGGGGCACAGTCCCGGTCTGTGCTGCACTGACAGCATAATAAACGGTATTATACAAGTAGTGCAACATATTATATAAGCAAAAAAAATGTTCACATAAAAAAAATCCCATAAGTAGGCTTAAAAATACTGTTTAAAGATAATGTTTTATTTAAAAAAATTATTTTAGACATTTATTTTCCTCTACAATGATTACAAAACTAAAAAAAAGGAAAATATTAGAAAATAAATTTAAATAACATTTTGGTATTACTACATTTGTAAACACCTAAGCTATACACAACCGCCATGTAATTTATCCTGCACAGTAAACCCAGTGTAAAAACCCATATTAAAATTAAATTTTTTTTTTAAATGCCCTCACACAACAAAATATTTGAAGTTTTGAGTTTTGGAAAACGTATGTAAGAACATCTTTTTAATTAGGAGACAATTTTAATTGGTTAAAACCTTAAAGGGAAACTTATACGGATTTTCAGCTTCGCAATGGTCTCTAGTTATGCCATCTATGGAAGCCTATTAGGCCCAGCTAGAAAATGAAAATTAATGTTTAAGTCTCAAACAGTCTAGGTCTTTCATGGGTTAACAATCATTTGTCAATGAAGTTTTTTAAAGTTTTTGGTCATTACAGATGTGGAACTCTTGTTGCCATACAAATGAATGAAAGAGTAGAGTACTGGCTTATATGATGATGATGAGTGGTTTGCTAAAGTACAGACTGAACAATGCAAACATGTTGTAACATGGTACCATCCTAGAAAATATCTAGCAGCAACACCATAACCTCTCTCCCTTCCTCTGTATCATTGAACATGTTGCTAAGAAGAGACAAGTGTTCATGGTGAAATCACACAATTTTATTGGTATTCCATTATGTACTGTTAGCAGGTCCAGATGCTTCTAGGCTTATTGTCTAATGACCCAATTAAAAAAAAAACACGGAGCCCATAATAATCCAGGACTTCAAATTAATCTTTGCAGAAATTGGTCTATATCATGTAAGATACAACATGGTACAGATCACATTTCTTTTTCAATTAAAGGTAAAGGTGGTCCTTAACTACTGGCTATGTGGTGCTCCAAAGTACATCATAGACACTGGCTATAATACATATATTCCACAATGACAATAGAGCACACATGTCCTGAATCAAGTGTGAATGATGTATCCAATCATTGACTTCAGGATACTTATAGTCTGCTATGGCAGCAGTAGCCTAACAATGGCTAATAGATCAGACCATGCCATACAAAAATATATAAGAAAGGCAGTACATGAGAACTAAAATCATAAAAATTTATTTTCTCAATAAGAGAAGTGGATGAATGTGGACGAACATCAAAAAACTGAGCATTTGGATATATCATAGAATGAAAACCCAAATGATACCAATAATTTAGTCTTTTGCCTAAAACTCCAATACTCTTGTAATGAAGGGAATGGATTAATGGAGGACAAACAAGACTGTGCACCATAAACTCCAGCCCCCCCTAAAAAAACTCTACCTCCTGGCATCAGACACCTCAAAAAAATTCCAGAAAACTAGAAGGCAGTCCCTTCCTGTGCAAAAGTGCACACCTGTAACAAGACAAAAAAACATGAATAGGTAGAATAGTCAACAAGCCGGGTCAAAACACAAATAGCAATGAAGAACAGATTCACAAAATCCAAAGAGTACTCTGAACGATAGCCAAGATCAAAGTACCTGAATAGTAATTAACAGTTTCTCTCTAACAAGGTGCGGAGCTGGTCAAGATAACCTTTAACCAGCAGTGAACTAACTGTGATCAGGATATTTATGTGCAGCCAGAATCTATGCCCTAGCCAATCAGATCAGAGCTTTTAGGTCACAGTTTGTTAACTATTGCTACACCAGAGCAGAGCCTGAGTGGATATGAGTGTGTTGCAATTCATCCCAACACAGCCAGCCAATATAAGCCATTGTTCACACTAGGAATTTCAGCCATGTGCCGACATTGATGTTACAACTCTTTTCCATGGGTGGTGTCTAATATTGTAGTTCAGCTCCATTTACTGTACATAGAGTGTTTTTTCTAGGAACAAAACCAGATTATTTGTTCTTATCTCATAAAACCTCTTCAAGTTTACATGATTATCAAATACTTCTATAAAGCCTTCCAACAACTGTGCTCTTCAGTTCTGGCAGGAGTCCATTGTTAAGTTCTGGCAGTCTCACAAGCACCTTGTAAACTCCCACTTTTTCTTGTTTAGTTGAAAAGTGATCTTGTCTTACCAACCATATCTGCTTTTAAACTATCTTCTGTTGGATATAGAGATGTTATAATTATAATGTAATAAATGAAAAGTTTGAACAAAGGGTTGAAAACTTACAGAAACTGAAAGTCTCTGAAATCTGTTTTGTTTCTGTATTTAAGGCAATCCAATTTGCTAGTAGGGCAGTGCTTGAGGGCGGATAGCAAATGAACAAGGTACTAAAAGTCATTTTATCTAAAGTAAAGTAAAGGTTAGAAAAGGAAAACAAATATGGATTCCCCTTTAAATTAAACTATAGCTTCCTTAGTGTGGGAAGATAAACACAGCCCCAACACGTTTTTCGCCCCTTGAGAAAGCCATAGGCGAAACAAGTGTTGGGCCTGTGCGGTGTATGCCTACTCTGTTGGTATGGTCATTATACTTTTGGTCTTTGCTGTTATTCTGTTGACTTGTTTTTCATACTTATTGACTAGTGTCTGACCTGTATTATCCCTTACTCCATATCCAGCATCCTATATGTTCTATTAGTGGCAAACCACTTCTATATTTGTAAGGCATGCACTGGTTTTAATATAAGTTTTTGTTTCCATTGTTCTGCTTTTTTATATTTAACTATATGTATAATAAAATGTATTGTCTTGCATTTGTAATTTGAATATCTTATTTATTTTGTTCAATATTTTTTGGTACATAATTGGTACGGGGGATAAGAGGCCGGGTTCCCTCCCACTGGCACCCCCACCCACCACAAACACACATTGGAGCATTGCTAGCACTTACAATTATTTTGCCCTTTCCACTACCTTCAAACTAGTGGGCGTGAAGGGGCGCGAGGGGGATGGTGCGCCGGTTGGGCTTTTTTCTACGCCAGGCCCTGCAAAAGCTTCTTGATGTATCCCGCCCCAAAAATGCAGCAGCGGGGCAATCATACGCAGGCGCACTAACCCCCGTCGATACAACACCTTTCACTATACTTAATAATAGATGGAGGGACACAACTGTAAATGCTATTCTCCAAAGTTTTAGATTTGATATTAATATTTGTAGGTAAAAACTTTTCTTTGCGTCTGTACTTTTAATCCACTGTTGCTGTGGATACAGGGAGATATTTATAACTTGAATAAAATAACTAGCAGAAGAACAGAAAGGATCATTGAATGAATCCTCAAATAAAAGGAACACAAAAAGTGACATGACCTTTTCAACAGCAGCAGACAAGAAGGAACATGTAGTATATGAAGCAGAGAAGGTACAACATAGGAAGGAATGGAATATAGGAAATGATATCATATTTGGCATACATATAAATTATTCATTTCACAGATATCCTCAGTCTTTCTGCACTATTGTTCCTAGTATTTAGTAATCATTGGCCTTGTACACAGTGCTACATATACACTTATAAATACATTGCAAAATATAGTATTGCACTGTGTTGGCAAAAACCAACCTCAAACCATAGCAAGATGGCAATTAATGAAGATTTTTTTTCCCCCAGTTGTGTTTTTATTCATCAGACAAAATTGATTTTTAACAGCATTTTCAAACCCCCATGAGAAAGAATTAATAAAATTCATTAATAAGGTCACTGTAATATAGTATAACTAAAATGTATTTAATCTCAGAAAAATTAATTAATGACTACTGTAGCTTTTTTTGCATTTCCATTTTCACTCCTCTCCTTCCACAAGCCATAACTTAGATTTTTTTCCATTTACAAAGCTATATTTTGGCTTGTTATATGCAAGACAAATTTTATTTTCTACTGGTGCCATTTAATATTCTGTAATGGAAAGCTAGAAAAAATTCCAAAGGTGGTGGGATTGTCGAAAAAACACAGTTGCGCCATATTGTCATAGGCTTTATTTGTACAGCTTAAAATGTGCAGTCCAGATGACACCTTTCCTATTATTCTTTGGATCAGTATGATGGTAATAATACCAAATTTGTATAGTTTAGTAATGTCTCAATACTTTAAAAAATTCAACAACATTGCATTAAACAAAAAATGTCTTGTATCACCATATTCTGGAGGGCTATTATGCCCTCAAACTAGAGGATGCATGCCGTCCCTGACCTAGCGTTTGGGTCCATGCTTGTGTGGGAAAGATGAGCCACTGCCCGCCTCCCGTAATATCTTTGGACCAATGTCCATCTCAGACTCAAGCTTAGTTTCGCAATCAAATTTTTCCCCTGAGGAGTGTACTCTTATCGGTACACGAAACGCGTAGGGAATTGATTTTTTCATGCATCCTCTAGTTTGAGGGCATAATAGCCGCATTTAGGGGCAGACTGGGGACCGCCCTTGTAAGGGCCAGGAGCTATTCAATGGGGACAGGGCGATGATATAGTAGGGTGAACTAGCAATACGCCACAGTATATCTCCCTACTCCCAACCCATGGATGAAGACAGGTAAGAGCACAACCAATCTAGTGCTGTACCTCGCTCCCCTGGATGAAGACTGGTGAGACCAATCCTTTCTTTTAACTTTAATCTTTTCCCCATATCTGCCATTGTACATGCTTTAAGCATCGGTATGCCCTCAAACACTATGCATCTGTCCAGGAGTAATTGTCCTGGTTTATGTTGAATGTCCCCGACTAGGTTCAACATACATTACAACTTTGTGTGTTTATTTGTTCATGTACATGCTGAGACTACTTTTTAATTCGATTTAATTAAATGCTAAGTTTTATATATTTCTTGAGGGCTTTTGCTTTTGTAAAAACGCTACACTAACACTAAGCGAAGATATGGTGAATGGTAGTAAATAGTAGGATTTTTTTTAAATTTTGGTGAAAAATCAAATGTTTTTATTAAATGAATGCTTTCAACATACCCAACACTAACATGGGGTACGATGAAAAAGAAGATTTCAAATCACTTAAGTAACTTATAGCGTTCTGAAGTGACACATTTCATCTCTGAAGAATTGGGCTTGGTTCTTAAGGTGGAAATGAGCCTGGTCCTTAAGAGGTTAAGAAGGAAGAAGGAGGAAGTAGGTTAAGCCGTTTTGTAACTCCAAGATTCATGATGCCATTTAAATTGATGACAGCATGTAATAGGAATCTAAAGAGGAAAGTCCCACAATAAATTTAACCTAGTGTATTTAAATTTTTATATCTAATATAGTCATGACAAAGGAACTCTATTAGAAGTAGTGAGGAAATCAGGTGTTCAGGAACTCTTACAGCAGCAGTAGCTCTTTATTTTAATACATATATATATGTAACATATTGAGTGACAGGTTAACCACTTTGCGACTGGTCAAAGCTGACACCTGCCGTTCACTGCCCTGATCAGTGCTGGCAACTATTGCAGCACTAAGCCTTCCAGACAACCTGGCAGGGTGCTGCCATATTGGTGCCAATCCCCTGTGATGTCTTATGAGGGCACTGATTAGTTGCCATGATAGCTGGGAGCCTGTAAGGGCCCCCTTAGCTGTCATTCAGGAGTTAGTATTACTGTCTTTCGGAGAGTCCTCTTTAACATGAACAGAAATCAGTGGGAGCCCTTGATTTTAGAAGGAAGGAGGCCATGGATAACAAATATAACAAGATTGCAGGCTATGACTAAGGAGGGGAATCGTCCAAAAGTGCCAGACCAAGTACCTCTAGGTGCACCACCATGTTTTAATATAATCTTAATAAATTAGGATGTTTTAACGGAAGCCTTTTTTCACTGCCTAGATACTGGATGCCCATTTTTGTTTTAAAAAGATTTCCACTGTAACTTGGTAGAAGCTACATAATCAGACACATGTAAAAGATGGTTGTGCTACAAATAAAAAAACTCATTGGCGGTGACGTATCATTGTTTTTTATGTCTATGTGTGGACAGTGCAAAATCACTTTGACATAGACCCCCTGCTTGCACCAAATTCATTATTTGAATAGACTAGTTTTCACAATAGGACTGAATTCATGAATTGAGACTTTCCCTTTATGTGCAAGTTTTGGAGCTAATTGACTCCAGTCCAGTCTATGTGCTGTGAGTTTTGACGATATTTTGTGACTTTAATGAAGCCATTTTGATGAATCTGTTGGCAGAAGTCCAAAGACAGACATAGAACTGTCGTGAGTAGCTGGTCTAATGATAAATTATCTCCATTGACCTCTGAACAAACTCTGAACATTGCGACTTTCAACACGGTTCGTGGGCTAGAGGTCTACAGAAAAATCACTGAACATCAATAAACGCCCAAACATTGCTTAATAAAGTCAGTAAATGTTTTTATTAATTATAGCGTATTGTCAGGAAATGTTCCTAATTATGTCATTATAATTTTCTTTATGAACTTGGAGCTGGAGACCTCAGTTTACTCATGGATCACTTACATAGAGTAAATAAGAACTTCCTTTCTTATCACAGTTCAGAAATCCCAGCTTATGTCTTGTTCTTAGACACCATTCATTACCTATTTGTTGAACGAAAACGACAACACTAAGTTCACCACAAGTTATAAATAGATTCTATAAAAAGCCAGGTACACCACGCCCTTTCCCACTCTATTAAATGTCATTAACAATTAAATGTGAAGGTAAAACCTTTTTCTTGTACAATTGATATGGTACATTACACTGGTACAACATTTAGAGGATCAAAAGGATTTATGTAAAGTCTCTGTGTATGTCGCTGAGCAACTGAGGAGACTGATATGACCGGCTACTATGTGATGTCATATAGAGCTGACACAGTGGAAAATACGCAGAGTAATGAATGGATATTGGAAAGATGTTAGGTTTCAGTTATTGCAGCTATAGAAAAAACGTTATAAACTTTAATGTAGCGATTTTAATAAACAAGATGTTAACTCAATGTAAAAGCAAGGTGAGTGATTTATCCTTGTTTTTTTCTATATTTGGTGTTGTTTTAGCACAGCTGTGGCACAAATGCTGTGTTGATAAAATGACAGTACAAAGTCACTTCAACATAGACCCTGCATGCACCAAATAGACTAGTTTTCACAATATGACTGAATTCATAATTTGTGACTTTCAGTTTAAGCACAAGTTTTGGCACAAATTGACACCAGTTCCCCCTGGTCTTTGTTCTATGACTTGTGATTAGAGATGAGCGAACACTAAAATGCTCGGGTACTCGTTATTCGAGACGAACTTTTCCCGATGCTCGAGTGCTCGTCTCGAATAACGAACCCCATTGAAGTCAATGGGAGACTCGAGCATTTTTCAAGGGGACCAAGGCTCTGCACAGGGAAGCTTGGCCAAACACCTGGGAACCTCAGAAAAGGATGGAAACACCACGGAAATGGACAGGAAACAGCAGGGGCAGCATGCATGGATGCCTCTGAGGCTGCTTAATCGCACCATTATGCCGAAATTATGGGCAACAGCATGGCCATGACAGAGTGACAGAATGAAGCTAGATAGCATGTAAAACATCCAATAATTGACCCTGACACTATAGGGGACGGCATGCAGAGGCAGAGGCAGCGGCAGCAGGCTAGAGAGTGGCATGGCGACATACCCTAATTGGACTCAGGCTTCAAACCAATGGGTGTCAGAGAGGAACCAAAGGAGGTGAGCAAGAAGCGCTCAAATAATATCGGTACATGATAAAAGTTTGCCAGTATATTTTGTGGATTACACAGCAGGGTGGCGACAAAGTTAACATGGAAGCCATGAAAACAACCCAAAATTCTGCCTGACACAGCTCGTTTGATAAGGGGACCATGTATGCTTACAGTTCATGCCAGTCGCTGCACTGGCTGCCAGTCTCCTTTCGAATACAGTTTAAAATAATAATAACCCTCATCCATAAAGCTCTGTATAATGCTGCACCCCCCTACCTCTCCTCTCTTATCTCAGTCTATCGCCCAACCCGTGCTCTTAGATCCGCCAGTGATCTTAGATTAACCTCTACCCTAGTGCGGACCTCCCACTCGCGTCTCCAAGACTTCTCTAGAGCTGCACCAATTCTATGGAATGCTCTGCCCTGGACTATCAGACTAATACCTAACCTCCAAAGTTTCAAACGTGCTCTTAAAACCCATTTCTTTAGGCAAGCCTATAACACTCATTAACTGCATGAAGTTTTAACTCTTCTACTAACCCGTCCTGTGTCGTCCTCCCATCTGTTATCCAGCAACCAACAGGCACCAGACTTCTCTGCAGTCCCATTCACCCTGGACCTGGTATATAAGATGACGGCTGAGTGGTTCAAGCGACAGCAATTCCATTTATTATATTTTTTTCTATTCCCTAAGAAGAATGGCTTGACCATTAAATATTCTTTTACCTCGTGTTACCCCATCATCTTCATAAACCGTAAGCTCTGGCGAGCAGGGACCTCACTCCTGTTGTTCCATACAAATGTTGTGCTCTGTTACATTACATTTGTATTTGTTTCCTATGATTTGTAAAGCGCTACAGAATATGATGACGCTATATAAATAAAGATTATTATTATTATTATTATGGAGGCAGTGAACTAGTAGTAGATTAAAGGTGCTGCAACTATGTTAGTTGGATCTTGGGATGGAGCTGGCGCTCTGCAGCCAGGCGAGCTTTTGCCAATCCAAGCCCCTGTCTCTAGGCTACTCCCCAAACAGCACTTCTAAGAACCTTTTGTATAAGATCAAGTGTAGTAGCGTTCTTATAAGTTTAGGATATGGCGGGTGAGGGGAATGTAAACAGATGCGCAAGAAGCGCTGAAATAATATCCCTAAATGGTAAAAGTTTGCAAGTATATTTTGTGGATTACACAGCAGGGTGGCGACAAAGTTAACAACTTTGATGTGGAATGCCCTGTAATAGCTCTTGGGCGGTGTGCCTTTTATCGCCTAGGCTCAGCAGTTTCAGCACCGCCTGCTGTCGCTTAGCGACGGCACTGCTGCTGTGCCTAGAGCTACCGACTGATGGCGCCATGCCCACGGATGGTAATTCGGAGGAGGAGGAGGTGGAGGAGGGGTGGGAGGAGGTATAGTAGGCCTTTGAGACCTGGACCGAGGTAGGCCCCGCAATTCTCTGCGTCGGCAGTATATGACCAGCCCCAGGGTCAGACTCGGTCCCAGCCTGCACCAAGTTAAGTGTAGTAGCGTTCTTATAAGTTTGGGATATGGCGGGTGAGGGGAATGTAAACAGATGCGCAAGAAGCGCATGATGCGCATGGAGCTGGCGCTCCGCTGCCAGGCGAGCTTTCGCCAATTCAAGCCCCTGTCTCTAGGCTACTCCCCAAACAGCACTTCTAAGAACCTTTTGTATAAGATCAAGTGTAGTAGCGTTCTTATAAGTTTAGGATATGCCGGGTGAGGGGAATGTAAACAGATGCGCAAGAAGCGCATGATGCGCATGGAGCTGGCGCTCCGCTGCCAGGCGAGCTTTCGCCAATTCAAGCCCCTGTCTCTAGGCTACTCCCCAAACAGCACTTCTAAGAACCTTTTGTATAAGATCAAGTGTAGTAGCGTTCTTATAAGTTTAGGATATGCCGGGTGAGGGGAATGTAAACAGATGCGCAAGAAGCGCATGATGCGCATGGAGCTGGCGCTCCGCTGCCAGGCGAGCTTTCGCCAATTCAAGCCCCTGTCTCTAGGCTACTCCCCAAACAGCACTTCTAAGAACCTTTTGTATAAGATCAAGTGTAGTAGCGTTCTTATAAGTTTAGGATATGCCGGGTGAGGGGAATGTAAACAGATGCGCAAGAAGCGCTGAAATAATATCCCTAAATGGTAAAAGTTTGCCAGTATATTTTGTGGATAACACAGCAGGGTGGCGACAAAGTTAACAACTTTGATGTGGAATCCATGAAAACAACCCAAATTTCTGCCTGACACACCTCGTTTGATAAAGGGACGATGTATGGAGGCAGCTATATGGACGACTTTTGGAGGTAGCAATGGAGACAACGTGTGGAGGCTGCTATGGAGACAATTTAATTTGGATAGTGCCTGTATGTGGCAGTCCCAAACATTTTTCAAACCAGAGGAGCAGGTAGGTGGCCCTCCAGTAAAATGGAATAGATTGAGTGCCTGTATGTGGCAGTCCCAAAAATGTTTCAAACCAGAGGAGCAGGTAGGTGGCCCTGCAGTAAAATGGAATAGATTGAGTGCCTGTATGTGGCAGTCCCAAAAATTTTTCAAACCAGAGGAGCAGGTAGGTGGCCCTCCAGTAAAATGGAATAGATTGAGTGCCTGTATGTGGCAGTCCCAAAAATGTTTCAAACCAGAGGAGCAGGTAGGTGGCCCTGCAGTAAAATGGAATAGATTGAGTGCCTGTATGTGGCACTCACAAAAATTGTTTCAAACAGAGGACCGGGTAGGTGGCCCTCCAGAAAAATTAAATGCATGAAGTACTATAGCAAGAGCCAGTGGGCCCTGTCAAAAAATAGCCATTTTCCTCTGCTTTACTGTACAAAGAGGAGGAGAAGGAGGAAAATGAGGAGGAGGAGGAGTGGATCAATTATTCAGGTTGAGCTTCCTTCACCTGGTGGAGATTGGAAATTCTGAGAAATCCAGCCTTTATTCATTTTAATAAGCGTCAGCCTGTCAGCGCTGTCAGTCGACAGGCGTGTACGCTTATCGGTGATGATGCCACCAGCTGCACTGAAAACCCGCTCGGACAAGACGCTAGCGGCAGGGCAGGCAAGAACCTCCAAGGCGTACAGCGCCAGTTCGTGCCACATGTCCAGCTTTGAAACCCAGTAGTTGTAGGGAGCTGTGTGATCATTTAGGACGATGGTATGGTCAGCTACGTACTCCCTCACCATCTTTCTGTAAAGATCAGCCCTACTCTGCCGAGACTGGGGACAGGTGACAGTGTCTTGCTGGGGTGACATAAAGCTGGCAAAAGCCTTGTAAAGCGTACCCTTGCCAGTGCTGGACAAGCTGCCTGCTCGCCTACTCTCCCTCGCTACTTGTCCCGCAGAACTACGCACTCTGCCGCTAGCGCTGTCAGAAGGGAAATACTGTTTCAGCTTTTGCACCAGGGCCTGCTGGTATTCATGCATTCTCACACTCCTTTCCTCTGCAGGGATGAGAGTGGAAAGATTTTGCTTGTACCGTGGGTCCAGGAGAGTGAACACCCAGTAATCGGTGCTGGAATAAATTCTTTGAACGCGAGGGTCACGGGATAGGCAGCCTAGCATGAAATCTGCCATATGCGCCAGAGTACCAACGCGTAAGAATTCACTCCCCTCACTGGCCTGACTGTCCATTTCCTCCTCCTCCAACTCCTCCAACTCCTCTTCTTCTGCCCATACACGCTGAACAGTAAAGGACTCAACAATGGTCCCCTCTTGTGTCTCACCAACATTCTCCTCCTCTTCCTCCTCATCCTCCTCCACCTCCACCTCCTCCGATATGCGCTGAGAAACAGACCTGAGGGTGCTTTGGCTATCAACAAGGGAATATTCTTCCCCTGTCTCTTGTGACGAGCGCAAAGCTTCCGACTTCATGCTGACCAGAGAGTTTTTCAACAGGCCAAGCAGCGGGATGGTGAGGCTGATGATGGCGGCATCGCCACTGACCATCTGTGTTGACTCCTCAAAGTTACTCAGCACCTGACAGATATCAGACATCCACGTCCACTCCTCATTGTAGACTTGAGGAAGCTGACTGACCTGACTACCAGTTCTGGTGGAAGTTGACATCTGGCAGTCTACAATCGCTCTGCGCTGCTGGTAAACTCTGGATAACATGGTCAGTGTTGAATTCCACCTCGTGGGCACGTCGCACAACAGTCGGTGAGCGGGCAGTTGGAGGCGGCGCTGCGCTGCCCTGAGAGTGGCAGCATCTGGGCTGGACTTCCTGAAATGCGCACAGATGCGGCGCACCTTCGTGAGCAAATCAGACAGATTGGGGTATGTCTTGAGGAAACGCTGAACTATCAGATTTAACACATGGGCCAGGCATGGCACATGTGTCAGTCTGCCGAGTTGCAGAGCCGCCACCAGGTTACGGCCGTTGTCACACACAACCATTCCCGGCTTGAGGTTCAGCGGTGCCAGCCACAGATCAGTCTGCGCCGTGATGCCCTGTAATAGCTCTTGGGCGGTGTGCCTTTTGTCGCCTAGGCTCAGCAGTTTGAGCACCGCCTGCTGTCGCTTAGCGACGGCACTGCTGCTGTGCCTAGAGCTACCGACTGATGGCGCCGTGCCCACGGATGGTAGTTCGGAGGAGGAGGTGGAGGAGGGGTGGGAGGAGGAGGAGGCATAGTAGGCCTGAAACACCTGGACCGAGGTAGGCCCCGCAATCCTCGGCGTCGGCAGTATATGAGCAGCCCCAGTGTCAGACTCGGTCCCAGCCTCCACCAAGTTAACCCAATGTGCCGTCAGCGATATATAGTGGCCCTGCCCGGCAGCACTCGTCCACGTGTCCGTGGTCAGGTGGACCTTGTCAGAAACGGCGTTGGTCAGGGCACGGATGATGTTGTCTGACACGTGCTGGTGCAGGGCTGGGACGGCACATCGGGAAAAGTAGTGGCGGCTGGGGACCGAATACCGAGGGGCGGCCGCCGCCATGAGGTTGCGAAAGGCCTCGGTCTCTACTAGCCTATAGGGCAGCATCTCCAGGCTAAGCAATCTGGAGATGTGCACATTAAGGGCTTGGGCGTGCGGGTGGGTTGCACTATATTTGCGTTTCCGCTCCAGCGTCTGGGGTATGGAGAGCTGAACGCTGGTGGATGCTGTGGAGGATCGTGGAGGCGACGATGGGGTTTTTGTGGCAGGGTCCTGGGCAGGGGGCTGACTAGCAGCTGACACAGGGGAAGGAGCAGTGGTGTGCACGGCCGGAGGTGAACGGGCTTGTTGCCACTGAGTGGGGTGTTTAGCATTCATATGCCTGCGCATACTGGTGGTAGTTAAGCTAGTAGTGGTGGAACCCCTGCTGAGCCTGGTTTGGCAAATGTTGCACACCACAGTCCGTCGGTCATCCGGTGTTTCCTTAAAGAACCTCCAGACTTCTGAAGATCTAGCCCTCGCCGCAGGAGCCCTCGCCACGGGAGCTTCACTAGTTGACACATTTGGCGCTGATGCACCAGCTCTGGCCCTGCCTCTCCGTCTGGCCCCACCACTGCCTCTTCCAACCTGTTCTGGTCGAGGACTCTCCTCCGTCTCAGAAGCACTGTGTTCACCCGGCCTCTCAACCCAGCTTGGGTCTGTCACCTCATCATCCTCCGATCCCTCAGTCTGCTCCCCCCTCGGACTTCCTGCCCTGACAACAACTTCCCCACTGTCTGACAACCGTGTCTCCTCATCGTCGGACACCTCTTTACACACTTCCACTACGTCAAGAAGGTCATCATCACCCACAGACTGTGACTGTTGGAAAACCTGGGCATCGGAAAATTGCTCAGCAGCAACCGGACAAGTGGTTTGTGACTGTGGGAAGGGTCCAGAAAACAGTTCCTCAGAGTATGCCGGTTCAAATGCCAAATTTTCCTGGGAGGGGGCAGACTGGGGGGGAGGAGGCTGAGGTGCAGGAGCTGGAGGAGTGGCGATTTCGGTGACATGGGTGGACTGCGTGGAAGACTGACTGGTGGTGGACAAATTGCTCGAAGCATTGTCAGCAATCCACGACATCACCTGTTCGCACTGTTCTGGCCTCAACAGTGCTCTACCACGAGTCCCAGTAACTTCAGACATGAACCTAGGGAGTGTAGCTCTGCGGCGTTCCCCTGCTCCCTCATCAGCAGGTGGTGTCTCACCCCGCCCAGGACCACGGCCTCTGACCCCTGCAGTAGTTGGACGCCCACGTCCCCGCCCTCGTCCTCTACCCCTAGCCCTCGGGTTAAACATTTTTAAAATGAGAGTTATAACTTTATTTTTTTTTTTACTTTTTTTTGTTTTTTTTTGTGTTTTTTTTTTTTTTTTGTGTTTTTTGTTTTTTTTTGAGTTTTTAAAACCAAACAATGCTATCCTATTGCTATGGCTATTTTCTAGCCAAGTATCAAAGCACACTACTATGCCAGATGAGATGACACTGAGTTAGTGCCTAATTGAAATCCAACCCCTACTAAATTTTCCCACTTCGGTCTTTGCTATGGATATGTGCGTCACTAAGCGCAGAACACAGCGGTCGCAAGTCTCACTACAAATTGCTCAGAATTGGCTAGTACATGCACTGCAGAAAGTACAGCCACCAGCAGATCAACCAGAAATCAAATATATAGAACGCTACTGTATGCGTAAGTAAGCTCTTTGTATTCTCCTATGGCTATTTTCTAGCCAAGTATCAAAGCACACTACTATGCCAGATGAGATGACACTGAGTTAGTGCCTAATTGAAATCCAACCCCTACTAAATTTTCCCACTTCGGTCTTTGCTATGGATATGTGCGTCACTAAGCGCAGAACACAGCGGTCGCAAGTCTCACTACAAATTGCTCAGAATTGGCTAGTACATGCACTGCAGAAAGTACAGCCACCAGCAGATCAACCAGAAATCAAATATATAGAACGCTACTGTATGCGTAAGTAAGCTCTTTGTATTCTCCTATGGCTATTTTCTAGCCAAGTATCAAAGCACACTACTATGCCAGATGAGATGACACTGAGTTAGTGCCTAATTGAAATCCAACCCCTACTAAATTTTCCCACTTCGGTCTTTGCTATGGATATGTGCGTCACTAAGCGCAGAACACAGCGGTCGCAAGTCTCACTACAAATTGCTCAGAATTGGCTAGTACATGCACTGCAGAAAGTACAGCCACCAGCAGATCAACCAGAAATCAAATATATAGAACGCTACTGTATGCGTAAGTAAGCTCTTTGTATTCTCCTATGGCTATTTTCTAGCCAAGTATCAAAGCACACTACTATGCCAGATGAGATGACACTGAGTTAGTGCCTAATTGAAATCCAACCCCTACTAAATTTTCCCACTTCGGTCTTTGCTATGGATATGTGCGTCACTAAGCGCAGAACACAGCGGTCGCAAGTCTCACTACAAATTGCTCAGAATTGGCTAGTACATGCACTGCAGAAAGTACAGCCACCAGCAGATCAACCAGAAATCAAATATATAGAACGCTACTGTATGCGTAAGTAAGCTCTTTGTATTCTCCTATGGCTATTTTCTAGCCAAGTATCAAAGCACACTACTATGCCAGATGAGATGACACTGAGTTAGTGCCTAATTGAAATCCAACCCCTACTAAATTTTCCCACTTCGGTCTTTGCTATGGATATGTGCGTCACTAAGCGCAGAACACAGCGGTCGCAAGTCTCACTACAAATTGCTCAGAATTGGCTAGTACATGCACTGCAGAAAGTACAGCCACCAGCAGATCAACCAGAAATCAAATATATAGAACGCTACTGTATGCGTAAGTAAGCTCTTTGTATTCTCCTATGGCTATTTTCTAGCCAAGTATCAAAGCACACTACTATGCCAGATGAGATGACACTGAGTTAGTGCCTAATTGAAATCCAACCCCTACTAAATTTTCCCACTTCGGTCTTTGCTATGGATATGTGCGTCACTAAGCGCAGAACACAGCGGTCGCAAGTCTCACTACAAATTGCTCAGAATTGGCTAGTACATGCACTGCAGAAAGTACAGCCACCAGCAGATCAACCAGAAATCAAATATATAGAACGCTACTGTATGCGTAAGTAAGCTCTTTGTATTCTCCTATGGCTATTTTCTAGCCAAGTATCAAAGCACACTACTATGCCAGATGAGATGACACTGAGTTAGTGCCTAATTGAAATCCAACCCCTACTAAATTTTCCCACTTCGGTCTTTGCTATGGATATGTGCGTCACTAAGCGCAGAACACAGCGGTCGCAAGTCTCACTACAAATTGCTCAGAATTGGCTAGTACATGCACTGCAGAAAGTACAGCCACCAGCAGATCAACCAGAAATCAAATATATAGAACGCTACTGTATGCGTAAGTAAGCTCTTTGTATTCTCCTATGGCTATTTTCTAGCCAAGTATCAAAGCACACTACTATGCCAGATGAGATGACACTGAGTTAGTGCCTAATTGAAATCCAACCCCTACTAAATTTTCCCACTTCGGTCTTTGCTATGGATATGTGTGCCACTAAGAGCTAAACACAACGGTAGCAAGTCCCCCTGCTAATTCCTCACAAAATGGTACTAGATGCAAATTAAAATAAAAAAAGTAGAACGTTATTGTAGCCCTAAGAAGGGCTGTTGGGTTCTTTGAGAATCACTCCTGCCTAACAGTAAGCTAATAGAACACCCTAACGCTTTCCCTGACCAGCAGCAGCTCTCTCCCTAGCGGCATCCAGACACAGAATGATCCGAGCAGCGCGGGCAGCGGCTAGTCTATCCCAGGGTCACCTGATCTGGCCAGCCAACCACTGCTATCGACGTGTAAGGGTACCACGTCATGCTGGGTGGAGTGCAGAGTCTCCTGGCTTGTGATTGGCTCTGTTTCTGGCCGCCAAAAAGCAAAACGGCGGGAGCTGCCATTTTCTCGAGCGGGCGAAGTATTCGTCCGAGCAACGAGCAGTTTCGAGTACCCTAATGCTCGACCGAGCATCAAGCTCGGACGAGCATGTTCGCTCATCTCTACTTGTGATGGGTTTTTTGTGACTTTTTATGCAACTGCCACAAACCTTCATAGCATGGGACGCTGCCAGCTTATTTATCAAGGGCCAAAGCTACTTTTATGAATGTGACAGCAGCGGAGCGCCAAAGACAGACATAGAGCTGTCATAAGGAGCCTGCCTAATTGTGTTCAAATTAGGGCCTGGCATAGAGATAAATGCTGAGCCGGACCTCACTGGCTCTGGCCTCTTGTTGTATCCGGATGAGCCGGAGCAGCGGTGACGCGAGTGGAAAATAACCCCTAGAGTGTTTATATATATGCAGTGTACACATATGGGGTAATTTATCATTTTGCAGGTTCCTTGCAACAGTTCTGGTGCTGTCAGATTTATTGCTGCCAGTGTTTTTATGCTATGGGACTTGTTTACAAAAGTCAAATAAAAGTCACAAAATACTATCGAAAGTCTCAGCACATAGACCTACTTGCGCCGTAAAAGAAAAATTACAAATCATGAAGTCAGTCCTACTCTGAAAACTGGTCTATGCAAATAATGAATTTGGGGCAAGCAGGGTCTATGTGAAAGTGACTTTGCACTGTCCTTTGTTCATTTAACAAATAAAACCAAACATAGACTGTGATAATTATATTACTCCTCCACAGTTTGTTTGTTATATATTTTTATTTTTTATTTTTCTTTCTTTGTGTTTCATTCTGCCTGTTATAAATCATTAGGCTCCATTTGTTTAAGACCAGCCAGAAGATGAGCCTGGCAGGGTGTTTATAACACCCCAGGGAGTTTATGTTTGATCAGAGAAGCATGGTCTTCCTAAGTGGTAAAATTAACACCTTTCGGCCAGAGTAGTCTAGCTAGTGGGGGATGAAAAGAAGCCACAAACTGCATGTTCTTCCCTCCAAATTTAGATAAAGGGAATATAACAGCTGTCCATAACTGGGACATAATTCATAATTATAGGTCTCAAGTTACACAGGACAGTTATGGGGTCTAGACACACTCCTGGACCGAAAATCAGAAAGTTAGCTGCAATGGAAGGCAGCCAATAGCAGAACACCCCTGATATTAGGCTAAGACACCCCGAGTTTGGTATGGGGTTAATGGGAATAACATGCCCGTTTGGTTGGAAGCCATGGCACAATTGTGCCATCTCCCAATCAAAAGTTATGGGGTTCTGATAAAAACCCAGACCCAAAAAGTAGCTCACTGATGGGAGGGGGATAGAAAAATCCCCCTCACAGTGACATCACAGTCAGGGGTGGGGGTCAAAAAATCACCTGGGCTTAACTTAATGAAGCAGCCACATAGTAGTGTTCAGTCTGGGAGACTCTATGACAATAGAAGGCTGGATCGATGCTTATGCCCTGTCCTTGGGTCTAAGAATTTCTTCCTATTCCACTAGCAAGAATTTTTTGTTTCTTCTTCCCTCACTGTAAGTATTGTATGTGTATTGTTTTAATCCTTTTTTCATTTTATCTGACAATTTAATTCTTTGAGTGTACTGCATTTTTATGTAAATTAAAACTTTTAAATAAGCCTCTGCTTGTAGCCTTAAAGAATCGGAGTCTCTGAAGGGAATCACGTTACCAGAGGTCATTATTAGCATAGTCCATGTAGTAAGCGATTGCATGTTCTGGGTGAATTTATAATTGTAATATCGTGTAAGCAGTGAGTGCATGTGCTGAGTTATCATCAGGGTGCATTGTCTGTGTGGGTGAGGTGCCTACGGCCTTCTTTGCGTAAGTAACTCGTGGGTGGTGGCAGTGTGGATTCTGTGGAGTAAATTTAGCATAAGGACGCCATTTTGTGGAAGTGGGCGGAGCTTAAGGGCTAAATTCTGGGACTCCATAGAGTAGTTATCCCAGTGTGTGAACTCCGGTGAGTCGGGTTCGTGACATAGACCAAAACACAATGATAAATTACCTCCATGTTTATGTAAACATGGTTTTAATCAACAAAATGTTAACTCTATGTAGATGCAACATTTGAATGCAGCTTAACACTGCCTAATGCGTAATATCAGCATGATGTCAACTTGATGTAAACTCCAATTTATAAATGTAATAAAAATAATAATCTTTATTTATTCTTCATTTATACAGTGTGACAAAATTCTGTGAAAAAATAGTGAATAACATTATTGCCTGGAGGGAACTCTTCTGGCCTTGGTTTTTTTATACCCCCTGGTAAACTCTGGAACGCCTCTAAGCAACGGGAACGGCAACACCTAGTTTTATAACTAAAAGTCTTCATTTTCTGGGTTCACTTCAGCCTAATAGACTAAGATTAGTGAATGTCTCGCCAGATTTTTTAAAGTGGAGTCAAGGAAAATATGCTTTGAATAATGTAAACTGATCCTGCATAATTTTTAGAATAGTGTTAGCTTAGATTATGGTCATGAAGTGAGAGCTCTCCTTGCAAAGACTTTACCAATTAAAGCCATCTTGCAGGTATGTGGAGATTACAGGTATGTGGAGATTACAAAAAATATGCAAATTAATTTTCCAGTATGGGAAAAGGAAAACATTAATCCCCCAGTGGAGCATCAATGACTGTAAGTCTCCACACACCTGAAAGGCGGCCTTAATAGAAAGTCTTTCTAAGGAGACTTCTTTCTTCCCAGACCTAGTCAAAAGTCTCTCATTTATCTAATCCAGATACATACACTGTACTGAAGAGATGCAAACACATTGAAAAGATCTGTTCCTTTTGGAATAGATAAACTGTTTTGACTTTTATCTTACATATTGTCATTAGGCTTCTTGAAAATGTATTTGTATAAGGTTAGATTGGACAGTCTAATGATGGGCCAACTTCGGTTTGGCGGATTCTGACACCACAAAGTCAATGGTATTTATAAAGAAACAATTGCTCTATTCCACAATTTTTGTGCTGACTGAATTGCTTTAGAATGTCTGCTCTCTTCTGCCCTAAACTATGCCACTTTCGAGAAATTCTGTGCCCCTGAATAGCCTATAAAATGGTTTACAAAAACACATAACAAATATGCTGTATGCCATGTTTTCTTAATGTCTGGAACAATTTTATCCAAATTATAAATAATTAGAAATATCCCTAAATGTGGTTGGCCAGTTAATGGTTGGGATATTGTGAGTTCCCAGGTCATATAAAAAAACTAAACATGCTAATTTGTAAGTGAGGTACCTGTGTCACAAGTATACATTTCTTGAGAAAATTCTTGGCCTGAATGCAGGTGAACCACAAGAATTTCAGTGCACCATAGGTGTGGAGAAGAGGTTTGGTGCAACCTCTCTTGAGTGGTCGGGGCTGAGAGTCTCATGGGCAAGCCTCTATCATGCCATTGAGGCACCAAAATTTTCATTTGCATTAAATTAGAGTTGTGATTTCTTTGTATTCTGGTGACATGTTTTCTCAGGCATGTGTATGATGTATGGGCGTGTCACCTACAAACCCAAATTTATGTGCGAACGGGAAGTTCTCTCTAAGAGCTCCTCTATTTGTTGTCCACAAAATTTTTGTGTAAGTCTGTCTTATTTTTCTGTTGGTTTATATTGGTGGCTGTAATGAAGAACTTGTAGGCCATTCCATAGTATGAAAAAAGCTCAAACACTGGGTTTGATATCTTGTGATATTGGAAACTTTGTATTTTAAGCATCAACAAATGAACTTGGATGTTCTTGCCATGATCGGTATATAAAATGTAAAATTAACATGGCTATTCATCATATTATGCAATAAATACAACAGCATATTCAAAAATATCAGACAAGTTCTCATGAACTTTCCCAGACACAGAAAATCAAAGGTGCTGATCCAGTTTTTCAAGTATCATGTGGGTGTTGTCTAGTTCCCATGGACTCATGGACATCAATGCCAAGACAATACTCTCAAGACGTTCAACCTAGCTTTAATTATAGACTTGTGAATATTAAAGTGTTTACCAATTTATAAAGATCAGTTAAGTGTCCAAAATCTTTTAGTGGAGCCCATACACTCACCTGCATCTTCTTATAGACAAGACGATATATACCCACATTACATATACATACCCTTACATATACAAATCGTAAACTTAAATAAAAATTTCCTATACAGTGAAAATATGTGTTGTGGGAGGGTAAGAGAAGGAAGTGAAGAAATAAAGGAGGTAACAGAAATTGACAGAATATTTCCAGAAATCCATTCAAGTAAAAGATTGATTGTTTCCATTGGTGAAACCTTACATTAACTTTTAAAAGTACATTTTATGTAAGATTTTCCTATAACAATACAAGATTCACGTTACATACCTCAACTCTACCACCTAACACAAGGGTAACTTCAGTTTTAGAGGCACTAGTAGAAACATAGGAATACTTCCAAAACTGTTGATCTGTTTCTCATCCAGATATGAACACGAACGGCAGTTTCTTTACTTAAGGAAACCCGACTTACAGACGACGCCTAGTTACAGATGGACCTCTCTGCCCATTGTAACCCCTGGCATAACTTTCTGGATGCTTTACTTTAGCCCAGGCTGCAATCATCAGCTGTTAGAATGTTGGAAATCCGATTGTCACAAGGACAAAATTTCTTTGGGATTTACACTTATAAAATATACCTATTCTAGGCTTTGCAGCGCTGGGGACCTGGGTTCAAGTCCTAGGGTCAACATCTGCAAAGAGTTTGAATGTTCTCTCCGTGTTTGTGGTGGTTTTCTTCCGGGTCCTCCGGTTTCCTCCTACACTCCAAAACATACTGGTAGGTTGACTAGATTGTGAGCCCCATTGGGGACAGGGCCTGATCTGGCAAGCTCTGTGCAGCGCTGCATAATCTATGTGCACTATGTAACTAAAGGAATTATAATTATTATTATTCTGATTTAGACACAAATTCAATTTAATTACAAATCTAAAGAACATATCTTGTATTTCACCTGGGGACTATCTGTAGTCCTATCCGCATGAAGCATGTTATAGAAAATGAGTGATATATAGTTTTGTGGGAAAACATTTATTTTACTTATATTTCAGTGCCTAGTAGTCTAAAATGCACATCTATTGTCAGTCATGGACAACTATGTGTGTATGGGGATGGATGCCACTGGATTCAATCAAAAAGGCAGGGATGAAATATAAGTTGTACTGATTTTTTCCACACAGATATATATATATATATATATATATATATATATATATATATATATATATATATTTAAATCTTCTCAGCATTATGAGGCATTAGCAAAAGTAGCAATTTTCTGACATTGCACTGAACTGTGATATTCTCATGATTCGTACACCAGAAACAGATTTCTTTAAAATCTAACAAAAGTACCATGTCTTGGTCTTCTCCATGACATTTAAAGACTTATGAGTTCACTAATCTTCCATTTTAGACAACACATTTCTTCTAGTAGAAGAGAGCAAGTGAAGCTGAGGGATATATCTTTTCAAGATGGTGAAAACCAACAGAGCAATCCTTCTCTCCACAAAGATATAGAATCAAAATGTCAATAACCATTAATAATTACACAGAGTGGGTCTTGAGAAGCTATCTTGGAAAAATGTAAGTGCACTATGCATAAAAGAAGTGAAGAGTGTAATGTACAGGAAAGGTGCAAGATTGAAAAGTTCTGTTTCAAGTGGTGGTCTTAACTGTTTCATTTAATGGGAAGCCCTGAAAAGGTGGGTAGCCATGATTAGGTGTCACTGGAAATATGAACACATTTTTTTTTTTACTTTTTTTATTTAGCTATTTCTACTTCATTTTTCATGAATTCTTGTATAATTTGAGATCGATACTGTTTAACAGAATTCATCTCCTATTTATAGACTTACGGTAGGTGCTGTTTAACATTACTAGTAATAGCAATGATCACAGTATCAGTGTTGATGTTAGAAAGTTCCACACAAACTTCCTGGCTTACTTTCCTACATATTGGTCAGAAAGGAAACTATGTGATAGGATGGAACTACTAAAGGGGAAAAGATGATGTAATTGCTGCACAGCAATGACTGCTGAGCATAGTTAAGAATCACAGTTATATAACATGTATAAACACTCTTACCCCTGATACAGTTCATTAATATAGAGACAATATAATATTTATGTGTGTATTCATAGCCCTAGCTTTATCTCAGTTTTAAATATTGCAGCCATAAATGTAACTGCATTTTATTTATATTTTATATGATTAAGCAACATAAAGGGGGTAATTTACTAAGGGCCCGATTCGCGTTTTCCCGACGTGTTACCCAAATATTTCCGATTTGCGGCGATTTCCCTGGGTTTTTGGCGCACGCGATCGGATTGTGGCACATCGGCGCTGGCATGCATGCAACGAAAATCAGGGGGCGTGGCCGAATGAAAATCCTACAAATTCGGAAAAAAAATGTGTTGCGAAACTTGCACTTACCTTCGCCAGGTACAGGCCGGTGAATTTCAGGGCATTCCAGCGGGCCTTGGGGAAATTCAGCGCAGCAGCGACATCTGGTGGACGGCGGAGGAACTGCCTTAGTGAATCCCGTCCGGACCCGAATCCACTGCAGAGAACGCGCCGCTGGATCGCGAATGGACCGGGTAAGTAAATCTGCCCCAAAGTGTCAAGTATTCCTGAAATGTAAAAATAATTATATCATAGTATCATAGTATATGAGGTTGGAAAAAGACCATCGAGTCCAATCTTTAAGAATTAAACCATAACCTCTTGAACATTTACATAGAGTCCGCCATAACAACCTCCTGCGGTAGAGAGTTCCATAGTCTCACTGCTCGTACAGTAAAGAACCTTTGTCTATGTTGATGGTAGAATCGCCTCTCCTCTAGGCATAGAGGATGCCCCTTTGTCCTGGTCTCAGGCCTAGGTATAAAAAGATCTTTGCAGAGATCCTTGTACTATCCATTCAGGTATTTGTACATTGTAATGAGGTCTCCCCTCAGTCACCTTTTTCTAAAATGAATAAACCCAAGTTTTCTAATCTGTCATTGTATTCTAGCCCCCCATTCCCCTAATAATCTTGGTTGCTCTCCTCTGCACACATTCCAGTTCTACTATGTTCTTTTACACACTCACTGGTGCCCAAAACCGTACACAATACTCCATGTGAGGTCTGATTTGTAAAAGGGCAAAACTTCTACCCTCCAGTCTATATTGGGGTAATCGAAGTCCACCATGATGAGAACTTCGCCCTTTTTTGTGGCTACGTCTATTTGACTCACCAGCCCCTAGAAATATTTTATAATTCTTTTTTCCTCTTCCAGGCTGCACAGGAGGGGACAGTAGTGATAATGTGAGACTTTAACTGTCCAAATATAAATGTTTAAGTTTTTTGTCCTGCTAGATGGTGAACTACCCATCAGTCTCAAGTCTTTCATCCGGATTGTCCTGTATTTGTCTCTATCCCTCTTCTTATCAACTCTGAGCAGCCTCCCACAGGGCCGGCGCTATGGGTAGGCAAAGTGGGCAATTGCCAGGGGCCCCCTGAAAGGGGAGAATCTCTTCTTTCAAAGGAATCTTGAATTTTGTTTCTAGGTGCCATGGATCCAAAGATATTCAGGTGAGAATATCAGGTTCCATTTTTATATATAAAAATCACTCCCAAGGTAGTTTAACAGTTAAGGGCCCGATTCGCGTTTTCCCGACGTTTTACTCGAATATTTCCGATTTGCGACGATTTTCCCTGTATTGCCCCGAGATTTTGGCGCACGCGCTCGGATTGTGGCGCATCGCGACGGAAATCGGGGGGGCATGGCCGAACGAAAACCCGAATGATTCGGGAAAATCGCCGCATTTTTTTAAAAAAAGTGTCGTGGAGCTTGCACTTACCTTCACTAGGAATAGGCCGGTGAATTTGAGTGCATTCCGGGGAACTTCAGCGGAGCAGCGCCACCTGGTGGACATCGGAGGAACTACCTTAGTGAATCCCGGCCGGACCCGAATCCACCGCAGTGAACGCGCCGCTGGATCGCGAATGGACCGGGTAAGTAAATCTGCCCCAATATCTTCGTTTTCCTGACACTTAGAAACATAAATTCAGATTCATATAAAAAAAGGAGACTCTTTTGAATCAAAATTGCATGAAGGCGCCTGTGTCTATAAACTCTTTAATGCAATTTTGAAAATGGGGCAAGTGTCTGCTTTTAGAAAATATGTGGTTTGCTGCAGTTTACTTTAATTCTTTTTGCTGTCATTTCGTCAAAATTGTAAAAATTGCTCTGGTCAATAACGCGACAAAATATCCACAAATGCTGGACGGTGATAGGGTTAATACCCCTTGGTTGCATTACCGGGTGAAGATGCTTATCATATATCTGTTTAGTTACCTATCTCCTATAATATAATAATTTATCATCTATCTCCTATAAAATTCTCCCATATTACAGTCCGTTTTACCATACCAAATTTTGATTTAGTATACTAATGTTTTATTTTGGGGCCCCACTTTTAGTTTTGCCCAGGGCCCCACTTTGTCTAGAACCGGCCCTGGCCTCCCACTCCTTGCGGAAGTAAGCCATCCCAAAGCATAATATTGCCATTCATGGTGGGATAATTGTGTTCAGGGTGATGTGTAGTGTTGGCTTTCCTCCACACATAACTTTTGGCATTAAGGCCAAAAAATTAAACTTTGGTCTCATCTGACCTGAGCACTATCCTATCATATGTTTGTTGTGTCCCATATGTTGCCTTTGGCAAACTAAAAACAGTTTGTCTTATGGCTTTCCTTTAAAAATACCACACTCCTTACCCCTCTAGAAAAAGGCTGGATTTGTGTAGTACATTAATATTAGTTGTCCTCGGGAAAGCTAAGCCTGCAATACACTTTGCAATAACTTCATTCCTGATCTGTCTGGTAGGTTTTCATTATGGTGTTTGTTCACGAATGTTCTATAACAGTGGTGGCGAACCTATGGCACGGGTGCCAGAGGTGGCACTCAGAGCCATTTCTGTGGGCACTCAGACCATCGCCCCAGGACAGAGTTCACCAAATAGGACCAAATCTTCCTGCAGTCCCAGGCAACTTTAGTGACACTTCTTTGGAACTGCGGGAAAAGTGAAAAGGTGTTGACAGAACTGCAATGTCTTTGGAGGTCATCCAACTGGACCCATCATTCTTTATCTACAGAGAGACCCTGGAGGGAAGCTACAGGGTCTCTTTCAGCTGTATTGGTGGCCTCAGGGGGCCAATACAATTAAAATATGTGGGAGAGCGGGTAGCAATGTCATGCCATGTTGGCACTTCACAGTAAATAAGTGGATTTTGGTTGTACTTTGGGCACTTGGTCCCCAAAAGGTTCGCCATCACTGTTCTATAATAAACCTCTGAGGCCTTCACAAAACGGCTGTGGTCATGCTGGGAGTAAATGACACAGAGATTTCTTTAATTATCATTAGGTTACTTCTAAAAGCAATAGAACACACCTGATTTTATTTATGACAATCAGTTTATAGGGGCTGTATATATTTGCAAATTTAAAGGGAACCTGTCACCACATTTTTCCCAAAATGGCTACAAGGAGTCGAGGTGGGCGTGGCCTCCTTCGGCTGAATCCAGCAACAACTCTCCATCCTATCTCTGTATGCAGCTGTAATGTCATGTGACCAGGGGGACATCACTGCAGATCCTTTAGCTTTTTAGCATTAGAAAACTGTATGGAGAGTAGGAGAAAAGGAGGAAGCGCGCGCCACCTCTGTTAGATTTAAAGGGCCAGCGCGATGTTAATTGGCGCTGTCCAGATGCCCTTCTTTATAAATTCCCAGACCCTTCCTGTGCTTCCTGCCGGAACTATGTGCCTCACAGCCTTAGAAAAAGCTCCCTGGTGATTCTCCTGCGTTCCTGTGTCCCCAGTGTTCCTGTGTATCCTGCATTCCTTCTCCCATGTGTTTCTTCCCCTAAGTTCCCATGTCCTGTGTCCCGTGTGCCTATGTTCCCATTCCCATCTGCCTGAACCTCTCGTTGCTGACCCCGGATTGGACTTAACGTTGCATCTCTGCCGCCTGCCCTGACCCTGTGCCTGCACGACCATGAGACTGTCTCCTGCTAAGGTACCTTGATCTCGGCTGCCACCGTGGGCTTGTCGCACCTGTGAACGACCTGGTGGTACCTTGACGCAGCAAGTCCAACTCGCTTTGCGGCGGACTCTGGTGAAGACCAGGTGCCACTCTGGTCCCGGGTGTCGGCTAGTACCACCTCCCACGGTGGTCCAGTGGATCGACGCATCCCAAATCCTGACATTTGTGGAAAACATGGTGATAGGTTCCCTTTAAGGCTTTGATATTCAAAAACGAGGACATGTTTAACGGGTATGGATGCTTTAGCAACCCACAGATAAAAGGGAAAAAAATATATATATATTATGTATATATAGACTATACAAATTTTTATGAAACAATTGGTACTAATTTGATCCTTTAAAATGACGTGTCTGTTTCCAAAGTACATGTTTTAACGTGACATGATTATTCCATGAAGAATTGCTGTATAAGTAGGTGGGAAATGACTTGTTTAAATTTTAGGAACATACAATTGCCATTACGCCTTCCGATTATATGTGAAAGTCAAAACAGACTATAACCTCAGCAGTATGTCATGAAGCATTGCGGAGACCAGGCAGGGTTAATTTGCTACTTCATAGAAGATTGCTGTATTCAGATCTGATGGGTGCCTAAGGTCATTTTGTGCTTTTACCTACAATAATTCTTTGTCTCCATCAACTATGAGTTTGGTGATTTTCCTTCCTGTATCCCATGCTGGGGCAATAACTTTCACTTAGAACTGCAGAAAATTAAGTACAGAGCTGGTTGCCAGGAACAGGGTAAGGGGAAGCAGGGTTCAGGTTCACTAGCACAGACAGTAGCACAGACTCAACTTATTAGTGGATATTATTCCGGAAATCATATCACATGCCTCTGGGGCCCCCTAGTTATTTCTGCCTGAAATATTACTGCACATGTGTGACATAATTTTTAAAAACTAAATCCCTATGTATTGTAATGGATTAGGTCTGGGATCGTCGTCTCCTGGGGTAGACGGGCACATTTCTACAGCACACAAGTAACTTCACTGTCCACACTGTGCGACTTGTGTACAACTGACCTCAGCCAGTTTTATTCGGCAGTAAAAAACAAAATAAACAAAACAACAAAAATAAAGCCTAAGCCTCTCCAGCACTAACTACACATAGAGGTACCCTACCTCACCAAGTGCCGGCCTACTGCCAGGCACCCCAAAAAACTCACAGTATCGGTTCACTGCCACACAGCTCCACAGGCCTTTGACGTATCCTGTCTCTTCCCCAGGGTGGAGCCAATCTGGGAAGTCTGCACCAGGTAGTTATGCAGGACTTCCAGCTGGATGCAAATGAATCCTCATTAGTGACAAACACCCAGCTTTCCCACATCCATCCAGCAACATACTCATTCTATACCCAAAATCTGCTTTACTGGCAGCTACCCTGCAAAAACCTATTAGGAATGAATTTCTATATTTGTCTAAGCTTCGTGCTTGTTGCATCTGCCAGAAGACTATTGTAGCCTAATAATAATAGCAATTTAACATGATGAGAGTGAAGCAAAATACGGACTCAAACTACCTATCTCTAGGTTCACTAAAGTAGAGGTCCCTTATTACTGAGCTGGGAACAAACAGTTGGGAACATACTGTAAATCTGAATAAAAGAAAACTCCCAATACTTTCCTGTCTTTATTCTCATACAGCAGTCATCTTCTCTTCCTTGCCTCTGAAGACCCACAAACAGACACAGCAAAAAAGAGAAAAGGACTGCTGCACAGGAACCTAAAAGGTAAGTAAGGTAAAAGGAGGTATGGGTGGGAAGAAGTTTCATAAGGGACATTATAAGACCCAGTCATTTATTTTGCCGCAAGGATGGGGGCATTATAGGGAGCTACAGAAAATAGGGAATTACAGGCAGTCCCCGGGTTACATACAAGATAGGGACTGTAGGTTTGTTCTTAAGTTGAATTTGTATGTAAGTCGGAACTGTATATTTTATCATTGTAATCCCAGCCAGAACTTTTTTGGTCTCTGTGACAACTGGATTTTAAAAATGTTGGGTTGTCATTAGAATCAGGATTAACAATAAATCTTCATTACAGACACCTGTGATTACTGTTACAGCTGATTATTGTAGCCTAGGACTAAAGTACAATAAATTACCAATATCCAGAGGTCCGTTTGTAACTAGGGGTCGTATGTAAGTCAGGTGTTCTTAAGTAGGGGACCGCCTGTATAGGGGGACTGCAGGAAAGAAGGCATTGTAAGGGGTGCTACAGAAAATGGGGCATTATAGGGGGGCTTCAGGAAAGAGAGCGTCATAGGGGGGGCTGCATGAAAAATGTATCATAAGGTGGGGCTTCAGGAAATCAGGCATTATATGTGGCTGCAAGAAAAGGGTCATGCAGGTAAAGGGGCTTTATAAGTTGGGCTGCAGATAAGGAGACATTATAAGGTAGCAACTTTAAGAAAAGTGGCATTGCAAGAGGGTTGCAGGAAAGAGGTCTGTACAGTGACTTGCAGCTAGTGAGCCCAAGTGCAAAGTCTGTGCCAGGCCCCAACCATAATGTATGTTTTATAAACCTCTTGGGCCCCTTTGCGACCGCACCATCTGCACCCAGAGTTACGCCCATAAGGTGGCAAAATGCAGTAAAAGGGCCAATATAAAGAGGGGCTGCAGAACGGTGGAGGAAGGAACTTCCACTAATCCGTTGAGAAAAAATTTTAACTGCTGCCAGTCTCTGGTTACAAAGCTTGGGGACCACAGCCTAGAATGAAACTTGAAAACAGTACATGACTCGGTCACATATAGCGCAACTTCACTATACTGTTAAACAGACACTGTTGTTCAAAGAAATGTTTTGATGCAACTCAGCCGTATAAGTAGCAGATTAGGGTGGATTAACGTAAAAGTATCATAGAAATAAAAATAGTTCTGTAACTGTTTTTAGAAGCTGTCACTTTTTCACCTTCCTGTTTCCAGTTCTCTCCATTCAGTAGTAAACATATGGGTAATTTTAGCAGGGCCATTCTTTTTAGATTTTAGTCTGTATGATAACTTCAACACATAATGACAAGTGATGACAATGGGCAACACGTATCATAGTTTTGTCTCTCTGAAGTGAATTTTAGAGACATTTGGCAGCTCTTTTTTGCGCCTTATGTATGATCCTGTCCTTTTACTTGTGATACATGTTCAGTTATTCCTATCCTGGCAGGCGCATATTTTGGCTTTTTTTGAGAATTTTTGTTGCCATTGTCTCAAATCCACATGGACACAAGCCAGGTGAGGGGGTTATATACAGGAATGGACACAAGCCACGTGAGGGGTTATATACAGGAGTGGACACTACTGTACTGTTAATTTGGGATTTAACATCTATCATTTTTAATGCATTTTGAAACCTATTACAATAGCTGAGGAGAGTGGATTTTCCTAATTGCATTACTGTTAACATTTTAAGTTACAAACCGCATAGTAAACGCAATGTTAATAAATGCGTTAATGTGGCATTTATATTGCGTTTTGTAAATGTAAATGTTAACAGTAATGAAGCAAATCAACAATCCTCAGCTGTAGTAATTAGTCTTAAAATGCATTAAAAACGCAATTAAACCGCTATGTGTGACCTTACCCTTAGAAAAAAATGCAAAAATGTAAGAATTTTGACAAAAGAGGTTACTGTGCAAAATGTTAAACAGTTAAAGTATGTGAAATAATTCCAATTTACATATTAAAATCGGGTCCATGAAAAACCAACTTCCTTTGCACCTGCCCTGGACCAGGTGCAGATTTGCAGCAAAAAAGGCGCAAAAAAGGCGCAAAAAAAGTGAAATGTTGCACGGAACATGTGGAAAACAATGATACATAAGCACACTGCACAAAGGTGCAGACAAGGCATACTTGAAAAAGAACAGAGTTAAAAGTCGCAAGAATGGCACAAAAACGGCAAAAGTGGCTAAAATTTGACAATTTGTCTAGCTGAAACTATGATACGTGTGCCCCAATGTCCCCTTAGTCAAAGTAATTTCTCCTGAAGCCAGCATAGAAATGTCCCCTTGGTCAGGTGTACAAATATTAAAAAATGAAGGTGGTTATACTTCTCAATGGCTTATCTGATCTGAAAACATAAGGTTGAGACATGTTCAAATCCAACTCTTATTCCGATATTTCCCAACATTTGCTATTTTTCAACAGAGGGAATGAGGTGGATAAATCTAATTTTGTAATTTGTATGTAGAAACTACATTCAATGTAACCCTGGAACAAAGACACGGACGTAGGAGTTTTCTGTTCTCTTCGGCGACTTAATGTGAGTCCCTTTGCCTCTCATACATCGGAGAGATGACTTACTTAAATCTCCTCCCATCTGAAGATGGGGATTTTTCTTGTTTTCTACAAAGTTTTCGATTATGGACTGCTCTACATCAATTACTCGAGTTTGCTAACACTGATAGATTGAATTCAAATCTGTAATAAAAAATGGGGATTCCCATTGAAGATTTTACCACCAACTGGGGTATCAGTCTGGAGTTCTGTATGATTGGATAGATTTTTGAAAAATATTTGCCAAATATATTTTTCATTTTCCGTTCCGATGTGCATTTTGCAAGATATTTCATCATCTCTACCTTGTTACACCCTGTATAGTAGAGGCTACTAGCACTGCACCCCTATAGCTGCATCTCATATTTAATGAGTTCAAAACATCAAGCATTCAAAATTTCTATCTAACTACAGTGACAAAACAACCACCCAAACAGGATATTTCGGTGTACATTGTACTGTAGTTTGACATTGCAAAAGGTCAAGCTAATGCAATGGTCTAAGTTCTCTACAATTAGGTCAAAACATAATAAACACAGTCAGTGGTGGACATTAGTATTAGCTGTTCAAAGCGTTACAGACAGACTTTCCAAAATAGTCTATTCCCTGTGATTCAACCTAGCAAAATAAGTCTGCAACATTGTAGTATGTAATCCTTTTTGCAAACCACAATAATTAAAATTAGTAAATATAACAGCACTCTTTTACAATCAATGTGACGCTTTGACGTCACGCACTGTGGAGGGTCCAGTGCACCTGAATGACAATATCCACAAAAGGAACAGCAACACTTGATGATGTACATTTATTATAAGTGCAGTGAAGTGCATCAAACATCCACCCAGACCTCATGATTGACTCAAGCCATTCTCTTACTTATTAGAACGCTGTTTGTTTTCTTTAAACCAAATGTGTCATTTGACCCATAACATCAAGAGTTCATAAAATATTTTATATTACTTTGTTTCTGTAATTAGATACCAGCTGGGGACCGGCTTATGTAGCATTATTTGTTTTTAATAACTTATGAAGAGGACTGTGCAACCACTTCAATGTGCAGCAAAGACTTACCAGCTATGGAGCGGTCTCAGCCTGTGAGCCCTCTCCATGCACCGCGACCGGCATGTGAAGTACTAATATGTCACTTGTCGGTAAGGGTTTAATTTAGCATAAGTATGGTGGTATCATTCTGTCACTATGTAGTGGTAGTGGTCATTGTGTTTTAGTATCTTACAGAAGCTGTTAGTAGAGTAGAGTAGATGGTAGTGGTTATGGAGGCTTAAAGGGGTTGTCCACTTTCAGCAAATAGTTGATATGGATAGTCTAATAAAAGTAACACAATTTTCCAATATCATTTCTGTATGGTTTTCTAGATCTCTGCTTGCTGTCCTTGCTGTGTTCGACATATTCCTATCCACTTTTTTGGTAAGTTTTATGTAAGTTTACATGAAAGCTTTCTATAGTAGGACAGCAGGCAGAGATCTAGAAAACTGTAAGGAATTGATACAGAAAGTGGGAAATTGTATAACCTTTCATTACACAAATAATATCAATTATTTCCCAAAAGTGGACAACCTCTTTAACTAGTTACAGACTAGAGATGGGTGAATCGATTCTAACAAATGTGGAATTCGTTTTGAATTTCAGGAAACCTTTGTTCGGCACGAATCCGAAGTTTACGGTCATTAGTGGGAGCAATTTTTTCCCCCTTTATTAGCAAAATGGCCACGAGCACAACGTGTTACATGGGGCAGAGAACTCTGGGAAGAAGAAATGAACACCCTCGATCACATGTGCAAATATGTAAGCCAATCACCGACCGACAGGCTTATAAAAACAGACGGCCATTTGCAATCCCGTCATTTCACACTGCATGTGCCGTCTAGCTGCTTGTGCTCAGTAACTGATGGAGTGATTTTTGCTCAAAGTCCAGGGTGTCAGTTTTTGCGGTTCTGTATTCCCCAAATTTCAATTCTTTTTTGTTGCTAAAGCTGATATCAAGAAACCCGTATCAAATCAACATAGTTGATTAACCAATAGGTCAGAGAGAGTTGACAGGTGGAGCAGGCACAGGTCGCAGCACAGTAAGGGGACATCGCAGCAGGGGTGACTCTGTGAAGCCAGAACTGCCGGTGTCCTCTAGCGCCAATGTGTTGATGAACAACCCAAAGGTTCTCGATTGCTTGACTAGGTCATCCACTTTCATCCAAATGATATCTGACAACCCCAACCAAGAGTCCGTGGGTTCGTCAGATACAACCCTTAATTGGCATGGCCCAGTAGCAGGTCAGCGGCCCTCACCTGTCCTCAACCAGTCTCTGTCCTGTTCATTTCCCTCAGATCTACTAGGTGGTCTGGGCTCAGCGCAACTATACAGCACCGATATACATCGAGGACAAACTACTGCCATGGCTGTTGTGGGGAGATGGGGGGTAGGAACAGTAGCAGCTCCATCAGCAGCAGCTTAAGTCTGGAGTCCTTAATGAGCAGCTTCCTTCAGCCGCCTGGTGAGGAGGGTAGCCTACTTGGACAGCACTCTACCACCCCAGGATTTCAACACACCAATGCCTTATGCATCAGATTAGGTCAGCCATGACGCCTCCCCCAAATGTTGAGAAATGAGTCTCGTTTCTAACTACCCGCCTCAGCCACTATTCTGATGCTGCCACCAGCCTGATTCCACACATCTGCTGTCAGTTGTTCCATCTGCCTCCCACCATCTTTACCAGGGAGTGGAATTGTCACCCACCTCCACACTATGTCATTGTGCCGCTTTCCGACCTCCTGCTGCTGCTGCCAGCGCTTCCACACTTTGTCATTGTGCCACACTGTGGCCTATGATTTTGCTGCCACCTCCATAATTTGTCTGTGTGCCATTCTGCGGCCTACTCATGCTGCTGCCAACTGACCGCTGTATCCCTGGAACACCCTGTGATTTCAATAATGCTGTTTTCACCCTCCACCACTCTATGGCATTGCCATTATGCTTAGTTTTCCCCTTCATTTCATCTGTCAGAAGGAATGAAAAGCTTCAGGATTGTTAGCCAAAAGCAGGGGAGGAACACAGAGGACATGCAAATATCCCATTTACTGGTCATCTCTGTTTTGGATCAACTCCTGTTTGTTTTTGGCTTTAGAAATACTGATGGATTATTGACCCATTGAAAGAGGATACTGAATCGTGAAAAGAAGGGCAAGATGATCAGTGATGTCAATGCAAAATTACTGCCCACACCCTCTCCACTCTTTTGGGGGGTTTCTACATGTATCAGCGTTTAACAGAACAGGTTCTGTCGTAAATCTATGGAATCATCTGATGTCAGTGTAAAAAGAGTGCACTCTTTGATGTTATAGTGGGATCTTGGCCCTCAGCTAAGTCCTTTCCCGCTGCGTTCCCGCTGCGTTCCCGCTTCACTTATTTGGTCAAGTCGGCTCCTGTAAGTGCACATGGAAGTGAAGAGTGAAGCGATTCTAAGAGAGGCTGCTGTCATGTGCGTGTCATACTAAAACACAGCATTGTTTGAAGACCAAACCACGCTCCCTATGCATATTGAGCATGGCACAACGTTCTACAACACCCTACAGGCTCTCTGCAGCCAGGAAATGCCTGTTTTTTAATGTGATTCGCCATGATTTGATTCGGGTCGAATCCAATTTTGACAGAAGATTCGGCAAATTTTTGAATTTTTGAAAAATCAGCCCATCTTATCAGACTTATCACTGTATATGTATTTATTTATGTCCAGGTTCATACATCAAAGCTTGCATCATTGCATATTTACCATGGTCTTTAGGCTGATGCCCATGCTTTAGGGCTTTAGGCTGCTGCTCTGAGGAAATTGTGATGTACATGGCTCCATTTAGAGTACACAAAAGAAAAATCATGGACATAGTCAGGAACACAGATGGAACCCAGAAAAATAGAGGGTAAAATATGGCTTGGGAGGGACTTTCTTTAGAGGGGGAAGTGGGAAGTTAGTTGGTTTGGCTGCTCCTTGAGTACACTTATTGTAGAAATCGATGACTCTTATTATAAAGGATTTCTGGAACCTCCTTGTTCGGCAGCTGGCCTACCTTTTTCAGTCACTTCTTGTGCTCCATTGTTGGGGTAGTACTTGGTGCAATTGGTGTATTGTATTTCCTTCAATGAAAATAAACTTGCTGTGACTCCTAACCTCCCAAATACTGTTGATTGGGTTTAGGGTATCACCTACAATGCTTTGTGCTTTTTGGTTGGCCAGCCTATTATATTCCTTTTTTTATGATTCACCCTCCCCAGCAGACAATGTTGTAGCATATAATGCTTGTTATAATAATGCTATAATGCTTGGTAGATTTGTAAAACATCTTTAGGGTTTTGTTACAGATGTTGAATGGCTTAGGTTTCCTGAGGAAGTGCATTGTGGAGGAAGCTTTTTTGAGTGCCATGATGATGTCAGTTTGCCATCCATTTTACCTTATCATTGAGTACGACACCAAGATACTTATAGTTATGGACCTGGTCAATGGCTCTACCTTCGATTAAGATAGGATCATGTCATGGCCTGTTTTTTATCTCTGTAGGTCTATGACCATTTTTTTTAGTTTGTTTTCTACATTTAGTAGGCGGTTATTACCTTTGCTCCAAATTTGTTTATGACTTCCCTATAGGTTTTTTCGTCACCCTCCCGGATGCAGACAACCATGACTGGATCATCCAAAAATTTCTGAAGGTGACAGGTATCAGAGTGATTGCAGAAGTCAGAAGTGTATAAAGTAAACAGGAATGGGGAGAGTTGCTCCTCTGGTACTGACCAAAGTTTTTGATTATTCTTTGCCTATTAAGACGTATTGAGGTGTTTTAGTTAGATATATCCAGTTAGTGAAAGACTAATCAGTGTTCAGATTGGACAGTTTATGTCTCATTAGAACGGGGTTGATGATATTGAACGTGCTGGAGAAGTCGAAATAGGTGATCCGCACAGTAGTACCACTATTCTCTAGAGGTGAATATGTTTTGTGTAGAAGGGAAATAAAGGCATCATCTGCACTCATATTGTTGTTATAAGCAAACTGTAGCCGATCAACACTTTCACTCACAACCTCACTCACAGAAGGCCCCTTCGAAAGACTTAATTATGTATGATGTTAAGGTGATAGGTCTAAAATCACCATAGTCATTTGCTCTTTTGGTTTCCAGTAGAGGGCATATACATGAGATTTTCCAGATGTTTGCTACAGTTTGACACTCCAGACTGAAGCTAAACAGTTCAGCAAGCGCATTGCACAACTCTTTAGAGAAGGTTTTAAGTTGCTGGAATTAGATGCCATCAGGCCCACTAGCTTTGTTAGGGTTCATGGTCACATGTTGGTGTGAGGAGTCTGCTTCTCTTCTGTTTAGACCCAGCACATCGCAAATACAGGCAGTCCCCGGGTTATGTACAAGATAGGTTCTGTTCTTAAGTTGAATTTGTATGTAAGTCGGAACTGTATATTTTATCACTGTAACCCCCAACCAGAATTTTTTGGGTCTCTGTAACAATTGGATTTTAAAAATGTTGGATTGTCATAAGAACCAGGATTAACAATAAAGCTTAATTACAGATACCATTAATAACTATTATAGCTGTTTATTGTAGCCCAAGGATCAAATACAGTAATTTAACAATATCCAGAGGTCTGTTTGTAACTAGGGGTCGTCTGTAAGTCGGGTTGTCTTAAGTAGGGGACCACCTGTAGTGACATTTTATTAATAAAAATCCATTAAAAGCTAAGTTTTAATATAAGTCCGAAAATGGGCTTTTATTTGTTTGCCTTTAGCAATTTCTGAAAATAATATTAAGCTCTACTGAGAATCCAGTCCTTTTGTTCTATTAATATCTGAAGAAGATGACATGGTAGCCAGGTAGAAGATAATGAAAGATACTTTCTAAAGATGTCCTCTGTGTGTCACCAGATTTACAATATGTTATTAAAAAAGGGAAAAACTCAATTGTTGGTATTACCCATGAGCTCACAATTCTGTGGCATCTCCCTTGTGCCGTGACTCTATGTTATCTTCTTCTATCAGGGCAACCAACTGTACATGAAAACAGTCTTATACTACCTCAGATTTATCATCCAAAATCAGACACTGATAAATCTGCTGCAATATAAGTTTGTCTATTTCACTATTTCACTCTATTTCACTCTGCTTGGTTCTAGTCCTGTATCTATGTAGTAAGCTTGGTTATGGTCCTGTATCATTGTAGTAAACTTTTATCTTGTAGCATATCTATGTAATAATTTTGATTGTGGTACTAATCTCGATTTACAGTAGGTCTAGTTTCTATGTAGCAATCATGATTCTTTTGCTGTTCCTATAAAGCAATCTTGGTACTATGTAGGAAGTTTGGTTCTGCTAACATATCTGCCTACTGTGTAACATAAAAGGCTTGGTTCTGGTAATGTTTCTATGAAGTGATCTTAATTATAGTACCATTTCTATGTTGTAAGTAGCAGGTTCCAGTGCTGTATCTATGTAGTAAATTTGGTTTTGATACTGTCCCTATGTATAAGGTTTCATTAAAGAGAACCTGTCACCAGGGACCTCATTTTCATTAAAGAAAGGTTGTAGCAGCCCATGGCACCTGAAGTCTAAATATGTCTTTCTGCCTTTTGTAAGCATTTGCATTACAATAAAATTGCATGTTATAACTTACCTTGCACCATTACAAAATCCTGTATGTAGTTCTAGGGGTTGGGCTATGGTTTGGATGCATTTCAAAAAGCAACACGTGACTTGTCTGTGCTGCAGACTGCTCAGGTGGGGACCAAGAGCCGAGGAGTGAGTAACACAGACAGATCACGTGTTGTTTTGTTAATGCATCCAAACCAAAGCCCAACCCCTAGGAGTACACAGGGGATTTTGTAAGGGTGCAAGGTAAGTTATAACACACAGTTATATTGTAATGCAAATGCTTAGAGAAAGCAGAAAGACATATTTCCCCTGCCTGTATGATGGGCTACAACCTGTCTTTAGTGAAAATGAGATCCCTGACAGGTTCCCTGTTTTTGCATTACTGCTTTTAATACATTTAAGATCATTAAAAAATTCCAGACCATTGGGGAAAACACAGTCTCTTTACAGTTCAGGGCCCATGATAGTCTTAAACCACTACTATACCACATCGTAAACATAAGTTGAGAAACTAATGCGTGTGAAGATGGGGTTTAGCATGGCAATGATACAGAAAGTAGTTTTTACAAATATGAAAATATACTACATTATTTATTATATAATTGTCACGGGTGTTCCCGCGACCCATATCGCAGGTCGCGGGCTCACCCGTTCCCCTTGCTGCCCGCGGGCACAGCGCCAGCGGCACTCACCTGTCCCTGCTTCTGATTCCCCTCTTTGCTCCATCCGCATGCGTCCACGTGTCAGGGCGCGCACCCGCCGGCTTCAGGAAATTTAAAGAGCAAGCACACCATTTATTTGCGCTGGGAATTTTACCGAAAGGCTATTTAAATCTGCCTCTCCCATCACACCCTGCCGGATCTTTGTGCCTATGCCTTAGAGAAAGCTCCCCAGCTATATTCCTGCGTACCAGTGTGTCTGTATGCCATGTTCCTGTGTTCCCGTTCCCATCTACCTGGACCTCCCGTTGATGACCCCAGAATGGACTTGACCTTGCATCTCTGCCGCCTGCCCTGACCCTGACCTGACCACAAGACTGTCTTCCGCTAAGGTACCTCAACCTCGGCTGCCACCGTGGTCTAGTCACATCTGTAGAACGACCTTGTGGCACCCTGCCACAGCAAGATCATCCCGCTTTGTGGTGGGCTCTGGTGAAGACCAGGTGCCATTTAGATTCTGGTCCCAGATGTCGGCTAGTACCACCTCCCGCGGTGGTCCAGAGGATTCACGCATCCCGAATCCTGACAATAATAAATTTCTGGTCACAGCAACAATCTAAAGCAAATAACCTGCCATGGTTAGGTGAGTAGGCATTATGTGAGCTAAAACATTCAGTGTATGAGGCAATGGCTTTGAATAACTTTGATGCAATATATCAAATATTATATGACTTTCTATAAAGTGATGGTTTTATTGTGTGTAGAAGTCCTAAAACCATAATCTCTGAAAAACACCTAGGCGTATGTCGAAAGATGATATCAGATTACTGTCATTAGTTACCTCCAAGATCTTGGCAGTGTGACATATAGTACACTTTGAACTTCCAACTACAAGGTTGTGAGTTAAACATCTGCAATCCTGCATAGTTTCTACTCTTTATTGACTGAATGATGATAGTATTCATATTTCTTTCAATATCTAAAACTAGGGTACTTTTACAGGCTTTCCTTGCGTCTGAAGCTTTGATGTTGTTGCTTGTATACAATAAAATGCAAAAGTTATGGCAACGTTAAAAGAGTTTACACTGCAATAACATACCAGAGAGTCATGTGAAATATCTGATATATAGTCATACCACAAAAAACAATATTGTTAGCAATGCTGGCCATATGAAACATTCAACCTGTACTAAAGCGCCTCATGTAATGTACTGTCATAAGGGTACAAACAACCATACCATACAAGGGCTTACTATGGGCCACTAAATGAGACTTCAACTTGTGAAGTCACAGTAGTTTAATTGCGATGTGTTATACATAGATAAATATGTTTTATTACGTGAAAAATATATACAAAATTAAACATATAAATGTTTGGTGTTGCCACATCCATTGATAATTAAATGTAATTTAAATAAATAATTAAATATTATATAAACTGTATAGTAAATAATGTGAATATTTAACAATCTCTCTGCACCCCTCGTAAAAACAATAGACATAATCAATCATTGCAATATAATACAAATGAAAAGGCTAAATGAAAAAACTCCATCTATTCCCTCAAATAATGAGCTCAGAGTGATTAACACCTTGAGGAGACAGCCTTAAATGGCCTTCAGGACACAGACCTTTTTATGTTTTTCTTTTTTATCTGACATGGGCATATAAGGGCTTGTTTTTTGTGTGAAGATTTTTATTTTCCAATGGGTTTATTTTATGGTATAATTGTATGGTATGATTTTTTTGGTAAAAAAGCATAACCCTTTCCTGCAACCATACAGAATAAAACAGCTGTTTTGCCGCTTGTTTTTTAATTGAAACATTTACTCAGTTCACCACACAGAATAATAAACATGATATTATTATTTTATAGGTTAGTACGGTTAAGGAGATACCAAACATGTACAGGTTTTCTTATATTTTACTACTTTAGCAAATAAAAACTCCTTGTTATGGAAACCGCATTTGCCTAAGTGTCGCCATATTTTGAGAGCTATAACTTTTTTATTCCTCAATCAAAAGAGGATTATTACAGCTTGTTTATTGTGGGAAAAGGTAGCGGTTAGATTGGTACTATTATAGGGTACACTTGACTTTTTGATTGCTTTCTATTACATGTTTTTGGGTGGTAGGAAGCACTAACATTGCAATTTTTAGTTAGTTTTTTTACTTTTATTTTTTATTCACCTGACAATACGGGTATAATAATGTAATAGATGCTTGGCCAAGGTCGCTACAGACGCGACAATACCAATTTTGTGTTTAGGGGGTTATTTTTATTATACTTTTTTTTTTACTGTCCCACCAGGGAATTTACACTGGGATATCTTGATCCCTTATACAATACATTGCAGTCTTGAACTGGATCTCATAGGCCACCGTACATGGCAGACACAGAGGTCTTTGTACCCCCAGCACCCTGCGATCGCGCTGTAGTGGGCCAGGGGAGTTACAGAGGAAACCCTGTTCCCTCTGTCTCTCTCCTTGGCTGCCATGTTTGTCCTCAATCATGGCAGTTAAGGAGTTAATCTGCCTGGAACGCAGTGATCTCCATGTCGGGTAGATGCAGCAGGGACCAGGCTGTATGTAACAGCCAGTCTCCTGCTGTGGATCACACTGGAAACCCAAGGCTTTCTTGTTTCACACCATTTATTACAACGTGCGATTTGGGTTTACTGCTTTACCTGTTTTGCTGTTTGACAGGGGGCATTGTTTTGCTTAAAAAATTGCTGGCTGAGTGAGTGAAGAATGCAAGGAAGGAACCATGTGTTCAAGAAGGTTCGGATACACACCTGCATTCACTCTGCCATGTAGCTGTATGAGGTCCAACTCCAGCTGCAGATAGCATTTCCCAAACCCTTACACTTCCTCCACTTCCTTTTACTGACTTCTTTACACACTTTGGGTTCAGTCTTTCCCAGGTTTGTCCATGAATATAATGTTTCCTATCAGATCCAAATAAATTAAACTTGCTTTAATCACAAAAATGAAACGAGGACCACTCCTCTGTCCACACATCATGCTCCTCAGCAAAGGCCTTCTTGAATGAATTTTTGATGTTTAAAGATATTTGAGAAATCACAGACTTGGAATAACCAAATTCTCTTGCTGTGCCTTATAGGGTTGCCCCTTTAGCCTTCATATAGACAACCTGTTGTTGGAGGGTTTCAAACACTTTGGAATGTATGAATATTATAGCCCCTACAAGTAGCGAATTTACTTCCTTCATATGGTACTCGAATCAAGCTTCTTGGAGAACGGAGGATGCGTCCCTTAGTCATGCTTTAAATCTGCGGTTTCTGCGAGCCCCTCCCTGTGGCGCCGGCCCTTCCTGCTCCCCTGGACCTCACTTACCTCTCCACGTTCCTGCTCCCGTCCCGGCTGGTAACCGTGCGTGTCCCCGCCTCCCCCTCTGGAGAAACCTTTGCAGGAGGTTACAGTCCAGAATATTCTCCTCTGGCTCCCAGGATCTCTCCTCAGGTCTGAACCCCTTCCAGTCAACAAGGAAGAACCGCTTACCTCTTACAGTCTTCATGTCCAGAACCTCTTTAACCTCGTAGACGCCCGTGGAATCTGCCTCTGGAGCAGGAGGAGGAGGTTGCTGAGAGAAGTGGTTCAAGATGACAGGTTTCAGGATGGAAACATGGAAGGAGTTCGGGATGTGCATAGTGGGAGGAAGGTGGAGCTAATATACCACAGGATTTATGGGCTTTAACACAATAAAAGGACAAATAAACTATGGACTAAGCTTGTAACTGGGAATCTTCAGCCGGACGTATCTAAAAGACAACCACACCTTGTCACCCGGAGAGAATAAAGGGGGAGTCCAACGTTTTTTTATCAGCCTGGGTCCTGTGCACACAGAGGCCTGAAGTAGAGACTGGCAGGTCTGTTCCCAGATAGACTTGAGGTCCTGTATCAAGTCTTCAACTGGGACATCTGAAGGAACTGACACAGGAAGAGGTGGGTGTGGAATTTGTCTATAGACACTGAAGAAAGGAGCTGCCTTGACAGCCTCAGAGTCCAGAGAGTTATAGGAGAAATCTTCCCATAGTAACAGACTGGACCAATCATCCTGGTGGGCAGAGACAAAATGGCGGAGATAACAGCCCAAAGTCTGGTTCACCCTTTCCACTTGACTTGATCGCCAGAACCTGGACACAAACTGAACCCCTCGATCAGACACGATGTGCAGAGAAAGTCCATACAGCCGGAAGATGTGTTGACGAATAAGTTGGCAAGAGGTGGAGCAGACAGGAGACCTGGAAGGGAATCAAATTGGGACATCTTGGAAAACTGCTCAGTCACCACCCAGGAGGAAAGTGGAAGGTATGTGACAAAGTCCATAGCCACGTGCGACCACAAGCAATTGGGTATTGGTAACGGAAGACTTATTACGGGCACAGGAAGTGCAGGACCCCACAAAATCCTGAACAACCGGTAGTAGCGAGAGATGAGGGCCACGGAGCGTTGCACCCCAGGGTGTCCAGCCAAATGCAAAGAATCTCCCCAAGACAAAATCCTCTTCCGCAGTGCAGGTCAGACATACGTCTTGCTGGGGGGAAGCTGCTGAAGATCCACCGGAGCGGCATCAACCAGTTGTTTAGTAGAGAGTAGAAGAGACCGGCTCTTCTACAACAACATCGGAGGCAAGTGAAAGGGCATCCGCTTTGATATTCTTCTCCGCAGGATGGAAGTGGAACAACAGGTAGAAACGTGAGAGGAAAAGCGACCAACGGGCTTGCCTGGGATTAAGGCGCTGCGCTGTCTGGAGATACAGGAGATTTTTATGACAGTCTGAGGAAGTTTATGACTGTCTGAGGAAGGGGGCGTGTCCCTCGAAACATCACAACCAACATGGAGCTTGCTAGATTGTGGCATGGCATCTAGGTGAAGTAGTGTCTCTGTCCTGTTGATCAAGTCAACGTGAGTCTAGCCCATTATGTTATAACTTTATGTACCGTCTATATCGGACTGAAAGCATTGAATTGTTAAGGTGGTACCTGGCTCATATGATCCAAGGTGATAACATCACTGCAAGCAAATTAACACTAAAAAGAAATGTGCAATTATCTATATGTATTATGGGACAAATGAAAGTTCTAGTGGAGAATGTATAGAAGTGAATTCATGAAGTAAATGTAACACGTTTTTGCAAAGTTACTTGTGTGGTCAGTTTTTGGACATTGTTCATTGAATGCGTTATTAGGGGAGAGTTGGAGAATCTCCCGTCCTAGACCACAGTCTTAAAGAAACTCCACACACTGTGTCTTTTTGTTTTATGATCTGTATATACACAGACAGGATGGTGAGTTCCTTCCAGTAGATATCGCGTGAGAGTGAGAGTTTGGCCCATAGGTCCTTTCTGAGTCAGCACCGCACCTATGCCTACAGAGGATGCATCAACCTCCAAATGAATAGGCTTCTCCTTGTCATGACTGTTGAGCACTGGAGCTGAGGTAAAGGCGGACTTCAACCTTGAGAAGGCCTCTTCAGCCACTGAGGGCCAGAGGCGGGGATTGGCGCCCTTCTTCTTGAGCGCCACGATGGGAGACACCAGAGTGGAAAAATGCAGGATAAACTGTCGAAGTTTACAAAACCCAGGAACCTCTGTATGGCACATAGGCCTTTTGGGCACGCCCACTGTAGAACTGCGGACCGTTTAGCTGGATCCATCTGGAGACATCTATCGGAGATTATATAACTGAGGAGAGGAAGGCTCCATTGGTGAAACTGACACTTTTCGAGCTTGGTATAGAGATGATTAGCCCGAAGACGCCCAAGAACTTGCCTTACGTTTGACCGGTGGATCTCTAGGTCTGGGGAGAACATGACCACGACACACGTATACAGAAGATCTCTGAAGATGTCATTAACAAACTCTTGAAAGACAGCTGATGCATTACTTAGTCCTAGTGGCATTACCAGGTACTCAAAATGTTCATCACGGGTGTTAAAGGCTGTCTTCCATTTGTCCCCCTTGCGGATCCAGATGAAATTGTAGGCCCTCGGAGACCCAGCTTGGAAAAGACTTTAGAACTGCATAGGCGGTAAAAAGCTTGGGTCTCAATGGCAAAGGATAGCAGTTCTTAACTGTGGCCATCTCCCTCCTGAAAACAACAACCCAAAACACATGGCTCCAGATATTTTTAAGATCTCTGACATGCCCCGAAGAGGATCAAGTATCTCTAACTTTAGAACACAAGAGGCATCAGAACTTCTTAATGAAAAATAATAGAGCAACGATATTGGCCATTGGTCATTTGGAGACAAAATATGACCCATCTACTCATCCGAGGGCTCCTGAACAGAATGAGACTCAGGTAGGCATTTGTTCCACTCTTCAGAATCCATAACTGTATCCAGTACCTGGATAGGATGCAAAATAACCTCATAACTCCCTTACAAATAATGTCCTTTGTTTTGGCCATGTGTGGTTTAGGGAGGGGGGGTTGTTTCCAACTAGTGTAAAAACAAGCCTTTCAAGCCTGATGGTTAAAAGAGCTTGCATATAAGATAATACTGAAGGAAGGGCTTGTCTTTGATGCACATAAAATGTGACCTAAAATGTGACCTAAAATGTGACCTTGGATTTCTATATTCTCCACAATGGGAAGCTGGACCCAAGGTTTTTCTCAATGTTGATACAAAAAGACAACTGTTTAATTTTATAAACATATGTTTATACTGCATATGTTTATGCGATGAGTTGTAGTTTGATACTGTCCATTTCAGTTGCCTGTAACTTATTAACTAAGGTTTATGAAAGTTATAAAACCTTTGTTTTTATCTTTGTTATTCTAAACTTTAAGGGAAGAAAAATTGCAGTATTGTCATTTTCTGACACCCAGACTACAAAATTGGACATGGATAGAACCATGGATAGATCGGTAGTAAATTTATTTGGCTTTTTATTTTCAAAAATTATAGACACATGATTCCATTTCATTCTTACCTTTCTGATGTGAAACCCTCAAAAATGCAGCAGGTTGCATTCCAAATTCCAACTGACACTTACCTGTCAACATTACTTCCACAATGTCAATCAAGATAATTTAGCTGTGACAGAGGACTTCCTTCCTCCACACTGCAATGTATGCCTTCTGAGCTGGGGCACTTTTTTCGGTGAGGTTAAAAGGAATTGGCACAGGGCTTAGAATGCGTGAAAAAAATAAAAGAAGTCACATAATGAATACCCACCATCCCCTTTCCCCCTCACCTGCTGTTACATAATCTTGGTACTATCTCTACACAAAGCAGATGCCAAGAGATGTCAAGATTGTAATGGAAACTGCTTCTTTTATTTAACCCACTCTTAGCCTTTTACCAAAATTGGTAAAAAATCTGGTGTGCAATAACATAGAATCACAATATTTGGATTGACCTAAGGTTTATGTTATTTCATTAAGCTTGTTACAGGACTTGCACCGAGCAAAAGTTGTAATACTATATTCTTTTAAAAATGTCAAGTAAATGTTTAACAAACATTAATCAATGATACAAGCAATTATAGTAAACTTTGTACCTAACAATTTAAAAAAAACATTGATTTAAAAATTTTGGTTGAATGTGTTTAATCTCCATAGATGAACTTCAGGGAGACCAGTTTTAAGATGTGAGCTGAGAGGACCACACAAGCACACTGCCGCAATAGTGGCCAGCCGCTAGAAGTCCAACTACCACAGTACAGCACTACGGTAAATACTACCCCAGAAGCAAAATACCACTTTGTTTTGACAATAACTAATAAAAATCCCACCGAAGCAATAAATAATGGAGACCATACTAAATATGGAGATACCCAGGGGAGACTACAAGTACTGGAGACCCCCAGAGCAGACTACAAATAACACTGCAGATACCCCAGAGCAGACAAATAAAAATTTAAACCCCAGAGCAGGCTAAAAAAATAATGGGGATAATAATGAGCATAAAATAATGAGCATAAAAATGAGCAAAAAATAATGAGCATAAAAAAGTACTCACTTATTGTTGCTCTTCTTCTTCCCACAGCAATCTATACATGTATTTATGCTCAGAGACAGAATTTTGGCAAGGCACAGATCTTGCCATGTTACAAAAGAATTCCTGCAGCATTCAAGTTTGGGTCGACCTCAACTCTTCCTTGATCTGACCATCCAGCCAAACTAAGCAATCGTGGGAGAAGAGCATTGGTGAAAGAGGTAAAGAAGAACCCCAAGATTACTGTGGCTGAGCTTCAGAGATGCAGTAGGGAGATGGGAAAAAGTTCCAATTATCACTTTCAGCCTTCCACCAGTCCAGTTTAAAAAAAAGAAAAAAAAAGGGCTCTCAGACTATGCGAAGTAAGATTCTCTGGTCTGATGACACAAAGATTGAACCTTTTGTTGTTAATTGTAAGCGGTATCTGTGGAGAAAACCAGGCTCTGCTCTTCATCAGCCAAGTACAACCCCAAATATCCCAGGATATTAAAGGGTGCCACTTGGAAATAACCTTTGTACTGTAAGCTCTCAGATGGCTCTGTAAATAAATTTAATAAAAAATTGTTACAAACGTCCTCAAAATGGAGGCACATGTATGCTGTGAGCCACAAATGTCAACATTTTTACCAAATAATAGACCATTTTATTTATTTGTTTGTGTTATGGCTATATGGAAATGGTAGGAATTTTACCATCGTACAATGAAAGGATTTGCTTACAGTAGCTTGATCTCCTTATCTTTTTCTTACTGCAGTAAGGCGAGTGACCTCAAGTGCACCGTTTTCGGTTGACTGCAGTAATCATTGCGTAGTTGAACATTCTCACATATAGGCAGTCCACGGGTTAGGTACAACATGTGTTCTTTAGGTTTGTACTTAAGCTGAATTTGTATGTAAATTGGAACAGGAATATTTTGTCCCACTGACAATTGAATATTTAAAATTTTGTGCTGTCGCAGGAACAAAGATTATCAATAAAACTTCATTACAGACACTTTAGAGCTGATCATTGCAGTCTGGGACTAAAGTAAAGAATCCAGAGAACTTCACCAGAGGTCACAGTGGGTGAAAAGTAGTCTATTGCTGTGGTCCAAATGGATGGCACATTCAGAGATGGGTAAAGAGATCCATCTGCAACTAGGGGTCGTCTGTAAGTCGGGTGTCCTTAAGTCGGGGACCGTCTTTATAATATTCTTACATATAAATGTTAAAGGGATTATGTCAGTTTGAATAAACTCCCCCCCCCCCCAAAAAAAAAAAACACACACACACAAAAAAGGTAGTTATGATGTCTGGCAGAGCTCCTTACATACATTCCTGTTGTACTTTTTGAAAGCAAATTTCAGCTTCATTGTTTGATAAATCACCTTTGATTTGCATGCATGAGCCATAAGTGATTTGGAAGGCTTTGGTCCTGTCACTATAAAACCCGCCTCTGGAGCGGCTCAGCAAACCACTTAGCTAGCTCTAACCTGACTTAGTCTTTTTACATCATTCCTCTGGCTACCCAAATATTGCACAATTGCCATTTCAGCAGCCCAAGTAGTGATGTAGAAAGATAGAAAAAGGATATCTGCCTGATATAATCTTATGCATGCATGGTAGTGATTTTGGCAGCATGATTACCTTGGGTGGAAGGGGGCAATTTGGAAATTCCTTTTAGAATGAAATAGTTTCTTGTTTAAAATAAGTAACAAGCAGTGAAATTGTATTTATGTTATATTTCTCTTGATATATAAGACAGCTTTACAGATGCCAAGGTTCCAATTTCGTAGAAAATGTGGAAACATGACCTAGTCCCCAACTATACCGAACACATTCTGAATTGGTGTTATGTTTCTGAGGTGTTTTTATTGCTGAACATGTATATATGTTTGCCTCTCCAATTTCTTTTAATACGCTTTGGAATCCTTTTAATGCATAAGCTGTGAGCTTTTACTTGGCACACCTTAGCATCCATTGAATAGGGAAATGAATCAGTACATTCTAAGATTTAGGCATTCCCCCTTCCATAACAACCAAACAACAATATAATATAACATTTTAATTGCATTGCATACACAACATGACAACCCACTTGTATTTAACATGACTGCATTCAAATGAAACCAACCGGCTTCCAATTATTAGGATTAGACATACCAGAAATACATGGTTATTGTCAGAGCAGCTAACCATGTGAGAGATAAATATTTGTTAACTAGCCAAACCTTAAAGGGAGTCTACCACCTCCCAAAATCATTATAATCTGCTGGCAGCATGTTGTAGGGAAATTGCATGTGATTTCCAATATACTATTATTAATTCTGTCCATTATGCTGTTTCTGAGAAATTCACCTTTAAATATGTAAATTAGGCAGTTGCACCTAGAGCAGTGGTGGCGAACCTGTTGCACGGTTGCCAGAGGTGGCAATTAGAGCCATTTCTGTGGGCACTCAGGTTATCGCCCCCGGACAGAGTTCACCAAACACACCAATTCTTCCTGCAGTCCCAGGCAACTTAAGAGATGCTGCTCTGCCCGCTATTTTAAAGCAACACTTCATTGGCTGTTTGGAACTGTGGGAAAAACTAGGAGGTGTGGACTCAACTGCAATATCTCTGGAGGTCATCCTGCTGGTCCCACCATTCTTCCTGTACTGAGACCCTGGAGAGAAGCTACATTGAGAGTCTGAATTTGCCCTGCTTCTTTCAACTGTATTAGTGGCTTCAGGGGGGCGATACAATTGAAAGATGTGGAAGAACAGGTAGCAATAAGTTACTGCTTAAAATGCCATGTTGGCACTTCACAATAAATATTTTGGTTGTAGTTTGGGCACTCGATCTCTAAAAGGTTCTCCTTCACTGACCTAAAGCGTGCCCTTAGCACCACCATGAGAACTGATGATCTTGCCTGGACCACTCATCTCCCCTACAGAAAAGCAGGAGATTTGTATTGTGATAAACATGAGGTAACACTAAGGAAGAGGGAGGTAGTTTGGTAGGAATATCAGAGGATAGGGGAGGGCGGATGGGAATGACGTACAGAGGGGATAAGCTAGGGGGAAGAAGGGAGATGACCGAACTGTTTCCTGGGAGGTCACTGGACACTCTACCAACACTGGACACTGCAGTTTTAGAATGTGCTCACATTTGTCTGGGGACATGGGGGAGACAGCAAAAGCGGTCCTGGTGGCAGGTTCCCTTTAAGGCCAACCTTTACAGATTTATGCACACTACGAATCTAATGAATGTAACCTAATGCAGTAACATACAAATCAGGTTTGTGCAAATTGTGCTGAATACATATAAGATAGCTGGTGGCTATCACCTGTTAGGGAAAGTTCAGATACTCATCGGAAGTCCAGTGTGTTCATTGACTTGCAAAAGTATTCATAATCCTTGAACTTTTCCTAATTTTTCATCATGTTACAGCTAGAAACTTAAATGTGTTATCTGTAATAGAGCAACACAAAATTGCCAAGTACTTGTGAATTATATTAAAAAAAAAAAATATATACTTTACCAAAGAAAATTGCATACTGATTGTATTCAGTTAAAACCAGATTTGTTGGAGAAAGTGTGAACAACAATTTCCAAGTTAAATCAGAGATTCCCAATGGGAATTAGGCCTAGACTGACTGGGCCACTTTACCATATCAATATGCTGTGATCTAGATTTGAATAGGTTTTTTGGCAAATTTGTAATTTTGGTACATTTCATATTAAACAGCATAAAGAAATGTTTTTTTTCAGTAGTAAAATAAAGTGGCCATCTTTATCACAATACAAGTACAAATATTATAGAAGTAACCCCTATGAGGCCGTAATTAATGGAAGCCCTTGGTGGATTAGGGGCTGGTATATGGGGTTGCAAGTGAACCATGTAGAACACAAAAGGGGATTATTTATCTCTTTTTCCTGTTCGAGACTTTTGGTGCATTGCAATCTTTGCACCTTTTTGTCTGGACATTTGTTTATGGTCAGCAAGACAAATTTATGTTCTATTCCAGATGTGCCAAATGTTGAAAGTGACATTTCAAATTGTCTATACATAGGAAAACTTAGAAAGACATTTGTAACAAAAGTCTCAGATCTGGAAGAAAAAAAAAAAAAAATCTGCTTCTTGATAATAAGAAGCAGACTGAAAAGAACTAAACAGAATAGAGATAAAATATCTCCAAAAGACATGCACTTCAGAGAGTCTTCTAGGTGAGGTGGGAAACTTGGGGGGGGGGGGGGGGGGTCTGGACATTTGTGAGGACTGATTTGTCTTTGAAGGCAATACATTTATGACGGATTGAAAAATTAGCAGTTGCAAATTCTGCAACCCCATAGTGACTTTTTTTGCATATGTCCATATCTGGATTCTAAAGATATCAGGTGCAACACTGAAGAGTGAACTGCCAGGCAAGCAGAAATGGCACAAGTTTGGAAATAGACCAAATAAAAGTCAAATCTAAAAACCCAATGATTCCAAACGTCTAACATTAATTCTTATTCCATTGGACTAGCTCATCTAGTCTATACATTTTATCTTTACTATTCCAGCATGATAGGGTTAAGGGGAAAAGACCCTTTTCATCCACAGAAGTGGGTTAATCAGTCTGCCACTAGCAATAACTTTCTCTAGAGAAAATAACCTCAACCTTTTTCTAGAGGGGTTTTATTGACAGGCAGTTCCACCAAGTATGTTTAGCACTAACCCACTCCATTGAGGCTGTGACTGTAGGTTTATGGCCGGTTTGTCTTTGAGGAAGGTGAACCTACAGCTGAGTCTGAAGGGTTTATTCTCTTTTTTTGCAGCCTGCATAATAGGTTCACCTCTTGTAATTCTATATATGTATATCCATCTTCAAATCAACTGCAGCTTCCCAGTACCTGCTAAAGTAAAGCTTCCACACTGCATGGGGGACAGTGTGTTTAGGGTTATCATTTCTACACATAGCACTTCAGCCAAGACTTGGTCTCCCCTTACCAGAGCAACTTCCTCTACATGCTTGCAAGAAATAGTTTATTTTTGTGAGGGTTCAATATCTGCGCAACTTGTTAAGTAGCCTGTGACTTTATGCAGTGCACTGTGCAAGGATCCTTATATAGCTCTCCTTATGTTGCAAAGCATGAGCAACTAAAGATTCCCAAACCACATACAAGTTTGTTCAGAACCATTAACTCTTGCCACCCACAAGAACATCCCTGCTATACCAAGTGTACAATATGCTAATGATATTGCCGGCTTTGAACTCAAGTGCCCTCCAAGATGCCTTATTATACCATACCATCTAGTTTGTCATCTTAGGTAGTAGAATGTGAACCTGTAGATAGCAAGTCTTGTGTTACCAGCAGGCACCTGGGTTGCTTGAAGTAGATTTTGCAGGGTAATTTCATGATGCCCCAATAAACCCCTGACATTTTTAAAAACTAAAAGAACCTTTACATTTTTCATAGATTGAGACAGAAAGTTTACAAAAATTATTTTATTTAAATAAAAAATAATTAATAAAATATTAATAGAATGTAGTTAAAATAGTAAAAATAAATAAATAACTTATAAAGTAAAACTTCACATTCAATTTTGGGGTGTGGCAGTGCTTCCGTCAAATCCAAGGAAAACTAGAAAAATAGAGAAAGGAATTAGTGATCAACGTTTGCCATTTACACATGCAATTTCAGGGGCTGTCAGTGTGCTAAAGGTACCAAGAAAGGTTACAAGTTTGAGAAATGGGAAGAAATGTGACACATCTTAAAATTAAGTGTGTGACAGTTTAGTCTACTAGGGGGATGTTGTATTAAAGTGCAGACTAAAGAAATTTGTTTATACCCCTACATAAAAGGGGAAATCTATATATGGGTGCATCTAATTGCATGGGAGGTGGCAGAACCAGTTATTCTATAGCTGGAAATTCTTATACTTACTTTTATGTCATACATCTTCAGTGCCATTTTCCTGGCCTAGTTTTCTCTTTTCTTCTGCTTCACCATCATTAGAAGAGTATTTCCTTCTTGTGCTAAATGAGAAAACCCCAACATTAGCTGAAATGTATACATGTGGCATGGATCATAGTATCTGCAGCTGTGTTTTTGCATAAGATTGTTGCAGAACTAATGTTTGGGATTTTTGCAACTTTTTACAATGTAATCCAAGTTTAAAAATGACTAAACTGTTGGCATTTATGATGCAACACTGCAACCCACTCCAGTCCCTGACTGCGAACTTCTCGCCTCATGCCAGATCTAACAATAAGGCCAAGACACCATGAAAAACTCTGCTGCCCAGCAAATTTAAAGCAGTCTCCGCACTTAAGACTACTGCAGCCAATGACTGGCAATTCCAGTAATTAGCCATTGTGGTCCATGTGTGTAGATGCCACAAACCATGCCATAAGGCTTAACAGGTAAAGGTTTTTTTTTTTTAATGTCATCCCAAATAATCTAATAAGCACAGCTTCAGACTACATTTTACTCCAGTCATCTTAAATACTTACTGTACAACTATGATGATAATGGCTGTAATACTGATTGTTGATAGTAGAACTGCTACAACTGCCAATATTGTTGTTGTAGTCATATCCCCAGGGTTTGTTGTTCCAGCTCTTAAGGATTGTTCAGTGCACCTTTCACCAAAGTAGTTTTCAAAGCACCTGAAAAGAAGTTATCTAGTATTAGTACTAAAAGATACAGCGTAGGTAAAGGCAAAAACTGTTGTAAACTTCCTGTTGGAGCGGTGTCCAAATAGTTTAAGTTTGTTCATGCATAAAAAACATCAACTATGCAGGGTACAGGAAGTTTTCCTAGTACATTAAAAGGAATGTGCTACACATTGCTAATGATCAATACAACAGGAGGATACCCATACAAAACCATTCTCTGTATTTTGTTGGGGACATATCACTTAAAAGTCAGTTGAATGTGCCGCTTCATATTCTGCTGAATTTTAAATTTAACCACTCCCACTTGTCAAGAGGTCTGCTGCCCACTGATCACAGAATATCATCCTTTTTTTGAATGTAGTGGTCATGACCACTACGGGGCAGCTTAAGTCCAATATAGGTGTAAATTATATACAGAAGAGTCCCAAGTGTGGCATCTTATTAGTCTTCTACATGCCATTTCCAGTTTAGGTTTTATAGATTGTTTGCATTAATCAATATTACCCCTATTCAGTGGCCAGTAGGACTTATTTTTCATCAAAGGATTGGTTTTTGCATATTCATTCCACTTTGGGTTTTTTATCATGTATGCAGCACTTGTACTCACTTGCATGAGACTTCTTGTGCACCCGCTAGGTATCTGCACTTCCCATGAACACAGAAGTTCTTATGTGTGGTCTGACAGGGGGTCTTTCTCTTCTTGTTCTTCTTTTCCCCTTTTTTCTTTTTATCAGCCTTCTTTGCTACATTTGTGGCAGGCACATCTCCGTTAGCGGGTTTCACAACTGCTTGTACTGGGGGAAAAAAAAAAAAAAAAAAAGCCAGATATTATGTTTGCCATGAACGGTAAAGAAAGATTATCTTTACTTCTAGGAAGCCCACTAACAGCCAAAAGTAGTAACCCAAATTCTTGATATTATAACAGAAAAAGCTTTGAAGATTAAAAAAAAAAAAAAACCACACAGGACTAATGGTCAATCAGTAACTAAACACCATTTCCCCTAGAAATTCTTTCATATTCTCACGGAGTATAAACTGGAGGACGGAAATGTCACTTTCAGGAATGGGAGAAATTCTGTACAAGAATGCCCTGAAGGCAGGGCTGGGAGGAGGCTGTGTCACCGGCTGTGTGCATTAGACATGTCTTATTACGGCAGTGAGTCATTGAGGTGAGGCTTTACAATCTGCTTTGAATATTACTGTGTTATTCAGCTGCTAAGGCAACTTCAGAAAATTTCATGGACACAGGTGAATTTATGAAGGACTAGCTTCTGGAAGCTTCAAACATTCCACTGAACATATGAATCAATAATCAACTTGACATCAAAAGTACATGTCACGCCAGACATTTTACATGCCATAGATTAATGCTTAGAACAGAGTGCAGCTGATATTGGAGTTACAATCCAAAGCATGATTAAATGATGTTGACACATTGTCTCCCAGATGCTGATGAGAAGGTATGAAAGCTGAAGTTCAGTGATTCATTCCTGGCAACCTCTGCAATGTGTTTCTGGGCCCACACAGCTCCAGATTAATAACCGATGACAGGATTTGTCATAAAATGAAAAAAAACTAGAGTTCTTTTCAGATCAGATGGGTAATTGAAAGAGTTCAGGTTCAAGATCTATACATTGGGTGAGACAAGAGTCTTAGTGGCATCCATTTCCCGGATTGGGTGTTCAGCCACTAACCTGGTAATATGTCTGGGTCAGGTGGCCAAACACAAACTTGTACATCGGGTCTGCGCATCTCTAAGTGATAATAGAAGACACTCCAAGCTGACAAGCTCTATATTTAGTACATTAAAACTGACACATTTGCCTCATTCCAACCACTTATTTCATACTTGGAAGCAATGGATGTAATCGCTGAACTGAACATATAGCATACTACAAGTCTTATACATACCTCGTATAGAATCCTCTACAGAATACCCAGAGATATCTCCATCAGGATTTTCATCATTGTATTCTTCATAATCTGCTTCCTGCGCATTTTCCAAACCAAAAGCAACGCGATCACCTTCACCTGACAACGTCACCTTGATCTCATTCCCAGTGGAATTTGTTGCAGCACAGTGTACTGTGAATGTGCATGCTGTGTATTGAGAAAAGAAAAAAAATTAGGATAGAACAGGGAAATATAGGAATAAAAAAGAGGGCTGTGTTATCCAAATGGAAACTCCAGGGATGGGTAGGGTTAATCATTGGTCACTCATGACGCAACTATTTGCAGACTTCATTCACAAAAGCCATCAGTAACCTGTGCGCTACTTCACAGGACGGGACAAGTAGGGACTTGCTGAGAGTCTGCCTACATGAGGCCAAAATAACTTCATATGCAATATACAAATAACCACTCACAATGTGGACTTCTGGCATCAGAGAGATCAATGGCACAAGCTCAACTTGGCTCATTGACTAGATGCTAAAGGAATTGTTCAGCGGTGATCAGACTGGAGTCACATTAAAGTGATCACCGATTTAAATCTGCATAAACATAAATACACATGTACCAGAACAAAACAAATCAGATCCCACCAACTCCAATTAAAGTAAACTAAAATCACATAACGTACTACAGAGAATCAGGTGCTCCTAAGAAATATACTATGGAAGAGAAGATGCTCTCCAGCTATAAACCTTGGCAAGTCAGGTGGTAGCACCCTATGGCAGGTCAGGTTGATTCATAGTGTACTAGGGCAGGTGAGATGCTCCCCAGCAGTACCCTATGGAAGGTTAGTTTGATTTAAAGTGTACTAGGGCAGATGAAATGCTCCCTAGTAGTACCCTATGACAGGCAAGTTTGAATAATAGTGTACTAGGGCAGAAGAGATGCTCCCCAGTAGTACTCTATGCCAGGTAAGTGAATAATAGTGTACTAGGGCAGAAGAGATGCTTCAGCAATAACCCAAGGTAGATCGGATGCCCCAGGTAATACACAATAGGACATCACATTACTTTTTCCGATTGTTAAACATTAGAGACAAATCACAAGTTACCAATAAACAACTAAACCCAATAAAAATAAGACAAAAGTGTAGAGGAAAACACCGAGTGATGCTACTGAAAAGCAACAGGTCACATTCCCGGAATGCAAGTTCTGATTTGTGATAAGGAGGAGACTACTCACCGAGGCACAGCACTGCGGCGCTAAACACTAATGACAGCTGAGAGACCATGTCTGCTCCAGAGATGATGAGCCGTCAGCAGCACACAGCGGTATGAACAGTGCGCTGCCCGCTCGCGCCTGATATACGAGACGGGGGTCACGTGACCGGCTGACGTAGCGGAAGCGCGCTACTACTCTCATTCATAATTATTATTATTACCCCTCGCTGAAGGGTCACGTCTGCTGCACCCACTGCACAGCGTCATACCACAGCCTACTCCTGCCTCACCGGGACCGCATTCTAGGATATAGGGGAAGCGTCAACCAGCAGCAACCTATCCGCTGGCTGCTTTCAGTCTCTAATTGGGATTTAAATTCTAGATGCCATGTGAGTTGCTGGCAAGCTACCCATCCTGTATTATAATTGTACCAGTGCATGTTCAATCCATACAAGTTTATGACCCCTGTAATATGAGTGGTGCTTGCAAAAGGTCAAGTAAAACATAACGCCCTATGGCAGCAATGACCTTTTGAAATGTGTCGAAATTCGTAAAAAACGAGCAAAAAGCTCAGGTGGTGCGTCACTTAAAAAAAAAATCCGTAATTCTGTGATAGTTTTAGCTAAATTAACAAAAAGTTCTATTTTTAATATATGTACATATATCAACTTGTATTTATTAATTAAGATGATAAAATAATTTTGGTAGCTGCTTTAAGATAATGGGAGGGTGTAAGAAGCACCAATGAGATAAGTCCTATATCCCCCATGGACCTTGGTCCAGTCATCTGCCACGGACAAGGTAACTGTGGGGCATAGTTCTAGGCTGCAATAAATTTAGTGTGGATGGGAGCTCTGGCTGAGTGGACCTGATGGTCAAGTTCAGGACATATTGATGGATTGGTGACCGAACAGCTAATCTGCCAAATTGACACCAATAGCAAATAGCTGTGGCTATAATTGGCCAGTGGAACACCTACCTCTATTAGAGAAGTAGGTAGCGTCAGCATAAGAAGGCTAGACAACTCTCCTGCTGAAAGAGTGGGTGAACAGCAGCTATCTTACCTCAGTTAGTGAAGGGTACCACAAAATAGTTGCTCCATATGCTGTCAGCTTTCTGTTTGTCATGGCATGAAACGTACTTCCCCCCTCCCCCATTATTGGTGAATTGTAATGATGATTGACTTTTACCCCTGGGGTTAGCCCTCCTATGGGTGAAGTGGGTGGAGGTGACTATATAAGTGTTTTCTATGCCACTTGCAGGTTACCTAAATTAATTTGAAATTTAAAAACTATATAGGTCATACCAGGGCAAGGAGAACTATTGCTTATTCTCTATTTCCTGATTTGCAGGAAGATTTTCTTTGGGTGATATTTACCCCATTCTCATGGCAGTGTGACGCAGAGCTTGGGCCTTCCTGTTCCTGACTCCCCACAAGGCTTTACCAATGAGCAGGGATCTGATTTTTTTTCAACCTACCAGGTCATATGTTTATTTTCTTTAACATGTTAGCGAGAAGGTGATGCTCACCCCATAACAGTTTGTTTTTTTAGATGGTAAAGGATCCTCATCCAGGTTTGCTGCAGGCTGGTCCCCAACCTGCTCAGAGACTAAGGCCCGTTCCACACTTGCGAGTGTGATGCAATGAACTCGCATCACACTTGCAACGTATGCTGAGTTCACTCCCGGTGTGCAGCGTTCGGGCCGTGCGTTCCTGGCAGAATGCGTTGCGAGTGTGATGAGAGTTCATCGCATCACACTCGCAAGTGTGGAACGGGCCTAATAGATAATGAATGGTCCAGATATTGATGAGTAAGAAGGTGTACACCCCTCCCTCCACCCAACTCTCATGTGTCTGTCTTTTAATAAAGCTTCAAGTCTTTCATTTCCTCTCTCTTAGGGCTCACACACACTGTGGTGGTCGGATTCCCCCTCACTCTCCCCCTACTCTTTATGCAATGTCTAATGGTCTTTTTTTAGTGACTTGTGAAGCTTTATCAAATTGTGTTGTGGTCAGGACTCTTGTACCATTTAGCGTGTATCTTAACATCACTTTACTGGAGTTGTATTGCAACGCCAGGCACAATCGCTATCCAAATGTATTGCTTTGTCTTTAAAGGGGTATTCCCACGAAGACGATGGGGCAGATGTATCAAGCTGTCTGAAAGTCAGAATATTTCTAGTTGCCCATGGCAACCAATCACATCTCACCTTAAAATATTCATGAGTGCTGGTAAAATGAAAGCTGAGCTGTGATTGGTTGCCATGGGCAACTAGAAATATTCTGACTTACAGACAGCTTGTTAAATTTGCCCCAATATTCTTAAATATGCTCAGGATAACAAAAATACACATTCTCTAATTCACTGTTATTAACAAAAAGACAGCATTTTACAGATATAATTCCAACCAGCCTCTATCGTTCCTGCTGTTTACAATTTTGAGTGTCCCTGTATATGACCATAAATTTTCTGACTACGGTCGGATTCTTCTCATGAATAGCTTCGTGCTCTCTGCCTCCTGCCCTTCCCCTTCATTACAAGACCAGCTCAGACACAGACACTTCCTGCCAGCAAGCAACAGCGTGCAGAGACAAGCTACAGACAGATAAGGTATTTAAAGCAGGACTGACTGTGTGTTTTATTGGTTAGGCGAGGGAGCAGAGCTGAGAGTGTCATTGTGTTTTATCTTATGGATCTTAACATCTCTTATCTCTCTTTTTCTATTTGTCAAATCATACTAGAATGTTCAGAAACTAAATAAAAGTGTAGATAAACCCTGCACTATGATAATCTAAGCACATTGTCACCAAACAGCATCTCATAGCACAGAGGAATCAAGTGTCTGCTTAGAAAGTCCCCGCCACACTGACCTAGAGAGTAGTGATGGGAATTACGACTCTTCTTAGAGATCTGGGTCCACTCACGAAGAAAAGCCGCATGCCAATCAGTCACCCCACACCACTCCACTTTTAACCCTATTGTATTGGTTAAAGGGGCATGGTTGATCCGGTTAGGGGCGGGGTTAAATGAGCCATAGGCTTACTAAGGTGAGTCAGTTCCCGTCACATTACTGCTAGGGAGTCTAAGGAGTGATAGGACCAAAAACAGCACTAAAACAGACTAAAATTGCAAAATAAGGCGTTAAAAATGATCTTTATTGTATAAACATCACTAGGGGATTAAAATTCAGGATAAAACCCCTTTACAAAAGCAGCCACGATTTTCTAATCTTGATCAACCCCTTTACTTGAAAGTAAAATAGGGCTTAAAACAGTCTGGTATAACAATTATCTCCACCACTTTGTGGACCCAGTGGGAACAATTACTGTATATGGCCCTTGTATTAGAAATCATTGTGGAAATGGAACTGCCCATTAATTTCAAAGCTAAATAGGTTAAACAATAAAGTAATATTATATTTATGATATGATATTTATTTTTTGTCACTGTGATGTGGGTTAAGTCTAGTATGCGTGTGCTGTATGTGAATATGTAATTTGAGTGCGTAACACAAACATTCCTTCTGTTCCTCTACATCTTGCCTTAACATGCTTACTTGTCCCTGCAGAATGCATGTAGCATATAAAATACATGTACAAGTATATGGTGGGGGGATACGGAGATGGCTATTTAATTCTATACTATGAAGCATTATGAAGACCATAATAATAATAATTCCTTTATTTATATAGCGCACACAGATTATGCAGCGCTGCACAATCTTGCCAAATCGGTCCCTGTCCCCGATTGGGCTAACAATCCATATTTAACCTTTACAATTTTTCTAATGTATAAAACGTCTCATCTTCAATATACTTATGTGCTCTGACACTAACAGAGAGATTAAGGTAATAATTTTAAAGAATCCCTAAAGCACACACCTAATATATTCACTGTAGTTAACCCCTTAAGGACCAGGACCTTTTTTGTTTTTGCATTGAAAAGACGCATTTGTGCTATTTTCTTGTGAGCTTGGTGTTTACAGCTTTCACTGTGCGCCCAAAGTGATATGTTTCCAATATTCTTTTGGTCTGTATGATCATGGGGAAACTATATTTATATAGGTTTTATAATGTTTTCATAAATTTTACATGTATAAAAAGTAAAATTCTTCATTTTGCCATCTTCTGGCTCTAATAACTTTATCAGTGTACTTCAGTGTACAGAGAGCTGTGTATGGAGTCATTTTTTGTGAGATGAGGTGACATTTTCATTGCTACCATATTGAGGACTCTCCAGCCTTTTCGATCACTTTTTATTACATTTTTTATATGTTGCAAAATGGCAATCGAATTTGGGCACTATTTTTCAATTATGGAAATGCTGGAAATAGCTTTATTATATTTTGATAGATTGGATATGGATGTTTATGGTTTTTAATGTTTAGGGGATTTTTACTGTTTGGGTGATTTGAATTTTTTCATACTTGTGTCTACGTCAATATGGCAGTATATGGGTATTTTACTAACAATTTATTGCAATGTACCACTGGCACATTGTAACGAATAGCCAGAAAACATATAAGACCCGAGGCTGTTATGGAGACAGATCGTTGATTCCCAATCATATATTGCAGAGCCACGATCTAAGCCAAGCGGCAGCCCGTGGTGATAGAAGGGTTAAATCCCGCAATAGGGTGTTACCGGTGATAATATGCAGCAAACACCCACCTTGAAAGGAAACCAGAATATAGAAGAAAAAAAAGGACACTAGCTAGATTAGCAGGTACACAAAACCTTTTATGAGATTCCAGAGCTCAGGTCCAGAAGAAGATTGGATCAATTTTCTGACATCAGACAGGGCAGTAATGAGAGTGGTGAGAGATTCTGTCAATCACAGTGGATTAACTGTTAGAAAACCAGAGCAGAGTTCCAGGAGACAAATGAGTGTGATGGAAATTAATAAAGGCTGCTAGGAAAGGAGTACACCAGTGTTCAGAATAGCAAGGAGAGATTGATACAAAATGTCACATCCTTAGCCTTAGTTAACGGATAGAGGATGCCGTAGCCTGTTTGCTTAATGGTGCTATATTTTCTTTGAAGTGTAAATCACTAACTCACTCCCAAGTTGTCATGGATGCCGTGCCCCCTGGTGTGGTGCTACGGTCCCCGGCCCGGACTTACCTCTCCACGAGTGTGCTTCCCGATCGACTAGGCTGCACACTTCTGCTTCTATGGCGTGTGCGCCTTCTCTCTCTTAAAGGGCCAGGGTCCTTCTGATTGGCGATGGCTAATCCGGCTGAGCCCTTATAATCCGGCACCCCCCTTCCTTCCTGGCCAGATCTTCAGCATTCTAATGGAACTTACAAGGTTTCCACACCTCGCTTCCCACAGCGGTTCTTGTTGAAGAAGAAAGCCGATCAGTGTTTCCAGACGCCTCCGTGTTTCCTGTCTCCAGCGTTCCCATACGCTCCTGGTGGCTCCCGTCTTCCAGCGTTCCCAGATGCCTCTAAGCCACAAACCCTCCTCCAAGGACCTCTCCGTTCCTGCCCGCCTGGGTCCTGTGCCAGCTGCTGCCTGCTTGCCTGCTGTGAGTTAAAGATCATCCTTCCAAGCCGCATTCCTGCTGTCATCCCAGCTTCGGACTGTGTCCTACATCCCTGTCTTCCCCGGCTGCCCCCGCGGGTTTAGTCGCACCAGTGGAACGACCTGGTGGCACCCCGCTGCAGCAAGACCATCCTTCTTTGCGGTGGGCTCTGGTGAAGACCAGGGTGCCACTTAGACTCCGGTCCCAAATTGCGGCTAGTACTCTCTCCATCTCCTGCGGTGGTCCAGAGTATCTACTGGTCCACAGACTCCTCCCTCCGGACTCTTCCCATAGAGACTTTCCTCCTTCAGTTGTCTGTATGACCGTAACACAAGTATTGGCATATAATAGTATTAAAATATTTAAGAGGATAAATAAACATAGTAAACATAAAAAGGTCCATATATAGAGTTCAAAATGAAGAGGAAGTCTTCAGCATATAATCACCAGAAAGATGAATGGAAAAGAATTTTACTCATACATTCACACTGTATTTAACCAGAAATTAAGTATGGGTATTGAATCTAAAACCACTGTTACCTCCATACCACTTTCCAGAATAAGAGGATACTGTGACAATCTAAAAATAGATGAAATAGAGAAGTAAATATTGTGGGGCAATTCCGCCATGTGGTATCATTACAACATTATTATTATTACCGGTATTATACTGGTTCTGTTTGTATTATGTACAAAAAGAACTTTTGGGGGCTTTATCACAAATGACCTTCCACACAGAGAACAGTTTTTCGCTGCTTAAACAGTATTCCCATCTGGAAATAACAAGTGTAAAATTTTTTTTTTTTCTTTTTAAATGTGCACCTTACTGCCGCCAGAAGGGACATATTAATCCCAAACATAACCTATGTAAAGGCTACAGTGGGGGAAGGAGTACACATGACATTTGAGATAGCTATGGTCCAGACATATTAAATAGGTGTGTGTATTTTATGACAGATTTATAGCAGTATGTGTAAGTGTACTATTCATATTGTAGCACCACTCTGACCGATACACTGTTATCAGCGGAAGAACATAAAAGCCTGATCATTCTAACATCTAAAGTGGTAGTTTTTCTTTTGGGAATGCCTCCTAGTGCTTCGACCATTACTCACATAGTACTACTGCAATGATGTTATAAAAATACATCACATGCGTGGGAGTCTGCATACTAACTTCTAAATTACTTATCCAAGAGTATTTGATCACTTTCTTCCCTTTAAGATGACTTAAGATGAAACTAGCATCAGCCCTGACTGCCCTAGACAAAAGTCTCAAGATGAACTGCAAACATTTTTGTGTCTAGAATTTAACCCCAAGGGAAGCTGTTACCGATCTCTACCAGACATTCCCTCATTTCTCCTTCAGAGTGGGAATATCAGTATCAAAAATACTTTTTTCTGTTTCTGGAAAGAAGGGACAGGGTAATGCAACTGGGTTCAATAATTTAAAGGGGTTCCTTTAATACTCCACATTGGGCTTTTATTAAAAAGTTATCAGATACACTTTCAATGGGCGTGTTCCTAAAACATTTCCACATCTGACCATAGCTTGTACTGGTATTGCAGTTAAGATGTACAGAAATGAATGCAGCTTAATTGCAATAAAACACTTTACAAAGGTATGGGGCTATTGTTGAACGAAAGAATCCATGTTTTTTAACCACAAAAAACCCTTTAAAGTGTATCTGATAACCTTTCTGGAGGATTGTCTGCATTGAAATTTGCAACAAAATCTGCATTTAAATCGTTGCCAAGTAAACAAGTAACTGTTATTATACACATAATCTCTATAGAATGGCAAGTTAATCTATTTAAGATTTTGAAAAGCTTATGTAGAAGTTATTGTAAACAACCAACAGTCAGTGTTAGGTATCTGTGTTATGTTGTTAGTAGCAGCAGAATTGTGAAAAATGCACTTTTGTTCCAGGTTTGCAGATGGAAGGCTCCCAATCCCTCCCCTCTAATATCTAACCAGATGTCTGGTCAGAGGGGAACGGGGTGCAATCTCTGGATTGTATTGCAACGCCAGACAAAATAGCTAGCCAGATGTATTGCTGTGTCTTTAAAGGGGTATTCCCACGAAAACAAGATTCTTAAATATACTCAGGATAACAAAATAACATATTGACTAATTCACTGTTATTAATACAAATACAGCTTTTCACAATCTGTCTCTATTAGTCCTTATATACACAATTTCAGTTGCCCTGGAACCAACCCTGAATCTTCTGACTTTAGGGCCAGTAGACATATTGCTCTCCTGTCTGATGTTGCACTGGGCTGATCTATGCATTACAGCCCCCACCCTTGCATTCCAGGACCAGCTCACACAGACACTTCCTGTTTGCAAGCTACACATTGTGAGGAGAGTATGGCTACAGACAGATAAGGCTGTTACCCAGGGGAGGGGGAGGCAGGCAGAGCAGGGCTAATAGTGTATGTTATGGCTGTTTTAGCAGAGCTGAGAATGTCATGTGTAATATGCATCTCATGGATCTCTCATCTCTCATCTGTCTCATCTCTCTTTCTATGTGTCAGATACTAGTACAATATCCAGAAGCTAAATAAAAGTATCTATAAACCTGTACCCTGATAATCTAAGCACATTGTCTGCACACAGCATCTCGCAGCACTAGAGGGATCATAATGTGTTTGCTTAGAGAGTATCCGCCCACACTCTGGAATTTTACACTGACCATCACTGAGTAATAGGAGCTAAAACAGCAATAAAACTGAGTAAAATTGTGAAATAAGGTCTTAAAAATGATCTTTATTGTGTAAATATCACTAGGGAATTGAAATTTAAGTACACTACAGTGCACCAATTCCAGCTGCAATACTGGTTGTCTTGCTACCAATAACAACATATACAAAGGTATGATTACAAAGCTCTCCAGTTCTTGACACCATCTGCAATTTTTTTATGGTCAAATCTGTTGGTAGACTCCTGCTAAATGAATGATAAAAAGTACAAAATCTGCTCACCGAGTGTTGCATGTGGATGTCTTTTCCGTGCTGAAAATCCCCTCCTGGACCAGGAGGATTTGCTGCATGCTTTTTAGTAGACTTGGATCCAGCTACAGGATTTGGACATCAATGCTTGAAAGTTTAAAACTTCATGCTTTTATTAACGGACCTTGGTCTCGAATACAAAAGAATCTCTTTCAGCGTAACAGTTTAAAAGGTATATACATCAGCAACGCGTTTCAAACGCACCATGCGTCCTTCCTCATGGCAAGCATTGATGTCCAAATCCTGTAGCTGGATCCAAGTCTACTAAAAAGCAAGACTCCTGCTAAAGACAATTGAAAGTTCAACTGTCTTCTAAAATTTATAAGCAAATCCACAAGCAATAATCTGTTATCACATCGCTATGTTCTGAAAGCACAATGCATAAAACTTATTGAACACTTTAGAAATATATTGTCACGGGTGCCCCTCCGACTCATATGCGGGTCGCAGGCGCATCCGTGTACCTCCGTGTGCCCCCGGACCCTATCCGCAGGAGACGGGTGATATTCCTGCGTTCCTGTGTATTCCTGCATTCCTATCCGCAAGAACAGGTGATATTCCTGCTTTCCTGTGTATTCCTGCTCCCCAATGTGTTCCTGTGTTACCAGAGTCCCTCCGTGTTCCTGTGTTACCAGAGTCCCTCCGTGTTCCTGTGTTACCAGAGTCCCTCCGTGTTCCTGTGTTACCAGAGTCCCTCCGTGTTCCTGTGTTACCAGAGTCCCTCCGTGTTCCTGTGTTACCAGAGTCCCTCCGTGTTCCTGTGTTACCAGAGTCCCTCCGTGTTCCTGTGTTACCAGAGTCCCTCCGTGTTCCTGTGTTACCAGAGTCCCTCCGTGTTCCTGTGTTACCAGAGTCCCTCCGTGTTCCTGTGTTACCAGAGTCCCTCCGTGTTCCTGTGTTACCAGAGTCCCTCCGTGTTCCTGTGTTACCAGAGTCCCTCCGTGTTCCTGTGTTACCAGAGTCCCTCCGTGTTCCTGTGTTACCAGAGTCCCTCCGTGTTCCTGTGTTACCAGAGTCCCTCCGTGTTCCTGTGTTACCAGAGTCCCTCCGTGTTCCTGTGTTACCAGAGTCCCTCCGTGTTGCTGTGTTCCGTGTGCCTGTGTTCCCGTTCCCATCTGCCTGGACCTCCCGTTTCTGACCTCGAATTGGACTTGATCCTGCATCTTTGCCACCTGCCCTGACCCCGTGCCTGGACCGATCTCGGCTGCCACCGCGGGCTAGTCGCACCTGTGGAACGACCTGGTGGTACCCTGCCGCAGCAAGTCCATCCCGCATTGTGGTGGGCTCTGGTGAAGACCAGGTGCCATTTAGACTCCGGTCCCAGGTGTCGGCTAGTACCATCTCCCACGGTGGTCCGGTGGGTTCACACATCCCGAATCCTGACACATATGTAAATGCCAATCCTTTACATAAAGCTGTAGATGAAGGCTCACTTATCTTTAGGCCACAGGGTGACATACTGTATAATATAGTATGTATATTACATTCTTTCTATTACCGACTTTTTTGGATTAATATTATGCTACTGATTCCTATGCGATAGTTTATTGCTACATTTGCTGTCCACATCCTTATTTGCTTGTTTAGTTAATATTCAAATACCATATAAGAAGATCCATATGATATATAAGAAGACAACTGTGAGTTGCGTGTACAAATATAAGTGATTTCTAAACATTTACTTTCTGTAGGAATAATATACAATGACTAAGTCCATATATACATCATTAATATGTAATGGAATCAATGATATTGTAACATATTTGTGTTTAAATATCTGGTGGATACATATATATTTGCTTACATTCCTAACTATTATCACGGATTTAAAAATGCTGTGCCTTTAACGTTGCTTGTACCTAGACTTTATTCCTGCATGAACACAACATATTTCATAAGAACTTGAATTAACATTAACTTACTTTCCGCCCACAGCATGTTGTTTGAAATCTTCCCAGGACTATCCCCCGCTTATCTTTGATATTTTCTATATTTACTTCCACTGAATCATTAGTGTAGAGAAGTAAAACTTAAGAAGTTTAGTCATTAAATGTACTTTGATTATCCACCCACAATAAAAAAAACGTACAAATGTCTTGAATTCCTACTTCACATAAACTAAAATTAATAACTGTGATTCAATAAATGTGATTTCTTTTAAGACAACTTGAAATTCACTTAATGATAATATTTTTCTTTTTAGTATCATTGCATAAGACCTGTGTTTGAGCATCAGCACATTCTATAAATTAATAGCTATTCCTGCAGTAAGACATGAGTGTCACAATGACCCAATGCTTATTTTACAGATGTCTATTATTCTAGAGATTAGATCTGTACACATAGAATGGCCATGGAAGCAATTTGCCATTAGTGACCTCATTATTTTAATGTCTATAAATATACTGTAGCTATGATACTCTGTTCTGGATCTTATTTTGCCACAATCAGAAAATTAGCCAGGTATCTGTTGGGAAGATTGTAATACATTTTAGAAAATGAGAAATATTTGAGATCAGTTTTACAAATAGATGGCAAGATGCCCCAGCATATAGCATTACATGCCCCCCACCCCCACTGTTATAATATACAAAGTTTTCCAGGATGGGATAAGGAATACCACACCTATTTTAGCTACCTTGTAAGGCAACTCCCATGACATCAAGGATGTCCTTCAGGAAGCCTTATAACATGATGTCGGATTAAAACCAAACCAGTATATCTATTTCAGAAGGAACAGACCCCCAACCTAGACATCACTATTTTGACCTGGTTGGGTCTCTTCAGTAGAGCATAGGGCACTGATTTGGCTGGGTGAGAAGCTTGTGGCTAGGGTCGGAAAGTAAGAGTTCTCCTTACAGAGACTGCCAATTAAGGCCGCCGTGTAGGCGTGTGGAGTCTTATAACCATGGATGCTCCACTAGGGGGATCCTGGGAAAATATGCAAAGTTTTCCAGGATAAGATAAGGAAAACCACACCTCTTTTAGCTACCTTGTAAGGCAGCTACTTTGACATCAAGCATGACCTTCAGGAAGCCTTATGTCATGATGCTGGATTAAAACCAAAGCAGTATATCTATTCTAGAAGGAACATACTCTGTACACCGAGGCCTTAATTGGCAGACTCCGTAAGGAGAACTCTTATTTCCCGACCCTAGTCACAAGCCTCTCACCCAGCCAAACTAGTTCCATACGCTCTACTGAAGAGACCCAACCAGGTTGAAACAGTGCTGTCTACAGTTGGGAGTCTGTTGATTACTGGTGTTTTATTATTGACGTCTTTCAATGAATCAATCTTTCTTTTTCCAAGTCTATTGGTTACAGTGAAAAATGGATTTGGCATGTAGGAATTTTGTCTTTTATTTGTAAAATCTGCTTTCATTCAATGTAAAAGCAATAAAAATGTATAAAATAGTATTAGTTACTCTGGATGGTGGAATTATGTGTCATATAGTTAGTGATATTTTGCAGAGTTTGCATATTGCAATGACAAGATAAAAACACACCAAAAATAGACAAAATAAATATATTTTAAACATATCAGTGTGCCCCTGTTTCTATTTCTAGAACATTAGAGTAGATAAAATCGCTTTTTTTCCGGAATAACATCTTCTGTCCTTGATAGTTTGCCAGCTGAGCGGTAGAGCCATATAGGAACATGACGACTACTGCAGTTACATGAATAATGAGGTCAGGCATGAGCTCAGTATTTCCACCCAGCAAAATGTGTCCTGTTATTATTTTTTCCATAGGTTAAAATTACACAGTCCAGGAAAAATGTCTTGAATTCAGAGACATTGTGCCTTCTCTGTTCTTAAAAAATAAGAGGATGATATCATTCAACTCCTGATTAAGTGTCAAGACAAATTTGATTCTAGAAAGGGAAAATGATCCCAATATTGTTGTACTGGTTAAATGAAATTCATAAAGGTCCAATCCATGTGGGCTGGAATACGGATTCAATTAACTAGAAAATAACCCAAAAATCATCATTGTTCCTTTTTAATGAAAAGTTATGCAATTTTCCAATATATTTTCTGTATCAATTCCTCACTCCTCCCTGATTACTATCTGGATAATTTAAAACTGAAAGCTCTTCCACATGACCGATTACCAAGATGCAGAAGGTAAGATAGAAGGATGTGATCTACTGAAACAGCAAAAACATTGTCATTGTCAGGGTTCAAAGGTACTTGGGCTACTTTCATATCACGTTATATACTGTTACAGCGGGAGGAGGAGTAAAAATCAGCAGCATTGGATGCTGCCAATGTTCACAGTGTCTTCTAAGTGACGTAACTGCTGTTATATGGACACAGGGACCACCTTCAGTGTACATTGAGGGGAGACCAGGAGTGGATGCAATACAGTTGCATCCATCCCCTATAGGCTATTATGGCCTCCACTGAGCATATACTTCACTCTGCAACAGGAAGGTGTTTCCTGCTGGATGCAACATATATACACAATGCAGACAAAAGCAAAAAAGATGTGTCTATCTGCCAGTATATGTTTATGTATACTTTCAGCGTATATGCAGCAAGCTTTCTTCCCCAGTGTTAATGCTTATTTGTCTGCATAGCAGCAGTCTAAAGAGCATTTACATGTAGATAATTTTTTTTTTGTTGTATTAGAGTAATTGATCTGGAAACTGCTTAAAGGGAACCTATCACTAAGGCACTTTTTTGGGGGTTATTACAGATTACCAAAGCCCATAACATGACAAAAGCATGTGTGGTAGGGTCATGTTTGTTAGATCAGCTAATATAGGCAATAGAGTACAGTACCTGAGGTCCTGGGGGCTGGGATTGAAATTCAAAAGATGTCTGTTCCTGGATCACGTCAGCCCATACGCTGAATTCCGCCCCCTTAGTGACCTCTTTTCATTTTTTGAATTTGAACCCCAACCCCCAGGACTTCAACGGGGAACGTTAGCAGGGAGCCAGGTACTGTACTCTAATTCCCATATTATCTGATCTACACATCACACAAACATGACAAAGCACATATGCTTTTGTCATGTAATGGATTTTTGAAAGCTGCAATAACCCAAAAATAGTGCAAAAAAGTCATTATTCCCTACTATATTGAATTTTAGTGCAGAAATCTCTCTCATGAAGTAGCAAGACTTTAAAGGAAATCAACCCCATGGATTTAGTGCATTAAACCCATGCATACTTACAAGCTGGCATGTGCCCCCTGAAAAAGAACCATTCTTCATTTAGTTGTTAAAAGCTTATTTTTCATGAAAATTGACTTTTATAAATATGCTAATTATCCTCCCCCTGTGTATATCACAGAAGCCCTTTATGGCTCAGTCAACTGCTTATTATTTACACTTTCTATCGGCCCCTCCTTGCCCACCTGCTCTCTCGCTTCCCCTGCTGGACAGTCAGTGAACAGCTAAATAAAGACAGATCCTGCTTCAGGGGGGCAGTATTCTTGGGTTAAAACTACACAATCCATGTGGTTGAGTACAGAGAATAGCAGGTAGAAGCAAGTGTTTCACAGCCACTCAGTCTTTGAAGAGAATGTGCAGGTGGTGCCAAGCCTTACTTGGGACACCACTGACTCATAAAGCTATCACCCAGAAGTGCTGCCCACACATCCTTTTCAGAAGTATGACATGCCTTTCTTATTTACAGAACTATGGAAAAGTGCTGTAAAGTAAGAATAGTTTTTTAAAAAAAGTGTTAAAAATGTATTTTGCAACTGAAATACAACCCCTAATTTACATATGTCACAAATCATCTGCGTAGAAGAGAATCCGATAGTCAAGGGATTTGTGGAATAATCTATATCCAAAGAGGAGCTGATCGTTAGCTCTCCAATATGTTTAGAACAACCTTCCTGACGAGTTCCCTGAATAATGTGTGCAGGGGTGCATACTGTACCAATAAGAATTGATGACATTTTATCGGAAATTGGTGCCACACAAAATATTGTTCTAGATTTCTCTTGTATTCATCCACTTGGAAAGCATTCTTACTTTTTTCCACACCTACCTAAAACTTTTGCACAGCATTGTACATTGATAAAAGGTGTACCATTGAAATTCCTCATGGATTTGTCATGCAACCTGTTGCCCACAGTTCAACTCTATTTGTTTCGGAAATAACCAACGTCAGCAATAGTGTTTCATGTCTTATCAGGACAGAAGACGATTGCTTGCGTAAGGATTATGATATGATGATGATAATCCCGCTTCTATTTAGCAGCTGGCTCTTTGGTATAATAGGTAGCTATTTAATCTCATATCAGTTATGTTTAGTTACTTAAATAGAACTTTCCATTCATATTACAGTACCATATGAAGTATTGTCTTGATTTACGCTAGCTATTATATGTATTTAAATTGTGTCCGCAAACAAAAAAACTTGTGTACAATCAAACTGACCGTAATAGTTCCGAAGCCTTTTGTGATGATTATGGTAAACACAGTCCATTGTACTTGAACAATGTTAAAAGAGATATTACAATTATAGCAAATAAAGATTATGCTTTGCACTGTATATTGAAAATCACATAACCAGGATAAACATTAAAGTAAAAGTAAACATTGAAGTATTCTATTAAATGACTGCGGATATTTTTAATACCATCTACAATGATATTAATATAACTTATATTGAATAAAAATAAATTCCTTAAAAATATCCCTTGTAAAGATATGTTTTAAAATTTTTTGATAAAATTCAATTTAAATCTATAATAAAAAAGCAGAATCTACAAATTAAAATCACTCAGAATTCCCAGCAAATAGAGATCCTAACAATTACTAGGAACTGCCTGCCACCTGCTTCCACTTATGCAGTGAGCAATTCCTGGCATGGGGAAGATGAGACTGTGTAACCAGGGGCGTAACTAGAAGAGGCAGGGCCCCATAGCAGATTTCTGATTGGGACCCCCCTTCCCTCTTACAAATATACATATTACACTCATATATACACACATTTCTATACCTAAATACATACACAGTTCTTTACTGACACACAAACATTTATACACTCTTACACATCACATATACACACAGAGGAAGTGCCATATACAGACATTCAGTATATATACACACATACAGTATATACATACAATACACCATATACAGCATATACACATAGGGCCCCATTGACACTGACACTGCGGGCCCCATAGAGGCTACAATGACTGCTACCACTGTGGTAGCACTTTGTAAAAGGCAGATCACAGAGGGGCTAGGGCAGTGATGGCAAACCTTCTAGAAACCGAGTGCCCAAACTATAACAAAGACCCGCTTTGTTATCGCAAAGTGCCAACACAGAAATTTAATTTGTGATTTATACTCCCTTCTCTGTTTTCATTGATACCAGCACCCTGAGGACACCAATAAAGCAGAAAATAGTCCCAGGTACAGCTATCACTTTAAAATATATCTGTGCACAGCAAGTCCTGGCCTGTCTGGGACTGCAGGAAGTTACCTGGAATCATCTCTGGTGATGGCCTGGGTGCCCACAGAAAGGGCTCTGAGTGCCACCTATGGCACCAGTGCCATAGGTTAGCCATCACTGGGCTAGGGTATGTACTGGCTCATTAGCATAATTATAAAAGTGGATTTTGGAAGGAAGAAGGACATGGACAACAAGTATAAGATTACTACAGTCACAATGCCTGAATGTATGAGAAAGTGTCCCTGGTTTATCATTCTTCATTTGGATGGTAGATTTCCTATGCATTCCTGTGGATGTCATATTTTGGAGTGGGAAATAAAACAAAATCTAAGAGACTTTCTAGTGTAAACTGTAATCACCAGTTGTGAAACTAATTAAGACTTATCACTATTCCAAATAAAAGTCAAGTGACAAGAAGTTTGATATGATGTAAGATGTCTTCCGCTGAAGATATTTTTAATTGCGGACTTGACCACATTGGATTTCACAATGGAAAACATTATCTATAGTGTCTTTCCTGCTTCTGTACTTTCTGTTGTTTGCAAATTACCTTATTATAATTTAGGATGCATTCACTTCCTTCCTGTCACTAAATAACATCTTTGTCTCTCCTTGTCACAGAACACATTTTGAAATGTATTTATGTTTAGGTGACACATGAAGATCCTGTTTAGATGAGGCATCTGCTAGAAATAGTAGTAAGTCTATATTCTTATTGCAAAATGAAGCAATTTTTTTCTCAGAAGTGGCTATAATTGAGACATATTGGAAAATAGATTTATTTAGTTTATACACCAAAATTATAAAGGACCTGGTCCACACACATAAAGAGACACATTCATGAAGACCTGCCGACATAAATATGGCGTCCGGTATTCTCACCGGAAAGCTCCTTTCTGTGCACAGTATTGTGTCATGTTGTGCATAGTGCAGCTGGGATACAATACTAGAGCGAACTCTTCATAAATACATGTGCAACCAGTTTGCACATGTATTTATGTGCAGTCCACAGCAGAATTTAGCACAGACTGCATAGTAAATCTGGGCCATAGACTTGCAGCGTGGTACTGCAGATTTACCATATAAAAGTGTCTGATGATGGATGATAAATCTGGTAAATTTGCAGATATTTTGTTGCACGGTCCTTTTCCAGTGGGTCCACTCCCCTGTATCTCATACATACACTGGCTGCAGGGGGCGTGGCAGCCAGCACCTGGAGTGTCACATCATTATACAGGCTGTCAGTCATGTGTATAGGAGTATATCATAAACACACAGGCTGCAGGGGGCGTGGCCACCATCAGGAAGTACATAGAGGAGCCAGCACCAGGGGTGTTACATCATCATACAGGCTGTCAGTCATGTGTATAGGAGTATCTCATACACACAGGCTGCAGGAGGCACTAGCACCAGGAAGCACATATAGGAGCCAGCACCAGGAGTTTCACAGCATTATACAGGCTGTCAGTCATGTGTATAGGAGTATCTCATACACACACAGGCTGCAGGGGTCATCCAGAACCAGAAAGCACATAGAGGAGCCAGCACCAGGAGTGTCACATGATTATACAGGCTGTCAGTCATGTGTATAAGAATATCTCATACACAGACAGGCTGCAGGGGGCGTGGCATCCAGTACCAGAAAGTACATACAGGAGCCATCAGCAGGAATGTCACATGATTATACAGGCTGTCAGTAAAGCACTGGAGGTTGTGGCTGTGCCTCCCACTTTTGAATAAGCTGGACAGCTGAATATGATAATGACTCATTGGACCCATCTCGGGTCATTTGCGTACAGCTTTAGTACCTGATTACTTAAGTTTACAGGCATGTAGAGGGACAATGAATGGATAGGTGCAATGCTTTCTAATGGCAGTTTATGAAAATATATTTAATTTTGGGAGTTAATTTGCCTGACGGGTTCTCTTTAAATATATCACAACATTGGAAATGTCATGCAATATACAAATTCTGTGTGGTGACCCCAAATTACAGCAGAGGGAAACTGGTAGGAAAGACATGTGTATATATGAATGCACTCTGTATCTAGCTTTTGAGTTGTTGCCATTTTGGTAACAGTTAAAGGGAACCTGTCACCAAATTTTCAAATACAGCCAGTGACAGGATCCCATGGAGCCCTATTAACTAACTGACACACTTCTTTTATCTGACACAACTGACACACTTCGCTTACTTGTTCATGTTATATTAACTGGCATCAAAGGAGGCATGTCCTGCTTTGTCTACCCCTTCCATCCTCCCCATGTCCCATGTGGTGATGGCTAGCTTGCAAGCGAGCTGGCACAAAGAGCCGGCTCTTTTGCAGGAACGATGGCTCCATTTAAGTGAGTCGATGGCTCACTAAACCTCTCCCCTAAACGGCTCACCATATCCCCTTTAACCCAATTAAATCGGGTTAAAAGTTGTGTGGAGTGGGGTGACTGGCTGGACTCAGGCTCCCTATTTAAATATTTAATAGGGAGCCATTCAGGAGCCAGAAGAGCCGACTCTTTTTAGTGAGCGGAGGCTAATGATCCAGCTCACTAAGAAGAGCCGGACTTCCCATCAATAGCACTATGCCTTTACTCAGCATTCAGCACTTAATGTCATCTAAGGTCCTGTACTCAGTTCAAGAGTGTGGGGGGGAACTATCTAAGCAGACACTTTATGATTCATCTAGTTGTGTGAGATACAGTGTGGTTAAAATGTGGTTAGATTATCAGGGTGAAGGTTTATATACATATCAGAGATGAGAGATGCTGAGATCCATGAGATGCATACAACATTCTCAGCCCTGCTATATACTGTCAGATCAACTGTAGTAATGGGTAGTTCACAACCGAGCCAGCACAAAGTGCCGACTCTTTTCATTCAGTAAATGGTGGGTGCTGGCTTCCACCCGAGAGCTGATCCAGTAAGCCGCTTATTTCAAATTGCATAAAAGAGGGTCAGGCCAGTCAGGACAAATGGACATGTGACATCTATTGGGGTCTCTGCTACTCCCCCCCTGACCCGTCCCTCTCTATATTTCTAATAAATTCACTATGTACTTGTTGGCTCCAGGCAGGGAGTCGATAGCTCAGCAAACTCCACCCTTTCACAGCTGACTCTTCCCCTGAACACAGTCTCCCTATATAATATTTAATAGGGAGCCATTCAGGAGCTGGAAGAGATGGCTCTTTTCAATCAGCGAAGCCTGATGAGCCAGTTCACTAAAGAACCGCACTTCCCATCACTAATCTGTTGTGCCTCCCTCCCCTGGGTAAAGAATCGTGTCTTCATGGGAATACACCTTTACATCTGTATTCAATCTGTAAGTAATCCCAGAGGTGGAGAAGAGTGATGGTAGGATGTCCCATTTGTCTTAATTGATGTCACATAGACTGGGCACATCATAACAAGCTGAGTGGCAGCTGGAGAATGTAGCTACTAATACTGTAGAATATCATAAAAGCAATTTATCCCAATATCACTTGAAATTCTCCACCCCAGTGACTCCTTACAAGTCATTTGAATATAAATGATCTGCTTTCTACTCAATCGGTTAGAATATAAATGTATTAGGGCCAAACAACTAGTCTCAGTGCTACCCAACACCTGGCGCTATAGCAGGAGCCCGTGTCCCCATAGGAGGCCCCTGCCAGTAATAGTACTCAATGCTTTCATTACTCCCCTGGCACACTCTGACCCTGGATATGTGGCCGCATATCCAGTCCCAGTCAGACCTGAGAAGACAAGTAGAGGAAGTGGGAGCCGGCAGAGGTAACTACAGAGTTGTTGTTCTTTTAACAACAACTCTGTAGTTGTAACACATCAAAAATAAGAATTACCTGTGTGGGGTTGTATGTAATATAATATAACAATAATATCATGTGTAAAGTAATACATTTGAGGCAACTTGGAGGACATGGTATATAATAATAACTACAGGGTCGGCTGGGCTGTAAGCTTTTCCTTAATGGTGACACCGGGTGCTGTAAAAAGAAAGAAATAAGTTAGAATCTTACTGCGGCGCTTCAGTTTAGCACTGTGCCAACTGTCAGTGATGCCATATAGCACCCGGTGTTACTATTGAATACAAAACTAAAGCCTGAAGAACCCCTTTAATTATTAGTCTATATAACGCCCCTCAATTGCCGTCAATAGATTAATTTACATGCAGGTCCCCCACATTATTCTCATTATTAACTGAGATATGTTGGCCTGGGCAACCTATCATAAAAAACTGTACATAAAAATGTATTGGGGCAAATTATATTAAATAATTCATATAATATTAAATATAAAAAGGCAGTAAATATAAAAAAATTTAAATAAAGAGAATATTATAAAAAACAGAATTGATTAGAAGGGGTAAAGTAATTAATTGGAGGAGCTAGATATAAAACAACCATATATTATGTTATTTATTGGGGGCAAAACATATAATTAATTACAGGTATATTATTATTGATGTAGAAGCTATCGTATATATTTTAATATATTCAGGGGTCTTAAGGTAATTTTGGATATATGCAAGGGGAACGTTGTGGTTGTGTTGTGGGGGAGTATATTTGAGATGGTCAGGGGCATATTGAGGTCAGTTGTGGGGTAAATGGGTATATATAGTATATGTAAAGGTCACAGTGTGGTCAGTTTCATTATGGCCGTTAAATATTATTATGGAGCACAGTATGGAACACATTGTTACCAAGGTGGCACTATACAGTAAGTGACTGTATCATCAGTGTAATGATCAGTCAATTGCTAATACATTTCAACCATGTTGGAAAACTTAAAAATAGGAGAATTTATGTAGCGATAGCGAAAATGTTTGAATTGACACTTTTACGGTGTTGATCTGTTTGACCTTTTTTTACTATTGTATAGATGACTGCTGTGAAATCTTGTAGCTATCTCAAGAATGTTTAAATTCCTTAAGTTATACAGTAATTCTGCTAAAGTAAAAAGACAAGAGCACCCCCTGGTGCACATGGTAATCCGTGTACATACGTAGCTGAACTTTTCAAAGGGAAGACATAAAAACATATATTTGCAAAGTGATTTGAGCATATAATACTGAATATATAAGGGAGCAAGAGTGAAGGCTATTGTTTCATGTTTATATTTTAATCTTTTAAATAGCTTGCTGCTGATGAAATACGCTTATATACTGAAATATACTGTATTATGCCAGGCACTTGCCAGGCAGAAGCTTCGGAATGTAAAACTGGGCAAAGATCCAAATGAAAGAGTGCTGTGTCACAGGAAAACCCCAAGGGCATTCTGATGCCTCGCTGACAAATTTCTGGGCACTAATTTTTTTACTTAGTCAGAGACTAAATGAACTAAGACTGGTGCCCTAAACAACAGCATCTAAAATACTTATCTGACAATATACTTAAACTGACACAAAACTCTAAACTTCATTATTGATATATACCTTTCCTCAACCCATAAATGCTTACTTTTTAAAAAAAATATATATCTTTTTATAAATTACCTATTAATTATACCACTACCTTTAATTGTTACATTATAAAATATATTTTCTTGCATGTTAATATGTTCTATTGGTTTTTGCTTTGGTATCGCAATGTTTAACTTGACTTAACAATGGCATGTTTTCTGACGGACTTTGCACATTTTTTTAGGTGTAAACTGTTTGCACAGGTATTTAAGAAGTTAATACATAAAGTATATAGGAAAATTGTATAACTTTTCATTATTCAAGCAAGGGGGATCACCCATTTAATACTTTTACACTCTAGAACAGCTATGGTCTTGTTTGTAGAGTTTACCCAGCAGAGGCTAGAGACGTCTTTAAAGTGGGAGGAGTTTAGTCTATACTAGGTCTGCAACAACTGAGGTCAATAAGGTTGTGTTTGACAGAACATCATTGTCCCTACTGTTTGTGAACTACTGGACAAACTAACACTTTCACAGACCTTACGGCACCGGAGTTCTCTCCACTTTTTACACAAAGAGCTGTGAAAACCAATAGCGCATCATATTCTGTAGTGCTTTACAAATCATAACTTATCCAACCAATGTGCCAGTTATGGAGTTATGGTCCAACCCACTGGGGTCTCAACAGAATCTAGAGATCTGGACGGATCTGATGAAACCAGAACACTGATCCTATGACCTCCCATTGAGAAGTTAGAACTTATCCTAGAACCCGGAACTGATCCACGTTGGGATGTTCTCTAGGAATCATTAAGTGAGGGCCATCCATCTACATTGACCAGCACAAGGTAACTGACCCACTGAACTGCTTAGACTTCAAATACGCCGCTTGTAATCTACATTCTGTTAAACTATGTATTAAGGGATATATTAACCTATATATAAAGGGACCACTAGAGAAAACAATACTTTTGCATTCTTATCGTTTTACAAGCTATTTGTGGTTTTATTGCATTTACCGTATATTTTCGAGTATAAACCGACCCGAGTATAAGCCGAGACCCCTTATTTTAATTCAATTAAAAGTAGCTAATTTTTTTAGAAAATAACCTCCAGTCCAGAGCAGGCATAGATAAGGGGTTGTTAAGACTTTTGAGACTTTTATGCAACTTTTCAAAAGACAAAAGTTTCAAATAACCAACAGACTTACACCTGCCTGATGCGCTTGAATTGTGCTTCTAAATGCAATTCAAGCACAAGATAAGAATGTAGTCTTAAAGAGCACCTGTCACCTCTAAAAACTGTACTAGGCGCTGCTTACAAAAGTAAACAGATGCCGCAGTGTTACAATGCTAGCGTTATCTGAACCCTCCAATAATGCTTACAAACACTGCAGTGCTGTACAATTGAAAACGCAGGACCACACTGTAAGTATTCAGGCGTATTCATGAGGGGGCGATCTGAGGCACTGCCTCTCCCCCGGAACCGCCCTCCTACTCCAGAGGCCGGCAGTGACTGCCAAGCTACACATGGCAGTCACTGCCCCTAGTCCCGCCCCCTCATGAATATACCCGATCGCTTACAGCTGTGTTCGGTGTTTTCAATTGTACAGCGCTGCAGTGTTTGTTAGCGTTAGGTTTACGATAAGTCTAGCAGTGTAACACTGCGGCATTTGCTGTAGCACTAGGAGCTGCTTACTTTAGTACTGCAGTTTTTAGAGGTGACAGGTCCTCTTTAAGGGGATATCATCACATCCTCTGCAGATTTCATATGTGCAACCTGTGTCTAGCAGCAGAACCTAAAGAGCAGAGCTACAATTTTAGTGGTGGGAGATTAATGTGATACAACTGTAGGTACTTTATAAATTTATAACAGAACAAGAGGAGTTGACACTACAGATATTACATTCACAAAACAGCAATATATGGCTGGATACCTAAGTTGTTGTCCTCCAGCGTCTTCCTGCTTCCTCAAACTAGCTGTCATTATAACAAGCGGCAAAAATGTATAACCAGCACAATTGATCAAGGTGGGGGGAATACTGGGACTCCCTTTCCAAGGTCCCCTTTTGTTATACAAGTGGTGGGTATACTTTGGCTAAGTGCATACAGTGCAAATATCCACTTTAGGATATAATAGCAGAATGGTTTAATTCTATAACCAGTCAGCATCTTAAATTTACACGTAAGAAACTATTATAGCTGATGTGAAATAATTTCATATTGTCATTTTCATCATGAACCATATCAGGAATCGTTACCCCAGAAGATCTTTGCCACAATAGATCTCTAATAGTGATATCATTTACAACCTCTGACTGGCAGGAAATTCAAGGAAACCTAGCAGTTGATAGGAATGTGATTTGCGTAATATTTTTTGGATGTCAATTGTGGAAACATGTATTAACCAGTCCTTATTAAACTCATGAACTTACACCCAATATATATTCATATTTAATATCATGTTTGTTCTGTAAGTCAGGAGTTGATGCATCTCTGTAATCAGTGACTCACTTGTAGTTTATACTTTATAATTTAGTTATTTTGACATTAATGTACTATTTCCATATTTTGTGATCAAGGGTGTAACTACCGTTATATACATATATTATGTTGCACATTGTAAAACATAATATGTATATAACAGTGCACATTTTCCACAGGACACGGATAAGAAATGTGAGGGGAGGGGACAGCAGATCTAGGAATCTCTACTCCCTGCCATCCACATCCTCCATGTGGTCAGAAGGTACTGGATCCCAGGATAGGAAGTCTGCATGACAATTTGTATACTGATATGTATATATGAGTGTATAAATGTATGAATATGAATATGTGATGTGTATATTCTGTATATGTGTGTGTATATGTGATGTTCATATGCAACGGTAGAGTTTCCTTTAGCGGACATTCATACACACACACACACACACACACACATCTAGCTTTATATATTAGATGACAACAAGCAGAGATCTAGAAAACTGTGAGGAATTGATACAGGAAGTATACTGGAAAATTGTAAACTTTTCATTATACAAACATTAACATTAATTTGCCGTAACGAGAATACCCCTTTAATGCTACTAGTTTCTTTTTCTGTGTAACATCCGTGTATCAACAGGATTTCTAGAACATTTACACAAGTTGCATTTGGAATGCATTTTGGCTACTAATCATTATGAAGCAGAACCACCACCTCTAGGCTACATAGGTACCAAGAGTATGATTTACCTGTTCTTTTATTTATATTTTGGTAGATCATTGTCCATACCCAAATAATCAAGTGGACAAACAGATGAAGCCAGTTTCAAATTGACAGCTAATAGATTAAGCAAACAGTTGCTACCAACCTTAAATGAGTCTGCCACGAATAAGGGAGCAGAGTTTTATTTCGGTATGTGTTACTAGATCTTGATAATGTTAGAGCCTTTATTCCTTCTGTTGTCCTGAAGGGGCTGTCAATATATTTGCATAAGGCAGCAGCTAATAATTGGGTGTTGTCAGGGACTATTGCGGCACGGTAATATGCTTATAAGTAATTGCATTGCTGTCAGGATCGGAGGTAGTGGATCCTCTGTACCGCCGCGAGCGATGGAGTAAGCCACACCTCGGAGCGGAGTCTAAGTGGCACCTGGTTTTCACCAGAGCCCACCGCAATGCAGGATGGCTTTGCTGCAGCAGGGTACCACCAGGTCGCTCCACAGATGCATGGCCAAGGCGAGGTACAAAGTCGCGAGGCAGAATCGTGGTCGGGAACAGGCAAGAGGTCGAGGCAGGCAGCGCAGGATCAACGTCAGCAACAAAGCAGGAGGTCAAGGAAGACAGCACAGAGTCAAAGTCGTGAACGGAACCGGGGTTACAATGGGAAATCAGCAGACAGGCACTAGGCAATGAAACAAGCTTTCTCAGAGGCATGAAGCACAAAGATCCAGCAGAGAATGCAGGAGGTGGCCGGCATTTATAAAATTCCTGGAAATGGCCAGCACCAATTAGCGGTGTGCTCTCCCTTTAAATCTTCAAGCAGTGCTGAGCGCGCCCTTGGTGGCTGGGACACGCGCGCTGCGCTGCCAAATCCTGAGTGGGAGCGTGTAGAGGTAAGGCAGTACAGGGGGGCTGCGGAGGTGCCGGGGACTGGAGCGAGGCACGGGTGACAATACCCCCGCCTTTGGTCTCCCCCTTTTCTTTGTTTGGAGGAACCTCTGTAGGAGGCCACAGTACAAGATATTGTCCTCAGACTCACAAGATCTCTCTTCAGGCCCGAACCCTTTCTAGTCAACAAGGAAGAACCGCTTCCCTCTCACTGTTTTCATTTCCTAAACCTCCTTTACCTGGAACACATCAGTGGAGTCTGTGTAAAGGAAAGTGTCTGTTCATGTACATTGGTATTTGTCTGTATATTTGTATGTATATATATGTAAATATAGGCATACATTTCTTTCCCCTGGAAGAGCGCCTACGTGCTTTCAACTCCCCAGTGTCAGTTATTCGGAGACACTTCATATCTCAATGGGAATCCAGGTTCTTTTGTTACTAAAGTCGTTCAACTCCAGAGGGTCTGTTATTCGGAGATGTCTGGATGAGTACCTGTATCCCTTCCCATCTATCTGTTCCAATATTCTCCTGTTAAGCTCCCCTATTCCCCTTCTCTGTTCTCATGCTAATCTCCCCTGTTAGTCCCTGTTCATCTATTCCTCTTTTAACCTTTCTCTGTTCTTCTGTGAATCTCCCTGTCCCCCCCCCCCCCCATTCTCTGTAATAGTTAGGTGTAAGGATTATTATGTGTGTGTGGGTGTGCGAGAAAAGAAAATGGACCAGCGAGCTTGTCGTGGGTTGAGGGGCTGAGCAGTTTGGAGGTACAGGTGATTCTTGTGGTCCATATATACACAGACCGGATGACGAGCCCCCTCCAAAAGAAAGCACCACTCTTCCAAGGCAAGTTTAATAGCAAGAAGTTCTCAATCCCCAATGGAGTAATTCCATTTGGCAGCGGAAAAGGTCTTACAGAAAAACCCACAAGTGAGTGTTCGGCCTTTGGGCCCTTTCTGGGTGAGAACAGCTCCAGCACATACAAAGGAAGCATCCACCTCAAGTTGGAATGGTTTCTCAGCGTCAGGCCATATAAAGACAAGGGCAGAAGAAAAGGCTGACTTAAGCTTGGAAAATGCTTCTTCGGCCGCCGGTGGCCAGAGTTTAGGATCAGCATTGTTTTTGTTAACGCCACAATAGGAGAGGAATTATGCGATATAAACTGCCGGTAGTAACTGGCGAAACACAGGAATCTCTGCATGGAATTAAGTCCTACTGGCCACTAAAGAACCACGGATAATTTGGTTGGATCCATCTGTAGACCTTCATCGAAGATGATGTATCCAAGAAATGGAAGACTCTTCTGATGGAACTGGCACTTCTCCAATTTGGCCCTTAGGTGCCTACGAACTTGTTGTACATGGACATGATGAGACTACAGGTCAGAAGAAAACACTAAGATATTGTCTAGGTAGACTACAACACAAGTGTAGAGGAATTCTCTGAAAAAGTCATTGACAAATTCCTGAAACACTGCAGGCGCAGTGCACAGTCCAAAGGGCATAACCCTGTATTCAAAGTGCCCATCCCGCGTATTGAAGGTGGTCTTCCACTCATTTCCTCACGGATGTGGATGAGGTTATATGCCCCCCGCAGATACAGCTTGGTGAAAACCTTGGCACCATGTAAATGGTCAAAAAGTTCTGTGATCAAGGGTAGCGTGTAGCGGTTTTTCACCATTTTCACTATTTTATTGAGACCGCGGTAGTCGATACACGGACGGAGGGAGCCATCCTACTTGGCCACGAAGAAGAATCCAGCACTGGCAGGAGAAGAGGATTTGCGGATGATCCCTTTCTGCAGATTCTCCTTGATATAGCTCGACATAGCCACAGTCTTGGGCACGGAGGGTGGATATACCCGACCACTTGGAGGAGATGTGCAACTCTATAGGACAGTCGTAAGGATGTTGCGGAGGTAGCGTCTCTGCTTCTTTCTCTGAGAAGACATCATCAAGGTCCATACAAACAGCAGGAAGACCTACCAACAGCTTGGAAGAATCAGAAGAAGACCTGGTGGACACTGGTCGGAGAGCCTCGAGGCAGCGAGACTGGCACTCAGGACTCCAGCGAAGAATGTCCCCAGTTGAGGACAGGTGCGTGTTGCTGCAACCACGGAAGTCCCAATAGAACAGAGGATGTGAAGCGTGGAAGCACATAGAAAATACAGTCTCTCTTTATGGAAGGCACAAACTTGTAGGCACAGCGGTTCGGTGCGATACAGGACTGGGTTACAGAGGATCTTCCCACTGACTAACGAGATGACCAGGGGCTTCTCCAGATGAACCACAGGGAAATGATGAGGGGAGACTAGAGCGGCATCCACGAAATTCCTGGCAGAATTGGAGTCCAAGAAGGCTGAAACTCGGCTTATACTCGGGTCGGTTTATACTCGAAAATATACGGTAAATGCAATAAAACCACAAACAGCTTGTAAAACGATAAGAATGCAAATGCCATGCAAATTTGTTTACTGCTGAATGGACAGTATCAGAGAAGATTATCTTGATGCACTCCCACTCTTCTGCTACATCACCTCCTCTCTGCTTGAAATACGAAAAAGAGAAAGAACACAACAGAGGACGGCGCCTCGGGTAATAACGTCTGGTATATCCAACACAAATGTATGATTAGGCGGAGGTGCTCACCTGAAGGTTTCTTGTAAATGTGCTCGTAGAATATAATATATTAAGAGGTTCCTTTTCTTATTGCGATCCGGAGAACGTTGTTGGGGTATGTTTTAGGGTGTACACTGTCCGTGCAGCTCCCACAGTCAGGTATAACCGGCAACGCCTGGGGCGTCCGGTAAAACAATATATTTTGAGGAAAAAAAGAGAGTACCCTGACTCACGTAGGGCGCTGACAGTGCACTTCCCAATACAATATACAATACCCTTAATTCAGGAAAAAATGGGATATTTAATCAATAAAAAATACATACAATATTATGTGTCCAAACGTGACGCGTTTCGGGTGTGCAACACCCTTTCTCAAACAAAGGACAATGTACAAAGTAACACAATGACATTCATATATAGCAGTGATGGCGAACCTTTTAGAGACCGAGTGCCCAAACTACAACCAAGACCCAATTATTTATCGCAAAGTGCTACCACAGAAATTTTATTTGTGATATATACTCCCTTCTCTGTCACAGTTTTCATTGATACCAGCACCCTGAGGACACCAATAAAGCAGAAAATAGTCCCAGGTCGAGCTGTCACTTTAAAATAGCTCTGTGCACAGCAAGTCCTGGGATGTCTGGGACTGCAGGAAGATACCTGGAGTCATCTCTGGTGATGGCCTGAGTGCCCACAGCAAGGGCTCTGAGTGCCACCTCTGGCACCAGTGCCATAGGTTAGCCATCACTGATATATAGTGTAGGAAAAATCAAGTGACTTACGTGTTTGCCTGCCGTTCGGCTCAAGTTTCCGGGTTCACATGCCGAAAAGCCCGCGAACGGCAATGCGCAAGTGCGCATGCGCAGTTGCCACTGGGGCGCCGGATGTTTGACCGGCATACCATGGTAATGCTCGCGCGCATGAGGTAAGTATTAGTAAACATAATTGGGAGAACAACAAGGCGCAATTGAGCGCTAGTAAACAGGAGGAGATTAAAAATTGGTGAATTAGATTACATTGTTAGTGAGACAATTGATTAATTAGTAGCAGAAACGGAGCCGTATACATAACAGTTATATATAAAATAGATATTTAAGGATTATCATAAGTTAATGGTCTAGAGTAGAAGTACTAGGGACTGACCCAATAATTGATGAAAGAAAATATATAAATATAAATATATAAATATAAATATATAAATATATAAAAACTGTATAAAAAATCGATTTATAATAACATGATACCATTATTACTACCAAAATACTTTCAAAATAGATACTTAAAAAGGTATAAATGGATCTAAAAAGATATATCTACCTAAACATAAATACACATAAGGATAAAAACGCATAAAATGCACATAAAATTGCAATTATAAAATTGTAGATATGGTGGGACTTTGCTTATCTTGCAGTATAACTCAGAGTTGTGTATACAGTGTTTTCTGGTATATATTTCTTAGTATATATTTTCTAGGCTTTCATTTAGTCCTGTAGGTATCAGGCTCTGCATTTTAAATATCCAATACATCTCCCGCCTTTTAAGATAATTGAATCTCTGCGGAACAGTAGGACCGATGTGTTCAATCGGGAGTATACTAAATTCTTTGATATTACAGTCGTGATGTGTAGCTGCATGCCGTGACACACTGTGTAGGGAAAAACCGTTCTGGATGTTATGTCTATGGGTATTTAGTCTTTCCCTTAGGGGCTGAATGGTGCGTCCAATATACTGCAATTTGCACCTACATTTATGTTTAGGTAGATATATCTTTTTAGATCCATTTATACCTTTTTAAGTATCTATTTTGAAAGTATTTTGGTAGTAATAATGGTATCATGTTATTATAAATCGATTTTTTATACAGTTTTTATATATTTATATATTTATATTTATATATTTATATTTATATATTTTCTTTCATCAATTATTGGGTCAGTCCCTAGTACTTCTACTCTAGACCATTAACTTATGATAATCCTTAAATATCTATTTTATATATAACTGTTATGTATACGGCTCCGTTTCTGCTACTAATTAATCAATTGTCTCACTAACAATGTAATCTAATTCACCAATTTTTAATCTCCTCCTGTTTACTAGCGCTCAATTGCGCCTTGTTGTTCTCCCAATTATGTTTACTAATACTTACCTCATGCGCGCGAGCGTTACCATGGTATGCCGGTCAAACATCCGGCGCCCCAGTGGCAACTGCGCATGCGCACTTGCGCATTGCCGTTCGCGGGCTTTTCGGCATGTGAACCCGGAAACTTGAGCCGAACGGCAGGCAAACACGTAAGTCACTTGATTTTTCCTACACTATATATGAATGTCATTGTGTTACTTTGTACATTGTCCTTTGTTTGAGAAAGGGTGTTGCACACCCGAAACGCGTCACGTTTGGACACATAATATTGTATGTATTTTTTATTGATTAAATATCCCATTTTTTCCTGAATTAAGGGTATTGTATATTGTATTGGGAAGTGCACTGTCAGCGCCCTACGTGAGTCAGGGTACTCTCTTTTTTTCCTCAAAATATATCACCTCCTCTCTGACAGTACATAAGATTTAAATGGTCATATACCGGAACTGATATCTCTGCAGACACAGAAGTTAGAAAGAAAATTTAAAGTGCCCCTGAATCTGAGAAGCAGGCCCTACATTTGTCATTATGGTAGTGTATTTATAACGAGACACAGACATGGAGATTTGTGAATCGAGATTACAAAAAACAAGACAGGTTAAATTTATATATTTAATTGCCTTAAGGGGACACTAGACATATATATATATATATATATATATATATATATATATTAGGTATTGTTTTCTCTAGTGGTCCCTTTATATATAGGTTAATATATCCCTTAATACATAGTTTAACAGAATGTAGATTACCAGGATCACTGGTTCCAAAGCTGAGCAGAACTGGGAGATACAGGTGTGGAGAAGCTTTACTCTCGCATAGGGATGCTCCTCCTAGGAACCCTAAGTGTGAATGACTTCCTAGACACTGTGGATACACTGGACACGACTGGAGGAAGCTTCTGGGCTGGCACAGTAGATGCAGAGATTTCCTTGTCTATGTCTGGAGTGCTCTTGGGGTGTTAGCCTGCTTTTACCCACCTGCAAGGGCTTTTCGATAGCAGACGTAGGAGAAGGCAGAGGAGATCTATGGAAAACCGGAGCCAGGCGGTAAAAACGTCGGACTCTAGGTTGTGGTAGTTCAACCGGCTATTCTTCCTTGCGTTCAGAGAAGCGGATGTCTATCCGAGTAGTCAAGGAAATTAAACCAGTCAGGGTAGACGGCAGTCTTTGATCCGACTAGACAGTCCTTTTTTAAAGGTATTGACCAAGGATGCTTCGTTCCAGGAAAGGTCTGAAGCCAGAATACAGAACTGCACCACATAGTTGCCCACGGAGGAGTTCCCTTGGCACAAGTTCAGAAGGGCAGTCTCAGCAGAAGACACCCGGGCTGGTTCCTCAAGGGCGGTCCATAGTTCAGTGAAGAAAACGGTGATGTCTGCTGTAACTGGGTCTCCCTTGTCCCAGAGTGGTGTTGCCCAGGCTAGGGCTCTCCCAGTGAGAAGACTGATCAAGAAAGCCACTCTCGACCATTCACTAACAATCTGTGTAGGCATTAGTTCAATATGAAAGGAGCACTGGGTAATAAAGCCTCTGCACAACTTTGCATCTCCATCGTATTTGGAAGACATAGAGAGCCTTAACCTAGGTTCTGTGGAAGGTAGATAAATCGGGCTTGTAGATGGAACCGCAGGAACTTGACGTGGCTGCTGGGAGGACAATACCGGCTGTAGAATGACGGTGGCTTTTCCTAGCTGCTGACCTTGTACGGCAATACGCTGAGAATGCCAGGTCACGATGGCAGGGAGATCCGACAGTTCTGGTAGCGGAACCTCGGCGGGTTCCATGGCCGGATCTTACTGTCAGGATCTGAGGTAGTGGATCCTCTGTACCACTGCAAGCGATGGAGTAAGTCAAAACCTGGGAGCAGAGCCTAAGTGGCACCTGGTTTTCACCAGAGCTTGGCGCAAAGTGGGATGGACTTGCTGTGGCAGGGTACCACCAGGTCACACCACAGGCGCGACATTGCCCACAGTGGTGGCCATGGTGTGGTACAAAGTCGTGAGGCAGAATCGTGGTCGGGAACAGGCAAGAGGTCGAGACAGGCAGCACAGGATCAACGTAAGGAACAAAGCAGGCAGGCAGTACAAAGATCTGGCAGGGAATGCAGGAAGTGGCCGGCTTTTATAAAATTCCTGGAAATGGCCAGAACCAATTAGCGGTTTGCTGGCCCTTTAAATGTTCGAGTGGTGGGGCCGCGCGCACCACGCTGCCGAATCCTAAGCAGGAGCTTGGAGAGGTAAGGCAGTACGGGGGGGAAGTGGACCGGAGCAAGGCACGGGTTTACCCGTGCCCCGAGATAGGATACACCAATTAGTTGACCTTCAGGACCCTGGGAAACTGATATCCTGAACTTGTTGCATCATTCCTACTCATGGCTGTACTAGCCCAAAAGCTTCTCCTACTCAATACTGAGCAAAGTATCTGAATATTTATAATATTTATGTGATATTTCAGTTTTGCTTGTTTAATAAATTAGCAAAAATATCTACACTTCCGTTTTTTTCTGTCATGATGGGGTGCAGAGTATATATTAATTAGCAAAAAAAGAGTTATTTGACTTTACCAAGGGTCTGAATAATTTCTGTACCAACTGTGTATATATATATATATATATATATATATATATTTACATGTACACAGTCTTCTGCTTCGTGCACACTGATGTATCTGTGTGTCCCGTGAGCTAGATTCTCAAGCGGTGGCTAATTCACTGCACTATTGATTTCTATGGTGCTGGTTCAAGGCGCAATGGCAACCACCTGTTTCTCAAATTATAGAGCAGGCACTCTTCCTGCCTGGATTTGTTGTGCAGACAGTAATTTCCTATTTACATTAGAAATTAAACACAGTTGTATGTAAGAAACCCTAGATAGCAATTATTTCAAATTAACAATTTTGGGGCCAGGTGAATGAGTGGACAGGTTATCAGTAGTTTAACCCCTTACTGATGTGTAACGTAATAGTGCGTCACATGTCGGTGCGGGTGCATGGAGAGGGCTCACGGGCTGAGCTCTCTCCACAGCCGGTAAGTCTTTGATGCCGTGATTGGTGCTAGCACTGATTGCAGGTGTTAACCCGTCCATTGCCACCAGCAGCTTAATAAAGGTGAAGATCGTTGTCCCCCGCGACATCACCGGGGGCAGCGATCGGTTGCCATGACATCCTTGGGCCTTCCGAAGACCGAGGCCGTCTCATTTTAACACATTCATTACAATGGGGAGGAAAATCCCCATACTGTAGTATGGCAGTATATGATAGGATCAATCAGACAATCCAGGGTTAAAGTACCCTAGGGCACCTGAAAAATAGTTAAAATGTATATAAATAAATAGTAAAAATCATAAAAATTAGGTATCGCCGCGTCCAAAAATGTCCAATCAGAAAATATAATAACGGTTTTTCACCTAAAAATGGTAGCAATGAAGACACCATCAAAAGTCGCAAAAAAAGACACCACCCACAGCTCTGCACACTGAAGTATGAACAAGTTATTAGTGCCAGAAGATGGCAAATTTAAAAAAAATGTATTTTAAAAAGGTTTTAATTCTTGTAAATGTATGAAAAACATTATAAAACCTATACAAATTTGGTAGTCCTGTGATCGTACCAACCCAAAGAATAAAGTAGACATGTAATTGGGGCGCATAGGGAAATCCATAAAATCTAAGCCCACAAGAAAATATATGCGGTTTTTCACCAATTTCGCTGCATTTGGAATTTTTTCCCACTTCCCAGTTCATGGCATGGAATATTAAATATCATCACTATGAAGTGCAATTTGTTAAGTGGAAAACAAGCCATCTCAGAGCTCTTTACATGGAAAAATAAAAAAAAGTTATAGATTTTTGAAGGAAAGGAGTGAAAAATGACAGCGCAAAAACGAAAAAGGGCCTTGGTGGGAAGGGGTTAATGGGTTAGCCAGTTGTTGTTGTTGCTCCATAAAGTCTACCAGGTTCAGCCCATCATTCCACACTTTCCAATAGCAAATACTGTTTATAGAATCCATACATGACTTCTGAGGGTTATTTGACCAAGAGTATGCATCTGATGTCTCCATTGACTAACACTGTGGGTAGCTAGATAAATTGATACATACACTTCGACATCCACAGTGTCAGTTAATGGAGTCCTCTGATTAAGACACTGGGACGACCCTCTATGACCCTTCATCAGTAGCCTTGTATGGATGCAACACCAGAGATTCTATAGACACAGGTTTTTAGAAGGTGATTTAGAGAAGTGGCCAACCAAACATATGGAAACGTTTTATTCGCTGGAGAGCTTAAACATGGCAAAAATACTAATGTATAAAACAAACATTTTTATTTAGTTTTGTTCAATTCTTAGTGAAAATGACAGACATAAATGTGAACACACTTAATGAGAAAAGGCTTTATGTTTAACTGATACATTTAAAGATTGCATCACCCAATGTTTCAATGAAACAAATTTACAAATCTGCCATTTATCTATTATAAAGGAATTCTGCCGTGTTTGGTCCATTTCAGTAGTTATAATGTCTTAATGTTAATAGTTAAACACCATATTTTGGTATATGGGATTCTGCACAAAAATAAAAAAGTGGAAAGTATGGACTTCTCTGCTTAAGAAAGTATGGGTTCCAGTTAGCTAAAGTGGATATCTACATATCTGCTGTTGATTTACTTAGTCATTCACAGGAAAAGTAAAGATGACTGTAAGTTAATTAAAAAAAGTTATGGGTGGGATTAATTTTACCGTGGTGTATTCTATATACAGCATATTTTATAAACAAGGCTAGGAAATCAACCAGCAAAGCTGGACTTTATGGCCCTACATTGAGATATAAGGGGTTTCCCTGGTTCCTAAACATATTGATTATCTATCCTAAGGATATTTCCTCAATGTCAAACACATGTTCTCAGCAGGTGAGAAAGAATGGAACAAGAAAGAGACATTCTCATTGTATTGACTTTATTGAGTCATTGCAGCTTAGTTCCCTTCCAAATGAATGGAAGCTGATGTGTAGTAACCTGGACTGGCCACTACACAGGGAATGGAGCTGTATGCTTTCTGTTTATTTATCTATTTAACAGTTGATCTATCTGAGTGCTGGGGATAAAACAACCACCAATCAGATGTTGAGTAACTATTTCTTGGATATCATTATTTTAAGCCCCAAAAACACATTTAAATATCAATTATAAGACCATTTATGCCAGATCTAAACAATAACTTACTAAACAGATTTTCCACATTTCTGTACAATCAAAGAAAAATAATTACAGCACGTCATGAATATTCATAACGGTAGTGAGACCAGCTTTCAAAAAACATTACAAAACTATTTTTTTTTAAATACAACACATAACAAGTACATAAATAATGTTATAAAATGTGGCATAAAAAATCTACAAAACATGTATATTCTAAGGTGTTGATAGAAAGTTCTATGTACAATATTAACACTACTGTTAAATAACACGTTTGTGGTTGACCTGCAGTGCATAATACATATAAATAATGAATATAAAACGAGAATGCTTTCATGAAGGCCCTCACAGACATTGCAACATGGTGAAATCAAGGATTCCTAAATGCCTTGTGTATTGACTTCTTTGTATTTCTGGTTGGGCTGGCTTGATTTCTTGAGCGTATACCTACAAAAAGAAGAAACCTGTTAAGTATTGAAAGCTGGGAAAATCAGGATGGACTAGGTGAAAGGCTGTATACTGTTGCTCTACTTATTAACCTCTATGGAAAAATAGGGCATGGGTCCTCCAAATTCTCAGGATTTGTGTCTGTGGACATGGTTATGCTGTAAATTGTTATAACAATGAATATGGCTGGAGAGACAGGCTATTACAAGATCGGTACTCTTTTTTGGTAAAGAAGTTATAAGCACCTAACTGCATTCTTGCTTAAAAGGGATTTTGAATATCAAGTGCTTTGCACCCTTTACTACACTAATTCTGATGCAGTTGGAATTTATACCCTGTCAACCCTTGTCCCAGAATTTCAGTGTTTAGTTTCAGGATCATGTATGCTAATTTGGCTACATACTGTCAGATGGACAGTCATGGGCCAGTTAGAGTGGCACTGCTCAACTGACAATAGAGAGTTGAATTATCATATTGGTTTCCAAAACTAATGGCACTAATTGCCCGGAAATGGAGAGGGCTACAGAAAAACTTCCAACACACCGGAGCCATACAGTGTATGGAGATTTGAATCTGGTGTAGATGGTAAAAAGTCCTCTTTAAGGGCAGAAAATGCAAATTTACTGTTATAGCATTTCTGTTCAATGCAATAATATAAAAAAAACCAATCATGTGACAATAATACAAAACCTCTTACCATTTATATGCAAAAAATACTACTAACGAAATTGCTAGAAGCAGCAAAGCTGTTAAAAAGATGGTGAGTGCTAAGTATTCCTCAGTCATTGTTTTCCTCACAATATCTGTGTCGGTACAGCGAAGGCCCATATAACCTTGTTCACACCTAAAAAAGCAAATAGAATTATTGGTGATCTACTATTAGTAATAAAAATTAAACTGTTCTATCATTATTAGAATCGTTAAGGTTTTATTTTAGTTAGAGCCAAGAAAAATTATCTATACCTATTTTTTTTTATATAGTTTTATTAGAGAAAAACATGGTATGTTGACAAATATGAAGTACAACTTATTAAGCAATATAGCTGTGCATATTAACAATAAGTGATTGCTATAGCACACATCGTTGCATACAATAAACGTTAGGTCAGCGCTACAAGTGATGTCTGGGCTTCTCATAAGACCAACTTAGTATCTATGGGTCACTCTTTCTACATGTTTTCTTTTTCCTTTAAGGTTATTGTTCTGTTGCCGTGGTATAAACTTACTAATGGCTTAAATCTATACCTATTTTTCATTTTGCTTTGGTAATCCAACTGCAAAATTTTATAGACCAATCCTCTATTTAGCCATTGCCTAAAAATCATTTAATCAATAGGTGAGAGTGACATTAGAGTGAAATAGGATTGCAAGTACATGACAATATTTTGGGCCATGACCTAACCACACAAATTGTGGCTAGCTCATGGCCCCCATTAACTTCTATTATTCACAGCTATGGTGCCGAGAGGCCACCGTGTTTCATCGTGAACATGTTAGGCAGCCATGCTGCTAAAACTGCCCGGATTTGCATTAAATTGTCAGCCGGATAGCAAACAACGGCACTAAGCATATTGTTTGTGGCCTGGATACTGCACACAGTCGTGATGCCTTAAAGTCAGAGAGGAAATGTTTTTCTTAATATCTCACTCATCGCTGGTTAAATGGCAACTCAACCAATAGAGAGGAAACATAGATGCATGTGAATACTAAAAATCCACCTTAATATATGGATTCATATAATCAAATACATATCGGAAGGAAATAAGGGAATATTGGAAGCTTCCTGTGCTGTTAGCCAGGAGTCAAAATAATTGACCTAAATTCAAGCAGATCATCCATATTTATATAACTGCATTTACCAACCTCTAATATCTATGAGTAAATGTACTGTACATACCTGCAGTAGTGTTCGTCCTCATCTAACAGGTACAAGCACTGGCCATTTACACAGTAATTCTTTATGTCTGCAGCACACTCTACTATTCTTATGAGGGACACCCCTGGATTTGCAGTTGTTTGCACTAAAAGAAAGTAAATATATGCAAATGAAATTTATGTGTCAAACTACATGTACATTTCTAATAACAAAGCAGTACATTTTCATATGCCTTATAAAAAATATAACATCCATTCCTTTTTAAATTGTTAAACATCTGACATTAGTTATTTTGCTAAAATAAATGAAATGCAGAATTCTCAGTCTATGTAGTAGGCGCAGTGTTGCATTTTTGTACATTTTTGTGATTACATTTTGTGTCCAACTTGTATCACACTCACTGACACGTCCAGCCCAAGTACTGAGCAACCAGAACTGAACTCAGTATCACACTCACTTCTTAGTGGCTAAGAATTCTCAAATAGTACATTTTTTAAGGGTAGGTCTATAGGAGACTTTTTTTGTTCTCCTGATCTCTATACCAAACTGTTAGGACCACAGACGTATACAGTTAGCTTTCTAAGCTATTTTAAATAAGAACATGGAAAGATATTGATTTCTAACCTGAAGCCGTTGTGCAGTTTTCTCCAGATTTACATAGTGGAGCAACCGTTGTCTTACCCCACACAATCTGCAGAAAGTGAAGACCTATAGGAGATAAGAAAAACATGAACATGAATTTTTATGGCAAAATGGCAGAAACATAAGAGAGTAAGTTTACTATAGTGGAGAACAAATTAACTCATAGCACGTTACAAGATTTTATGCACACAAGAACATGAATAAATGAATAAGTCTGGTTTGGAATTGAGAAATAAGCGAAAGGGGGAAGTTGTAAAATGTGGTTTAATACATCTTAGAGAACTGCAACAATTTGTCATGAATGAAGAATCTATGTAAGTTACGGAATATAATTAACTTTGTTGCATCAAACTGATTTGCAAAATAAAATTCGGCTTCACAAACAGATGTATAGTATATGGTCAGTGGATGACAATATTTATCCTTGTCATATTGTAGTTGTAGACTGGAGTGCTGCCACTACAGTTATCACATCCACAACCTCCTGGTTTCCAACAAGCTACAGAAACAAACACAACCACAGTATAAGGCTCTACATTCTCTAAAAGAAAAGAGGGTGTAAGTTGCTTTATGGCAACTATTTGAGGAAATATGACAAGCAAGTACACGAGCAAAAGCATGTTCATCTGATGAAACATCTGGCTGCCCTGAGGTGTTTGAAAGAAGTCTTTGCATTTACATTTCTAATTACATTCCAGGAAATAGCAATTCTGACAGATCATTGTACTCTCACAGTCACCACAGACTGGAGGGGACTGCTTGCATAACTCCATTAGCCAGACCTTTTCCTTACCCTTTGAGTCATTGCATGTAAACATCTTTCCAATTTTTCCAAAAATCCAAGGTGGAAAATGCTGGCAATAATTCCTTATTTAATAACCGCCCAACATTATTATTCTGAAAGCTTTACTATGCTAAGTAATGTGTTTTTATACAGAAATTGTATTATCCAATGTGATGGATGTTATTACACATAACTTTGCTTTAAGTTATTCAATACTTGATTCACTGCAAGCAAGGTGAGTACCTATGGCTGTCAGAGTGTAATATGGTGTCAGGTGTTGGCAAGCTAATGTCCTAGTCCGCTTAGTCCAAAGCAAACATGGGCTCCATGCTTTGTAACCAATAACATACTCTCCATAGTTACAATGTACATGCTTATCAGTATGTTGTTTGTTCATGTATTAACTTTAAAACAACAATTTCCTTTGCATTCTTTCCATAGCCTGTAATGCATCAGAATATGATACCTGTGTGCAAAAATATTTATTCATATTCACTGTATTTTTGCTTTATTAAAGAAAAATGTATTGTATGTCACCCATAAAAAGGAACTAGGAGCTAGGGCACTAGGACACAAGTGCTACCTCAAATGCAGCAGTGTTGCCCTGCTAGAGTTATCGGAAACCTCGGATAAAGCTAGCAGACACTACCATGCTGTACAAAAGGAACGTCGGACCAAGCTCCCGGACCACCCCTCCCACTCCATAGACCGGGGGTGACTGCCAGGCTTCATGCGGCAGTCACCGCCTCCTAGTCCTGCTCCCTCATGAATATGCCGGACCGCTGTGGGCTCGTTCCGGCGTTCCTATTGTATAGCGCGGCAGTGTCCGCTAGCTTTTTCGGAGGTTTCCGATAACACTAGCAGTGTAACACTGCTACATCTGTTGTAGCACTAGGAGCACTTTAGTAAGCAGCTCCTAGTGCCTTTTTATGGGTGACAGGTCCTCTTTAAAGCCAGATTCTGATATATGATGAATCATGGGTAACTCAACCCATAATAAATTAGTACTATGTTATGTACTATTGCCCTTTATTTACTGATGGAAATAATGTAACTTTTCCCTATTTATTTGCATAACATTTTATTGGGCTAGTAATAATAATAAAAATAATAATTCCTTTATTTATATAGTCCACACATATTACGCAGCGCTACACAGAGCTTGTTAAGGCAGTCCCTGTCCCCAATGAGGCTCACGATCTACTCAATCTACCAGTATGTTTTTGGAGTGTGGGAGGAAACCAGACAAAACCCACATAAAGGGCTCATTCACACGGCCGTTCATGGGGACGTACATGCGGCCGTATATACGACCCCATAGACGGCAATGGCGGCCCGGCGGTGGTACGGTGCCGCACACCGCAAAAGGATACAGCAAGCTCCATCTTTCTGCGAGTGTGCTGCCATGCGCCGCTGCTTTCTCCTCCTCCTCACCTCCAGCACACAGTGGTATGCCCGCACGGCAGGCATACCACAAATGAATGAACCCAAACATGGAGAGAAATACAGACACTTTGCAGACTGGCTTTTTTTCACCATTCCTTATTGGCCTATGTAATCCTTAAAAAGCAAATCATGACACAGTATTTACAGCAATAGTACAGTAGTCACAGTGAGACCCCAGGAAAAATAGAAAAATATATTTTTTTTTCCATTCATTTAATGAAATATAACTGTATTTTTTTTTCCTATATAGGAAAGGCAACACTATAAGACATTCCAGTGCTCCTGTGTACCTTGATGACATTATGGTAACAGCGTCAGCATTTTCACAGGCCTACAAGTAATGAGTGAGATCAAAGTTTGCACCCAGCCCTGTTTTGCTTCACCTGTGTGAAGTTGTCAGCACTTTGAAGCTTTTGACAATGAGAAATAGATAGCCGTCCTACACGAATTAACAAACACCTCCACCCGTCCACTGTTACTCCTGCATAATATGTGACTGAGAGTCAAATCACATGACTTCAGCTTTCTGCACCTTTATAGCAGTTTGTGCTCAAAGTACAACAGCCTTTCCTATGTCAGTGTGACGACCATAAATACCTTTAGGACTATAAAAACTCATCATCCAGGCTAATACACTTTGATTATAGTTATATACGATACTCAGATATTTCCAAAGCCCTATCACCGTAGCAATAACAATTGTTATGTGTTGGATGGGGGTAATTGGGACCACCATCTATTAAAGGCATCATTCCTACACCCAACAAAAAATTGATTCACAATATGAAACTGAGTCTCATATCCAGGAATATATTTAGGCAGGCTAGTCCCACCCTTAATGGCACTCTTACAGTACTAAAACACATCCATTTCCAGTTGGCTATGGTCAATGAATGAGTGACAATGGTTACATCATCTTTCCCAGCATTACAGAATAGAGCACTTACTGAACACCATTTTCTGAGTGGAATGCCATTCACCAGAGTACAACAAACAATGATGTGGTTTTGTGGAATGCGATTACAATAGCAGAGTATTATAGCTATTAGCACAACTATAGAGAAAGTACTGATAAGACAAATCCTAAAATAGCATGTTCTCAATCTCACCATGTGACCACATAGGCACAGCATAGGGATGATGACATTGCAAAAAGGAAGTGAAAAAGTTACTTCTTGGCAAATTATACTGTAAAAATATAGCCTGGCACAATGAAACATTATTTTAATAAATGTATACTGAATGACACTATGGGGCATATCATAGTTTTTCGGTTTCAGTTTCCTGAAGTTGGCCTACTTAATCATTGCAATGTATCTTAAGTTTCTTCCCTTTGTGATACATGTGGTGAGTTGCCTGTTTAGCCTCACTTTAGAGACTTTTTGTGGTGTGCGACTTTTTAGCCCCAAAAAGTAGTGTACCAAAAGTAAGTCTGGGCCTAGCATGTTCTGTTTTGCGTCTTAATAGGCGCAAGAATGGGATAATTCCAAGCCCAGAAAATGGAATAGGCAGCAGAAAGCTCCACGCCCAGTATAGTGGCCATACCAAGTGACTACAAATTGGCACCATCCTCCTTGTTTGCTTTAAACTATGTTTGTCTCTTCACACTGGACACTGATGCAGTTGAAAGTAACTGCATGTAGGGTGCACCCAACAAAATTTTTCGTGCGCCCCCAGAAATACCATATCAATACTGCCTATTCACATTGTATCTGACTGCAAGGATGCTCACGAGAACGGAACTACAAGACCTTGTTCTTATTAATGGGTGGAGTGACAAGCATGAACGGGAAAGATGCAAATAACTGAGCACAGCACTCTACGACAGTGAATGGAGCTGCAGGACGCATGCTTGTTCTACTGCTCCACCCATCAGTGAGAACAGGATCCACGATCATGTGACTGGTGGGGGTCACTGTCCCTAATCTGTAATTACATATCCAAAATGATTATGTATTACTACTGTGATATTCATAGCTTTGAAATTGTGATGCAACATTCTTGATATGACAATTTACTGTCAAAAGTAAAAAGAAGAAGTGTCAGGTTAATAATAAACTAAAGGAATATTAAAGTGACCTTGGACAATATGTTTGCAGTTTGTTCAGTAGAGTGCTGTTCTAGTTATTTTTAATTATCCTCACTCTGCACTTTGCACATCATGGCTCATTAATCTTAACATGCTGATAAAAAAGGCAGCTCTCCTTACATTGGATTCATGTTGGCTAAACCAGATTATTTTGGTGGGACTGGTTCAATGGATAGGATGCTCCAAATTCTTCCTATATGTTATGAAGATTACTTGAAGGCCTCTTTTATAAAACCTTATGATCAGTTGTGACTCTCTGAAGCTCTTTTATTACCCTCACGTACACTTGTTTCCCTGTAGGATCTTTTTTGGATCACATATCTAATATATATCCCCATAAGGGCATAATATATCTTTGTATGCAATGTTCTTCTTGTTGATGCTTGTTCAGGTATGTATAGCATTGCACAAACTGCAATACAGAGTGTTTTCTGAAAATGCTAATTGCAAAATGCTGAAAATGAGGTAATCCCATGGATAATTGATGAGATTTTTACTCATATGAGAATGAAAAAGCCACCAGGAAAGCAGAAACTATGGTAGCTCATATTTAATATGGGTTTGGTTAGAAATGTAATTTGCAACCTATAATTAAGAACAATAGTGTTCCATATATATATATATATATATATATATATATATATATATATATATATATATATAGTTAGTAATCTGGCTCATTCTGGATCTCAGACATTTTTGTCTGTAACCCTTTTCCTTTGTATTAGTGGGAGGGATAGGTAATTTTTCACAAATTCTTAGTCAACTAGCATACCAAAAACCTGCCTGTCAAGAGAAATGTAGTTCAACAGCATCTACAACAGGATATTGCCCAAGTTTGTTCTAGTATAATGTCTTGAAAATGATACATCCTATGGGGAGGGCTTTGGTTCCCATCCAATTGCTGGTAAGTTAGCTCTAGTTCTGCTGAGGAATGTGAGGTAAACAGGGCACTCCTGCCTACCTGTAGTCCAAGTAGATCAGATTACAGGCATTTTCTTCATTGTATCCTAATCTATAAAAGCATAGAGAGGTAACTCCTAAACCTCCAAATTTCTTTCCTGGTTGATCATTCATAAAAGAGTTTTCATTTCCTCCAGTGCTCTGTTCACACAGAGATATATCAAAATGTTAATGTTAGGCCTTTTTAAGTAATTGGGGCACATTTACTTACCTGTCTGGCGGAATTCACAGAAAGTGCTCGACGATAATGCACTGTGCCGCCCGAAATCCTGCATGTGTCGCTTCCCCGCTCAGGTCTGACAGAGTTCACCTTCTTCTTCGTGGTGCATGTAATTGCATTGTCTTGTGACACATTGTCTTGCGCGCTCAGTCCGAATCAGTTGGATTGTCTGACCGCATGTGCCCCAATTTGTGGCATATGGAAGCCAGCGCAGCTGTGCCAAAAAACGATTGCGTTGGGACACAATCCCAGCACAGACACCTATTAAACACCTCTCCAAGCTGTGCAATCCCCGAAAATGGCGATCAGTCTGACGAACGTGCAATCCGCGACCCTCAGTAAATGAGCCCCATTGTGTTATTTATAGTTGAGCCGCCTATCTTTGTCCACATGTAGGAAAAAGTATAAACTCTTGGAATGCAGTGACCCTGTAGAGGTCTTCCACACTACATGTCATCACCAGCTTTATGCCCGAGTCTGGAGACCACAGTATTCTAAGGCCTTCAATAAATAACTGATCATATACTGTATATAATCCATATACATCTTTCCGAGAAAAAACAATCTGTTAGAGAAGATTAATGCCCTTTTCCAGCACAGATTTCCTGTGAGAAACTTTCAGTTCCATTTTATATACTGCATATACTCGAGTATAAGCTGACCAGAAAATAAGCCGAGACTCCTGATTTTACCACAAAAAAATGGGAAAATCTATTGACTCAAGTATAAGCCTAGGGTGGAAAAAGCATTGGTCACAGCCTCCCTCCAGTATATAGCTAGCCAGCCTCCTGCCCCCAGTATATATAGCCAGCTCGCTGCCTACAATATATAGCCAGCCCCCTGTCCTAAGCCAGCCAGTCCCTGTATATAGCCAGCCAGCTAGTCCCTTTTATATAGCCAGCTAGCCCCAGTATATAGCCAGCCAGTCCCCTGTATATGGGGCGGGGGCGTCAGAAAGATGAATACAGAGTTTATATTTTTTATATACCCGAGTATAAGCTGAGTGGTGCTTTTTCAGCACAAACGTTGTGCTGAAAAACTCGGCTTATACTTGAGTACGTACAATAGTTTTGTGTGTCATTTTATTTAGAATTGTGGACAATTGGGACTATATGAGATCAAAATCAAAAAGGTGCTCATACAAATTACCATAAACCAAATCCTGCCAATCTTGGTGCAACCAGCCAACTATCTGTTGTTTGTGTGTTGCTGTCCAAAAAAGGATCCAGCATTCTTTTTTCCAGATGAAATTTTTATTATTTGCAAAGGTTTTTCACAAGTGCCTATTTCTTTCACCATCCAGCACACATGCATGGAGAGTTTGGGAGTATTAGCTGTTCTTTAAACTATTGTATGAGAGCCACATTAAGGCCCAGTTATTAAACATCTGCATTTCCCAGAGTCTGACTTACCACATATATAGAGGTTTATATTTATATAGGTTGATGTTCAAATTTCAGCTCCTATTCCATTGTTTTGTTCTATTTTAGAATCAGAACAACAAAATTAATAGATCCCTGTATGTTCAAAATGACACACATCATTAAAGCCCCAAAATGGGTTTCTATTGAGGTGTCTTCATTTTGCTTAATTTTTGTACTTTTTCATCTATAATTATTGGTGGATCTGCTCTAACTACTGAACAACCACTGTTCAGAAGTTCATAATGTGTGGAATGTGCAGTAGAAAAAAACACTCTAGATGAATATCTACATTATCTGTAAATACATATATGTACACTAATTATTTCTATTTAATTCTCGAGAAATTAAGCAATGGAAATGTGTCCCTAAAGATGCCACATGATAAAACTGGGAGTGAAATATCACAAGGGATAATCTGTTCACATGCTTATAGGTCAGTGCTGTCACCAAGCATAGTCATTTTCCCATAATCAAAAATTGTGTCAAGTAGTTTCAGTGACAATGCTATACATAGTATTGTTACTGGATTAACAGATGATGATGTCATTATTATTATGAAACAGATCATTGCATTACTTGGGGAATATTATGTAGTATTGCAAAATTATAGGTGGCCATACACATTGTAGAGTTGTCAGACAAGAAACTGCTTTAGAGACAGCTAAGAACTTTATACTTGGCTGAATATGTATGTCATCTCTATAGGGAGACTGTTAGTGAAAGGCTGCTAAATACCTCCTGCACCAATTACTCTGGAAAACCAAAAGGGGTGCGTAACTATCCAACAGAAAATAATACGTTCGTATAAGATTGTATAGAATTTTGGCAGAATTATTATTATTATAATTATTATGTGATGTGAATAATTTACATGCTGTGAATATTTATATAGCAAACTCAATTGTTTTATAAATGGGTTTCATTTGGAGGAGGACCTCAGCAAACATGTACAGTATACCATTAGAAGACATTGTTAAAAATAAATTTTAAGAAAAACTTCAATGTATATGTAGTTAAATAGTAAAGTAAATAAAAAAACAATATCAGTTTTAGCATATTATATTTGTACTGCTTTGAGATTTTATTTTGTCTAAGTTAAAGTACTTTAAAATACTTTCAATATACTGACAAGAAAGTGTTCAATGGGTCGGAATCTATAGGCACATAGAGCACATTAGTCAGATACATTTAGGAGATCCGCAAAAAGTGCCCCCATGTAGGAACTCATAAATGAAAGTACTTTCACAAATAGAAATGTAGTTTGCTTTGTTATCTTGGAACTAGTATATATATAAAGACATAATTATTCATACTCACCTAGGAAGACCAGTGAACTGGAAATCCTTCTCCAGTAACTCATCCTGGCAGATGGCAGGGAGCTCTTGGTCTTCAAGCTTACAGTCAAGCACTTCTTGAATGACACTTGAAGGCTTGGGAGAACCTTGGTATGGAGTATTGCTACAGTACAGAGATATGACTAATAGGGCTTAGTGTTCAGGCAGGTTTCCCTCTCACCTAGGAATGCTACTCTTAATTCTTCAGCTGTACTGTGACCTCTGAGCCAGCGCGTCATTTATATAACCAGTCCTGCTAGATGACTGGCTTGGCTCAATCTCCCATGTAGACGTACAATTCAGGAGGAGGAGATTTTTTATCCCACTCATTCCTTTTTTTTTTTTTTTTTACTTCAGCCCACCAGCCGGAAGTAAATTTCTTAACAGTAAGTAAATTATCTGATCCAACATGTGTTTATAGGAGCAGTAAATACTTATGTGTATTGTAGTGAAGGAATTGTAGTTCTCTTTCATCTCCTTCCTTCACCTTCACTTCTCACACCCAGGTAAAAGACTCTCCCATGTCACCGACTGATTAACTCTTCCATTTACCATTTGACTCTCCCTTAGTGATAAAAGTTTTTTCTGATATTATTCTGGAAATTACAGAGGGTTAGTATAGAATGACATGTTTTAGACAGGCAGAGTAATATATAAAAAAAATCCAGTTAGGAATTTCCAGTTAGGATTCAGCTCTTGCAGTCTACTCCAGCATACTTCTTTTCATAGACATCATAGAATAATCTTACATAAAAAGTATAACAAATGTATTGTGTTACCTATCCTGTACAGATCTTTCGTTAAATCCAATTGTATTTTGCATATATTCTGTAGACTTCAGATTTTCCCTTCGTATCTAACCCTAGGTAACTTGCATTCTAATAATTTTTAATAATAATCTAGTGTGTAAAAGGGTTTATCACAATTGTCCTCTAATGCCAATTGCCTCATCTTTTGTTCTCATGGGAGTAGACAACACTAGAATTGTATGTCAGGGGCTAATTCCCAACTCTCCCAATATCAGCCAAATCTAACATGTGTATATGGAGAAGAAGGGAGAGGTTAATTGGAAGAAGGTGTATGGTCATATTTATTATATTTTCAGTTTTATGCTATCATGTGATATGTATAAACTAAATGTAAATCACAATAAATACCAAATGAGAAATACACTGCATTCATAAAATTATTCAATTATTTTTATGCTTCGAATAAAATTAAAACAATTAGATGGATGGATTGATGGATAGACTCAACAGCCATTAAATAGTCTAAATTCTATATTTTCATGAAAAAACTACTTGCTTCGGTTCCTTTGTTGTTGATGTCTGCTTGATAGTGACAGTGTGTGGGTACACTTCCTCTGCTAATCTCTGCCACTTCTTCCAGACATGTAGACCACTAGCTTTGTGGATCAGTTGCCTGCTGCCCCAGTACTCTACGAGTACTGAAAGAATTTCAGAAAGAATTTGTGCAGTGCAGTCTTTCTTCCTGTGGACATGTTGCAACGTGGTTCACTAGCTCTAGCCCCGCGGGGTTCTACCAACTATTTGGGTTATCTACATGATAGGGGATAATTAACTGATTGATGAGGGTCCGACTGCTGGAGCCCCCTCCGATCATGGGAATGGAACCCCCAGCAGTTCGGAGAACTGACAATTCACAGAAGGAACACCCTGATTTCCTAAAAAGTTTTGTTCTGGTAACACATGTAGGGAGTAAATGTCAAACCATGAAAAAAATGTTGACTTGTGCAGAGCCTACAGCACTAGGCCCACAGCTTAATCTCCCCCTGATTGAAGGGAACTTGTTTCTGAGAAACATTATAAAGCTGGAGGAGATGAACAGCTTGATAAATAATTCTGTTATAAAATTTCCAGTATAATTTCTCTTTCTTTCATTAAATAGGTATTCCCATCTTATCACTTAGCACTTATATACAGGATAAACTTAGAGGTGGAATCACCAGTGCCAGTATTAGGGGGCTCCTAGCAGAGCATATTTAACACCCATGAATCCAAAGTTTTTGTAGTTTTCATATATTCTTAAATAGAACAAAATCTGACTTCACCCATAGTTTTTTCTTTATAAAATTCCTTGCCTATCTTGTCTATAAAACATAGTCTATAAAACATGTGTGAGGCACAAAACCTCCCCCAGGTGGTCATCACACAAACTACATTTAACCTTGAAATGTGATACTGGGGAGGTTAAAAGACAAATAGTTTCAAGAAGATAAGAATATTTAAAGGAATATTATAGTTAGGGATAAGTCTATGTTCACCCAAAGCTTTCTACCTGGTATCATTTGATATACTTTGAGTGGCAGAAATACAATGCAAAGCCTAGTGTGAAATGTTTATTAGAATGCCCTGTCTTTTTAACCCCTTAAAGAGGAATTGTTACCTATTTAATCTGCACTAGGAGCTGCTTTATAAAGTGAGCAGCTCCTAGTGCTACAACAGAAGCCGCAGTGTAACACTGCTAGCATTATCGGAAACCTACGATAACTCTAGCAAACACTGCAGCGCTGTACAGTAGAAAACGCCAGACCGCGCTGTAAGCTGTTGGGCGTATTCATGAGGGGGCAATCTGAGGACCGCCCTCCTACTCCATGGGCCGGTGGTGACTGCCAAGCTTCACAAGACTAATCCCGCCTAATCCCTCCCCTTCATGAATATGCCCGAGCGCTTACAGCGCGATCCGGTGTTTTCTATTAAACAGCGCTGCTGTGTTTGCTAGCATTATCGGAGCTTTCTGATAACACTAGCAGTGTAACACTGCTGCGTCTGTTGTACTAGGAGCTGCTTTAGTAAGTTGGCGCCTTTATGCAATTTTGATTCAAACTGAAACATTGGGGCAGATTTATCAAGTGTCTGAAAGTCAGAATATTTCTAGTTGCCCATGGCAACCAATCACAGCTTCCCTTTACAATATTCATGGGCACTGGTAAAATGAAAGCTGAGCTGTGATTGGTTGCCATGGGCAACTAGAAATATTCTGACTTTCAGACACTTGATAAATTTGCCCCATTATATAAAAAAAATACTTAAAATTTGACTTTGATGGCAAAAAATGTTCTCCAAACAGAAAATATTTACCTTAACATCTCCTTAATGTAATAGATGGACATGTGTAGAGTTCACAAATGTCCCATATTAATATTTTCACATAAATAAATCATCATAATATCACTAAAACTGAAATAACTGAATATCTGAATATATAATTCAGATATTCAGTTATTTCACTAAATATCACTAAAACTGAAATATCTGAATATATAATTTTGAAAGCAGACAACCAAGCGATGCAATTAACATTTGACCACCCTCATGTAACTTTGTGACAAACACAAATTATTAAACAAAACGTGCATTTAAAATGCCTTGATAACATACGTTTTTTACATAAAACTCACATTAAAGTATTTTTAATTGTCAGGAAAATGGAGATATTAACTGTTAAAATGCCGTCGGGAATGATTTTTATATATAAAAATCGCACCTGATATTCTCACTTTAAACCTGAATATCTCTGGATCCATGGCACCTAGAAACACAATTCTAGATTCATTTGAAAGAAGATTCTCCTCTTTCAGGGAGCAAATTGCAATTGCCCACCTCTGCCTACCCATAGCGTTGGCCCTGATAAAACCTATATAAGTTTGGTATCCCTGTGACAGTACCAACCCAAAGAATAAAGTAGACATGTCATTTGGGGAACATAGTAAAAGTCATAAAATCCAAGCCCACAAGAAAATGGCGCAAATGCGTCTTTTCCCCATTTTTGATGCATTTGGAATTTTTTTTTTCCGCTTCCCAGTCCATGGCATGGAATATTCAATATCATCACTATGAAGTGCAATTCATTACACAGAAAACAAGCCATCACACAGCTCTTTACATGTAAAAATAAAAAAGTTATAGATTATAGATTATATTTATAGATAAAATGAAAACACAAAAAACAAAAAAGTGCCAGGTCATTAAAGGACATCTGTCATCAGCTCACAAGGATCCCATCCCAGCCTTTATCTAGTCAATTCATACAGTAATCATTATAAAATCATCTTTTATTTATTATGTAAATGAGGCTGGTCACATTAGGACCTTAGGACCTGATAGTTTGAGAGTACAGGCATGTAGAGGGACAATGAAGGAATAGGGGCAATGTTTTCTAATGGCAGTTTATGAAAATATATTTAGTTTAGTTTTGCCTGACGGTTCTCTTTAAGGGTTTAAAAATTCAAGCCAATATGTATATAATTGTTATTTAAAATTTTTCCTCCCTTAGAAGAAAAATTCTGCAGTCATACATTATGATGGAGAATTAAAATGCTACTGGCCATTTAATCAATCCTGCGACTTTGTCCCTGTGGAGGAGACACAGGACAGAAGATGGTCAGTGATCACATGTCATACACTTGGCCGGGCAGGTCATGTGATCATCATTGTCTGTAGTCGGTTGGTTGCAGTACATGCAGTATGGCCAGTGTTGTGGTGAGATTCATCTGAGTGAGGTAATGTGCAGTGATGGCAGTTACACATCATTACTATGGTAACAGAGCAGCACAGTCTTTTACATCATGCATCATGGGAATTGTAATTGTAAATGGTGGCCATCTTAGTGATAAATCCACCTATATAACCCCTTCTGGGTCCTGGTGCATGGAGAGGACTCGAGGGCCGAGCCCTCTCCATAGCTGGTAAGTCTTTTGCTGCATATTGCAGCAAAGACTTACCAGTAACACCCGTGATCGGTGCTAGCACTGATCGCAGGTGTTTTCCCGCCGATCACCACCAGCAATGCAGCCGGCGGCTTCAAAATCTTGCCCCGGATCGTTGCACCCCGTGACGTCATCCAAAGACCCGAGGCTGTCTCGTTTTGGCTGTCTCATTTTAACCCATTCATTACAATGTGCTAGCACCGATCGCGGGTGTTAACTCACACATCTTCAAAAAGATGGTGGCGCATGGGCGCTCGTCATCCAAAGACCCGAGGCTGCCTCGTTTTGGCTGTCTCATTTTAACCCATTCATTACAATGTGCTAGTACCGATCGCGGATGTTAACTCACACATCTTCAAAAAGATGGCGGCGCATGGGAGCTGACGTCGTCGGGGAGTGGCGATCCATCACCATGACCGCTTTGGGTCTTCTGAAGACCTGAGGCTGTCTCGTTTTAGCCATTTCATTAAAATGTGCTATCAGCACATTGTAATGAATGAGGAGGAAAATCCCCATATACTGCCATACTGTAGTATATGATAGAATTGATCAGACAACCTAGGGTTAAAGTACCCTAGGGTGTCTGAAAAATAATAAAAGTAAAATATTTTAAAAAGTTTAAAAAAAATGTTGAATAAAAAAACCTAAAAATTCAAATCACCCCCCTTTCCTAGAACTGATATAAATATAAATAAACAGTGAAAATCACATTGGGGCACATTTACTTACCCGGTCCAGTCGTGAGGATTTGGGTCTGCCGGTATTCAGTAAGGTCGTGCGCCCGATATTAAGCAGGTGTCGCTGCTGCGCCGAGATCCGCCGGAGTTCACTTTCTTGTTCCCGTTGCATGTAAGTGCTGATCTTGCGACACAAATCGTTTTTAAATTCCACAGTTTTTACAAAACCGTTGGGTTGTCTGACGGCCACACCCCCCCGATTTCTGCCGCATGATAGCCGGCGCTGATGCGCCACAATCCGATCGTGTGTACCAAAAACCCGGGGCAATACGACGCAAAGTGGAAATATTCGTGAAACCCGACGAAAGTGCGGCATAAGGACCATTAGTAAATTAGCCCAATTGTGTATCGCCACATCCGAAAATGCCAAATCATTCAAAATATAATAATGGGGTTTCGCTATGTTTAACCCCGTAACTGAAAATAGCACCCAAAGTCGAGAATGGCACTTTTTTGCCATTTTGAAAAATTAAAAAATTAATGAAAAGTGATCAGAAAGGTCGAACAGTCCTAAAAATGGTATCATTGAAAACTTCATCGGAAGTTGCAAAAAATGTCACCACCCGCAGCTCTGTACACCGAAGTATAAAAAAGTTATAAGCGCCAGAAAATGGCAAAGTTAAAAAAAAAAAAGTTTTTAATTTTTGTAAATGAATGAAAAAATTATAAAAACCTATACAAATTTGGTATCCCCGTGATCGCACCGACCCAGTGAATGAAGTAGACATATCATTTTTGGCGCACAGTCAAAGCCGTAAATTCCAATCCCACAAGAAAACGCTGCAAATGCGTTTTTTCTCCAATTGCACTGCATTTTTAATTTTTTTCCCACTTCCCATTACACGGCCTGGAATATTCAATACCATCACTATGAAGTGCAATTTGTTACGCAAACAAGGCAAACAAGCCGTCGCACAGCTCGTTGCGTTTTAAAAAAAAGTTATAGATTTTTGATTGTGGGGAGTGAAAAATAAAAATGAAAAAACAAAAAAGAGCAAGGTCTTTAAAGGGTTAAGTGGAGCAGGTGGGAGATAGAGGGAAGATGACAATGAAGCAACAATGAGAGAAGAGTTCATGTAGAGGCCGATATGTAGCTGAGGATTGCTGCTGGTACCACACCTGTGGAGCCCGAGGCGCAAGTAACATGGTAGCAAATGATAGAGTTTCCAGCATTTGGAGACCAGAGTTCCACCCCCAGTGCAAAAATCATGCCCAAAGCAATGAGATGGCTGAAGTGTTATTATAATTGTAAATATGTATTTCCACCACTTTGATACAGAATGAGAGTTTGCAATGTAATGCTTTCAGCTATTTTTCTGTGTCTGCCTATGTCTGACATATAAAGTGCCACCCCAAACCTGCATGTTTTCACTGCCCAGGTTTTTTGTGTACCTTTTCTGTAAAATACACTTATAAGTCTCCATATAAAGCCCATTTAACACTGCAACATTAGTCCATACTTCATGGACTTCATACTTCATAGTCCATAAGCCTACACAATACCACCAAAAAAAGACAATAATAATATGCAGCATCCAAATAATATTCGAGGCAATAAGACAAGTGACACTACAATAAAGTAATAATCCAAGGACTTAAAGGGGGGGACAATTTGCTTGTTGTTCATTTATAATGGCATCTCAGAGCACTTTATCAATGGATCTTTGACTGTTTTTCTCTGTAATTTTTATACTTCACTTTTTATTTTAAATGATCTGCGGTATTTCTGTAACATTTTATTCACAGGCAAGTCATACAATCTTACTGACATGTATGTTTACCCAAAATTATTGCAAAGTCAGGATGTTATTGATGGTATTTAATATGTATGACAGCAAATGGAATGTAAACATGGAGGTGTCCAGGAAATGCTCTGGTCTCTTATGCAATTTCTACATCCTATATGACATCCCTGCAGCTGTGGATGTTTAGAACTGAGTTTGGATACAACATTACCATAAACAACATTTCATACAAGATAAATAAAAATATGACTTCCTGGGTTACTGAACTACTGATACCGTGCGGCGGTTTCACTACTCACTGGAAATTAATTTGCAAAGTCCTAAGTATCCAAAAGTTATTTATATCTTGGAAATTCCAGATAAATGACCAGGACAATGTCACTGCAGAGGATTTTTCCATGGATGATCCATATGATTTGTGGTCATGTTGTTTGTTACAATGGCCACTCTGCAAACATTTTCCACACTTTGTTGCCAAAATGTGTTTCCTGATATGTTTATCTCTTTTTTTTTCAAGCCCTATGTTACAAACCCTGTTTTTTTATTTTAAACAGCAGTCACCTGAAATAAAGGGCATATTGTAGATTTAAAATTGAAAAATGAATACATAATATTAATGGATGGCACTGGGATTTCTTTCATAAAGAAAATGAGACAAAAGGTCAAAATGTCCCTCAAACCCAAAATGTGTGTCCCTCATATTCTGCCACCTCTAAATGTGATTAAAAGAGATTGTTTACAGACAAGAAGCCGGCACCCACCGAGATAATGGCGCCCGCACGTCATCGGCAGCTATGCCGCCATTGGCAGAATGCAGGGTCGCACCAATTACGAGTGCTAATGGTGGCTGTTTGTTGCAATATGCAGCAAACACTCTCCATGTGTGGAGAAGCCCTCTCTGAATATCTGCAGCCGACGTGTGATGTATATATATATGTTACACGTTGTTAAGGGCATTAAGGTAGGACCGTTAAGCATAAATGTGCACTTTTTCAAAATGATATATTATTATTTCAATCTTAACCACTTTTTTTTTTTTTACAAATTTCTTTGGCAAATTTATCCAATCCAAGTTAAAGTGTCTGACATTCAGATGAACTATGCAAAATCCTTAGCCATAAATGTATCTATTCAGATCACATGCTGTAACTGGTGAAGACCACCTTTGATTTTCAATGGCCTACAAATTATATTCCATATTTATGGGTGAAACTGACTCCCTCTTTTGAATCACTTTATTAAGAAAATTATCCTCTGCTAATGTCACATTTAGAAAAGGAACTTGATACTTGGTCAACATATAAACTCTCATTTATGGGTCAGATCTATTCAATCAAGATGACACTTACCTAATTTTTTTTTGGTGATGGGGGCATTAGACACCCCCTGAACACCCCTGCCTTAATGCCTCTGTGTGTCCTAGGCAACCTTCCTGTGCTGAAGGGTGGACGCGTAACAAGATTGACAAATGTACAAAATCGTAAACATAGGAGAATAGTCAAGGAACATAAGCCAAATATATAAAAGAACAGAAGTATAAACAAATAGCCAAGGAGCAAGGATTGAGAGCCAGCAGTACCACAAATAGAGCACTGTCTGCCGATTGAAAAGGGACTTCTCTGCCTGACAGTAGGAACTGATAAAGATCCAGGTGTTACATATTTATTCCAAACCCTCCCTGTCATGGTACCAGGAGTAGTGTTGCAGATGATTTAATCTAAGGTCAAGTATTTTATTTGGGGAGGTAAGAGCCTTAGGATTCAGTGACATACTTTTTAGTACAAGAGTTAAGCGGGGCTTAGGAGTTGCTATAATGCTAGCACATATCATGGAGATCTTCTCAAAACCATATTACCCTCAATGGGCACAGATTGAGGCAGTAATTTGTCACTGTATTCCCCTAGAAACCATCTTCATGCTTTCTCCAACATGAAGACTGACTCTACTGTTCCCTAATTCCTCTACTGTTCCCTAGACCTCATGGTAGCCAATAATATAAGTACATTGTTGTTATATATAGAATCTCATGCTTTCCCGCAATCTGTACATTTTAGATACTCAAAAATGTATATCATTTGCAGGAAACCTTGAAAGAAAAGCACAAATATATTGTTAGCCTATCCTCATTTGAGTACTTATATTGGAATACTGGTGTCTGTGGCAAAATCTCAGACTAGGATCCTAGGATCTTCCTAGGAAGATCCTAACTGCTTCATACAATGTAACTCTTGCTGCACGCTTCTTCATATATGGTGGGAATGCCCTGTTGCTTGCCGTTATTGGCAAAAAATACAGGACTTTATGAACTTTATGTTGGCGAAAGTTATACTATGTTACAAAACCTTGTCACTGTATGTTTATATTTTCTCAGTCTGGCTAAGTATTCTACTAAAATAAATGAAAGATAAACTGAGATGTAAACTGGTTACATAAAGTCATGGAGGCAGAGAGTTTAGCACTTAGAATACCATCTTTACTGTAATTGATGGTCCTGAATCAAGGGAATTTCCACCCTCCATTCCTAATGTCCCCTGCATGATGATGCCACCACACTGGGTCATGAAAGAAGCTTGATCATAAGGCTGGGTTCACATCACGTTTTGTATACACTAAGAGTATAAGTCAGGAAAGCACCCGACATATAAGCTTAGTGTATACATTGACAAATAGTGACAGACGGAGGCATAGTTGTTGACTATTGTGGCCACTATACCTCCTGTATGTCAAAAAATACAGGATGGAAACAATGGAAACACAGCAAGCTACATCTTTTCATTCAGCATCCTCTGCCTGAGCGACGTATGCGCTTAGCAGAGGCAATAAATGGCTATGTGGAGCAGATGCAGCGTATTGTATCTCTCCCCACAGCCCCACCTAGCGAATAGGTCACTCGGCAGGAAGGAGAACTCTGTGATGTCACTGTCCATATAAGAACAATCGCCGGCTGCCGCCAATGTACTCTCTTCCACCCACATTCAAGGGGGGAGGGGTGTCCCTGGGCAACATATCCCACTGTATAAGCATACAGTGGGATACGTCTATGCCATACGTTGTAAGGATACATCGGGATCCTGACACGTCCTTACAACGTTTGGCAAATGTTGAAGTGTGAACCTAACATAGCTGCTTAATACTGTATACTGGAAGTGTTTTATTAGGATCATTCCTGCTGACGATTTCTCAGCAATTATACTAATAATCGCTAGCACTTGCAAGTAATTTATTCTTTCGGCCATCTCCACATCTCGCTGGCTGTGAGGGTGTGGAGGGAGATATCAAACACTGGTGCGTATGATAGCTCCCAATGTTCCTAATATAATGGAGAGCATTTCATGGGGAAAAAAATGTCACATCTTTGAAGTCTATGGTTTTGTGAATACTGTATTTTATATGTGAATTAGCGCAAAGGAGGCGATGGGGTGTTAACTTGTTATATTCATACAGCACATTCATATAGAAAATGTTATATGTAGTAGGTGCATGTTATGTTTTTATGCAAAAGCATTTCATTTTCTTTTAATTAGTGTATATAGAAGCATATTACAAAGTCAAACAATCTTTATTGAAAGAGCTTTTTTAACCAAAGTATGGGAAGATTGTTCACTAGTGATTCTCCCCACAATCCTGTAAATTGTTCTAATGCAAGGATTGTGAGATCACGAGAGAGGGAAGGATTCAGTCAGTGAAGCTAGCTGAGGTACTTGTAAGAAGAGAGATACATGATATTCATGAGGTAAATATCAGACAAGACGGTAGAAAATGGCACTAATTATTAAAAAGAAGTAAGTGTCAAATGTGACCAACAAAAATCCCTATAGAAGATATATAGAGTTCCCTATATTGTGGAGTTAAAGCCATATCTGGTAAAAGGATTTTTAACACCAAGTAAGACACACACTGGCCACAAACAACGGGCTGTGTGCCATTGTTTGTGGCCCATTTGGCATTGGTCATGTCCATTAAAAGTACCCAGCCAAGTTGCGGCATGGTTGGCCCAGCCAGTGGTTCTGCAAATAATAATTTGTAAAAGGAGATTTACATTTAGCCCCCCTGACTGATATGAGGTAATTCACATATAGACATATCTTCTGAATGGAAGGACAAATTAAAAAAAAAAAACACTAAACCCCTATATGTGATTTTAAATAAAAAGCTATTTTTTGATGCTGTTTATCAGCTTTGAAATAACAACAGAAGCTAAGACATAGTTCCAGAACTGTCCTCCATATCCTTCATCTCGGTTATTAATCCAAACCAACAAAACTTTTTTTTTAGTTATACCAGCCACTATTATCAGAATATATGCCATTGCTTGGCCTTTAGTTGTTTTCACTTACTGTATTATAACTTGTCAGTGTCTGTTATTATCTGTATATAGTCTCAGATACCTCCTGTGAGTGACTGTCCTGCAGCTGCTCCTCCCCTGGGACTCACCACACTCTGCTGGAAGGGAGCCATGTAATGTAAATTAAACTTATATAAATTACTAAAATGAATCAGAATGGTGACTAAGGCATATTTATAAAACAGCATAGCATAGGCTATTTGAACCTGTAACCAGCTAAAAATCACTTTCCTTGTGACAGGTTAGCTTTAAGGAAATTGTAAAGGAGATTTTTATCTTATTTTGCAGTCCACTCAAATTTTGAAGGGTGAAAACATTTTTTGGGGACAAAAAAAATATCCCTTATTGCATCAACATAAACTGGGAGTTCCGACTGTTTAATTTTTTCCATCTATAAAGCTGTGTAATGGGTTAATTTTGGCTGTATTTTTTATTGGTACCATTTGTGACTTCTTGATCTGTTTATTCTGTTCGGTAAGATAGACAAAGTTATGACTTTTGCAATTTATTATTTTTTTTTTTTTACGGTGTTCACTATGCAGGTTCTATTATAATTTATTTGTATGGTACGGGATGTTACAGACATGGCAATAACTTTTTTGTTTAACCAATTTCCACTTTTTTCAATTATATGTTGTTTTATATGTAATAAGACTTTTAGACTTATGGGAGACTAATACACCGTGCCCTCCTGTGCCACACCCTGTGTTGTGCATCAGGTAAATACTACTATATTACTGTAGCATCTAAACAGTTAACCGCTTCCAGCCAGCTCCTACCTAGCTACATAGTATACCAGTGGGTAGGTAGCTGGTTTGTACAAATCCTGCAAAAAATTGTGACAGTTAAATGTGAAAAGGCAGTTCAGTAGCGGCAACACTGCAGAGTCCCATATCTTTGCTTAGCTTTATCACGTACAAAAAACCTGTGCACTGGAACTAGATGCCTTATATGCACAATGCCTAGCACCGGTTGGAGTGGTATTGGGCACAATAATGTCACAGTAATGTTCACAATTGAAAACATTTTCTGTGGAGTGATGAATCGCACTTAGGGGTTTGGTAAATGGCTGAATGCAAGAGAATGACTCCATTGTACAACCAGTAAACTGATGAAGAAGGGATAATGCTGTGGGACTGTTTTTTAAGGGTTGGTCTAGATCAGGGGTGTCACGGGTGGTCCCTCGACCCACATCGCGGGCACACCCGTGCTGCCCTGCCCCCGCCAGCGTGCCGCCAACGTGCCGCCAGCGCATCTCACCCGTCCCGGCTCCTGGCTTGCTCCCCTCCGGCGCGTCACCTTCTCCAAATTTAAAGGGCCAGCCCGCCATTAATTGGCGCTGCCCATATTGCCCAATTCTACATAAGCCTGCCTCTTCCTGTAAGCCCTGCCGGATCTTTGTGCCTCATAGCCTAAGAGAAAGCTTCCAAGCGATTATTCCTGCGTTCCTGTGTATTAAACAGACTATTGGGGCGAGCACAGCTCTAGTGTTAACTGGTCCACACAATGGCAATTAAGCAACTGAAAATTGGAAGAAAAGAAGTGTGCTATAATGGACCGAAAATGAGGTACCTCATTTTCGGTCCATTATAGCACACTTCTTTTCTTCCAATTTTCAGTTGCGTTCCTGTGTATTCCTGCGTTCCTGTGTGTTCCTGCGTTTCTGTGTGTTCCTGCGTTCCCGTGTATTCCTGTGTGTTCCCGCTCCTGAGTCCTGTGTTGCCGTGTTACCCGAGTTCCTCCGTGTTGCTCAGTTCCGTGTGCCTGTGTTCCCGTTCCCACCTGCCTGGACCTCCCGTTGCTGACCCCGGACTTGGACTTGACATTGCATCTCTGCCGCCTGCCCTGATCCTGTGCCTGGACCTGACTACGAGATTGTCATCCGCTAAAGTACCTCTACCTCGGCTGCCACTGCGGGCTGGTCGCACCTGTGGTACGACCTGGTGGTATCCTGCCACAGCAAGTCCAACCCGCTTTGCGACGGGCTCTGGTGAAAACCAGGTGCCACTTGGGCTCCGGTCCCAGGTGTCGGCTAGTTCCACCTCCCGCGGTGGTCCAGAGGATCCACTGATCCTGACAAGGGGTGAACAACCCACGGCCCGCAGAGCCTTAGGTTGCGTCCCCCTCCCTGCTGTTTCACCTGAGGTTGTGATTTGCGGCAAAAAAGAAATAAAACATATGTGCAGTAGGCACACAGCGCTTCATGACCTACATAGTAGAAGCTGTACAGCCTTGCAGCTCAGGGACCTTGTCATGACATGGGGCAGAGGGGGAACTAGACCTGGGGGCAGGGGGATTGATTTGTGAGAGTTTACTATGTGAGAAGGGGGTAACAGACATTGAGAGGGGCTACCTGGGTGAGAAGAGAGACAAGACCTGGTGGGGGCAGTATTAGAGTAGTTATGGTCTTGTACATAGGAGGGCTGTATTATAGTATATGGTATATAGCAATAATGTTTCATCATTTAAGGGCGGGAAAGTTGTGCTGCCTCACGGACTAAAGGAAATGGAAATTTTGGTAAGCAAATTTCTTCTTTCCTTTTCGTCCGTTTGGCAGAACACATATGGGACTTAGCAAGCAGGACTTATGGGGAGGGATCTTAGTCGCCTGTTGCAGCACCACCTTGTGTAAGGCTAAAACCTTAGGAGGCAGAGAAGTCCATCCTGCAGACATCTATAGATGAGGATGGAGAGGACCACGTGGATGCTCTGTAGAACTGATAGACGTGACAGAGCTCATCTAAAGAAGCTAGTCTGGAACTTCATGACCGGAGAGACTCAACAGCATCTCATGGAGTCAATGATCTATGTGGACAATTTGACCCTTTTGTTCTGTAGACTGTAGAAATCGTTGAAAGAAGGCTGGGCAGGAAAGTGACATGATGCCTCGAGGAGAAAATTAGGAATCCTTGAAGGACAGTACTTGGAGTTCTGCAGTCCTCCTGGACAATAACGTTGCCATCAAGTATGAACATGATAGGCTGGTTTGAGGATTCTCCTGGCCCTAGGCTTTTAGTGGAGCCAGAAGATGTATCCTTTGTGAGTAGGTGCCCTGGACCTCCACTCAGAGCTGGCCAGGATGTGTCACTTGATGTCACATATCTTCATGCAGGAAGAAGATAGGACAGTGCTCTCCCTGGACACACAGGTGAATTGGCCAGGTGAGGCAGGCTTAGGGACGGGCAGCAGCAGGGACATAGAGGGACTTTACCGCGCCTCCTGGGCCCAGGCGCCCCCTTAGCATTGCGGCTGTGGCAGCTATGGTCAATAGTCAACCAATTTATGGTTCGGCCGTGGGTCCTGGGCTGGCCCATTAGCATCACTGCTACAGTTGCTACGGCGGTATATTTGTCATATTTATGACATCCAGAATACTTGCTAAGGATATCAAAGAAGATTCACCTCTGCTTAGGGCAGGGTTTTGCATTCTCTTGTAAGTTGGGACTTCACAACCTCTTTACAGTAAATTACTTATGCAGGCAGCAGCACATTGTGATTGCTGCAAATGAGATAGATGTGTTAGAATAATAACATAGAAGTATTGTAACACTGGTCTGATTGGCTCACAGGTCCCGATGAATAGAGGACAATATCTTCACTTGAGTATTCCATGACTTATGATCCTCGTCATCTCCTACATAGGACTCAGCCTCAGAAAGAGGTATCCCTCTGGTTAATGTGGGAGGATGAAGTATCTGGCATTTCCTTGCTATGAATTATTGGGACTGGTTCCTTCACTTCAGATATGGGCTTTGCTCATTGAACCACATCTATGGTAACAGACATTTGGCCAGTGCTGTTGTCACTCACTAACTCTTGTTAGCTGAAGTCAAGGGAAATACTTCCAAAAATACATTATAGACTTTCATTATTCTTCTTTAAATTTAAAATTGAATATTCAGAAGTCCATGGAAGTAACCAGGCCTCCAGGTATGGAACCTTTAATGACTTGACTGGCAATGCAGTGCGCTAGAGTCTGATCCGTTCTCCCGATGTGGAAGCAGAATGGGAATATGAAGATCTGATAGGACAGTTGATGCCGTGCAGTGATACATCTGAGGCAGAGATATACAACTAGCAGATTGCTGGTCAGGATCAGTCAGGTGGGAAGGTTACAGACGTGTATACTCAATGTATTGTTAAGGACACCAGGTGTCTGATAAAGACTTTGGCCAATGTGAAGAGAAGGACCTCTGTCTTCTTATTCTCGATATTACACCAGGCCAGATGCACTAAGTCCCCCTGTTTTGAGTTAAGTGGCTTTTTACCTACTCATGGAAGGTGTTGCCTGTGTCTGAACCGACCTTGTGTACCAAATTGATGTGATAGAAGGGAACTCATGGAAGGTGTTGCCTGTGTCTGAACCGACCTTGTGTACCAAATTGATGTGATAGAACAGCAAACTCTTCCTGTTCTTCCTGGCTTTTTGAGTTTTACATCTTGAAAATGACAGGGCCTGCAGCCAGGATCTTGCCTAACTGCGTAGACCGAAACGTTGCATTTTTGAATTGGATTGCCATTATAAACCTCCACTTGTAATAAATAAAAAATTTATCATGTTCAAATGAAAACGAACAAGGAGTGCCAAGTATTCTTTTTGAGAAAATTGTCGATGGTTTAGTAGCCTACTCGAGCACCCGAAAAACTACTCTCCTAGAGTGACGTGTATTATCTCTACAGGTCTCTGCGTAGACCGAAACGTTGCATTTTTGAATTGGATTGCCATTCTAAACCTCCACTTGTAATAAATAAAAAATTTATCATGTTCAAATGAAAACGAACAAGGAGTGCCAAGTATTCTTTTTGAGAAAATTTTCAATAAATACTTTAGACAGCCAAAAAAGGATTCAAATAATTATTTTGCTGGAGCGTGCTTATTCCAAAGCTTTGTCTATACAGCTCTTTTTTCCACGGCCAAAGCAACCATGAATCCTTAATGCTGGTAATAGAAGCATTAAATAGGTATTGTGACAGATTACATGGCCAGTAGTGGCAAAGACTGTAGGATTTCATCCCTTGGTCACCAAACCTCTAATGCAGTTTTCAGGTGTGATCCATCCATGCTGAAAATATATAGACAGGACTGGGTGAGTAGGGAAGACGTCATCATCAGTGACTGGAAAGTAGAATCATCCTTTCCCTGTTGTTTCCCTTCAGTATCTTTAGTGGATTCCACTGGTGGTTACATTCTCCCTCCTCAGAAGAAATATCTGGTCTGGGTCATCAGATTTAATCTCTGTGAGATTTAATATCCCTATAAGCTAGAATCTGCAATAGAGGATGTCTGGAGATCTAGAAGAAACGGAGATGATCCATGATAGGAAGGCTTTGGCCTGGGATCTGTGTCCTGGGGCAAAACACAGGAGAATAGATATTAGACACATTCTCAATAGGCAATGGGTTAGGACATAACCTCTGCCTAGTTTTCCTCCTCTTTCCACCTCTCATAGGGGTCTGTGACAGCCGCTCAGGAGAGGACGTCTAGTGAAAACACAAAGGACACATTAGTTTGAGGTAAAGATGTGTACAGACAAGCCATATGCAGCTAACATCACTGTATGAGGAGTTCTGCTGCCTGGATATGAGAGGATCGCTCTTCAATGCCATTCATCTAGAGCAGACTATGGAAAACATACATATAAGCAGAACTTAGACATTCTGGTATGAGTCTGTTCTGTATCATTATTTCATTATTTCACTATATATACAGATAATAGATACCCGCACATTTCACCAGATAGAAGCCGTGGGTACAGTGTATAAACACACAGACCATGCTCATTACTTACCAGAGGCCGAGTGCATGCTCATTCCTTTCCAGAGGCCGAGTGCATGTTCATTTTTTTTTTTCTGTGTAGACACACAGGACCTGAACTCTTCTCTAATACCTAAGAGAAAAAGAAATACAAGGGGTTGTGTGTGTGCTCCGGCCTTATATTGGTGGAGTCAGCCAAGACACTAATTGTTTAATTGTGTACTACGGCTTGTTAACCTGTTCTCTTCTGAGTTGTTCTTAGAGGAAGAATCCCATATGTGTGCTGCCGAACGGACGAAAAGGAAAGTAGTTATATTTTTTTATATAGGGGCAGTATTATAGTAGTTATATTCTTGTACATAGGGGCAGTATTATAATAGGTATATTATTGTACATATGGGCAGTATTATTGTAGTTATATTCTTGTACATAGGGGGCAGTATTATAATACATATATTCTTGTACATAGGGGGCAGTATTATAGTAGTTTTATTCTTGTACATAGGGATCAGTATTATTGTAGTTATATTCTTGTACATAGGGGGCAGTATTATAGAAGTTATATTCCTGTACATAGGGGGCAGTATTATAGTAGTTATATTCTTGTACATAGGGGACAGTATTATAGTAGTTATATTCCCGTACATAGGGGGCAGTATTATAATACATATATTCTTGTACATAGGGGGCAGTATTATAGTAGTTATATTCTTGTACACAGGGGGCAGTATTATAGTAGTTATATTCTTGTACATAGGGGGCAGTATTATAGTAGTTATGTTCTTGTACATAGGGGGCAGTATTATAGTAGTTATGTTCTTGTACATAGGGGGCAGTATTATAGTAGTTATATTCTTATACATAGGGGGCAGTATTATAGTAGTTGTACATAGGGGGCAGTATTATAGTAGTTATATTCTTGTACATAGGGGCAGTATTATAGTAGTTATATTCTTGTACATAGGAGCAGTATTATAGTAGTTATATTCTTGTTCATAGGGGGGCAGAATTATAATAGTTATATTCTTGTACATAGAGGCCAGTACAGGTGGTCCCCTACTTAAGAACAACCGACTTACGGACGACCCCTAGTTACAAATGACCCTCTGGATGTTGGTAATTTACTGTACTTTAGCCCTAGGCGACAATAAACAGCTATAACCTTATTTAATGTGTCTGTAATTAAGATTTATTGTCAATCCTGGTTCTGATCACAACCCAAAATTTTTAAAATCCAATTGTCACAGAGACCAAAAAAAAAAATTTGGTCGGGGTTACAATTATAAAATATACAGTTCCGACTTACATACAAATTCAAATTAGGAACAAACCTACAGACCCTATCTTGTACATAACCTGGGGACTGCCTGTATTAGTAGATATATGCTTGTACATAGGAGCAGTATTATAGTAGTTATATTCTTGTACATAGGGGGTAGTATTATAGTAGTTATATTCTTGTTCATAGGGATCAGTATTATAGTAATTATATTCTTGTACATAGGGGCAGTATTATAGTAGTTATATTCTTGTACATAGGAGGCAGTATTATAGTAGTTATATTCCTGTACATAGGGGGCAGTATTATAGTAGTTATATTCTTGTACATAGGGGGCAGTATTATAGTAGTTATATTCTTGTACATAGGGGGCAGTATTATAGTAGTTGTACATAGGGGGCAGTATTATAGTAGTTATATTCTTGTACATTGGGGGCAATTTTTATTAGTAAAAACAAACAAAAATTTACAATACATTCTTGTCAGAATGAAAAATAAAACAATTATTTAACAGAGATCAAACACATCAGCAAAATAATGAATTTAGAGTAACTTCAAATTAAAAAGTCCATCACTGGTAATAAGGAAAAAAAAGAAATAAACAGAATTCCATGACATATAATCCATCACTGTAGATTTATGTTCCTCCATAACTGAACATTCTGGCTCTTTTTCCTAAACTCTAATGATTGGATCCACCTCAGCTCTGATAGTATCTGCGTGACTGCGGTCATGGGCTGGAAGGACTCATTATGGACGGACACTCTGGTCCTGGTGTGCCAGTGGTAGTACTTGGTTACTGTGATGATCAGGTACATGGTCCCCCTGTCGATGCCGGCTACCTGTGGTGTCACCCCATAGATTACATCAGGGTAGGTCAGAGACTGCAGTCTTGGTATCCTAAGCCTGCGGGACACCTCCTGCCATATCCGTCTCCCTCCTTGGCACTCGGTAATGAAGTGCTGCATCGTCTCCTCCTGCTGACAACCCAAGGGGCACATACGGTCTGAGACACTTAAAAACTTTAAATTACCCCTAACAAAAAGCTTCCCGTGCAGTGATAGCCAAGCAATGTCGAATAGTTTTGCAGGGAGCCTAGGACTATTGAGGAGCTTCAGACTTTTCTGCAATGTGGCCATTGTGCAGTCCCTCAGAGCTGGCTGTAAAGTATAAAAGGTCCTACAGACACTCATATAAAGGTCCTTCCTGGTCTTACTCTCCAAATAGGTCTTATTTATTCTCCACTTTTTCACACACCTGAGACCATACTCCAGATACTGGGGGAGGAAGCCAGGAGTCCATCGGCCCCTCTTGAGACTGCCGCCTCACACCCAAGACTCTGCAAAAGGCAATATCCAGTCCCTGACACTACTTACCCACAGGAGACCATTATTTGAGTCCAGGCTACCGAAATTAACTTTCAGAAACATGGAGTCAAAAAATACCCTTGGATTTAACATATCCAGCCCACCCTCTCTCCTCTGCAGGTAGGTGATCCCTCTTTTTACTGGGTTCAACCTGTTCCCCCATAAAAGTTGGAAGAACAGGCTAAAGAGCCGAGCGGAGAAAGATTCTGGCAAAGGAAAGACGACAGAGACGTAGAGGAAGACAGGGACCAGGTAAGTCTTCATCAGAGTAACCCTTTCTCTATAGGTCAGCCTCCAGTTCTTCCATCGCTGAACCTTTGCATTTCCAGCTTCCAACTTCTCTTCCCAATTTAGCTTGGCATTATCTTCCCTCCCGAATTTAACCCCAAGAATCTTAATATGGGTGGAGGCCTTGGCGAACTGTGGCAGATCAAAGCCAGGAGCAGTATCCAATGTCCAGAAAGCTTGACTCTTCTCAAGGTTGACCAGAGACCTGGAGGCCTCTGAGTAACTTCTGATGGCTGCAGACAACATCTCCACCTCACGAGGTTCAGATATCACCACAGTCACATCATCCGCGTAGGCGACTACCTTCAAAGGCAAGCAATGGGGGACCGGCACCCCCTGAAAATCACACCGCTGCAGTGACGCAGAAACAAATCTATGGCAAACACATACAACAGTGGACTCAGGGGGCAGCCCTGTCGCACCCCGGCCTCTACTCCGAAAGTGTCCCCCTGCCAACCATTGATCAGAGGAAAGCTCTTCGCCTCTCTATATAAAGTTCTCAGCCAATCTATAAATTGTCCCGGAATACCGTACTTTGACAAAGTTGCCCATAGATAATCGTGATCAACCCTGTCAAAGGCTTTAGCCTGGTCCAGACCTACAACATATCTCCCACACCTCAGAGCTTTACATCTCTCAAACATCTCCCTTATCGAGATGACTGCTCCAGAGATGTTCCGCCCTCTTACTGTGCCGTACTGAGAGCCTGCCAACAGTGCCGGGGACAAACAGACTAACCTAGAAAACAGAATTTTTGCCAAAATCTTCCGGTCAACATTCAAGAGGGCGATCGGCCTCCAGTTCTTGATGTCACTAGGCTCCTTACCTTTGGACAGCAGAATAAGGGAGGACACTCTCATGGATGGAGGCATCAGGTGATTTTCTAGACAATTTGTAAATACATCCACAAGAATCGGGGCTAAGAGGTCTCTGAACTTCTTATAGAATTCACATGTTATCCCATCAGGACCTGGTGCCTTCTTCAGATGTAACTTATCAATGGCCTCTTTAACCTCCTCCTCTGTTATTCCTGCTGTCAAAGGAGAAAAGTCCAAATCTTTAGTGTCAGGACCTGGAGTTGCCTCCAAGAATTGAGCCATTTTCTCTTTATCCAAAACCTTCTTCTGAAATAACTCAGCATAGTAGGATCTCACCACCCCCAGGATACCCTCCCGAGATTCCTGTAAAACTCCCTGGGAGTCAGTGAGACCTGTGATCGATTTCTTGGCCACACGTTCCCGGCAATTTTCATACGGATCAGGAACCCCCAGAGTCCCGTAATCCCGTTCTACAACAAGAGACGTGTAGCGGCTGTACTGATACTGCTTTATTTCAGATTTCAGTCGGTCTATCTTTTGTTTGTCCCCCCCTCCCGCCGAATACAGTGACTCCAATTCTTTCCGCAGCTTGAGATACTGGCTGTACTTACTCTTACCCTTCTTCACTGACAGTCTCTTTAAGAGGGACCTGATCTCCTCCTTGACGTTCTCCCACCAGTCAGATATGTTGTCATAGAAGTCTACTCTCTGGAGCTGGTCCTGAAAAAGGGAGTGGATACAATTCTGGACATAGACATCATACAGGATGCTAGAATTGAGCCTCCATAACCCCCGACCAATGTCCGAGCGGTTAGAGGCTCCCATACAAAAAATAACGCCAGGTGATCAGAATATGGGACAACTCTCTCGCTCATCCCACTAACAGTCTCTGAGGGACTCACAAACGCCATATCTATCCTACTGCTCCTGTCAGCACAGGAGTAGGTGTACTTGGGTTTCCTGCCACCCAGGGTAAACACATCACATAGATCGGCCTGTGATATTATGCTCTTTAGGACTTTGGAGTCTCTGACCACTGCTCTGCCCGAGGATCTGTCACCCGATGTCAAAGTAACATTGAAATCACCTGCCATTATCACAGGGATAGAGGTAAAAAGATATTGTTTCACCTCATTGAACAGCTGGATTCTCTCCGTCACTGTCTGTGGGCCATAGATGTTGATCAGCCGGAGCCGCCTACCATGGATGGTCACCTCTAGCACCAGGCACCTCCCCATAGCGACCTCCGTCAGCCTGTGCACCGTCACGTCTGTGGTGTTAAACAGTATGGCGACCCCGGCGTACGGTTCCACAGCCAGTGACCAGTAAGAAGGACCAGACCGCCACTCACGCTCAGCCTCACGGAGATGCCCTAAGGTGGTCAGACGGGTCTCCTGCAGGAAGATGACATCCGCGTCAAGATATCTCAGGTGGTCATATACTGCGTGTCTGGTCCTTCTTACTTTAATACTGTTAACATTGCTAGAAGCAACTCTTAGAGAGAATCCAGCCATCATAAGGAAAAAGAAAAACAGAGCAGCGACCCCCATCATCATGAGTCAGAGTCAGATTCCCTCTGCCTACCACCAGTCTCCATGTCTGACAGGGGGTCTCCAGCTTCAGAAGAAGGGGGCTTCTTTTTTGTCGGAGGGTCTTCTGTATCCCCGTCACACTCATTATCGATGCGTTCTAACTCACGCTCAAAATCTCCATCTGACTCTGATAAGACATCATATCTATTGGAAAGGACCATGACCCCGGCATCACCACTGGCTTTTTTCATGGTCTTAGACCCTGCACCATACTCTGTCTCAGGCTTACGGGAGGATTTGTCTTTTTTCTTTCTTTTGTTCTTTTTGGCCTCCTCATATTCGGTAGTAGATGTTATAGAGGCTGCTGCCTGAGGCTGGTCCTGAGTGACAACCTCCATATTCTGCTGAGTGCGGACTGCTCTCTGAGGTTCTGGCGCAGTATCACCTGACCCCTGCTGTACCTGCTGCCTAGTTAGTATTTGACCTGACATCAAGGCCTCCTCCTCTAAGGCGTCTGCCTCCTGTACTATCTCGTCATCAGAGAAATCCCTGGCGATGTTATGCCAGGCCTCCGGGCAATCCTTGTGTGGGTGGCCCATCTCACCGCACAGATTACACTTGACTGTCTCGCAGTTGGCGCTGAGATGGCCGACCTCCCCACACAGGTTGCACTTTACTACTGTGCATACTTTGGCCACATGACCGATCTTACCGCATCTAAAACACTTTCTCGGCTGCCCGGGATAGAAGCAGACGCCTTTCTCTCTGCCTATGAAGAAGCTGTTGGGGAGGTGCAGGGTGATGTTATTATACTGGCGTAACTTCACCAGAACCTTCCACCCCCCAGTCCAGATACCATCGGCGTCTCTATTCTTGGTGAGGTCTGACACAAGATCACAATGGCGCCTGAGCCACACCAGAATATCCTGAGGGGGAACAGACTCGTTCCAGAAGATGACATTAACCACCACAGTACCTGGCCTGGATATGGGGACAAACGTGAACTTACACCAGCCCTCAGTGTCCCCGAACCGGGGGAGTTTATCCCAGAACCTGTCCAGACTAGACATGAGCTTAAAGCTGACATCATAGCCCTGTCTGTCTGGAAGGTTGATGACCGCCAGGATATCATCAGGCGTGAACCCCATCTGGCGGCACAGGAGATCCCGCACCACAAACCTCCTATCTGGGAGATCTTCCTTTGCGCCTCTGTTCTTAAAGCGCACCACGTTCCTCCTCTTAAACGCCTGCCCGGAGTATTGTGCACTGGAGGTAAAGGAGGGAGCGCCGCGGCTCCAGGCATTTCTAGGAGGCTCTTGACGGGGTTCACTCTGGCTATTAGGGTGATGGTCTAATCTAGGGGGATCTGACTTTTTTGGGGGGCTTGATGTTAGAGGGGGGAAATCACATACATCATCCTGTACAACCCCCTGCGCCCCATCCACCTCTATGCTATTATTAGATGGTTGCATATCCCAGACAGACTGAGGGTCCCCTCCATCCCCCAACCCCTCAGGTTCATCAGAATGTCCCCCAGTTTCGGTCACAGCAGCACAGATCTCCTGGGACAGTGCATTAGTCTGACACACAGAGGAAAATGCTTTGTCTTGCTGCTGCGCAGTCACTGCTGGGACTTGTTGTACCACATCCTCGTGCTCCTTCTCAGTGACTGCTGCAGAGGTCTGCGGCTGATCCTGCGACTGTCCCTTTTGGAAGGAGAAACTAGCAGGTTTCAGTACAGGTGTTGTAACACGGGGCGCATCTGGGATCTTGGGTCTGGGGTCACAGCTCTGCTTCTGCTGTGAGAAGCGCTCCCTATTCCGATATGTCTCAGCCAGGGGTCCCATCTTCTCCAGAACACAGTCCATGTCCCTCACCACCTGTGCCAGCTCTATGCTCAGTGAGTGCAGCTTGGTGTCATACAGTCTCTTACTCTCTGGATGTGCAGTTTTCAGGTTATACATACAGTCTATCTGCATCTGCAGCATTTCCTTATGGTGGCTAAGCTCCCCCATCCTCCTTACCAGTCCTGGGATCTCCTCTGCTAGCCTCAGCTCAGGCGCTCGCACGGTCTCCTTCCCCTGCTGTGCTGGTCGGGGTGCTGCTCCAGGTGGGTTTGGAGCACCCGTCTCCTTTGCTGCTCCAGTCTTCCTGCTTGCAGTGGCAGAGCTTGAGGCCTGTTCACACTGTGCAGGGACACTCAGCGGCTTAGCTGTAGATCTGGTGCGGCCTGTGCAGGCCATGCTGGACACCACATCCTTCTGCAGTAAATTCTCTTGCAGGGTTTGTCTCTCCAGGGATGTTCTTCTCTGTCTGGGTGCAGGAGTGGGGGGCTGTGCACCTGCTGCTCGTCCTGCACTCACCACCTGTGCTGCTCCATGCTGGCCGGGCCTGGGACTCACTTCCATCATTGCTGCTTCACTCACTTTGTTTTCTTGTATCTTCTTTACAACAACCATATTCTGTTGACTTTCTTCCTTACAAAAGACTCTGGGATTTCCATCCCTTGTAGAAATTGTATGGGAGTTTTCTCCCGGTGTAGGCCTGGAAGCCTGGGCCTTGCTTGGGGAATCTCCCCACCCAGGGTGGCCCCGCCCTGGGCTCGCTCCAGACATCAGGAGACTCAGGAGCTCACACTGCACACAACCTCTCAGCAAGGGGGCAGTATTATAGTAGTTATATTCTTGTACATTGGGGGCAGTATTCTAGTAGTTATATTCTTGTACATAGGGGGCAGTATTATAGTAGTTATATTCCTGTACATAGGGGGGAGTATTATAGTAGTTATATTCTTGTACATAGTGGGCAGTATTATTATAGTAGTTATATTCCTGTACATAGGGGGCAGTATTGTAGTAGTTATATTCTTGTACATAGGAACCAGTATTATAGTAGTTATATTCTTGTACATAGGGGGCAGTATTAAAGTAGTTATATTCTTTTCACCTCAGGCAGCAAAAAGGCAAGAATCCGCCCTGTGAAGCACATAAGTATGAATACCTGTCTTGCTGGGCACTGTACTGGGGTCTGTCAGAGCCCCTGCGTGCTGCCAGTTATTCACAATTATTACTTCTTGCATGGGTTCAGACAATTTCCATCATCATTATTATCATCTTGTTTGCGCACTGTATTGTAGTCAGCTCTGGAGTCTATTGTACAAATGCAGTATTATGCTGTAGTGGTTTCTGGGGGAATTTCTGCTGTACTGTGTTTTTTGGCGCATTTAGGGTTTCGGTTAATATTGCGGCCCCCTGAAGGCTAGTGGTATGACAGTGTGGCCCTCGGACAGAAACAGGTTATGCACCTCTGGTGTAGATTCAATAGTTTTTGGTGTAGGGAAATGCTAATGTTTCCGAATAACAAGATATTATTTCCAACTTTGTGGGATCAGGTTGGAAAAGGCCCTTTCCTGTTCCACCATTCACAACGCAAAGTCATCAGTACTTCAGCCCTAGTGAGTTTATATTTTGTGACACTTGAAAAAGGTCTACAGCTTACATTACAGCATGCATTCCTTTGCTCTACGTTAAAGGTTAACCATAACTTTACATGACAAACTTATCTAGAAAACATACAGCACATTATAAAATTGCCATAATTATAACCATAAATATTTTTCATTACAGTCATATCCATTCACTTTACAATATCATTTTCTACAAACAAACCAATAGGAGGCTGCTGATTTTGAAGGAATTTTACTGTAATAATGGTAAGCAGTGTCGATACGGTTATCTGAATTTAGGGCAATAAACAACATTGAAACTTGCAAATTAAGTTGCATCATTTTTTCTTAACAACTATATTGTATTGTGCTGCATGTTCTGTTACGGGATACGTTATCTTTATCACAGTGACATTCTGCAAGTGGCTCCCCTAAGGTTTAAATTAAATGAAGCAGGGGTATAACAGTCGCGGTTGCAGGATGTGTAGCCACGAGCAGGCCCGACTCTTTCCAGGGATATACAATCAATTCTATTTGTGTCATTGAGACACACATATAATTGATTATCAGAGCAATACATGTGCAGAAACGTATCCGCACATTGCCTATGCGCACTGTATGGCACGGCCAGTGTCGGACTGGCCCACCAGAGTACCAGAGGATCCACCGGTGGGCCCCTGGCTCAACCCAATACTCAAACCCAGAGGTCCAACAGAAAACACCACAATTTGGAGGTTGCAGGAGTATATTTCCTGGGGGATAATGAAGAGTGGGCCCCCAAATTGATTTTCTCTGGTGGGCCTACAGAAACCAGTCCGACACTGGGCACGGCTGTAGTGTAACATCACACCGCCATGTCATACACTGTGCGCAGGCAGAACGTGGGTATGTTTCTCTTCCTTTGTTGCTCTGATAATCAATTCAATGTGTGTCTCTCTGTGTGTTCTGTGATATGTCTCTGTCTGCTGGAGAAGACACGGGGAGCATGGGGAGATAAGTAAAGCGATTTTCTCCCCAGTCAGTTTATTATAAGGTTGTGAGGGAAGAATAATATCTCCTAGCCAGTATACTATAAGGGGGGGAGGGGGGGGATATCTCTTGGGCAGTATATTATAAGGGGGGATAGCAATATACCATAAGGGAGGGGGATGGACCCTGGGCACTATACTATAATGGGGGGGTGGGTGGGGGTAAAGAAAAATGACTAATGGGCAGCATATTATAAGGGGGGGATAAAGAAAAATGGCTCAATAGCAGTATATTATAAGGGGGGAAGGGGTTAATAAAAATGGCTCCAAGGCAGCATATATAAGGGAAGGTAAAGAACAGTGTATTATAAGGAGGGTCATGGCAGTATATTATAAGAAGGGGGGTGGCTCCTGGGCAGTATATTATAAGGGGTGGGGGTGAATGGCTCCTGTACAGTATATTTTAAGGGGGGTAAATAAAAATGGCTCCTGAGCTATGCATTATAAGGGGGGATGGCTCCTGGGTTGGCTCCTGGGCAGTGTATTATAGGGAGGGGGGATTCTGGACAGTATATTATAAGGCAGAGTCAAGTTTATATGGTATATCTGTGGAGTGTATATATGATATATGTGTATCCTGAAGTATTCTGTGCGGTTTGGTGCTGGCAGCGAATGTTTAGGTAAATGGGTCCCTGATTCTAAGTTCACATCGGGGCCCATTGGGGTCTTGTTACACCACTAAATTGGAGTGTCATTCCATGAACAAGTACTAATAGCACAGGGAGTGTGCAGCAACCTTGCAGTGTAAGTATAATGTCCATGCCAAAGCGTCCTTCTATCTGCAGTTGACAGAATAGGTGGCGTTAATTTGTTTGTGTTTCTTGTGTGTGAAATGTGGCTTTGGTTTCTCTGTGTTTGGATTTGTTGAGCCACACCATACTCTCTGCAGTTTAGCCCTGTCCAGCAAATACTACTATGGACAGCTGCTCCAGTCTGCTACTGGAGGGGTGTCCAGGTACTGCATTATATACCTTCCTAATTCCATCAGACCTCGCTGGTTATTCAGTCTTTCCTCTGCTATCCAGTGTTTTTGCCATTTTGATGTTAGCTATTCTGTGAATTTGACCTCTGCTACGCCTTCCGACCATTTCATTGTTATTCGATTCTTTGCCACCATTTTGTTTTTGACCCGGTTTGTCTGACTCCGCTTGTCTGTCTGTATCTGTTGTATCTCCTGTTGTGACCCCGCTTTCCCTGACTTGTGTTGGTTTTCTTTGTACCAGTGTGAACACTGGTCTATATCCAAATTCCTGTTACCTGTCTACTCCAACATCCAGCAGCTGTCAGACGAAGTAAGTCTTCCCTGTCACCTTTTAAGCGTCACTCAGGGACCACTAGTTAGGTTCCTGATGCAGGCAGGGCCATATCCCGCAAGGAGGTTGCAGGCAGTAGCGTAACAACAGCTACTGCTGCTATAGAGCCCTCCTGCTGTCCCTGTCTGCCCACCTCATCCGCGGCCGCCCGACTCATCCTCATTTGCGGTCACCAGGTCCGCCCACTGGTGCATGATGTCTATATGTATGTATACAAATAATAGAGCACAATTTTCATTATTTATTACACCTGTACGAGCTGTGATTTATGCGCCTTTTCCAGTGCAGGAGCGGTGCAATGCCATGTAGTGGGCCGGTGCTGGGTTTTTGTGCCTATAGCCTGCACACTGCCTATAACCTCTATGGCGCAATTCTACACCTGGTCAGACCTGGGGCAGGCGAATCCAGGCGACACTATGCATCACTGCCTCCTGCCTGGATTTATCAGGAGGCTGGAAAGTGTTGCGGGGAAATGACAGCATCATGTATTGGTGCAATTAACGCCAGCATATGATAAATAACCCCTATGTGTGTATACATTTTGATTGAGAAGCCAAACCGGCTCCTTAGAATCTCCAAACTCCATAGGTAGACTTAGAGCAATACAGTAAATCGCCTTTTTTTATTCCAATAATTGGGAAGATTAAATTAAAGGATAACAATTAAGGAAGTTGAAATAGTAAATCTTTATTATTTCTGAATTGATAAAAATGTGCAAACAGCAGGTGGTATTACACAGACAGAAAGGTATCACCAATGTTACAAGGTACAATAACTGTGTATGACCAAAATGTTCAAATATACAGATCAATAATTATACATAAATGATAGGGGAAATTGTTTTTTTAAAAAAAAAAAAAAAACAACAGTGCATAGGTACAGGGAGGGTGAGTTTGCCACCCATTACCCAGTGTGAAAGCTAGTGCCAAGTTTGGTTGTGGTTGTGCTGTTGCTGGGCAGGTTCCTTACAGTAAGATTCTCTAACCCATACATTGCCTACTATCAGAGAGTTTTACAAACATTGTGCAAGTTGCCTCTTTGTGTGTAAAAACTTGATTTCATTTCTTTTCTGTGTCTGGCTGGTTCACAACACCTTCCACCTTTCAGGATTGTAAACCACTGAAAGGAATAAGATCCTGGCACAGTCTGACTACTTTAGATAGTTTACTCAAAGTAGATAGCATAATGGGGCATATTTACTAAAGGTCCCCGGACTGCGATTCCGCCAGGTTTTCCCGAATATTTCCGTTTTGCACCGAATTGCCACGCGTGCGATCGTTGCCGGCTTGCACGCGACAGAAATGGGGGGGGGGGGAGCGCTTGCCCGTCGGACAACCCACGTATTTGGAAAAGCTGCGGAATTTAAAAAACTAAATGTGTCACAAGATCACGCACTCACATGCACCAGGAAGAAGAAGGTGAACTCCGGTGGACCTCGGCACGGAAGCGATACCTGCAGGAAATTGGACGCATGACCTTAGTGGCGCCGGACCCGAATCCTTGTCGGACAGTGCACCACGGGATTGCGACAGGACCGGTTAAGTAAATGTGCCCCAATGTGTTCATCCAATCTAAAAAAAAAAAACCCCAAAAAACGATTCTTCACCTTCCATCGAGTTATTCAAGGTTAGAAATCCAAATATTTACTACATGATGTTCAACATTTCCATAGTGGTGCTCAGCAGTAATATAACCTCTGTGACCATAAAGCATTTGTTTGTTAAAAATGAAGAGAGTACCGACAAAGATTATCTTTCACTTGGGCAAAAACCTAGTGCCCCATCTTTATTGTGTCATATTGGTGATCCCACTGGAACATTTTTTTAACATTTTTATTAATTTTTCACAAAAGATATTAACAATATCAAAACAAATAAGACAGACAAACAACATAGAGAAAATGACACAAAAATGTCTAGTCCCAATTATTCTACAGAGAAGGTTCCTAATAGATTTTAGCTAGAGAGAGAACATATAGTTTAGCAAGTTTATAAAGTGAAATAATTACACCTTGGTCTCCTAAGTTTAATTACTAAGACATCTAACTTTGTTTTGTAGTTTTGTAGTTATCTTTTCATATCTAAGTAAGTAGTGAGTCTCTCAATTATATTTTTCAGGAGTGGGGGGTTTTGCACTATTCCATTTTAATTTTGATGTAAACTCGGCACGGGTGGCTGCAAAAAGCGTTTATCTATAATCCATCTTACTTTTATTTGGATTACTTCCCCAGCCAGATTCAGTAATGCTACCTCAGGACTAGGGTTGATCCTAATTCCAGATATTTTAGACAAAATTGTGAAAATACTCTCCCAAAGATCCTTTATTCGGGGGCAAGACCACAGAACATGGTAGATGTCCGCCATCATCCCGCACCCTCTCCTACATTTATCACTATATGTATTTAATACTTTAGAGATTTATGAAGGCAAGGTATATGGTTAATACAGACTACTGCCCTACCTGATGAATACAGGTAGGGCAGTATAGTAAATTTGCATAGTAAATTTCTTGTTAAGGTAGCCTTCCCATTTTGTCATATAACTTAATTTATACCTTATTTTAGTGGTTATCAGCTCTGAATATATGATAGAAATATCCCACAGGGACATTGAACACTGGTTACCAGATTCCTGCTAGCCACAAAAGAAAGAACACATGATTCTTTTCATTTCTTTATTTGGTGTTAAGCTTCAAAAATTGTGTTTGCCAACACAGTTGCTTTGCTTTATTCAAAGTTACATTACAGAATGTAACAGTATGTCCAATTACCATAAAATAACTCCCTGTTTACAGCGGGAATCTCAAAACAAATCCCAATATCCCACTCGGAGGAAGACATCAAAATCCTGGAATTAACATTGCAATCCCAGCCTGGATTATAAACAATCCCATACTCTCAACATATATAACTAAAAATATTAATAAATGTACAAAAAATTGTTTCTATGGTTTATACCGTTATGATCGAAAGCTATAATATGAAGTAAGCAAGTAGAAAAACATAGAGGGTCATTTATTTTTTCTTTTTTTTTCTATTATACTTGTGATTTTTCCACTCGCCTAGCAAAGTTAGACACTTAAGAATTTTCCAGATGTGGACAAATAGTGCAACTTTGGCGGAAATCACTCTTAAAACATTATAAATAAACCTCCAGTACCTATCATATGTAGGAAAAACTTTAGAAGGGGTTGCAGAAAAGTTTGCGAATTTCCTGTTTTGTAACCTGATTTGCAGCATATAGCATATTGGACTACAAAATCTATAAAATTCAGTTTCAGACAATCAAACTTTATAGTTTTTTGTGTTTAGGTTTTCTTTAAAATACAACCGGCAACATAAGTATAAAACTAACAAAAACTAGAACGTTTTTTCACATAATTGATAACGTTATAGTCCCCCTCTGTCCCTTTTCCATCTTCGCATGTTCTGACACAATGGGGCTCATTTAATAAGGGCCCGCAGACCGCACTTTCGTCGGACATCCCAGCAATTTCCGTTTTGCGCCACTGGGACAGGGATTTAAAGCGCCGGCTTTCATGCGACACAAATCGGGGGCGGACCGTCGGACGATCCGACAGATTCGGACACACCGTGGGACTTAAAAATTGTGTCGCAAGCCAAGCACTTACATGCACCGGGAAGAAGAAGGTGAACTCTGGCAGACATGAGCGGGGAAGCGACACATTGGACAATGCACTTTAGGGATCTCCTCCGGACCGGGTAAATAAATGTGCACCAATATCCTTGGGCACAGTGACATATCAGTAGTAGAGTTTCCATTCCCATGCAGAGATCCAGCTAAGAGTCCTTATGGCAATGTCCATATACAGAAATGTTTTAAAGCCAGAAAGCTCTTGTAGGATCCTTTTTCATTTGAAAGTTGCCTTGTCAGATATTAAGTAGTATTTCAGTAGTCAGACCATGAGTAGAGATAAATAATTCCACAGTCTCTGGAGTAGAATATTTAATGAACATTTTACATGAATTCTGTGTATTCGAATGGCAAATCTCTCAATTTACGTATGTTTTCTTTGTTCCTTACGGAGTTTAAACATTGACTTGTGATAGTTGTTCTTCTGTATTACATGTTTCATTATTTTGACGAGACTTTTTGCATCTAGAGGAAAAAAAATTTAAAAAGGCAGTTAAATTGGGGTTCACTGAACTACACACTTGTGTCTTAGTCTGGTTGCACATGAATTTATCTGGTGTTTGCGCTAATAGTGTGTTGCGGCTGCACTATCTACGCCGTGGCACAGTCCTGTGCAAAGAAAGGGCAAAGGGCATGTCCAACAGAAATGTGGCTCACACGCCTTGAACTGAGCGCACCAGAAAAAATCTGCTGCACACGGATCCTGCACATCAGACGCTAACATTGTGCGCCACATTCATGAAAACCGACACATGAATGTGTTGCCCACTGCTCATTATTGAGGCAAACTGCACATGTTAAATCTGGGCCTATTCGTTTGATTGGTAGGCATTGAAATAACATTTAACACCCCATATCAAACATAGAGTCAAAACCCTACATTGAAGCAGTGCTCATTTAAAAGGACAGCACGGACTGGACCACTGTTTATCTAAGACAGCTGCCTGCTGGCACCTTGCAATAGTTAGGGAAAAGTGTGATCATAATTGCTGTTATGTCCAATTAGAACCTGGTTCAGTGTGGATTAACGGATTGGGATATCCTTTTTGCCCATAGTACACCATACATGGAGACAGAGCTTATTTCCCACTGATTAGCTCTGGTCCTGACAAGGGTAGTACCATAGACGGTACCGTACATATATGCACCCCACATCCCCCACCCTGATGCATTTCTTCCAGATAGTGGAGTCATCGGGGGGGTCATATGTTGATGTTACAGTGGTTAAAGTAAATTACCAGGTAGTGAAAACCCCATTACTGGGGTGGCCAGAGAGTTATTTTAAGGTGTAAGTTGTCTGCCTTATCTAAATCGGGGGTTGATCCATATCCAGGATCAAACAGTGTCAGAACCCTGTATCAGACAGTGCTAGGAACCTGGCTCAGAGGACTTCTATGTGATTCCTGTGCTGTCACTAAAAATAACAGGCGTCCAATTCCCAGGATATTTAAAATGACCGGATATGGTATCTTGGTACCGTCTCCGTCTTAAACATACCATTAAGTCATCTGCTTGAGTTTTAAATTCCTGCATTGTGCTAAAATTCATCATCACTCTAAGTACTTCACCCTGGGGATCCTCTTACAAAGGGGTAGTGGGTAACTACTTTCCCATCTCAGTAAAGAGTTAGTAGAATAAGGCTTGCGGTAGATGGCGATGGCCCTGGAACAGATTTGAATACGTGGGGCACTATGGCTTCCCAACACAGTGCCCCTGAGTTGGTGGTAGACCCTCCCATTAAACTGGAAGAAATTATGGGTTAAAGAAAATCTCCGAAGATCCAGGGCCAATTTTTTATGTGCCTGGAACAGTGTTTCTCTAGATTCCAGAAAGTGTTCTGCTCCCTCAAGGTGCGTGTCATGAGGTATTGAAGAATACAAAGCTTCAACATGTATGCTGGCTAGCAGCATATCCTTGTCTACGTTGACTCCCTCAACTTGTCTAAGCAAGGCTGTTGCATTCCTGATATAAGTTGGAAAAGATAACACAAAGGGTTTCAATACCTTGTCCACATAGATGCCTACATTCTGGTATAAGGAGTTTACTCCCAACACAATTGGTCTCCCCTATAATGGGTAACAATACAAGACATATTTCCTTATAGTTGGGGGAGTACATGACCACAACTTTCCCCCCTTTATCAAATGGTTTAATAACTATATAGATTTCCAATTCCAGGGTACATTATTCTAGATACAAGATTAACAAACCGATCCACACAAGACACCCCTCTTTTGATGGTATCTTAGTGCTACCCTGAGGTCTGTGAAAGGCCCTTGCCATTATTAAACTGCATACTGCTCGCTGTAAAGCAGCAGCAGTGTTGTTTTCTACTAGTTAACGGCCACATCCACTCAATGTTACTTACCTGCTCTCTTCTCAGCTATTTAGTCACCTGACTTTCTGACAGGAAGTGGAGGGGCATGAACACAGGTAAGAGCGGAAGAGGAGAGAGTTTAGTCTTTTTAAATATCCTGGGAATTGGACGCCTGTTATCTTTAGTGACAGCACAGGAATCACATAGAAGTCCTCTGAGTCAGGTTCCCAACACTGTGTGATATAGGGTTTTGACACAGTTTGATCCTGGGTGTTATATGTTATTTTACTGCACACTAATCAAATTAATAGTGTTTCATGATTTTGCTGTTTTAGTGCATAAAATCTAACTTTAAAAAGTATTTTAAAACGTAAAGTATCTCTAATGACTGTAATTTTTTTGTCATTACAATTTTATAAAAGGTACCACAAAATTAAAACATTTTCTAAGATTAATTGTTAACTCCTCGTAATACCTGCAATAAGATTAATACAGATCCCGTTCATTGGTTACCAGGTATATCACTAGTCTTTGGTTGAGTGACTGCATTTATTCCTACATGCTAGCCCAGTCTAAGGATATAAGAGATATAAGGAGTCCTGATGAAGCCTACGTGTTAGGCGATACGCGTTGGGCGTTTATTCTTTTGTTGGACGGCTTCTGGTAACACTTTTTCATGTATTAGTCATCTTTTATGTCTTTTTGTGGCAATTTACCCAGTCGATCTACTACTGATGTGTTGGATTTACATTAAATATTATTGATTCTTATTTATTTATTTATTCCATCATTTACTACAGGCGGTCCCCTACTTAAGGACACCCGACTTACAGACAACCCATAGTTACAGACAGACCCCTCTGACCTCTGGTGAAGCTTTCTGGATGCTTTACTATAGTCCCAGGCTGCAATAATCAGCTGTAAGGTGTCTGTAATGAAGCTTTATTGATAATCCTTGGACCCATTACAGCAAAAAATGTTTAAACCCCAATTGTCACTGGGGCCAAAATTCTTTTTGTCTGGTTCTACAATTATAAAATATACAGTTTCGACTTACATACAAATTCAACTTAAGAACAAACCTCCAGACCCTATCTTGTACGTAACCTGGGGACTGCCTGTATATATATTTTTGTCACAATGATGTATGTATTTATTTATTTATGCTACACTATTATTGACCTATTGCCTGTCTATTGGGGTTCTTTGTAACCCAGATCTGTGTTTTTAAGTGTTATTAAAACAATTTTTTTGCTCAATAAAATATACATTTATGTCCTATATGCATCATTCTTCTTTTCCTCAATGTACATTCATATCGGAAGCAGTTTTTTCTCGATATTACCCTTTGCATATTGCATATAACAGTTTTGTTTATCCTGTCAATAGAGGGGAAATCTGTCAATTTATTTACTAAGTCTAACCACTTAGCAACTATGTAATATGTTCAGTGTTCGGTTTATGGCTCATAATGTGTATTATTGTAAATCTCCTTTTGACCTTTACATGGACAGTTACTTCATAAGCAAATTCTGTCTGCCATAAATACTGTATTTTAATGACCTCAGAAAAATGTGTAGAAGATAAAATAGACAAGAATGAACTATGCCTTTTGGCTAAATGTTACAGCTGTATATATAAAGGAGAGCTGTGTAACACTGTAGTGCCCAACTAGTGATCTATTTACAGTCTAAGATAATAATTCCACCACAAATCAGAGCGTTTTTAATCTGGGAAAAGAGTAGCACCAACATAAGTATAAAGTTATTTTTGACAGCTTAAAAATAAATGGTTCCTGTTACGTGTAATGAAAAATTAAGGCCAAGGTTTACTGAACTGTTATCAGGTAGAATGCAGAAGTTACCGTATTAATGAAGGCAACTTTTATCTTGCATTTCTGAGATGCAAATCCAACGCCTCAACAGCCAAGTTTAATATGTTCCTTCCAATTTGTATGCCATACATTTGTATATTTTGGGTATGACCTGTATTTTTCCAACTTGGGGAGGACAGTATGCTATTATTTATCTTCTTAGGCTAACAAATGCAACGTTCTAACCAAACTAACCAATCAAATTTTGTATAAATCAATGTGACTAGTATTCTGCATTTTCCGCTCTGAGGGCTTTATGTTTGACTTTAAGTGCTGGTGAACTTGTATTATGCATTTTTCAGCAGTTTTCCCCTTTTCAGGCTATGGGGGAGATTTATCATTAGGCTGGATTTTGCGCAGATGTCTATGTGTTAGACTGGCAGGTTACCAACAGTCTGATTTATGGTGCCGTGGTTGTGCAGTGTTGAATGCCTTCCTATGTGACTATGAGCTGTGTGTGTTGTATGCAAATAGACTGCACCAGGCACGCGTATGTTCAACATCTGCTCAATTTCTGCCTTTTTGCGATGTTTTTGCACAGGAAACTCAAACATAAAATTCAGCAAAAACTTTTAAATTGTGCAAAAACTTTCCCCCGTAGTAGCAATGAAACCACATACACCACCTCCTATGTGATGTAGTTTTGTGATTAAATTTGCATTCTTTTGAAAATTTTCAGTTGATAAATGTGGTGTTGCACACACTGTGGTGTATTTTTTCTCACAAAAAAAACGCAAAAAAGATGTTTGCGCAAAAATTTGCAATAATTGTACTTAGGGGGAGATTTATCATTACTCCTATGTCTCTCATTCTTTGTTGTTACAATGATGTCTGCCATATACTGCAGTGGATGAGAATAAGTTCCATAATGCTACAGAACAAATCCCATGCGTAAACCGACAGGTAAAAAATAAAATGTTAACTTTCTGTTAACTCCTCCGGAATTTTATAGTATTTGGAGAAGCATATAAAAATAAGTTGCTTTTTTATTTCTTAGAAATCTAGTGCTTCAGCTACAGCCGTAATCTCGGTCTCTTGTGTGAACCTTTAAGCCAGTAGCATGAAACGCACTAATAAACATGTGCCACCAGGTTCATAACAGAGACTTGGGTCCTCACTGGAGCTGCAGTGCTAAATTAGTGCGGGAGTTTAAAGGTGGCAAGGAAAGTATGATATACATTTATTTAATGTGATTTTATTTTGTACAGCGTATTCCTCATGGGAACAAAGGATAGTCCAATATTTCTGATTCTCAGTTCCCCTGAAATTTTTCATTCATGGAGAATAGGTATACAACTCCACCGTTGTGCTTTATTATATTCATCTGTGTGTAAGACCACACCTTAAATATGGGATCCAGTTTTGAGCTCCACTTACCACAAAAGGATATAATATGGATGACCCTATTACTAAGTGAAATGATAGGTCTTTTTTATAAGACTTGTTTAGCCTTGATAGAGAATGCCTTGGAGATGTGGTATGAATGTGTATAAATGTGAGGTCAGTAGAAACATTCTGCAGGCAAGTTATTATTTTCCAAAAACTACTTTCTGTACACAAACTTTTGCAAATATTATAACAGGCTGATTTCAAACCTACCTTTCTTTCTTGTAGAACCAGATTAAGGCAATTAATCCGGTGATCAGCAATCCTGCTCCGAGCCAAATGGCAAATTGTGTTGCATCTGTTTCTTTTACATTTATTGCTGATAAAATTAGGTGTTCACACCTTTCTCCTGTGAATCCAAAGTCACACCTACATAAAAACATATGAAAGGGTTTATTTATATCCACATAGTTGCCTTCTCCGTTCTTCCTGCTCTATAACATGCTAGGATTCATGTACCTCTTATTAAATTTAGTGCACTGTGTTCCAGCACATTACAAATGAAGCCATAGAAATTAACAGTATTACATAACTTGCTCTCTGACATCCAGGAAAAGGATTTCATAATTCCCATTCACCAAAACTCTGCCTGGTGATTGGCAGAGCAGTAGAATCACTAAGAACTTCCTGCGCATTAGTCTAAATCATTAAAGGGGTGTTCTCATTTTATTAAATAAATGTTATTGTTACATGATACAAAGTTGTACAATTTTACAATATACCGTATATACTCGAGTATAAGCCGACCCAAGTATAAGTCGAGGCCCCTAATTTTACCACAAAAACCTTGTAAAACCTATATATTTTTTACTCGAGTATAAGCCGAGTTTGGGTTTTCAGCACATTTTTTTGTGCTAAAAAACTAGGCCTATGCTCGAGTATATAAGGTACTTTTCTTAGTGGCTTTCTAGATTTCTGCTTGCTGTGATTCTGTTGAAAGTTTCTATTTTTACTTCCTGTGAAGAAAAATCGATCCCTGGTCATGTGATGTCACACAGGTGCAGGTTAGTATCAGGGAGAGTAATCAGATCTGTGTGTGTTATAACAAGCCTCTTTCTTTGAATTCTAAAACAGCCCACATAAAGCTAATACCCAAAGAGGGGAAGGACTTGCTAAATCCAGAATCTTATCGCCCAATATCCCTCTCTTGCCATCACTGATAGACAAGGCTCTGGTGGGCTTTATCAAAGGGAGAGCGGCAGTAATCAATATTAGAAAGGTCCTGACAGTTTTAGAGTACAGTGCCGTCCACAGCCAGGAGAGCACCCAGTTCTAGTGCCATTATACGCCGAAAAAGCCTTTGACAACATCAGGCGGCCCTGGCTGCGGAGGGCACTGGAAAAATTTGGGTTTTAGGGGTATTTTTCTGCACATTCATCAGAAACTTATACAATGTACCAGTTTTCAAGCTACAAAAAGGTACGCAACAGGGCTGCCCATTATCTCCACTACTCTTTGACATAGCTCTAGAGCCACTGGCTAGAGTATTAGATGGTTAGGAACTAATCAGGGGAATCAAGGTCGGAGATAGTGAAGTTAAACTAGCTATGTTTGCCTCTCTGGTGTCTCAGAGAATTTACTCCAGGCACGGAAAGTGTCCTCTACAGATCTTGGAAAGAATGGGGTGTTAAGATAAAAATACTCACTAACTGGGTATGTCACATTCACATACCACCAATTACATCACTTTTTTAGGGAAAGGGTAGCTGATGAGACAAAAGAAGCCTCTGAAACATCCTTTACAACTTTGCTAGGGACCCCGCAGAGTGTACAATCCATTTCCTCTCTGTACATTGATATTAAATCTCAGATGCCATGTTTGGCCATTTTACAAATATCTTTATCTAACAATTTATTAGCAATTTGTAAATGTTTTTTTTTCTCTTGGGGTGTCTGTATGCAATAGGATGTGACACTCTGCAATTGGACAAAGTCAATAGCTTCTGGCCCTGGAGGCAGCATGGATCATCTGAATAATTTGACTCTACTACATAGTTTATATGTCAACCCTTTTACATGTGTTTATGAATGGAATTTATATAAGGTCATATTCATGTGACATAAAAAAAATCACATGGTTAAAGGGAACCTGTCACCAGGGACCTCATTTTCACTACACACAGGTTGCAGAAGCCCATCACTCCTGCAGTGCAAATCTGCCTTTCTGCCTTTTCTATGCATTTGCATTACTATATAATTGTGTGTTATAACTAACCTTGTACCCTGACAAAATCCTCTGTTAAGTAACAGAGGTTGGGCTTTGGTTTGGATGCATTTCAAACAACATGTGACTTGTCTGTGTTACTCACTCCTTAGCTCTTGGTCCCCAACTTTGTGCTCCTGTACAGCTCCACCTCCTGCTCCTTCAGAGGACACAGCCTGGTGAGCTGACAGCAGTGGGAGTGGGAGGAGCTGTACCCCTGGGACTACACAGATGATTCTGGCAGGGTGCAAGGTAAGTTATAACACACAATTATATTGTAATGAAAATGCTTAGAAAAGGCAGATAGGTATATTGCAATGTTACTATTATATTAGGATTAAAAACAGGTCTCTCTCTTCTGTTTCTTAAACAGCTGTGAGTGTTTACCCAACCCGCCTTTTCACTGGCTGTAGTATGCTATAAACACTATATTCAACCATCACGCTGAAAATAAAGGGGTTAATCCTCACTACCAGAGCTGTTTAACCAAACAAAGTGAGACTAGATGTGAGCTCAATCAGCCTCCATAAACATACACTGTACAGACTGGAATATGGCTCTCTATGGAATGGAGTAGATTGTTTTTTTTTATGAACTTTATAAATTCATTAATGAAGTATATTAGAAAAATATTCACCACAACCCCATACACACAATATAAATCTCTCAAATAATGGTTATGCTTTAATTTTAAATAGAGATAAAGGTATCATGGAAGAAGCTGCTTTGCTTCTGTGTGTATGGCTTTGGCTTTCTTTGCATTGAACCCAACAACAACAACAACAACAACTGCTAGGGCCATTGGATTGCTCATTGAAAAGAATTGTGTAGCTTTTTAGCAAATTACATCATACTGTATATAAGTATTTAATATGGTATATTGTATACAATACCTGCATATCGGCTCCCCAAGTGATTGATGAATAGTACAGTGACCATGAAGACAAAAGCTTTCATCATCTTCAGTGCACTTTGTCTCATACAGTTCACTCATAGAAGAATCTATAAAAATAAGCACACAACATAAAGTTATTAGAAAAGATGCCCAGAATTGTGTTATGGGGAACACAAGTATTTACTGAGGTGGAGGTGTCGGAGGTGCAGCAGATTCTCTTTAAATCAATACAGGGTAGGAAGTATGTAGTTGTATATGCTTGTAATTATCTTAAAGGGAACCCGTCACCACATTTTTCATAAATATAGCTAGTGACAGTTTCCCATGGAGCCCTATTAACTGAATGACACCGTTATTTTAGCTAAAAATTGTTTCCCTCAAATCCCCATAAAATCAATTTTGTTATCTTTCCTGGAAAACAATCAAATTTAGAACAAGCCAGGGGACTTATTCTGCTTGTTCGAGACCAGCAGCCCCTTAAATTCTCACTCCGTTTCACTTCCCTATGCCCTATGGCTCCTCAGTATTCAGAACTTCATGTCATGTGACTAGGATGATGTCATCTAAGGTCCTTTACCTACTAACATTTGCACAATCTACCCCATGTATATATCTGATCACATGAAATCACAGCATGCCTCCAAGGACTTCTATTCTACCCCTTGCCTCCCTGGAGACATGCTGTGGTTTCATGTTATCTGATATATACATGAAATAGATTATGCAAATGTTAGTGGATAAAGGACCTTAGATGACATCAACCTGGTCACATGACATGAAGTGCAGAATGATGTAACAAAGCTCTCTATTAATGTAACAGCAAGGCACTGACTTGACACAGTGGTTCTTACCCCTAATAATAAGTAAACATATGTCTGTATTTAAATATTGGCATATGGTCCGTAAGTACTCAATTCATGGTGGTAGAAGTGAGACCTGTCAATCAAGACTTGGGAGGCAGGGCAGTGCAAGAAGGATTGGATAAGCTGGACTTGATCACTATCAATGTACTCAGCTAAGGTGAGTTGCATATAAGATTTTTTAACATTGCAGTCATAAAAAGGAACCTTTTAGGGATAAGGGCAATGCTTTTTAATCATAGTTTTTTATGAAGTATATATTTTGGGTGGGTTAATTTGAAAGGCAGATTTCCTTTAAACTCTAATAAGAGTATAGTAAAAAGTACCTTGTGTTCTCTTGTTCTCATAAGGATCCATGGTGCCTGAAGGTTCTTCACTAAAAACAGTAACTACAGCTTAAAAGAAAAAAAAATATTCAGCTAATCAAAGGTACACTCACCAAAAAGAAACATTCTTATTATTTGCATGATGTATCTTTAATGGAGAAACAAGAAAAAGATGTGGCACTCACCATAAAACATTGGGGCAGATATATCGAGCACTGGTAAAATGAAAGCTGAGCTGTGATTGGTTGCCATGGGCAACTGGAAATATTCTGACTTTCAGACACTTGATAAATCTGCCCCATTATCTTCTTTATTTCATCCACGAGTTAAAAGTTTGACAAACGGGTCTTTCTCTAGGAGACTAGCGTGAAACGGCTGTCACCTGGAACCCCCTTTGTGTACCTCTACCCTACATGGCAGATAAAATAGAGAAGATCATTTTTTATGGTGCAGCTTTTCCTTGTTTCTCTCTTGAAGTTATACACTGGATTTAGCTGTCGACTGAGCACCACCAATTTTTGTCCATCTTATGACTCAATAGTATACAGTGATAAGAAGACATTGAATAGTGCCCCTTTTTCATTGCCTCGGACTTGGTTATATGTGCACATCTCCTAATCACAGCTCTATGTGAAGGCCAAACATAGACACAACGCCCACATCACTCCCACATACATCACTCCCACATAAATCACTCCCACATAAATCACTCCCACATACATCACTCCCACATACATTACTCCCACATACATCACTCCTACATACATCACCCCCACTGTTTATTAAAAAGATAGTTTAAGAAATATTGACATTTCTGCAGGTGCTGACAGATAACACTGAGGCTACAAAAGCGTCTCAATTTACAACCTGCAGTGCAAATGACTGTCATTATCTCTAGGCTAGAGTATTTATGACAGGATGATAGATCGAATGCCCTTCCTGAGAGTGGATAAAACTTGTTTAAGGTCCAGACTAATAACATAAAAGTCACTTAAAAATGCATGATAAATCTCTTTAAATATACAATAAGCATTGAGTTATCCTTTAAAAGAGATACAGGACGATTCTCCTATGTAATTTTTACAGAACAGATAGGTGAAACAATTAAAATGTATATGCAATGCATTCTGGTGAAAAGTTTAAGAGACTTCTGCAGACATTGGAGCACATTTACTAACAATAGTACAGTCTGTACCATGTGCAGTTTGCCTGTGTATAATGCAAATTGCTGGCGGATAATAATATATTTGCTCAGTGTACTGAGGCTCTACCGATATTCATGTTCAAACAAAGTTAATTTGTTCTATATACTAATATGACGTACATGTAAGTCAGGAAATGTGGTCTGTAGCCACATCCTGACGTACATCTACGCTTCAGCGATCGCCCGGGCTCCGTAGCAAAACCCATGGGATTGCTGCAGGAGCTCTGCTGTATATGAAAGCCAGGCTCCCACAGTAACAGCTAGGATTGCGATACCCTGTCTGTCCTAGATACACCACTGCTGGGGTCCTATTGTGCTTTCAGCACTATCAACACTATGCAGAATAGGCTGACTAAGGTAATATACTGCAATACATTAGTATTGCAGTATATTATATTCACCAAATGATCACTTGTTCATGTTCCATACTGGGACAAAGTAAAACAAAAGTTTTCAAAAAAAGTCCAAATAAAAAAATTTTTTTTGAAAAAATAATATAAGATCCCCTATTGCCCCATCACATCTAAAAATCACATTTGACATTAAAAAAGTGAAAATCACAACAAAACACTACATATTGGGTATCACCAAGTCCATAACAACCCATAGAATAAAATAAAATTGTTATTGAACCCCGTGAAAGTCATAAAAAATTCAAAAATCCACAAAAATGCTGATATTTTCACATCCAACCTCATAAAAAAAGAATAAAAAGTAAAACATTTACCACAACATGATACCAACAAAAAGTATAGCTTGTCCCACAAAAAACAAACCCTCAAACAGCTTCATATACAAAAAATAAACATGTTATGACTCTTATAATATGGCGATGCAAAACAAGCTAGTTTCTTAACATATGAGTTCTATATTCTGCAAAACAAGTCAACTGTAAAAAGGCTATATACATAAGGTATTGTCATAATCATGGTAACCTATAAAATAAAGATAACATGTTATTTAACAAAGAAAAAAAATAAAAACCCTAAACCAGAATTAATGATTTCCTTATCTCCACCAAGAAATTGTTAATAAAATTTAATCAATTAGCTATTGACCACCCCCCCCAAATGATGTACCTGAAAAGTGGATCTCATCCTGGAAATAATAAGCCCCCATATGTCCACATTCCAAAAAAATAAATATTTTATAAAATGTGACAATGCAACTGCTCTGGATGGCGCTTCTTCCATTCTAGGCCCGGAAGTGTGCCCATGCAGCAGTTTATCAACACATATAGGATATCGGCATACTCGGGAGAAATTGGGTATCAAACTTTGAGGAGCTTTTTGTCATTTAGTCCATTATGTATTTTTAATTTTTGAGCCAAAATTAATTTATTGTAAAAAATGTATTGTAATGTATTGTAAAAAATTACAAATTGTAAGTTCAACCTTCATTTTGTTTTTACCCCTGTAAAACACCTAAAGAGTTAACAAACGTCTCTTCTTAAAATTGGTTTCTCATACATTGAGGGGTGTAGCTTCTAAAATGGGGTAATTCATTTGGTTTTATTATTATTAGGCCTCTCAAAGTCACTTGAAAACTGAGAAGGTGCCTGTAAATATAGGTTTTGGAGATTTTCAAAAAAATTAAAAAAATTGCACCCATAATTCAAAGCCCCATAGCAACCTACAAAATAACAGGATGCATTAAAGGGGTATTCTCGTCTGGGCATTCACATTCAGTTTGATAAATCTGCCATATATAAACATTTCTTCAATTAGATGTTATTAAAAAAAATGTTCCTGTGTGAAGATAATTTCTCATAAATGTAGTCATGTTGTCCCTTAGAAACGAGATGGCTTCCTCGGATACGGCCACCTCTACTGGAGAGATTGCACAAATAAACAAAAAGGTTATTGTATATAAAATGTCCGGGAGTTACTGCAGGTCCCACAGCCGTCCTCTGGTAATGATTACTGAAGCCAGGTGGTCAGGCAGGACTCAATAGCTCATGTCTGGCCACTGCTGCCAGAATGTGAGGTGGTCGTAACCGAGGAAGCCATCTTGTTTCTAAGGGACAAAATGACTACATTTATGAGAAATTATCTTCACACAGGAACATTTTTTTTAATAACATCCAATTGAAGGAATGTTTATATATGGAAGATTAGTGAAACTGAATGTGAGTGCCCAGACGAGAATACCCCTTTAAAAACCATGCCAACATAATGTGGACGTTCAGAAATGTTAGATATGAAGTTATCCGGGTGCTATGACTATCTGCCTGAAAAGCAAAGAATTTAGAACTTTTGAGAAGTTCTAAATTGTTGACGAATTTCCAACTTTTTCATAATTAAGCGCAAAAGATATCATCCAAATATTTCCACTAATTTCAAGTTCAATGTGTGACGAGAAAACAATCTCAAAATGACCTGAGCATGTTATAGCATTTAAATGTTATGACCACTTAGTGACACAGGGCAGATTTAATAAATCCCCTAAAGGAGCTTAGTCCTTAAGGGGTTAAATTACAATAACCCCTAGTAGAGCTTTTCTATTATGTCTATGGATATATGAAAAAAATAATGTAATACAATAAAATACAGGACAGATGCTCTTTCATGCAATCAAAGTAAAAGTAGGAACCTACCAAATATCAGTAATAAGAAGATATTGCGAGAAGCCATTGTTTAAATCAGACCTGCTATCTTCTGTCTCCTCCCAAGTATTACACGCCGATGAGGTAAAGTGTCTCCGTTACACATGTTCCCTTATATACAAGGTGGAATGATGTAAACTCTCAGTCACAACATGGATGACCACCCACCACATAACTCCCTAGGGACATCAATTTGCCTATTTAAACGGCATGTGGGTGAAGTAAAACATGCCACAACATCACTTTCTTTTTTTAACACTTGGGATAGTACTGCCAATGGTATGCTGTGGGTTAGACATCAGTGTCATCATTAAAAACAGCCCACTCAGTGTTTGTGCTAATAATCTATATTACATATGAATTCCCTTGGGGCAGAAATGCTTCTTTCATATGTAATATACATTTTTGACATTCGAACGTGTAAGTCCGCTTAGTCAGCTTTGGGGGCTTGAAGATTCTATGACAGATAAAAGCCAGAAGAAAAAAATGTCAAATATGTGAATGATGTACCTTTTAAATGATGTAAGAAATCATAGTGTACTCTTTCCCGTGGAAAAAATTATTGAGGAAGCAATGAATAGGAATAATGAGATATATATATACAGGCAGTCCCCGGGTTACATACAAGATAGGGTCTGTAGGTTTGTTCTTAAGTTGAATTTGTATGTAAGTCGGAACTGTATACTTTATCATTGTAACCCCCAGCCAAATATTTATGGTCTCTGTGACAACTGTATTTTAAAAATGTTGGATTGTCATTAGAACCAGGATTAACAAGAAAGCTTCATTACAGACACCTGTGATAACTGTTACAGCTGTTTATTGTAGTCTAGGGCTAAAGTACAGTAAATTCCCAACATTCAGGTCCGTTTGTAACTAGGGATTGTATGTAAGTCAGGTGTTCTTAAGTAGGGGACCGCCAAGTGCACTTTTGGAATAAAAGAATTCCTTTTTCACAAGAACTTGGAGTGCCACCATTTTTTGATTTTTATATATGAAAGGATTTAACAAACCTGAAGGTTGAGCACCCGATTTTTCTTAACTGGTGCAGTTGAATTGTTATATATATTTTTTATATCTTTATTCTCTTTTTTTTTTTTTTATAAATCTTTTTATTAAATTTCCAAAGTAATCCAACTACATGTACCAGATTGTAGGGTCACGGAACCTATGAATGAAGAGAGGAGAAGACATGGAGGAAGGGAGGGTTACGCAATTGAGTTCTAAGTGGTTGTAGGATTCTTGAGTACAGCTTCTTCAGTGTGACATTGACATTCAATCCCATAGAGGTATGATATGAGAATTAAATGTAGGTGGGGGGCGGGGGGATGAACGGGTAAGAAGGAGGGAAAAGGAAGAGGATGGGTAGGGAGTTTGGCTCCGCTAGAATGGAAAAAAAACAACAATTTAGTCTGATGACTAGGTGATTCTAGAATGAAGACTTAGCATAGTTAACACCTAGTTGCACTTACACACAATACAAAAAGATCTCTTTTGACCGTTCACCTTTCGATCAATAGTAGTTCAAGGAAATCCAAATGTTGCTCTTTGACCGGAATCCATGATGAAAAGTCTATGGGGAAAACTTTGAGAATGTCCCAAGCTCTGGTGATTGGGTTGAGTTTTAATTGTGCATTTTTTTACCTCTGTGAAAAAGCTGTGGCCGGAAGGGAAAAGCCAGAGAAATAATATCTTCTGGCTTTGGAGGTGTTTGGTTAACGTACACAGCAGACATTTTTTTATTTGAAGGGGCCAGAGAGCCAATGGCCTCCAGCTTCCATTTTCCTGAGATCCTTTTCTGCTGTGAGAATATCAGGATTTCTAAGCAAGCCACAGACTATGTCATTTGGAGGATCATCAGGTACCAGAACAGGTCTCAGGATTTGATGTATGCACTCAAAAACAGTCCTTCAATTTGGAAGATAAAAAAGATATTTTATTAATATGTTATTAAAAATGGGATAAGTTCACAATAAATGGTGCTGGGCAGCAGCCAGATATACTACTACTACATAGCATAATGATATGGTACAACCAACGTAACACGCAGTGATCCAATGCAAATTGATAGCTGATCAAGTGATAAAGTGTAAGTGCTAAAGACAAGTAACAAAGTAGCATATACAATACACCTACAACCAGTCTGTCTCTGCAAATAACATGCTTCTGAAAGGTCACCCAGATGTTATTGCAGAGACCTTCACTATTAGTGTTACAGCACATATCGCAGATATCTATTAAATGATACTTTTACTTGGTTCAAATTTTGGTTTATCTAATCCTTCATAGTGGTATCTTGCAGTATGTCATGTGAGAAAGACTCATTAGTCCTTTAATACAAACTTTTTTGCATCTGCTCCTGTTCTCCTGGTCCTCAATTTGCAGGATAGCCATGTTAAAACCAACAACTCATGTGAACATGCTATGGGCCATAGTCGCATTAAAGTCCACTATGGCAGCTTGGTTCTGCTCAAAAGAGGCAAAAGTTTTGCCATCTGGTGGAATGGGCAGATTGCTTTGGTTGGTGGGATGCCAATACTTTTCTCCTCGGCTTACAGTAGGGTGGTTAGGATTGGGTATTAAAAAAAAGAAAAAAAGTTATGTATAAAATCATTCATCTTGAATGGTCCATGTAAATGGCCTGTAAATACAACAGTTATTCAATAAAATGTCAGTATTTCTTGTCTAGGGTGTAGAAATTATGCATATGAAAACTGGCAAGTAGCTCAGTTCTCTGTGTGGCTCCTGACTCCTACCAAAGGGCCTCACCTGAGAATGACATTAGGCAGAGGTGCATTAACGGTTTTCAATTACTATTACTATCACAGTAAATTAATGATAAATTAGAATATACACTTTAAATCATTGAGTCTAAAATATTATTACATGACATTAGTTGTAACTTCTCCTGGACTATGTCCTCCACTGAGCTCCTAAATTAAAAATACCCCTTACAACTGACCCTGCTGTGCTCCTTGCATATATCAAGAAAACACATTGTGCCCATGCATATACAAGCCACACTGTGACCTCTCAGTATTAAGAACACCCGACGATCAGACGATCCCTAGTTACAAACAGACCTCTGGATATTGGTAATTTACTGTACTTTAGCCATAGGCTACAATAAACAGCTGTAACAGTTATTAACCTCTTAACGCTCAGCGTCCGATCTGGACCCCAGAGTTATTTGCAAGAATTGCCGGTAAGATGGCGTCTGTGACGTCATCTTACTGGCACAGTGCCAGCCTATGCAAGTGTGATGCTTTTCTACTCCTGCCCTCAAAAAAAGTTCCTAAATTTTTAACAATAGGTGATACCAACCCCAAAATGGTAACAATGGAAAAATCATCTCATCCCGCAAAAAAAAATGGCATCACATGGCCCAAATAACGGAAAAGCGAAAATTTTATAGCCTTCAAAAGGGGCCAATGAGGAAACTAAAATCCTGGCAGCTGCAGCGCCCTCCTTCCCTTCTGCACCTCGCTGTGCGCCCATAAAACAAGTCACAGCCACATGTGGGGGGTCTTTGTACTCAGGAGAAATTGCAGAACAAATTGTATGGTGGGTTTTCTCTTTTTATATTTTGGAAATGTGTAAATTTTAGGGCTAAATGAACGTATAAGGGAACAATATGACCATTCTAAATTTCACCTCCATTTTGATTCAATTACTATGAAGATCTCAAGGGGTTAACAATCTTCGTAAAAACAGTTTCTGATAGCTTGAGGGGTGCAGATTTGAAAATGGGTTGGTTATATAGGGGGTTTTGATGCTAAATATGTAAAATTTCATTCAAAACTGTATTTATCCCCAAAATAGTCAATTCTGAAAATCCGGAAAAGCGACATTCTATTTGTAAGCCGCGTGACAAAATATCAAAATAAATTATCCAAACATTTCAGAAATTATGAAAATGTAAAGTAGACAAATGGGAAATGTTATTCAGCAACTTATTTCGAAAATGGCAAATTTTTCAAAAAATGTATCATATTTTCTTTTTTTTTGTAAATAAACGCAAAACTTATCAGCCAAAATTTACCACTAAAATGAAGTACAACATGTGGGGAAAAAACAATCTCAGAATCGTTTTGATAAGTAACAGTGTTCAAAAGTTATAACCATATAAAGCGAAGCAAGTCAGAATCTAAAAAATCGGGCTGAGCCTTAAGCTACAAAATGGCTGCGTCCTTAAGGGGTTAAAGATGTCTGCAGTTAAGCTTTATTGTTAATCCTAGTTCTTATGACAATCCAACATTTTTAAAATCCAATTGTCACAGAGACCAATAAAATTTGGCTGGGGTACAATTACAAAATATACAGTTCCGACTTACATACAAATTCAACTTAAGAACAAACCTACATAACCTAGTTTGTACGTAACCTGGGGACTGCCCTTATATACTATATATATATATATATATATATATATATATATATATATATTGTATACATATGTATCTATATATTTATACTGCCCTTGAATAAACAGATATAGTGCCCCCTAAATAAATATATAGTCTTAATGAAAGTTATGCATAACTTGAAGACATAGAAATAAGTTTGAAATTCTTGATACTTGTGATAACTGTGATAGCTTATAACTGATAGTAGGTATCCAATGGTGGCACTGTTACTACTGTGGGTGCACTGTTAACCCCTTCCCGACATTTGACGTAATAGTACTGCATCGCGGGAGGTGCGTTCCCGCAAAATGCAGTACTATTACGTCATGCTTCTGGCACCGGCTCCTAAACGGAGCTGGCGCCAGAAGCTGCAGGTGTCAGCTATATATTATAGCCGACACCTGCCTCTAACACCCGCGATCGGCGTGCAAGGGGCATTTCAGAAGAATCGGACCCCCCGCGGCGCTTACCGGGGGGGGTCCGCTGCTCCGATCTCACAGCCCCGGGACTGCCGGTGCCCGGGGCTGCGCGATCCTCCTTCCTCTAGCCGGGTCCGTGCCTTCTGACAGGACCCGGCTGTAACACACTGAGCATGCGCAGTGTATTACACTGTGTAATTACACTGTGTAATGTGAAGAAAAGCTTGAACAAGTGATCAGTGGATCACTTGTTCAAGCTAACCTGTAAAATTTAATAAAAATGTTAAAAACATTACATAAAATATTTTTTTAATAAAAATAATTAATTAAATAAAGTTAGAGTCCCCTAAACACAAATATTCCCTATACACATGCAATAAAGTGAAAAAAAACCACAAAACCCCACATATTTGATATCGCCGCGTCCGTAACAATCCGTACAATAACTCAGAAACATTATTGGGCCTGCTCGGTGAACGCCGTAAAAACAAAACCCAAAAAACACGCCAAAAATGTACATTTTTCATAAAATCTCTACACAAAAATGTTCTAAAAAGTGATCAAAAAAAGTTATGTGCGCTAAAATGGTACCACTGAAAAGAACAACTCAACACGTAAAAAATAAGCCCTAAACTAGCTCTGTCAACCAAAAAATATTAAAGTTACGTCTCCGAAAAGATGGCGATGCAAAAACAAATGAGATTTCCTCTATATTAGTTTTTATCCAGTAAAATTGTAAAAATAAATGAAAAACTATATAAATGAGGTATCACCGTAATCGTAGTGACCTATAGAATGAAGATAATATAATATTTTTAGTGTACGGTGTACGACCCCCAAAAAATACGAAAAGAAAGTAAACCAAAATTGACAATTTTCTTTTCACCCATACATTCAAGAGTTAATAAAATCTCATCAATAAGCTAATGACCCACTAAAATGAAGTATTTGTAAAGTGCATCTCATGTCACAGAAAATAAGCCCTTATATGTCCAAAATGCCAAAAAAATAAAGATTGTATAGCCAATAAAAATTGACAATGCATAATCTGCTCTGAATGGCGCAGCTCCCTTCGATGCCCTGGCGTGTGCCCATACAGCAGGTTACCACCACATATGGGGTATTATTATACACGGAAGAGATTGTGTATCAAATTTTGTGGAGCGTTTTGGTATTTTATCCACTGAGAATTTGTACATTTTTTGAAAAACATATTCATTTAGCCAAAAAAATTTTACTTTCAAAATTGCATCCGATTTTGTTTTAACCCCTGTAAAACAATTAAAGGGTTAACAAACTTCATAAAAGTTGTTTCACGTACGTTGAGGGGCATAGTTTCTATAATGGGGTAATTTATGGGGTTTACTTTTATTTAGGTCTCTCAAAGTGATTTGAAACCTGAGCAGGTCCCTCAATAGCAGGATTTTGCGTTTTTTATGAAAATGTGAAAAATCGCACCTAACGTTCAAAGGCCCATAACATCCTACAAAAATAAGAGTATGCATAAAAAACCATGTCCACATAAATTAGACATTTAGTGAATGTTAGTTATTACGTTTTTTTGCGGTTATGACTATGTATGGAAAAAGTAGAACATTTTGAAGTTCAAAAATAAAAAAAATTTCCAAATTTTCACCAAATATCTGATTTTCTCATAAATAAATGCAAAACATACCAGCAAAATTTTTCAAATAACCTGAAGTACGATGTGTCACGAGAAAACAATTTTAAAATCACTTGGATATGTTAAAGCGTTCCGAAGTTATAACCACTTATAGTGACACAGGGCAGATTTGAAAAAATGGCCCGTGTCAGGAAGGTGAAAAGTGGCTTCAGCGTTAAGGGGTTAATAGTTTGGCTGCTGTGGAGGAATTGTAACTATTTTGGTTGCTATGGGTGCATGATTATTACTTTCACTACTGTGGTGGCACTTTTGCCACTGACCCTGTTCATAAAGAAAGCCATTAACATCACTGCAGCAGTAGAAACATTGGACTAGTGAAAGAAAAATGGTTAATAAATATGTGTCATTACTAGAGATGAGCAAATTTCCTGCTGATTCACTGAAACAAAGTTTTCCTAAACTGACAATGTAAAAGCTGAAAAGCATGTAGAGAGAACAGACTGTAGGGACATTGAAACAATAGGAAGGGAGAGTCTTGTGGCTAGCTGGGTGTGTACTGGCCTGGGTGATCGATCACATAGTGGGTCACGCATTCACCTGGTACATTATTGTGATCTGGCAGTTCACTTTCTTTGCAGATCGCAATAATCTCCCAGTTCCTAATTGTTCATGGAGCGACAGTATATTGAGGGGTTTAACTTCCCTCTCAGTTATTGCAAAATATGGTAATAATATGGAAATGCAGTATATTGGTGTTCATTGTCCTAACCAGTTATTGCAAAATACAGTGTCATTGTTTCTAATTGTTCCTGGAAATACAGTATATTGTGGATCACCTTAACTTCCCTTTTACTTAAAAAATATGCACATTAGTTAAACACATTATATGAGTTTCTCTAGAGGAAACTGTTTACTAGTACATGTAAAAATATACAAAAATAACTGTTCTGCTTATAAAAAAAATGCAGCTGCGTGACTATTATCTACTAGGCTTGCATTACTATTGGCTACGGGGAGCTGCATGACTATGGGCTAGTGGGAGCTGTGAAACTATTGACTGCTGGGGTCTGCATGACTATCGGCTACTGTGTGACTATTAGCTAATGGGTCCTGCATGACTGTTGGCTACTGTGGGCTGCATGACTATTGGCCAATGGGGCCTTAGTCACTATTGGGTACTGGTGGCTGCGTGACTATTGGCAACTGGTGGCTGTATGACTTTTAGTTCATGGGAACTGCTTAAACTTTACACCACTAGTCTGTGTGAACAGTTATTATTTTATAATAAGAGCCCAGGTCATTCATGTACAAGGTAATCATATTTTACCCCTGTAACTTTGTGGGTTAGTACTGCTGCTGTCTTCTAATTTGTAAAGAAAATATAGAAGGTCAAACTACAAAAGAAGTCCCATATTAGACCTTAAACATGTTCACATGTATAATGATTTTGGTGTGTTACTGTTCTGTCTGTGATTTGCAAACAGACTTTCTCCTATGACCAAAGAATATTTAAGGCTTATTTATTGAAAGAAAATGCAATGAAAATGTGAAAATCAATATAACATGTTCACTACAATATGTATAATGTACATCTCCTCTCTAATTTCTGGTTACACATGTTGCAGATCACATTAGTTCTTTCGATCACAGATGCCTGACTACACATTGCATGACATATTATTTATACCATGATGACAATCTTCTTTCACCATGCACATACATACCTGATACACGGCCAGGTTTATTAAGTATAGCCATAGGGTACATATATATTAAATATTGTAATGCAGATATAGATACCTACAGGATATCATACCATGGTAATTTGTAATATTTAGGTGGGGCCAGAAAAGCAATCAATTTTCATGGAGGATTGGAATTCTCTTTAAAATTTATAGCTGTCATATTGTTTTCTTTACAAATCTAATAGATTGTTGGGGTCCTGTTGAAGCTCCTGACTTCAGCTGCTATTGCATGGCTGATATTGCATGGCTGTTGTGCTATATTAACAATGTCAGTAGCAGCATATTGGATATAGTAATACACAGTTTACCTTACCCTTATCTCCCGTTGCCATCTAACTACATTAAAGTGTTCTGTTAAGGCAGAGAGGCAGATGTCCGCATAGGGCTAAATTGCGCAGGGGGCCACATAAGAAGGGAGTCATTGTTGCAGGTCGTATTTAAAATGTTTGACAAACAAAAGCATTGTCCATACAGTGAACTTACAGACCATTTAAAGCCAATTGGACCTTTCTATATAATGGGGTATAGACTTATATCTGAGGATCTGGAATCATCACTAGCCACCTTCACCAATGATGTTGATTTTATACAAGCTCACACATATCTATAGATGCAAACCAAAAAAAATAAATAGAAAAGGGATGTTTTATGATTATGAACACAATAGTGTCCCTGATTGGAAACTTTATTGTAGTTACAACTCCTATAGAATGGGGACAAAATCCATTTTAAAGAAATGCCAGGATTCCATTCTTCTCATCATACAGACTTATCTAGAAGGGTGGACTACATCATCTGAACAGGAACCACCTGATACAACCATGTTATAACACCAATCGTACTCAAATAAACAATGAGAACTGTGTGTTTTAAGAAGACTTTTCGATCCTCTATTAGTATTGCTTCATTTAAGGTGTGTGTATATGTTTAAATGAACCACATGATACAAACACAGATTCCTCCAATACATATTAAGGGAGAAATACCAATAGGAAGGATAGTAAAAAAAAAATAAAACATTCTAGGCGGCATATTTCCAAAAATGGGACGGAGGAATCAGACAGGATTATGGGCAAAAAAGATACACGACCTGCAAAGAGAGTAGCTAAATATTGCCAATCTGATACTTGGGAAGATATAATTAAAAAAATAATGACACGGTACCCTTGTTCACCTAATTTGAACCCCATAGAGAACCTGTGGTCCCTCATAAAATGTAAGATCTACAGGAAAACAGTACACCTATCTCAACAGTGTCTGGGAGGCTGTGGTGGCTGCTGCATGCAACGTTGATCGTAAACAGATCAAGCAACTGACAGAATCTATGGATGCAAGGCTTTTGAGTGTCATCATGAAGAAAGATGGGTATACTTGTATTAGAAATTATTTATTTTTGGTTTTGTTTTTGAATGTCAGAAATGTTTATTTCTACATTTCCTGTTGTTATATTTGTTTACCTTGTGAAAATAAACGCATAAGTGAGATGGTTATATATTTGGTTTTTATTAAGTTGCCTAATAATCCTGCCCAGTAATAGTTACATATAAATAGATACCTCCTAAGGTAGACAAATCTAAAAAAAAACATACTCCAACTTCCAAAAATATTAAGTGTTGATATTTATGAGTCTTTTGAGTTGATTGAGTAGATAGTTGTGGTTCAATAATACAAAGAAATAGACTTGCCTAATAATTCTGCACAGACTATACTTATTAGAAGTAATTTATGTTTCTCTCCATTTATCTATTTATGGATTTAATTTATCTGATTTTACCAAGCAAGCCTTGATCAATGTGCTTGTTTAGATGTGACCTACTGCTTAATAACAATTAGTCAGCTTGCTTTATATGTTTGTGTGGAACATGTCTTTTAGTAAACCATAAGTAAGACTTTCTATTATGCCAAAAGGTGAAGCATTTTTCTACACTGACTACATGTTCATTATATGTTTTAATGGATCGCCAATAAAGAAGTCATGTATTTTTATTACAGAGGTGCCCCAGCGAATCTTTTTGCTTTTGTGGATTTATCCTGGCCGGATGCCAGTGTGCACTCCATTATCCTGTTATGGTGGAGATTTTAGTTTTTTTTTACTATAGCCTTAAATAAAAATGTGTTAAAAAAAAGAAGGGTCAACAAATTAATAAAAATGCCCAAAGCACTTTTTACATTTAAAAGTTAAATGTTAAAAGTTAAAAAGTGAAAATCACCCAACAAACCCCACATATTTAGTCTCACCGTGTCCATAGCGACCTGTACAATTAAAGTACTGTATATTCCGGCGTATAAGACAGAAAAATCTTCTGTCTTCTCTGGGGTCGTCTTATACGGCGGTAATCCCGACCGCCCGCTGTGTATTCACGGCGGCGGTCGGGTCGCGCTGCATGGAGAGGGCTCACAGGCTGAGCCCTCTCCATAGCCGGTAAGTCTTTGCTGCATATTGCAGCAAAGGCTTACCGGTAACACCCGCGATTGGTGCTAGCACCGATCGCGGGTGTTTTCACAGCGTTGGCTGCCGGCAAAGCTGCCGGCAAAGCTGCCGGCAGCCTCAAAAAGATAGCGGCGCATGGGCGATCCGTCTCCATGGTAGCCTCGGGTCTTCCGAAGACCGGAGGCTATTTCGTTTTAACCCCTTCATTACAATGTGCTGATAGCACATTGCAATGAATGAGGAAAACCCCATATACTGCCATACTGTAGTATAGCAGTATATGGTAGGATCGATGAGACAACCTAGGGTTAAAGTACCCTAGGGAGTCTGAAAAATAGTATAAATAAAAATAAAAAAAAGTTTTAAAAAAAAATTATAATAAAAAACCCTAAAATTTCAAATCACCCCCCTTTCCCTAGGACTGACATAAATATAAATAAACAGTAAAAATCATAAATACATCAGGTATCGATGCGTCCGAAAATGCCCAATCTATCAAAATATGATAACGGTTTTTCAATGTGTTTAACCCCGTAACGGAAAATAGCGCCCAAAGTCGAAAATGGCACGTTTTTTCCATTTTGAAAAATATAAAAAAATCTATAAAAAGTGATCAAAGGGTCGTACAGTCCTAAAAATGATATCATTGAAAATATTATCAAATTTCACAAAAAATTACACCACCCACAGCTCCGTACACCAAAGTATAAAAAAGTTATTAGCGCCAGAAGTTGGCAAAATCAAAAAAATTATTTTTGTACAGGAGGTTTTCATTTTTGTAAATGTATAAAAACATTATAAAACCTATACAAATTTGGTATCCCCGTAATCGTAACGACCCAAAGAATAAGTAGACATGTAATTTGGGGCGCTCAGTGAAAGACGTAATATCCAAGCCCACAAGAAAATGGCGCAAATGCTTTTTTTCACCATTTTCATTGCATTTGGAATTTTTTTCCCGCTTCTGAGTACATGGCATGGAATATTTAATAAAATAAAAATTTAAGGTACAGTATGGTAACATTTACAGTAAAATGGACGATGGTAATGTTGTTGTTGTATGCCTTATGTTTATGAGCGACAGTTTTCCTGCTATATACCTGCATGTCATAAGAATTTAAATTAAAAAAAGGACCATGTTAAATTCAAATCTGTTTTTTTTTTAATTTTTGTATGCGTTGGAAAAGGGGTAGTCTTATACGGCGAATATATCTTAAACTCTATATTTTAAACAGGAAAGTAGGGGGGTCGTCTTATACACCAAGTTGTCTTATACGCCAGAATATATGGTAACTCATTACTGAACACACACGTCATTAAAAAAAACGTCAAAAAAGTCATAAAAAGTTTTTTTAAAAGTTACCAAAAATTATCTTGTCACACAAAAAAGGCAATAAAAGTGATCAAAAAATGTATTTACTCCAAAATGGATCCAGTGTAAAGTACAACATGTCAAGATGGGTTTTCTCATTTTATCTTTTGTAAATGTGTGATTTTTATGGCTAGATGAACGTTTTACTGAGAAAATTAAACCATTCTAAATTTCACCTCTATTTTAAGTAACTATGAAGCTCTCAAAGGGTTAATGAGCTTTGTAATAGCTATTTTTAATAGTTTGAGGGGTACAGTTTTGAAAATGTGGTGATTCGTAGGAGTTTTCTAATATTATATATTCCAAAAATCATTATGAACAAAAATCTCCAAAAAAATTAAATACAGAAATTTCTGTGAAAATCAGGAAAATCGCTGTTCAAATTGTAAGCGATGTGATGTTATAATAAAATAAAAAACATTTAAAAAAAATTAAAACATAAAGCAGACATATGGGAAATGTTATTTAGTAACTAATTTGGGTGGTCTGTCTGAAAATGAGATGATTTAGAATTTTTAGAATTTTTTTAGAAAAATGTCATCTTTTTTATATATAAATGCAAAACATATCAACTAAAATTTAGCACTAGATACAGATAGTTCTTAATAATTATACATAAAGAAGTTAATCAAACCTATACCAATATACAAGGCAGTTATGGCATGGGACACTGAGTGCTCCTCTCAACTAAACAGGAAAATCCATTACACAACAAAGAGCACGAGAGGAATAACATGCACAAAAATGTGGAAAATTGATAAATAAACTTTATTAATCACAAATCATGATAAAACAAATGTGTAAAAGGTATGGCTAAAGGAGAGACCAAAATTTACATGAGCAGCAGCCATGGTACATGAGATCAGTAATGATAAAAGGCACAATAAGGTAACCAACCATTATTAAGTATGCCCATCTGGACCACAAGTAATATTAACCATATCAAATGCAATATAGTAACACTGAAGTAAAAAACGTAAGTGCATTATTCTAGAATGATGGTCCGGGTCCCTGTGACCATGGTTACCTGGCTTGCGAAATCCCCCAACACACGTTTCAACCCGCCGGTCTTTCTCAAGGGGTAATGTGACATACGCATGATCGGACATATAACTCGGACCTGACCAATGAGCGATCGGGAGCTGTCAATTGCGGCAATCCACCTGTGTGGTCGCCGCATGCTCAGTTGGCCCGCATCTCGCATCAAGCGGGTCTGGCAGTGACATCACAGAGGTGGTGTGGCCACCGAGTCATGTGATGGCAGTGCCACGCCCCCCGCCCAAGGACCCCAGGACGGGCAAACCCAGGGTAAAGTGCGAGAAACGCTGTGATACTCGGAGCGTAATAACAGGTAATGTAAGGGACCATCAAAGGAACGCCAAGAGTATGTGACCACTCCAAATAATCATATCATGGGCAAGAATTTCAGATGTAGGTCATATACTAAAACATGGTAAAGGTCATTAGTGTTATTAAATGCATGCAACCCTTCAATAAACATGTGTAACAGAGCACAGTATAAGTTGGTATTCGGAAAATAAACACTTGATAAATTATAATATGCATATATAAGCCTTGTTGCTTGAGAAAATATATTTATATATAAACAAGTTGGAATCATGGATATTATGATAAAAAATGTGACTAAAGGATGCCTGGAACTCAATGTGAAATAACCAATTGTTTCCAATGAACAAAAATATAAACTTGTAAGTGTGAATAATGATGAATGAAAAGCAAAACCATGTTGGGAAAAATGAGGTAAGCGTGTACATAGTTGTTGTGCGTGGGATTAAATATGCTGAAAATCATTGTAGTGCGTGTGAGGCATCGCAAGGAGGTGAATGTGCAAAAAGTGATAAACCAGTGCACCCCTCTGTTCACTCGGTCTCACTCCTCTCACTTTGTTCACTGCATGGTTTATCACTTTTTGCACATTCACTTCCTTGCAATGCCTCACACGCACTACAATGATTTTCAGCATATTTAATCCCACGCAGGTCTGGCTGAGGGGTCCAGTTTGTGTCCAAATTCTGCCACTCTTTGTGTAACCAGCTGCAAGTTAACCTGGACTTTTCTTCTGCCTACCACCCTCAGTCAAATGGTCAAGTAGAAAGGGTGAATCAGACTGTGGGCTGTTACCTCCCCCACTTTGTCTCAGCCCATCAAGAAAACTGGGCTGTTCTGCTACCATGGGCTGAGTTTTCCTATAACTCCCCGGACTCTGGGTCTGCCGGCGCAGCTCCATTCTTTGTGGTCTACAGACGAATCCCTTATTCTCCTCTTCCGCTGTCTACTCCATCCGATGTCCCTGCGGTAGAGGATCTGGTGCAGGACCTCAATTCAATTTGGGATCAGACCCGCCAGTCTCTTCTCCGAGCCACAGACCGCACCAAGACCCAGGCTGACAAGAAGTGTCGGACTCCTGTCTTCTTTCCAGGTGACAAGGTGTGGTGATCTTCTAGATATATCCGTCTGAAGATACCTTACTACAAGTTTGGTCCCTGATTCCTTGGTCCTTTTGAAGTAATCAAGAACATCAACCCAGAGCCTACCCAGAGCCTACAAACTCTGTCTTCCTCCATCTATCCGCATCCCGAACTCCTTCCATGTCTCCTTCCTGAAACCTGTCATCTTGAACCGCTTCTCTCAACATTCTCCTGCTCCTGACACTGACTCTACTGATACGAAGTTAAGGAGGCATTGGACATGAAGACCGTGAGAGCTAATCAGTTCTTCCTTATAGACTGGAATGGGTTCGGGCCTGTGGAGATCCTGGGAGATCCTGTGGAGAATATCTTGGATCGAAGTCTCCTCCAGGTGTTTCTTGGGACCAAGAAGAGGGGGAGGCCGAAGGAAGGGAGGGTACTGTCATGGGTTCCACCGCGATCCATGTCACGAATCGCAGGCACACCCGTACCCCTCTCTGTGGTGCTGTGCCCCCTGGCCCGCACTCACCTCTCCATGCTCCTGCTGGCCCTCGAAGCTTTAACTGGCCAGCGCACTGCTGATTGGCGCTGGTACTTCCTGGTTTCCCATAAAAACCAGCAGCTCCCATCACTCACTCATTAGCATGAGAGAAAGCTTCTTTGCTCCCTGCATTTGTTCCTTGTTCCCGTTCCTGTTTGCCTTGTATTCCTGTTGTGACCTCGGACCTGACCTGTTACTGTGCGTCTCTGCTGCCAGCCCTGACTTCCTGCCTGTCCCTGACCTCGAACCTGGTTCCTGATTCTGTACCTCGACCTTGGCTGTCACCGCGGGCTAGTCACACCTGTGGAACGACCTGGTGGCACCCTGCTGCAGCAAGTCCATCTTGCTTTGCGGCGGGCTCTGGTGAAGACCAGGTGCCACTTAGATTACGGTCCCAGTTGTCAGCTAGTACCATCTCATCACCTTCATTAACAACACGTGGTTCCTCCTTTGTGGTCATCACTCAATCATTAAGCAAATTTCATGCAGGAAAATGCCCCCTTGTCACACAGCAAAATGGGTAGAGCAGTCCTTGGAACAGAAATACTGACACAATGAAATGACCAGCCCAGAGACCTGATTTAAACCCTGTAGAAAACTTTTGGAAAACCCTTTGTGACAAGGGTTTTATGTTGATATACTGTCCATCAATGGAGATTGTAGTGATGTGTAGTGATGTGATGTAGTATGGGCCATGCAGGGTGGCAAGTTAAAAGATGCATATACTGTATTTCTAAGCTAAATACACAGTCATGTAGGTGTCTCACATTAAATTAAAACAATTAAATGGGTATTCCAGGAATCAGCATAATTCATATACAAATGGGTCCTTAAAATATAAGCTAATATGTAATTAGTTGTTAATTTGTTGTAAAATGTTGTTGACATACACTGTAATGAAGAATTTAAATGTTACTGGCCCTTTAATCAGTCAGTTGAACTTCTCTGTGCGGAGCAGACACAGGACAGAAGATGGCTGCTGGTCACATGTCCACATAACATATCCTGCACCTGCCTGGGCAGGTCATGTGATCATCACTATGTTTGTTGATCAGTTGGTCAGTTGGTTGCAGTGCATCCAGTATGGCCGTTGTTGTGGTTTGACATCATCTCAGTGAGGCAATGACAGTTACACATATCATTATTCCCGGAATACCCCTTTAAAAGCTTATTTCGAAACTGGAATTCAGTATAAGAGTTTTAGAGAGAAGAACGAGAAATAATGAGCAAACAAAGAACATGGGCACGGAGACTTCCCTTTACAAAATAATCTAGCCCCTCATCCAAAACATTTGCTTACGAGACAAACTTTTGGCTCGTTTGACACAGGGCAAATGAAAATAGCTTCCGGGAATTAACATTATGTTTGTCTTGATATCATTATTGCCCCTAACCAGTTGCCAAAGAATTGTAAAGTGAAATACATATGACAAAATAAATTAATACATCAGCAATTTATGGGGGTGGAACTTATTTTTATTTTTTATTTTTCCTTTTGCATAGGTTGCATATAGCTCAAAAAGTTAATATAATAAAGGTTTATCAGAAAATACTATTTTCAAATAATGCTTTCAAGAATGGACATATTTTATGACCAAGGAGCAAAATTGTCTTATTACTAAAATATTGCCAAAATAACAAATAACAGTGATTAAACTAATATATTTCTGCGTTTTCTATTTCTGTATATTGGCAGATGATGTGACAAGGAATGCAGGCACATAGATATAGGTACTAACAAACTTGTCAGGCCACATAACGGGTAAAATTATTGGCTTATAAGAACATAATCATCTCCTGGGAAAAGTTTGCTACTTATATAAAAATACGTATTTTGATTACTTATTTGCATTGTCTTTTAGTAAATGGTTTCTTGTTCTAATCTTGTTTTTCTTACACAAAAAAATCTAAGAGATATTCTTTTAATAAATTATTTTCTTGGCTGCCATTAGTGTGTTCTTCAGAAGCATTGCAACTGTCATGGGGCCCACGCCTCCAGGAACCGGTGTAATATAGCCTGCTTTTTCTTGGACCCCTGAAAGACACAAGAATAAAATAAGATGTTATTGTCAATCTCAATGGTTAAAATGTGTTGCTTTACTTGTCAAATTATACAAATCTTGACACAACCTCAACAGAACAAATAACAATAACTCAAGGTTACTAAGTGTTTTTTGGAGATGGCAAAACCAACTGAAATTTTATAGTTTTTCCAGGTCACAAATTATGTGTATTTGAGTCTAGACTCAAAGAAAAAGAAAAAATTATAAATATAATTATAATAAATATATAGTGAATAAATATAATTCACTCTTCCCACCCATGAGCCCGGAGAGAAAGATGTTAAGGACCTAGCTCATTTTCATCTCAAGGACCCAGACAGACTTTTCAGATCAGATTTTCAGATTTTTTGTGACATGTTTTACTTCACCTTAGTGGTATATTTAGGTTGAAATGTTTTGCATCTATTTATTTATGTGTGATGTATAGATAAGCCACACATCGTTAAGAAGTTAAATTTTGTTAACCATTTAAGCATCAAACATAAAATAAAACAAAATAGAAGTTCTATACAGAATTTTTAAATTTTGACAATAAAATGTTTATTTAGCCCTAAAATATATGTGTTCATGCAGCATAAAATGAGAAAACATCTGCAATCTCTCTCAAATATGGCAAACACATTATAAACTCTTAACAGAGCGCAGAAGGGAAGGAGCACCATCTCGCTTTTAAAGGGCAAATATTGCTGAAACAAATTTCATGTGGCTTTTGCTGAGCCTTTAACATAGGGGAACAAGAGAAACCCCTAAAATGACCCCATTTGAAAACTAAGCCCCTCAAGGAGTATGGTAATACTATTTTGGGGTGTCTTTACCCCATTGATTACATTTTATTAACTTTTTTTGGCAGGAATGCATAAAGAAAATCTCATCTGATACTGATATTTTACTATTATCTTTTCGTTTTATTTTTGTTGTATGAGTCAATACTATTATGGCGATTAGGCCATTTATGTAGCTTTTTTAGGTTTGAATAATTTTGCTGAAAAAAAAAGCATGACGTGACGGATGCGGTAATATATTATACGTATGTACTGTTTGTGATTTTCATTTAATTTTTATACATAGGAGTTTGGTCATTTATGGGTCATTTAGGGGACTTTTATTACTTTTTATTTTGATATATGATTCCAATATACTGATGTATGGCAGTGTATTACAGCAATAGCCTATGCAGATGCACAGACTGACATGCACAGTGACAGATCCTGTCTGTTAAAGAATTAAACAGCTAGGATTGCGGCTATCGCAATCACAGCTGTTACACAGGAGTCCCAGCTGTCAAGGTGACATCAGTGCAAGACGTAGATGGAAGTCCGGGGATGGGAATTACCCACTGATGTGGACGTGCATTTACGTCCCAGGTCGTTATGGGGTTAAAATAAAGAGAGGCCAGACACTGAGATTGATTCCCTGTCACATTATTTCTATTTTCTTGGGTTGGTTCTCTAGTGTGTCTATCATTCCACGTCGGAAATGATGTTTCCACAACATCCGTTTGTGGTGCATGTCTTGCTGCTCAGCCTGCCTGTACCATAATGGCGATCGGCATCGTCCGACCTCCAACCCGCATGCGCAGTCTGCATTTGGGACCATTTTTAATTTACAATGAATGTATATGTTGGATGTTTTTTTTAACAAATATTATACAATAAAATTCATTATTTTTAATGAAAAAAGTGGTAAAGTTCCCTTTGTATATGAGATGTTCATCCTATTCAAGTATCTAGGGCAGTGGTGGCGAACCTATGGCACGGGTGCCAGAGGTGGCACTCAGAGCGCTCTCTCTGGGCACCCAGGCCATCACCCAGCACAAAGGTCACCTGAATCAAGGAGGTGTGGACAGAGCTTGATTATCATTGTGGCCCATTCCAGACCTGTGATTCATCCTATTAAGGGGACTTAAGAGGGAAACTACAATAATGATACAAATTTCTGCTTCTTTCTCCTGTATTGGTGTCCTCGGGGCCTGTTACTTTAAATAGGCCTTTGTGAAAAATATATGGCTTTTGCGCGTAGTTTCGGCACTCGGTCCCTAAAAGGTTCACCATCACTGATCTGAGGTATTAAATTGGAAGGCATTTTAGCGTCAGTGCACCCGCGATGTGACCTGAGAGTGAGGGTTTGTCATAGCATGAAATAAACAGTATCAGTATATTACAAATATATATATTACATATTCAACAATGCAAATGGATTACCTTCAAAGTCCACATCTCCAACTAATATAGTTTTTCCAGTAACTGAATCTTCGATGTGATTAATGCCCACATCTATTATAGCAGCTCCCTCTTTAACCATGTCTGCTGTGATCAGTTTTGGAATACCTGGTAAAAAAACAAATTAGAATGATTGATATAAATACAGTAAATGGGTCTGGTACTGATCATGGTAATTAATGGAATTGTCCTTTCAGCACATAATTGTTTGTGTTAAGAAAAGTTATACAGTTTTACAATGAATTTTCTGTATAAATTTCTCACGGTTTACTTTCGCTTTACTTGCTGGCATTCAACAGGAACCTTCATTGTTTAGTTCCTGTGAATAAAAACCACTCCCTGGTCATGTGATGTCACAGGTGCACGGCTCCTTAGTATTACAGAGAGTAAATATATCTGTGTATTACAAAGAACCATGTACCACAACTAGCAGCTTTTAACGGCACCTTTCTAAGACGAAATTCACATGGATCTTCACCTAAAAGATCTGCACTTCCAATTCGGTGTAAATTATGGATTTTGAAGTAAGAGCTCTCCTTAAGGAGACTCCCAATTAAGGCCACCATGTAGGCGTGTGGAGTCGTATAGCCATGGATGCTCCACTAGGAGGATTCTTGGAAAATATACAGTTTTCCAGGATGGGATAAGGAAAACCACACCTCTTTTAGCTACCTTGTAAGGCAACTCCCATGACATCAAGGATGACCTTCAGGAAGCCATATGACATGATGCGGAATTAAAACCAAACCAGTATATCTATTCCAGAAGTTACAGACTCATAAATGAGATTGTATCGGGTGAATGATATCATTTATTTGGGATGAGGTGTTCAGAGGCATCATAAATCAGTCGGGTAAATGATATCATTTACATGGGAAGAGGTATTCAGAGGCAGGGAGAGTTTGATTTCAGTGTTTAACTCTACGCCTCCCTGGCTTTATACATCTAACGTACATCTCACTTCAAAGTTGATTTTCTGGATGATGATGTTACCACACTGGGTCATGAAACCAACATGACCTAGAAGCTGCTCAACTGCTTAAAATACACTGGTAGTGGTTTATTAGGTTAATTTCTGATGACAGGTTCCCTTTGAAGAGGACCTGTCACGAGGTTGTACCCAGCTGAACTACTAGAACCCTCAGGCACCGTTTTTTTTTTAAATCTCTCCTATTTACCTAGAAAAATATCCTCTAAAGTTAGGCAAATATGACTGTTCTTGTCTCATTTTCACATGATATGAGTCAAATTTAGTTGGAGGGCTAGTTTCAATTCAAAAGCCCCTTATATTTGGTTCTACAGAACCTTGAAACATGCTTTTTGTGTCACATTAAAGATTTGTAAGCTACAGAGCCAGAGATACAGGCAGCTAAATGCATAATTGGAAATGTAAGCTTCAGATAAAGATCCAGCTCCCACCTATTTTTTAACTGTAGCTCACAGAACCATATGCTTGATTATATCTGAAATATGAGATGATTTACTTTAATATGGAACAAAAAGCATGTTTCTAGGTACTATAGAACCAAAGCTAGGGACTACTGAAGCGACACTACCTCTGTAACCACTAAACTTGACTCATCTCATTTGAAAATGGGATGAGAAGAGTTATATTTTCCTGACTTTGGGGATTCTTCAATAGGTAAATAGATTGAAAATAGGAATTCTAGAAAGGACATTTCATATCCTAGCTGAGGGTTATAGTAGTTTGATGGGATAAAACCTGGTGACAGGTTCCCTTTAAATAATTACTTTGTTACCTCAAGTATATTATCTGTCACAAGTGTAGAAATACAATAAACATTGTTGGTTTCATTAAAGAACCTACATTTCGAGTTCATCCGACTTACAGCTTGGGCAGATCCTGGGAAAATGTTTCTAAAAGTACAGTATTTAAATATGTCTATGAGCCAAAGGCTTGTTCCAGTAAATGAACCTATAGGAAGAGCCATACTAGTGAAGTAGGACATTTAATATGATTATAAAACTGTGCTAATGTTCAGAAGGTTTACAATTAGGAATGATCATAAACTATATAAAGCTCTTTCTAATTATATGGAGATCACCACATTTATTATGGGATTTCTTTACATGTTTTACAAACTTAAATGTACAATTTACAAAAGTGTATACAATAAAGTAAATTCATTCTATGATTTACAGTAGATTGCAATATTGGAGTGTAGAAAAGTTCCCTTTTCTAATGTGATTAAGCACTTTTGGTATGTACTTTGGCAATGCCACTTTAAGATTCATGTCTGGCCAGATCGATAGGACCTGTACATAAGATATGTAGTAACGGGTGAGGCAGGACAGAGCTTATTAAAAGGGCCACTGCTCAGAGATATGCTAAGTGAGTGATCAAGTTCAGAGTGTGTTAGTGGAGTTCAGTTGCTGAACGGAAAGCGTCAGCAGTAGAAGATTACCACTGGAAAAACCTCATTACATCCGGAACCAACTTACAGCTAAGGCAGAATATTTATCATCACCACCATATTCATGCAAACAGACGTAGACCTTGAGAGAGAGGTCAGGAATACAAAAAGTTTTTTGGCATTACACCTCTCAATTTCCTTTGTGCCAGGCACAGAACACAGCATTTTGAATTTACAAACAAACTAGCTGTAGATCCTGGCTAAAATAGAATTGGTTAACAAAGAAATAATATAAATTTATCTATGCATCTATCTCTCCCTGTCTGTCACTCACTCTCCCTGTCTCTTAGTGACACTCCCTGTCTGTCTCACACTCACTGGCTGTCACTGTCACTCACTCACTCTCCCTGCCTGTCTCTCTGTCACCTACTCTCCATGCTTGTCTCTCACTCTCCCCATCTGTGTCTCTCATTATACTCATTAACTATAGTAACCAATCTAAGCTCAGAACTCATATTAATAACATGTGGCAAAATAGGAGCTGAGCTGCGATTGGTTGCTTATTGCCACAACACACAATGGCTCCTGTATATGGTGGTTATCATATTACCTCACATCTTACTTCACATCATACCCTTATACAAATCATGCCCTTATACAAATCCCTGGTCAGACCACACATGGAATATTGTGTACAGTTTTGGGCACCAGTGTATAAAAAGGATATAGTAGAGCTGGAACGGGTGCAGAGGAGAGCAACCAGGATTATTAGGGGAATGGGGGAACTAGAATACACTGGCAGATTAAAAAATTTGGGATTATTCAGTTTAGAAAAAAGACGACTGAGGGGAGACCTCATTACAATGTACAAATACCTGAACGGACAGTACAAGGATCTCTCCAAAGATCTTTTTATACCTCGGCCTGTGACCAGGACAAGGGGGCATCCTCTACGCCTAGAGGAGAGGCGATTTTACCATCAACATAGACAAAGGTTCTTTACTGTAAGAGCAGTGAGACTATGGAACTCTCTGCCGCAGGAGGTTGTTATGGCGGACTCTATGTACATGTTCAAGAGAGGCCTGGATGCCTTTCTGGAGAGAAAAAATATCACGGGTTATGGGGAAAAACATTTATTTAATTCTTAAAGGTTGGACTTGATGGACTTGCGTCTCCTTCCAGCCTTATATACTATGATACTATGATACCTCACACGTTGCATTATGTATGTGTTAACGCATGCGTTTTGATAAGCATCACAACAGTTGAGAAAAGGAGATTTGTCTAATTACATTGCTGTCAACATTGCATTTATGCATATATGTGCTAACACTTTGTTAACATATGTGTTAACATACTGTTAACACTTGTGTTTTGTTAATGCAATGTTGACAACAATGTAATTAGGCAAATCTCCTCTTCTCAGCTGTTGTGATGTATCTGAAAACCCATTAACGCAAACAAAACACAACATGTGAACACAGCCTAAGTTGTATTATAGTCATTGCCTATAGTAACCTATCAAAGTTCAGAGCTCATATTAATGACCTGTCGCAGAACAGCAGCCAATCACGGCTCAGCTTCCAACTGCATAGCAGCAGCAGAGAGTGGCTCCTGTATATGGTGTGTCAGGAAGCTCACTCGCAGGAGTTCAAACACAGGGTGTCCTACTCTATGGAGTACCAGAATTTAGCCCTTAAGCTCCACCCACTTCCGCAAGATGGTGTCCTAACATGGACAGGGTATAGACAGCGATCTAGTCTTCTAGTGAATAAAATCCTCAAACTTAACCAGAGCCACATGGCTGCTTCACTAATTTAAACCCAGGAGATTTTTGACCCCCACCCCTGGTTGTGATGTCACCGTGAGGGGAACTTTTTCTATCACCCCTCCCATCAGTGAGGTACTTTCTGGCTCTGGGGTTTTATCTCCAACCAAGGCTAGAGATGGGATTAAGCCTTGAGTGTTTATGCTAAATCTTAGTGTGGGAGGGACCTCCTAGTTTGCAAGGTCAGCAATGTGGTGAAGGCTTCCTAAAGAGGCCAACTGTCTATACAATAAATAGAAGCATGTTCATGGTCTACAGCACTGGCCAAACTGGATATACAATAAATAGAAGCATGGGGAGGGTCTACAACACTGACCAAACTGGATATACAATGAAAAAATGAATGGGGTAGGTCTACAACACTGACCAAACTGGATATTCAATAAATAGAAGCATGTTCAGGATCTACAATGCTGACCAAACTGGATTTGCAGGTTCTGGGGAAAAAAAAAATCAAAAAATTCTAAATGTTACATTTTATGTACCTACAATGGTACAATGAAATCATTTCTATACTAACTTGAGTCTCCAAAATGACCGTGGTACCAAAAACATGTCATGATTTAAAATTTAGTATCTTCTGTATGTAAAAACATCATCAAAAATACAGGCATTTCTTATTTTTGGTAAAGTGGGAAACCTACATACAAAAAGTTTTAAAAAAACACAGTATTTACCTGCTGCCACGATAATTATATCTGCTCTCTGAGTGTGTATCTTCAGAAGCTCTTTTGGGGTATACCTATGCGTGATTGTCACTGTCGCATCACCTTGAGGAAAGACAGAAATGGATTTTGAAATTGATGTCAATATCTATAAAGCTTCAATTATTACACAATATAAGTTCCTTAAGAGCATACAATAAAATATAATGTCACTTATATAAAGTTTCGTTTTCATGAACCGTAGTATTTTTAAGAATTCACAAATTACAATACAGAAAAATAATAATTTTGATGGTTATAGTAGCTGGTTATACAGCCTTGCTTTGTAAAATATAAGAATTGTAAGAATACGTAAGTATAAGCCTACCTGCACATGAATGAGTGTATTCTTAGACAACAAACAACAGACTTCATGCACCTTGACACATACAGTAATGTAGGGTGACCGGGCAGACACAGAAGCTGTACCCATTGGGATCACCACAGGAGCTTTACAATGACAGATAGCTGTGGCTACTGTTCTCGTGAATCTCAGCTGTTGAACCCTTATTGATATTGGAATATACATGGTTAGGAGAAGGAATGGGATCTTTGACCTCCAGCATCACCCACCCCACTCCTTCAAAACATTTGCTGTGAGAATGGAAGGGCTAATTGTTACTTCTATGAATGCCTATTAGAACGGGCCAGTGGAGTTATAAAAGTGATCAAATGCCCAAACACTCTAATGCAACTAAAATAAAAAAAGGTTACTTAATATTAATAACATAAATTAAATAAGGCCTCATGCACCTCGTGTGCATTGCGGATTGTCAACCATGGACAGTGTGCCCCTCAGCCAGCCTTTGTCCATAGGAAGTGACTGCCCCACCACAAAGACAGGCAGGAATATGACCTGTCCTATATTTTAAAGGCTATGAATTAGCCACAGTTTGTAGCCAAAAAGGAAGGTTGCATGCTTGGGGCCTAACATTAACAAAGAAATTTTTTGTTTTCTTATTAACCCATGTCTGACATGCGGCGTACTATAACTAGTACTGAGCCCTATCCATACAAAGTGGGTATATTTGCTGCAATATGCGGGCACCAGTCGTGGATGTTAATTATTTATATGCCTAAATTGCGGCAGCGCATATCCGCTACCATCTTGGATTTTCTTTAGGCTGTCATGGTAACTGGTCACAGGCCCTGTTATTCACGTGGGAGTGGCAATCAGTTAGACTTCAGGACTTTTCATTCTGCCTGATCTCTAAACGTCTGCCAGAAGCAGGCGATTAGAGATCAATAGCAAAACTGCCACATACTGCAATACAGAAACACCTGGGGGGGGGAGGTGTGGCTAAAAAAATGTAAAAAAATTTAAAACCATAAAAGTTCAAATAGCCTCTCTTTTGATTAAACTGATATAAAATATGTTTGCTAAACAAATCCTAAACATGTTAGGTATTGTAGAATCCCAAACGTTCTAATCTTTTAAAATATCAAATGATTGTCTCTGGTGGTGAACTGAGTAAATGAAAATAGTATCCAAATGTCCTAATCACCACTTTTATTTGGAATAAAAAGTGATCAAGAGATTATGCAGTCCCCAAAATGTTAGCAATGAAAACGTCATCTCATACCACGAAAGATAACACATTACATAAGTGTGTTTTCTGTAGTATGAAAAAGTTATTGTTGATAGAATATGGCTGAAATGAAGAATTTTTTTTAGTACACAAGATTTTAAGTTTTAAAAATGTGCTAAACCCTAATAAAACCTTTAGAAATTTTATATGATTGTAATGAACTAAAGAATAAAGGAGAGGTGTCATTTGCAGAGCACATTGAAAGCTGTAAAGAGTCCACAAGAAACCCCTTGATTGCCGCTGTCATATTTGTTGAGATCACAGCCCCCCCCCCTTCCCGATGTTATCTAGTGGCTCATTGTTATTAATCCTATGTAAAAATGCCATATACTGCAATACAGTAGTATCGTAGATTATCTAGGGCAATCAGACCATCTAGGGTTAAAGTACCTGAGAGGGTCCAAGAAAATAAAAAAAGAAAGGGAAATAGTAAAAACTATATAAACAGTAAAAATTACAAACATGTTAGATATCACCGCGCTCAAAATACCCCATCAAAATATGAAAACGGTTATTGCCGGCAGGGAACTACATACCGGAAAATATCCACCAAATGTCTGAGACGCAACTTTTAAACCATTTTACATAATAAAAAAATTTAATAAAAAGTGATCAAAAGTGATCAATAGATAGCATAGTCCTCCAAAATGTAGGAATGAAAACACCAGCTCATCTCGCAAAAAATGACACCTTACACAGTAAAGTAGATGTGCCATTTGGAGCGCACAGTGAAAGTTGTAAAAACCAATCCAACAAGAAAGTGACACAAATTAGTTTTTTCACCAAGCTCACCACATTTGGAATTTTTTTTACAGCATCCCTGACACGCAATGGAATAATAAATGATGTCACTGAGAAATAAAATTTGTTATGAAGAAAATAAGCCCTCATACAGCTCTATACATGGTAAAAACTTACATGGTATAGATTTTTTGAAGGTGGAAAGGCCACATACTTAAGGGGTTAATCTATTGCACTGTAGGAGCCAACAGCTACTTGGAAACACCACAGTCTTGTCCTATGATATTAAATTTCCTCCAATATTTAGTTCTATGGACTCATATACTGAGAGATACATAGAAGTATGGACTTAACCAAGACATTCTAAAGAACTACAAATATTTAACTAATACTATCATGTGAATGAGGTCTAAGAGTGAAAAGATTGTGTGTTAGCCATGATAGCATTATAATGGGAACATTTTAACTTGTCAGTACAAAGTTCACTTGGAACTACAGATATTTCATGCTTATTTCACAAGTTGCCAGTTTTATCATCACTCAGAATCACTCATTTTGAGGCAGATAGTTTTAGTGGCTGAAGAACATTTCCTATATGTCTGCTTTACATTTTCATAATTTTTGAAAAGTCTGGAAATTTTATGTTGATGTCATGCGGCTCAAACATTGGTTTTCCCTAATTTCAAGGAAATTTCAGAATTTACTTTTTTGGGGATTATTATTGTTTTTAATGAAATATGATAAAACCACATATATATTAACCCATTTTCAAATCTGCACCCCTAAAACTATCAGAAACAGATATTAGGAAGATTGTTAACCCCTTAAGATCTTCATAGTAATTAAATCAAAATAAAAGTGAAATTTTGAATGGTCCAATTTTGTCATTAATACGTCTATTTAGCCCTAAAATTTACATGTTCGCAAAAGATAAAAAGTGAAAACCCCTCTTAACATTTGTTATACAATTCTCCCGAGTGCGGAGACACCCCACATGTGGACCTAACTTGTTGAAGGGGCACACAACGAGACGCATCAGCCAGTTTTGCCATATAGAATATAGTGGTTTTTAGTTGGTTCATGGCAAGCTTTATTCAGCTATAAAATATTTGTTTTTCTGTTAATTTTGCAATGTGAGGGCATATTAATTATGGGATGAGATGCATTTTTACTGCTAATGTAATTTATTTTTTTACTTTTAGATTTTTGGCGTTCACCATATACCCTAAGTAATATGTTAAATTTATTCAATGGGTCAGTACTAGAGATGGCGAATTTGTTGAAATTCGGTTCGGCCTGATTCACTGAATTTTTCAAAAAAATGTTTTTTGACTCGAATTGAATCATGACAAATCACGTTAAAAAACAGGTATTTCCTGGCTGTAGAGAGACTGTAGGGTGTTGTAGAACATTGTGCCATGCTCAAATATGCATAGGGAGCGTGATTTGGTCTTCAAACAATGCTGTGTTTTAGTATGACACACACATGACAGCCGCCGCTCTTCAATTGCTTCACTCCTCAATTCCATGGGCACTTACAGAGGCCAACTTCAGCAAATAAGTGAAGCGGGAACGCAGCCTGACAAGGTAACGTCTGTGCCAGCTCGAAAGGACAGAGTTGAGGGCCAAGATCCCACTATAACATCAAAGAGTGCACTGACATCAGATGATTCCATAAATTACGACAGAACCTGTTCTGTTAAACGCTGATACATGTAGAAACCCCCGAAAAGAGTGGAGAGGGTGTCGGCAGTAATTTTGCATTGTCACTGATCATTTTGCCCTTCTTTTCATCCGTGAGTGTCCACTTTCAATCGATCAATAATCCATCATCAGTATTGCTAAAGCCAAAAACAAACAGGAGTGGATCCAAAACAGAGATGACCAGTAAATGGGATATTTACATGTCCTTTGTGTTCTGTATCCACTCCTGCTTTTGGCTTTCAATCCTGAGACTTTTCATTCCTTCTGAAAGATGAAATGAAGGGGAAAACCAAACATAGTGGCAATGTCATAGAGCGATGGAGGGTGAAAACAGAATTATGGAAATTACAGGATGTTCCAGGGAGACAGCGGTCAGGTGGCAGTAGCATGAGTAGGCTGCAGAGTGGCACATAAGGTCAGAGAGTGGCACAATGATACATTCGTTAGCTGGCAGCAACATTGGAGGCCAAATTCAGGCACAATGACGAAGTGTGGAGGTGGCAGCAACCTGGTAGGCCACAGAGTGGCACAATGACAAAGTGTGGAGATGGCAGCAGTAGAATGAGATCAGAGAGTGGCATGATGACAAATTCTTTAGGAGGCAGCGACGTGGTAAGCCACAGAGTGGCCTAATGATAGAGTGTTTAGGGGACGTCAGCAGCAGCAGGAGCCCACAGAGTGTCACAATGACAGAGTGTGGAGGTGGCAGCAACATGGAAAGCCACAGAGTGGCATAATGATAGAGTGTGGAGGTGGTGTCAAAAGCAGCAGGAGGAGCCACAGATTGTCACAATGAAAGAGTTTGGAGGTAGCAGCAACATGGAAAGCCTCAGAGTGGCACAATGCAGTGGCGTAACAACCACTGTAGCAGCCGTAGAGGTTGCTACAGGGCCCGTAAGGTTAAGGGGCCCGGGGACGCACGGACTCCGTGTGTCCCTGTAGTGTCGGTGCCTGCTGGATTGTGCCCCGGGCCCCTACCTCTGTGTCCACTCCTAAACCCGCCCCCTCTGTGAGCTGCCTGCCCCCTCCTTCCGTGAGCAGGCCGCCCACCCCCTGGCACAGGTGACCGACCGCCCCCCGGCACAAGTGACTTCCCCCCCCCCATACCCCTGCATGCTGGAGCCGACCGCTGACAGAGCGGACAGATGCTCCTCCTCCCCACTCTACAGCCCAGTCTACACCGCCCCCCCGGGCAAAACAAGCAACCGTCCGACTCACCAAACACCCACCCCGGCGGCCGAACAAGAAGCCGCCCGCACAATCCCCCGCGCGGCCGAACAAGCTGCCGCCCAACTCCCAACCCTCCCTCACAAGGTACGGCTAGGAGCCTTTTTCAAACATGGAATAAAGAAGAACATCTTGTTCACCTAATACTGGACGTCTTGGAGTGCTGCCTGTATTTGTGATTATATATTGCGCGTGCTGTTTGTATTTTCCTTGAGTAAATACTGTGTATATATGTATATACTGTGTATATGTGTATATATGCATCTACTGTATTTCTATACACACATATTTATATAAATATATATATGTGCACATTTAAATATATGCACATATATGATGTATGTGTGTTTTTGTATATGCTGTGTATATGGTATGTATGTATATGCTCTATATACTGAATGTGTGTGTGTATTTCCCGTATGTGTGTGTATATGCTGTATGTGTGTATATTCTGTATGAATATGCCGCATGTGTGTATATGGCGTTTTTATTCTGCATGCATGTGTATATATGGTCAGTGTATACTGTGTGTTTAATATATATATATATATATATATATATATATATATATATATATATATATATATATATATATTATATATAATGTGTATGCAGTATGTGTGATGTTTATATCCAGTATGTGTGTATATACTTTATGAGTTTGTATATACAGTGTAACAGAGTGCATAAATGTGTGTGTATAAGTGTATACTTGTATGTATATAGGTGTGAGTATATGAGTGTAGAAATTTATATGTGTGTATATAAGTATATAAATGTATGTATATATGAGTGTAGAAATGTGTCTAATTGTATAAGCATGTCTGTATAAGGGTACATTCACAAGAACGTGTGAGGGTCGTATATCTGGCTGCAAATTTGCTGCAAGATATACTTCCCTCATATTCGTCTATAGCGCCTGGGCTCGGTACGGTGAGCACAACGAGTACTCACTGTTTCGAGCCGTGGCCACAAAAGAAAGAGAGCGTATCTATGGCTGTAAGAACGACCATGCGGCTCTATTCTCTATGGAGAGGGGAGGGGTGAGCCGCTATCACCTCTCCTCCACTCCAGTGCGCCAGATATGTGCCTGCCATGCTATAGCTGGGCGCGCACACGTTTATGTGAATGCAGCCTAAATATGTATATATTTTTGGGGGCCCAGCCTTACGCCCCTGGCACAATGAGTGTGGAGGTGGCATCAGCAACAGCAGGAGCCCACAGAGTGTCACATTGAAAGAGTGTGGAGGTGGAAGCAACATGGAAGCGACAGAGTGGCACAATGATAGAGTGTGGAGGTGGCAGCAACCTGGAATTCCAGCCTCCATATGTTAGACCGCTTGTATGAACAGAGAAAAGCCATTAATTATTATTTGATGATGCACACGTCAATTTTGAAAATGGGGCAATTGTCTTCTTTCAGAAAATATTGGTCCCTGTCCCCAATGGGCCTCACAGTCTAATCAACCTACCAGTAAGTTTTTGGAGTGTGGGAGGAAACCGGAGGACCCGGAGGAAACCCACGCAGACACAGAGAGAACATACAAGGCTGTAGTGCTAACCACTGAGCCACCATACTGCCCATCAATCTCCCCATGATCTATCTCGTATAAAATTCTCCAAAATTAGTTTGTTTAAAGGAAGCCTCTTGCTGACTGTGACTGGTCATAAAATAGTTTTATTTTGGGGCCCCACTTTTAGTTTTGCCCAGGGCAATAATATATTTATAATATAATTTATTAATATAATATAATTTTTAATAATAGGCAATAATATATGTGGTTGCATAAGGGTTAGACGGATATCATCAGTTAAAAGCGATAGTTTAAGCTCCTTATCCATCACCATGATTCCCCTTATGTCTGCAGACCCTCTAATAGCTGCTGACAGGGGCTCTATACATAAAACAAACAGCAGTGGGGACAGCAGGCATCCCTGCCTAGTTCCATTATAAATCTGAAAGTGGGGCAATAACGAATGGGGCAGCTTGATAGTTGCAGAGTGATTGGTATATAGGCTCCTAATAGCATGCAAAAAGCGTCCCTTAGGCCCTAGTTCTGCAGGGTGCAAAACATGAATGGCTAGCCTGGGCGGTCAAACCCTTTTTCTGCGTCCAGACTCAAAAGTAGGGCCCCCCCTGTCGTTTTATGAAATACGTCAATTTGGTCTATAGTGCATCTCGTGTTATCCCCCCTTGTCTACATGGCACAAAACCCACCTGGTCTTTATGGATTAGTTGTGGGAGCCATGGGATCAGTCTGTTGGCCAGGATTTTGGTAAAGAGTTTATAGTCCGTATTCAGGAGCGCTATCGGTCTATAGTTAGAACTCTCAGGGTGGTCTTTATGAGGTTTAGGAATTAGGGTGATATAGGAGTCCGTCATATTTCCTAGAAGTGGGGAACTCTTCAGGAAAGAGTTGAACAGTGTAAGTACAGTATTTTTCGGACTATATGGCGCACCGGAGTATAAGGCGCACCATCAATAAATGCCTGCTAAAATGTCTAGGTTCATATATAAGGCGCACTGGCCTATAAGGCGCACCTGATTATAAGGATGTATGACCAGCAGGTGGCAGACCTGTGCACAGTTCAAGGCAGCTGTTGTCTGTCAGTACGGTTCATATATAAGGCACACTGGACTATAAGGCGCACCTTTGATTTCTGAGAAAATCAAAGGAATTTTTGGGCGTCTTATAGTCCGAAAAATACGGTAGGTGGGGGAGAAGAATGGCCTGGTATGTCTGATAATATAAATAAGTACGGCCATCCGGGCCATGTGCCTTACCCCCCAGTAGTCAGTAGCGTCTCTAGAGTGTCCACTATGACCTCCGCCTCAATGGGGGAATTTGGGCCCCAATCGCACTGGTAAGTGTGGGATATTACAGCCCTGCAGGAAGGCATCTAGGCGGGCATCTCTTGAGGTCTGGTCAACCGTTAGATGTTGGGTAGGTGATAGATTTAGAATAATATTTATGAAAATTGGGGAGGCACACATAAGGGAAGGGGGAGGGGTTCACAAGACATTACAATAAAACCAACAAAAAAATTAACTATAACCGAAATGCACCAGCAGGCACAGGGATCGGTGAGGGCATCGTCAATCCCGGGTGGGATCGAGGGCAAAAATCGCCCCTGTCACCCAGTTCTGAGGGAAGATGCCACTAACAAATTAGAAGAGAACAGTTTGTCGAAGTAAGTCTGTGGTAAAACTGGAGGTCCTAGATCAGTTAGTGATGGGTCTGAGTTGGACAATACTTTTCCCGGTCCCTACCCGTCCGGACTGCTGAAGCCCTAGTCCCAGTGAGATCGGTCAAGCATTATGGGGGTGGGCGAGCGGTTAGCCCCTCTGCAACTGCTCCTGTCTCAGTGTTTCAAAGTCGTCAAATAGCTGTACTCCGCATTCAATACTTAAGTGAAGGGCGGCATCTTCTCCTTTTCAAAGGTGTCCACTCGGGAAGGGGCGCAAGTGGTAGAGGAGAAATTTCCCAATCTGGGATGTCAGGGGTGTCAATTCCTAGGGTTTGCAGAAGTCAGGCAGTTCAGCATAGGTATGAAGTGGAAACGTTTGGCCGTTTTGTATGGCCAGGAGAGCAAATGGGAAGCCCCATCTATATGGTACATTGCAATCTCTTAGTTGCACCATAAATGCTTTCAGCTGGCAACGCATGTGCAAGGTGATCCAGGAGAGGTCTGCAAAGACCTGAATAAAGGTGCCCTTGTATGACAAAGAGTCCAGTTTTCGGACTTTTAGCATGATTTTCTCCTTCAGCTCATAGTCTGTCACACAGCAGATTATGTCTCTAGGTCTGGTAGCGGACCCTCTAGCTCCTAGTGCTCGATGGGCCCTGTCCATTTTGATTTTGTGCATCTCCGGTTCGCCCAGGATATTGTTAAAGATCATTTCCAAGACCTTTTTCACCTCTTCATGGCCTTTTGGCCCAGGAACTCCCCTAACTCTGATGTTATGCCCCAGTTATCTAGGTCCTCAATGTGTCGGCTCATGTCTCGTATGGCGTAGGTTTGATCTGCTACTGAGTCATGCAGCTGGGCTACATAAGATCTGGTATCATCATGGGCCAGCCTCAGACCCTCTTCGTTATCCACTAGGGACAGCAGGTCTTCCCTGACCGAGTTGAGCTCCGTCTAGAGTGTATCTTTAACTTCTTCCACTAAGTCCTTGAAGTCATTTTTAGTAGGTAGACTCAAACAGGTTTTGGAGTTCTGCAGCGAGGGGTGCAGCGATTGCTGATGATGAGGCTTCTGAGATCACTGGGCTACAAGGGGGAGCCCCAGGGGTCTTGCTCCATCATCAGGCCTATAAGGGAGGGGGTCATGCCCAGGTCCTCACTTGGAGAAGCTACCCAATTTTTTGGAGGGTCAGTGGGAGCATGCAGCTCATGAGCTGCTGTTGGGCCTCCTTTAGACACCCCTGGAGTAAGGGGGCGCGGGGGCTGTCATAGATGAGGTGCCGCATGGATCTGAACAACATTGTCTTAGTTTGTATGCCAATGACCTTCACCTATTCATGTCCCACACAAAATCATCCCTCCCTATGGGGCATTGAATTGAACAATGACTCTGGGGACTTTTCTGGCCTTCGCATAAATTGGGGTAAGCCCGGTCTTATGTATCTGACTAGTAAGGGGGCTTTTCAGATACATGATCTAGCAGTGGTAGATAGGTTTAAATGGGTATTGTTGTCACCAGACAACCATCAGAGACGCTGGATGTTAATATTTCCCCCTTGATGAGCCTTTTTAGAGAAAAGTTCACTGCCCCTTTCTGGGGTGGGCAAGATAAACTTGATCAAAATGCTGGTGCTTCCTAAATCATTTATGTTCTCCAGAAAGAATTGCTCCCTGCCCACAAGGAAGACAAGAAAGTATGAAAAGAAGCAAGTTACTTATCTCCTTTTAATGACATCCTGTAAAGACCCCAGAATGGTACAATAATGACCTGTCACAAATAAAAAAATTCTTCCTGATTGTCCCTGCCTAGTCCAGCTTCAACGATAGCTCTCACAATATTCATAAATAGGAAGGGTCCTCATTCTCTATTCATAAATAGGGAAGAATCTCCTGACAGGGTCCCATTAACATGAAGGGCACTGGTGGACTTTGTAGGTAATGAGATAGTGTTCTTAGTGTTCCGTCATTACTTTCCACTCTGGGACCACCACTGTCTTTGCCCTAACTACATGACTTAAGCTAGTAGCTTATGTCTCACAAAGCTTGCAATTCCATGCCCTTCTCCCTTCTCATACAGTCAGCACACCCACTTCCCATGTTCTCATACAGCCATGTCTTCCTCTTTCACTAGGGTACAGAGGAATAGGCTGTTGCAGAGATTCATAAGTTTTATATACTATACGTGTAATTCAATAAATTGACTCTTACCCCCAGGCCTCTCATGCCTTCCATCTGTGTGTAGTAGCATTGAAATTGGCATCCCAACATTCTTAGATCTTCCTGCAACTACCACATTTTTACCAAATGTTTTTATCCCTGAAAGACATAGAATTTTTAGTTTTAACTTTTAGGAAATTGTATGAGTAAGGGTTATTACACCCAGTCTGTGATCAGCCTGTAATCACAGATCGTACAGAGTCCAGTGTCATGGGCTGACAACACTGAAGGGATGGGATTCCCTGCATCATATCAAAATATAATGCAAGGAGCCCCTTCCTCCCTAATAAAGAGGAGCACTCACTCCATAATCAATTACAGTGTCAATAAATAAAGACTTTATCCACATTTGCAACCATTTTATTCATTGTTTCAGTTCATCTAAAATACACAATTCTTTTAAATCTCCACAACTTTGGTTATAATTACAAACCATATAATTAAAATATATACAAAAACTGCCTTGGACTGTTCAACAGGTATATTGGTAAATCTAACTGTGGGCCCAGATACGCGCTGCTCTGCCCTTGATACCATGAGTCTGTCCCCACCAACAGCTACTGACTCGGACCCAGGACTGCAACTCTATCTACATCATGGGGATCATCAATGTTCATCACTGTTCCTCTGCGGATACTGTGTGCAACAGAGGTTGGCAGGAGTTACATCATGTCATCGGGCCTGGCAGCAACACAGTGGCACATAGCAGAATAAATTGAGAGAAGAGAAGGTTCCACAATTTAAAAGGAAATCTACCAACAGTAAAGACACATATTCACTTACTTTTCTGCACATGTCTGCTGAAAATGATTCTTAACCTGAATAGGCTTGAATTCATCTAAATTTTTTGTTTTAAAATTAAGGTTACTGGGCTCAGGGGCTACTGTGTTTGTCTCAGTAGCCCCTGCTTGCTTCGTCTTCATTTAATTATTCACCACTGTTTGGGTGTTCAGTCCTTCCTCCTCCCCCCTCTTGTCATGTCGTAGAGTCAGTGATGTAAACCGCCACTTGGGAATTGCTACACATGCGCAGTTTACTGCTATGCAAATACATACAGATGTCACCGGCAGGACACGGAGAAGAAGGAGGAGGGAATGAATGCCTGGAGCGATGTGAATAATTACATGGAGACCGGGCAAGCAGGGGCTACTGCAACTTACGCAGGAGCCCCTGAGCCTAATTACCATGTTTGTAAAAGGTTTCATTAGACAAAATGCAATGATTTCAAGCTTATTCAACATAAGATCAATTTTCAGCAGGCACATGCTGATGGTGTAGCCGGAAAGCAAAATAGCTGAAGTCTTAATATAGCCACAAGTCTTAAAGGAAATCTACCATCATAATCAAGCACCTAATCCTATGTAGCACAGTAAGAGGTTATCAATACATTAAATAATATATCTGAGAAATTATCAAAAGAATTTCTATTTCATCAGATAATATATTTGTGCTGCAGAGTAAAACTTGAGAAAACATTTGTGCTTCAGACTAGTTAGTAGTGAACCAGCTATTTAACTTAAACTTCAAATCAGGCCTTTACATGAAATTCATTAATACATATAGATTGGCAGTATATACCTGTTCTCCTAATGATTTCCCAGACAGCTGCAGCAGTGGCGGGAATAATGGAGGACTGATCCAGGCAGAGTCTTCCTATATTTACTAAGTGAAAACCATCCACATCTTTTTCTGGAGCAATGGCATTACATATATCCCTCTCGTTGATATGCTCTAAAATGATAAGTGATTTATTAAGAAAAAACATATAACTTCTTTAAATGGGTTGTCCACGGCCATGCAAAAAAACATTGGTGGCTGGGAGGGGGCTGCTTAAAAATAATAAACATTTACTTACCTCCACGATTGCTTCCGCGTCCCGCGCTGTTGTCTCTCAGGTCCAAACAGCTACACGAAGGTGCAATGTGTTCAGCTTCCTGTCGGCATCGCGGGACACCGGGAGGAACCGTGGAGACAAGTAAATGTTTTTTTTTTACAATCTTAGACAACTGCTTTAATATGTTCTCTGTACTAAATATTTATGAAAGATATTTATACATTTAGAATAATAATAATCTTTTCATATCTGATTCAAAAAAAATAATAATCTTTTCATAGCTCCAGTGAAGCACCTTACAAATCACAGGGACATGTTCAGGCAAACATTGATCATTATAGAGTAATAAATTATAAATTCAACTTGTAGGAGTGAGGTCCCTGCTGAGGAAGAAAGGGTAACAAACAAGCTATGGTCCAAACATTCTTTATATGGTCCAATGTGCAGCTAACAGGGGAGGGAACAATAACTCCATGAAGGCCATGGGAGAGACCATTACTTAAATTGTAACTCTGTTTTGGCAGGGCCGGCGCCAGTACTGGGCTTACCTGGGCAAGTACCAGGACCTAGAGCTGCCAGGGGGCCCACATAGGCTCTACATAAGGAATCCATGGGGAGAGGGGTCTAATGAATCCATAGGGTGTGAGGGGGGCTTATATAAAATAACCATGAGGGGGCTGTTTGGTATGATAAACTAGGGAATATTTTAGGAAATAGGACACAGTTTTGGTTTCTGAATTTTTAATGCCGCCACATGAGTTCACTGCAAAGGGGCCTACTGAGGCTCTATCGCCCAGGAGCCTATTGAAGCCTGGAGCCGACCCTGTGTGTAAGCATAACACACTGCTACTATTTCTGTCCTGCAGATATGGGCACAGTGCAGTATTATTACAACTATGCTGCCTATGTAAGGGCACAGCATAATGCCACTACTCTTACCCTGTATATACAGGCACATTAGAGTGCAAAACAGTACAATGGATATGGTACAGCTAAGTTGTTCTATTGCTTAAACATTCAAGACTAAGGCCGCAAACAGAGGAAATGATGTGGTTCATATTGCACAGATGTCCCTAGGAACCACGGGGCCGCACCATAATGGGCAGTAATAGGACCCACTCCATTATTTTCGGCGCAGCCACTTGAGTTGCTCACCTTGCATTAGGACATGGTACACACATACAATGTTTGTTTTATGAGAAATTGGAGTTTTTAATGACACTTTTGGTGGTTCATACAACTTGCTGTTTAACTTTCTAACATGTTAGCAGATTTTTATATTTTGTATTAGATTCGCTACTTAAAATGTTTAAAAAATTCTCATTCTAATTCTGATGGGACTTGCCCATGTTCTTTATATGACTCTCCATGAGTGCCCATGGTTAGACAATTTACAGTAAGCTCTTTGAGCAAGCAGGAATAGAGAGCAATGGTTGTAAAATAGGCAGGGCAAACGACCAGGTCGTTATGTTATAACAACACATTATGTGCCGTTTACAGCATAATAAAGAAATGCACAAAAATTGTCAAACTCCTTTATGTTTAGCTAGTAACTTCTTTAACAATCACCCGTGTTTGTAAAAAGCTGGTAACTTTACATTCTTTTCATGCCAGAAAAATGCAGTCCTCAATACTAAAATGGGGCTTAAAGGAGAGGAGCGCGTTTATTGACAAGTAGTAACTAGATAACATCAGCACTTGGGTGGTGATGACATCGCATATAGTGAGTTTTGCAAAAATACAAACTCTCTTGTGTAAGAGCACATTAGAAGTCCTATTATTGCTCTCATGATTACTGAATACATCCTCTTATTGTGTAGTAGTGAGAGTAATTGGACATGTCACCTTGTCAGTTGATTTCATTCTTCATTTTATAGCATGTAAAGATAGTTATCCCTTTTTGTGGAACCACTTGTATGTGTGTCAGAAGGGTTGATAGGAAATGGAAGTTAAACATCATTTCTCAACTGCTTCAAGGAAATCTATCACCGGTATATGAGGTTTTTTAGCTAAAGGCACTTACTGGTCGGCTCTGTGCTGCTGATCCTGGAACATATCATGGTTAGGCACAAAAAACGTTGCTTTTGTCGAAAAATCTACTTTAGATAATATTAAAATGAAGCTCAGCCGCTACCTCCACGTCGTAGCTTACATTCGGCGGTTCGCTGAATTCTAATTATGCACACCTCCTCTTTCCATGGCTTCCTCCGAAAGCCGGTGACATCACCCGGCTTTCCGCACTTCTTGCACATGTGCATTATATATGGTTCTTACACAGCCGCTTGTCACGGGTGGTCCCTCGACCCACATCGCGGGTCGCGGGCTCACCCGTGCTGCCCTGCCCCCGCCAGCGTGCCACCAGCGCATCTCACCCGTCCCGGCTCCTGGCTCGCTCCCCTCCGCTGTGCGCACGCGTCCCCGACTGCTAGGGCGCGTGCGGCACCTTCTCCAAATTTAAAGGGCCAGCGCGCCATTAATTGGCGCTGGCCATATTGCCCAATTCTACATAAGCCTGCCTCTTCCTGTAACCCTTGCCAGATCTTTGTGCCTCATAGCCTAAGAGAAAGCTTCCAAGCGATTATTTCTGCGTTCCCATGTATTCCTGTGTGTTCCCGCTCCTGAGTCCTGTGTTGCCGTGTTATCCGAGTTCCTCCGTGTTGCTGTGTTCCGTGTGCCTGTGTTCCCACTCCCACCTGCCTGGACCTCCCGTTGCTGACCTAGGACTTGGACTTGACGTTGTATCTCTGCCGCCTGCCCTGACCCTGTGCCTGGACCTGACTACGAGATTGTCATCCGCTAAGGTACCTCGACCTCGGCTGCCACCGCGGGCTGGTCGCACCTGTGGAACGACCTGGTGGTATCCTGCTGCAGCAAGTCCAACCCGCTTTGCAGCGGGCTCTGGTGAAAACCAGGTGCCGCTTGGGCTCCGGTTCCAGGTGTCGGCTAGTTCCATCTCCCGCGATGGTCCAGAGGATCCACTGATCCTGACACCGCTGTAAGGAACAGCCAGTTGCACAAACGTTGTATATAAAGTGCATGCGCAAGAAGCCAGGTGAGGTCAGTCACTCTTGAAGGCAATGGAGGAGACCATCGAAAGAGGAGGTGTGCATGTAAGCTATGACGTGGAGGAAGCGCCTGAGCTTTATTTGAATATCATCTAAAGTTGAGTTTTTGACAAAAGCGTTTTTTGTGCCTAACCACGATATGTTTCAGGATCAGCAGCTCAGAGCCCACCAGTAAGCGCCTTTAGCTAAAAAAAACCCCCTCAAATACGGGTGATAGATTTCCTTTAAGAATGACAGAAATTTAATAAAAGTCTTGTTCTAAAAACAGAACTCAACAATTACCAGAAGGATAGACCACATTTTTGTATATGTCTGTGATAATAAAATACTTCTCTCAATAAAGATTATCATTGTAAATGAAAGCTAAGACCATTCTGTACAGTGGTATTTTATTATAAAAATTGCATCATTCTATACTACTCTACTACTCTACTCCATTCTATTCTATACTACTGTCCTATAGGATACAATGTAGAAAGAGGGGCAGAAATTGAGGCATGCAAGGATTAGGTCGGAAATGCTGCGAAGAGACAAAGATCAAGGGGATTTAGGGGTCCCAAACCCATGGTACTTCCATGCAGCCGGACTACAACATCTAAAGCGTTGGGGTAGGGACAGAGCCCGTACTTATCAGAAAAACTGCTGTATTACCATGAGGGGGGGAGGCCGCCCCTGTACCTGACGGAAATCAGGACTCAAGGTGCCAGATACCCACAATGTCTCTGATGCTGATGGTTTGGAGTAAAATTAAGTATATGCTAGGAGCGGAAGGCCATATCAGGTTCACTCCTCTATGGCATAACACTAACTTACTATAAATACAGAGCTTGACGGACTTTGCCTGCTTAAATCTTGTGAGCAACTTCAAACAGCGTTTGAGCTCCCACATGGCTTTTTCTATCTCTATTTACCGCTCTGGCATGGCTTACCAGCACAGATTAGGGAAACAGATCAGACATTACACTCCCACTTGATTCTTGATGAACTGGTGGCCTCTGGGTACACTAAGGGCTTAATCTCATTGGTCTATAAAAGGCTACTAAGCTCTTACAATAAAAAATTCCCATTGCATGTTAAAGCTAAATGGGAGGAGGAAATTGGCCCGTTAACTAATGAGCAGTGGTCAGTCCTGCCAGAGGGAACTCCCATTCATTCATTGTATGAGGCTCATAGGTTGTCTCAGTTATTTCTAATCCACAGTATATACAAAACTCCCAGTTGGAGCACAGCGCATTTACTGCATATGATATGGAAATGCGCATTTACTGCATATGATATGGAAATGCTGGAAATTGGTTATTTATTGGAAGTAAGTCCTGGCTCTGGTTCTTAAAATACAAAGCATAAACCTACTGGCTTCCATCATAGTTTACATTCTAGGTTCTCTGTTTAAAGAAGACTTTACAAATGCAGTCTCTATAAGTATGTTATAGCCCAAAGCGAATTGCTCAATTGGTTGTGCCCATCTGTGCCCATAGTGAAGGAGTATGTCTAGAATGAATACTATTAGAGAAAGTGGTGTATTGTAAGCGTATGGCTTTAAATAAATTAAAAAAGGTGTGGGGTTCTTGGGTGGATGATGCTAATTTTCCCTCATCTCTTCTGCAACACAAGCCATTGAATGCTATCAGCACATTGTAATGAATGGGGAGTAAAATCCACATATTCTGCCATCTCAGTGGATATATCTAGATACATTACGCCTAATATAACAACAGTATTAGGACATATTAGGAGTAAGATTAAAACATGGAAAAAATTACCTATCAATATGTTCGGCAGAATTGCCCTAATTAAAATGCAGTTACTTCCAAAAATTCTTTATGTATTATCTGCATCCCCAATGTGGATGCCCTTGTAGATCTTTAGGATCACCGAGAGTCTCTTTAGGGAACTGGTATGGAGGGGGAGAAAACCTCGTATTAAGTTGGAGATTATGATGCTCCCCTATGAAAAGGAAGATTATGGTCTACTGGATATGAAAGTTTACTTTTTAACAGTTTAAACAAAGTATATTCTGGTTTCAGCAGATTTACTTGCTAGGATATTGCGGGCAATATCTTAACATACTGGAAACTTTGGAGACTGGTATTTGGGATGGACAAAATAAAAGGAAAACTCAACCAACTCAACTCCTTATGTCTCAGGTGTGGAGAGAGATTAAGTCCCTCTGGAATTTGGTAGATATACTGCCATTAACCCATCTATGGAGGATTCAGAATTTGGGGATGCCCTAGGTTTTGGCCTTTCCGTGGATTAAAAAAGGGGTAATATATATCCATCAGGTAATCAGGAATGGTAAGATGAACTCTTTCTCCACCATCCAGGAAGAATTTGGGATTTCTCAGGTGTGTTACTTTCAGTATATACAACTGGCTCATTGGTGGTCTACCTCCAATAGGACTATAATGGAATGGGATAGACCACCGTCAGTGATAAATGTAATGTGGGCTTCAGTTAACAAAAAAATTAACTGCAAACATTTTTATAATACATTGGTAACATAAAGACACCATACGTACTCTAACAGAGTTGCAGAAAAATGGGTAGAGGAAGTGGGGGTATTGGAGGATCAGGTGTGGTCATAGACCTGTTGAGATACTTAAAATTCCTGCACACATATTGGCCCAGTTGTCTATACTCCAAAGAACATATTATACACCTAAAAGAATTTCAAAATTTTTGGGAGAAACTATTTGTTGTAAAAGATGTGGTTGGGAGAAGGTTTATGATGTGCATATCTTTTGGCTTTGCCCGTTTATTAAAAATTACTGGGAAGAAGTTATCGAGGTAATTAAGTGATATTCAAATCCCTTTGAACTTTATGGTTTGTGTGTTGGGAATTTGGCAAGCGGTTGATTGCTTGGATAAGGGGAAATATGTAGGCAAAAAATTGTTGTTTCTTGCTAGGTTTTGTATCATAAAGAAGTGGACCTCCCCGGATCCACCCACACTCATTTTTTGGAAACGAATAACCAACAAGACAGTTTTGGCCGAAGGCTTTGAAAATAGAGGAATGGGTCCCAAATCAAAACAAGCTTATTTTAAGTTATGGTCCAAATGATGGCGGGAGAGAGATCTGTCTGTGTTTTTCCCTGGGGGGGAGGGTGGCTGGTTTGTGAAGCAAAGGCCTTTGTAGGCCTTTCCCAGACAAAAAGATGAAAGCATTGGGATCTACATAGCCCTGCAGAGATTTACCAAAAGATCCACATCTAGTGGCTGACTTCTATGCAGTACTGAAAGGTACATCCTAATGAGATAAAAAGTCTAAAAGTTGGAAAATGTTGTAAACCATGTATCAAGGATCTGAGCGAGTGAAGGAATGAAGATTGCGGTGTAGAATGTTGTGCAACTATTTTAACTAAAGGTAACCATTAACAAATTGTAACATAAATACTTCTATGTCAAAGGTGTCTGTAGCCTTTAAGTGTGTGCGTTTGTGCCATCCTTATGTGCTTGTAAGAAGCTACATCTGGCATACAAAGAAGAAATTATATGTTTTCTTTAAGTTTTTAAGTAGCTAAATTAAGTGAGACCAAATTATATAGAGGGATCCTTTAATGAGAACCTTTAAGCGATCATTGGTGCAGTCATCCTCTGTTATTTACAGGTGACTACTTGAAAACTACTAGACTGTGTTATGAAAAACTATTTATCTCTGAGCTACTCAGCCTTTCCATTGCTTTAGGGTTCATTTTTATCCGCCTCCTCCTTTATACATTACATACTTGTAACAACAAATTTATATCTGATATCAGCACGGTCAAAGTACAGCTTGTACCTATTGATTTTACCATTATTTAATTCTTATTACTTTTCGTTAACAGTTTTTCTAAACAGTTTACTAAGAGTTTATCAACCACTTGCCTATGTATGACTTTATATGTGACAAGCATTTAAAACCAACCTGTCACCTGGAATGTCATTTTTAGCTGGTGACGGGTTTCAATAGCACATGCTATTCTGATTTTAAAAATGCTTATGTCAGCATTCTGAATCAGGGGGAAGGGGGTGGATGGCAGCTACAGCCTGTGTGCCTGTGTCTCCTCATGCATTCTTCCTCTACTCCACAGAATCCCCCTCCCCACACATGGCAGAGGAAGATGAACTGCAATTGTGATTGTGCTGTCTTTTGACAGATGAGATCACTCTGCACAACTCTTGATGTTGTAGGGAATCCCCGTTTTGATTGCTCATAGGAATTCCTCTTCTTTGATATCGGCAGCTGGAGATTCCCTAGCCAGAGGGGAATCCATCATCAGTCCATATATAGTCATTCCCTACGCAGGGCCGGATTAAGGGTGGTGGGGGCCCCTGGGCGCAAAATGGTGGGGGCCCTTCCAAAAATGTATTTGGAGGTATATAGCCTGCCAGCCCCCTGTAGTATGTAGCCTGCCAGCCCCCTATAGTACGTAGCCTGCCACCCCCCCCTGTAGTATGTAGCTTGCCAGACCCCTGTAGTATATAGCCCGCCAGACCCCTGTAGTATACATCCCCCAGCCTTCTGTAGAATTTAGCCACCAGTCCCTTGCAGAAAATAGCCACAAAATAATAAACTTCATACTCACCTCACCTTCCCTTCCAGTGATCCCACAATGCTGCAGGCTCTTACTCGATCTTCAGGCAGCTGCCGGGCCACTGAAGACACAGCTGCCATCAATGGGGGAGATCGCCGATGCACTGTTTTGGTGGCAGCATGTAGTGATCTGACGCCGACAGTGTGACGTTATCACTCGCCGCCAGCGTCCCATCAAAGCCTGCTGCCGCCAAAACAGTGCATCGGCGATCTCCTCCAGAGAAGACAGCTGTGTCTCACTGACACAGCTGACATCCTAGACCCCTATGTGCGATCCGGGCGGCCACGGGCCGCTGCGCTTTGCACACAGAGACAGCTGAGTCGCTGACTGTCAGAAACTGGTGGGGGCCCCTTCAAAAGTGAAAGTGGTGGGGGCCCCGGGGCTCGAGCCCCAGGAGCCCCTCCTTTAATCCGGCCCTGTCCCTATGTCAGGGAGGGTTCCCCCTGACACAAGGTTATTTATGATAACATGAATTGAATTTATACTAGACGGGAGTTTAACCCTCCAGTTTAGTAGTAACTAAGAGCTTCATTACAGTACAGTACTGCATTACAAACCTAATATACTGATGTATAGAGATGTATCTTCTAAGAGAGATCTCTATAAATCACTACATTTTTCCATCTTGTTTTAAGCCTATTATTAATACAGCTACCAGTAGGTATGACTGCAATGGCACAAGGGATGGTTAGAAATGTTAGAGGGGTCCACTCAATAGTAATTTTTAGGTTAGTTTATTTAAAGAACGTGTTTCTGTGGCGGTCCACCTACTTCATCAGATCCTTACGGAATAAAAGAGCTGCTGTCATGAGTGTCTAATATCTTTGAGTGTCGACATAAAAAAATAGTAGGTATTTTTTAGGTGTTTCTAATGTTTACAAAATGTGTAATTGCAGTGTAGTGCAAAAAAGACCTCCAAAATCTATAATGTGATCCTGTCATTTCATGTCTTAAAGGAAACCTACCACTTGTAGTGGCAGGTTTCCGATGGCAATACCGGGCACCAGCTCAGGGTGAGCTGGTGCCGGAGCTTATTTTAGTTAGTGTTTTAAACCGCGGTATCGCGGTTTAAAACCCTTTTTAAACGTTGTAGCCGGCGCAGGCAGGTACGCGCTCGGCGCTTACCGTGCGCGCGGCTACATAGGAAGTGAATGAGAGCCGCGTGCACGGTAAGCGCCGAGCGCGTACCTGCCTGCGCCGGCTACAACGTTTAAAAAGTGTTTTAAACCGCGATACCGCGGTTTAAAACACTAACTAAAATAAGCTCCGGCACCAGCTCACCCTGAGCTGGTGCCCGGTATTTCCATCGGAAACCTGCCATTACAAGTGGTAGGTTTCCTTTAAGTGAAGCCGAACTGTCAAGTAAATTATATAAATACCATTGATTTATAAAGTACAGGCAGTCCCCGGGTTACATACAAGAGTGCCAAACAAACAGTCGCATATTACAAACCATAAAGGTACCACATGAAGGCTAAAATTGTCTTAAAAGATTGAAAGCTGCTCAAAGAAACAAATTATATTGTTTATTTTTCATTTTTTAGTTTTTATTTTTATTTATAATTTTTCATTTTATTTTTCATTTTTTATTATAGAAAAACGTGTATTACAGGCAAAGGGCCCAATGACCTGAAAACACAAACCTCCTGGAATACTTACCCCTTGGTTGTAAACCTTAACACATATATGTTAATCAACAAATATAGATTTCATCTATCAAATATCGCGTCTTTTGTCTATATATAATCGCTATGTTCTATGCATGAATATGTTTTTAAATGTCTTAAATATTGGTCCTCAACTATTGTAATTGAATATTATATCGAGACAAGCAAATTAAATTAAATTGTTTTTTGTTAACAAGTTGTTTACAAATTCTTGTTACCAAATTGTTTACAAATTGTTTAAATCGTTTTTTGTTTACAAATTGTTTACAAATTCTTGGTAACAATCTGAGACAGTTTCTATTTTAGTGCCCACATTCTTTGCAAAAAATCTACATACAAGATAGGGTCCGGAGGTTTGTTCTTAAGTTGAATTTGTATGTAAGTCGAAACTGTATATTTTATAATTGAAGTTCTAGACAAATTTTTTTCTTTTGTCCCAGTGACAATTGGAGTTTCAAATTTTTTGCTGTAATTGGACCAATGATTATCAAGTCTCGGACTATATTAGCAGTCTCGGACTATAATAAAGCATCAAGAGAGCTTCACCAGAGGTCACAGTGGGCAGAGGGGTCCGTCTGTAACTATGGGTTTTCTGTAAGTCGGGTGTCCTTAAGTAGGGGGCCGCCTGTATAAGTATTAGGGTATTGTTTCCACAATCTTTGTCTCAGCATTTTTTTTATCACTCAAAAAGAGTATATAAAAATGGAAATAGGGGCGTGTCTTGGCTGTGGAGGAAGATGGCTGCACACTAACCTCGCTCCTGCCTGTACCCTGTCTGGCGGTCGATAAACATACGTATCCAGCGAACCCATTCCCCTGCACATGGGTGCAAAGCGAAGAGGGGGTGCCCGTACCCCTTCAGTGCAGCTTGGACGTACCTCTGCCAGAGGAATCAGCAAATACCTCACCAGCCTGGCATCGGTCGCGGCTCCTGCCCGGAGTCCTGACATGGCGGCAACTCCTGCACATGCACCGGAGGGTGCAGAAACGGAGTCTCCTCGGCAGAGGAAGCACACAACACACTCGTTGAGCGTCTAATCACTCATGATGCTGCTATATCCACCCACACCTACCAACTGCAATACCTAGCAGATCAGTTAGATGATGGTGAAAACAGAGGTCGTCACAATAACATCAGAGTGCGAGGCCTCCCAGAGACCGTGGAAACCCCTTTGCTGCACGACACTCTGCGTCAAATATTCAACTCCTTACTAGATGTGCCGGCAGATACGCCTCTGGAGTTAGACCGAGCTCATCGCTCATTACAGGCTCATCCTTCAGCGAGCGACCAACCTAGAGATGCTATATGCCGGGTGCACCACTACCAACTTAAGGATGCCATTATGTCTAAAGCGTGTCTAGCCGGTGACATTATCCATCAAGGAGCCCGCCTTCAGTTGCTGCCTGATCTATCCCGGTTAACCTTGCTCAAACGGAGGGCCCTCAAACCCCTGCTAGATCAAAGGGACATAAGCCCCCTCAAACCCCTACTCCATCAAAGGGACATATCATACACCTGGGGATTTCCGCTCCGCCTCAATCTATTTAATTTTTCTGGAGGACCACCTACCTGCTCCTCTGGTTTGAAAACTTTTTTGGACTGCCACATACAGGCACTATCCAAATTTAATTGTCTCCATAGCAGCCTCCACACGTCATCTTTATAGCTGCCTCCACACGTTGTCAATTCTATCATATACAAAGTGGGCGACTTCAACTGATAAGACCTTAATATCGCCCCTACATTGTAGGACCGCGTTCAAAATTTTATTAAGGGTGGGGGGATTCGGGTCTCTATCATGCTAGAGGCAGAAATGTTATTCATAGAAAAGTTTGGGGATGTATCCCCTGTTAGTGTAGGTGGATATGCCAACATATTTACCAGACACTGTCAGAGCCTCCTTCTTTCTCATACCCACCCATCGAGAGCCTATCAGAATACGCAGATTTTGGGGAGAAAGCTAATTTATTCAGTTTAGATTTTTCTTTATCTCTAACCTTTTCTACCTTTCTTTAATCTTTTGGGGTAGTGGTTGTCGCTCCCGCCCCGCCTTCTGCCTTCTGGCCCGCCATGGCCACGCTCCTCTTCCAGCTCCACACCTTTGTTAAGGGACTGCAGACCCTTGGGTACCTGCAGCCAGGGAGGCAATGGACGCACTTCCTCCACAAAGGGGCCGACGGAACTCCCGCATCCGAGCACCAGCCTACGGTCTGCCAAGCTCCTTAGCCCAAGTCCAAACCGCAGACACGCGTCTGTCCTCCATGCCCTACAACGCGTTCCAGCCCCTGCCTCCGCACTTCATCCACTGGGCCAGACTGACGGGAAGCTCGCACCAGATGACAGGAACACTAGCGGGGGGGCACGCATGTCAGCAGCGTTCCGTGGGCACCTCGACTCGGGGGACGGGAGCGGCAGGACGTCCACTCACATGCTCCTCCTCTCATTGTTACTTTATGTAACAGTGTTTCTTTTGCTTAACAGGCTTGACATCCTATCCATCAAAACTTAGTCTTGATGCAGCTTAATACTAAATATTTCTGTATAAATTCTTTATAGTTTTCCAGATCTCTGCTTGCTGTCAATCTATAAAAAGCTTCAATGTTTATTTCCCGAGAATAAAAAATGATCCAGGGTCATGTGATGTCACACAGGTGCACGGCTCGTTATAACACAGCCCTGATTACTCTTTCTGATATAACAAGCCGTGAACCTGTGTGACATCACGTGACTAGAGACAGATTTCCATCCACAGGAAGTAAACATAGTAGCTTCCTATTGAATCATTGAAAGCATGAAAAGACCTATGGGCACCAAAATGAAATAATTAGAGTGAGACTGCTGCTACTAAAGTCCTATAGAATGACAGCAAGCATAGATCTAGAAAACAGTGTGGAATCGATACAGATATGTATAACTTTTCATTACACAAACAATAAAATTTAGCAGCTGAAACTGGACAAGCTCTTTAACCCCTTAAGGACGTAGCCATTTTGTAGCTTAAGGCTCAGCCCCATTTTTTGTATATGGTTAGAACTTTTGAACAATGTTACTTATCAAAGCGATTCTTTCAGAGAGATTGTTTTTTCCCCACATCTTGTACTTTATTTTAGTGGTAAATTTTGGTTAGTTTTGAGTTTATTTACAAAAAAAGAAAAAAATTATGAATTTTTTTAAAAAAATTAGCCATTTTTTAAATTCTAAATCATTGTGTTTTCAGGCTGATAGATTTACCACCCAAATAAGTTGCTGAATACCATTTCCCATAAGTCTGCTTTGCATTTTCAGAATTTTTGAAATGTCTGGATAATTTATTTTGATGTCACGCGGCTTACAAATTGAATATTGCTTTTCCGTATTTTCAGAATTTACTTTTTTGGGGATAATTACTGTTTTGAGTGAAATTTTAAATATTTAGCATTAAACCCCCCCCTACATAATCACTTTTTATTTCATCTTTTGTGGGATTTAAAAGGTAAAAATCATATATATATATATTTTATTACATCAAAGAGATACAAAGACAAATACTATATATAATCATAACATATTTCATAAATGTATACATAACATACAATTACAAATCCAACATATAATAAAATGCATACACTAAACCTTTAAGTTAATTTCCATCCCTTCTCCGCAACTTTTCCACCCTATTCCCCATGCCCGCCCCATCCCAGCGACCCCCACACAAACACAAACAAAAAAAACAAGAAAAAACAAAAAAAACACCATCCTCTTTCTCTCTCTCCTACCCTACCCTCACCCCGTCTACAACTACATTTCCCCCAACATTAGCTTCTCTTCCTGACAGAAATATTTAGTTGTCCAAAACCATTTTGTCCTAAATTTTTTTAACCCCTCTCTTCCCCCTTCATATTTACAGAGCCTTTAGCCAATATACTATAATTGACCATTCTTTGCCAAGACGAAACTGACGGAATGTTATTTGACATCCACAGTTTAATTATGGAGAAACTAGAAAAAAATTATAATTTCTTTACCACATATCTCCACTCCTGAACAATCTCACTTTCTATTATACCCAAGGTACAGCTTTTCAGGTCAAATACAATCTCTATATCAAAAATTTTTCTAATTTCCTCTTCAATTCCCCTTCAGAAAATTCTCATCTTAGGGCAATACCAGAGTAGATTAACATCTTTCACTCCTTCCAAGCCGCATTTTTTACATTTATACTTCTGAGATGAGTATAATATGGCGTATAATATGCCCTAAGCATCAAAAAAAGTTGTGCAAGTCTGTGAGCCGGATATTTTAACACCCTATCTATATCTCTAATTGCATTAATCCAAAGCTGATCCTCCAAAATCCCTACTACACTCACAATTCTTTCTTTATTAAATACTTCCTCTCTTTCGTACCAACATCTCAAAAATACTTTGCTCTTGAGCTTAACTCCCAGCGATGATCTTAACAGTGCTAAGAGTACATTAACATTTATCTTGCTATTGCCATTTATTGCGTGCTATCAATAAGACAACTGGGTATAAGAAAAATACCCTTTTGCTGATCTCCCATATTCTGCTCAAATCTCCAGAAAGGATTTTAAATTCCCATCTGACAGTAATTGATTAATATATCTAACAACCTTCTCAAGCCAGAGTTCGGTCTTAATATCTGGAACTTCCCAATTTTTATTCCCCCAGATTGGGGTATACCTAGTAATTCCCTTGCATCTTATTCTAATCTTAAGGTCTTCGCCTATCCGCCTCATCAGTTCTATTGTCGGACAGTTTCTTCTTTTTCTCTGACTTTTCTACACATCAGCCTCAAGCATTCCAGAAGGCACTCCTCAAAGGTTCCTTATCCCAAAGAACTATATATTTGACCTGGGCAGCAATAAAATAAGACCGCATATCTGGCAAATTAAATCCTCCTTTCTCGTATTCACTATTTTATCACATAATTAATTAATTAATTTAGCGTTTTTTTAAAAAAAATTTAACCGTGTTCTTCGTATGGGTTCAATAATTATTTACTTTTATTCTACGGATTTTTACGGACATGGTGATACTATATATGTGGGTATCGTGTTATGATTTAGACCTTTTTGTGCATTATATGTCTCTTTAAATGTTTTGGGGCTTATGACATTTTTATTGATTTATTAATTTATTTTTTATTGAATAACTTTTTTTAAACTTTTTTATTTCTTGCACCATGGGACATGAACAAGCAATCATCTGAGTCAGCCTATGTACATGCATATGCCTTTAAGATGATGTCATAGATGCCATCATAATGGCACTGCCTGCAGGACCCCAGTGCTTCCATAGTAACGATCGGTGCCCCCTGAAAACGGCGTGGAGGGCAGAACGTGGGGCAGAGAACCCTGGCAGGCGAATTAAATGCCACAGCCGCGCTGACTACGGGTGTTACTCGGGGATGTCAGCGGTAGATTACTGCTGACATCCCACGACTCCTGATGCCAGTTCGGCTCCAGTGCAGAGACGAACTGGCATAGGGTCAGCATCGTACTAGTATAGTATGTGTTTGGTGTAAGTAGTTATGTAATTTGAAATATTTAAAGGACAAGCTGGCAATTTCATTTCGAGAACTGTATGACCGTTTGATCATATTTAAATTTAATTCTTATGGAGTTCAAGATGGCAAAAAAATACTGTGAAAACCCATCAAATTTTAACATTTTATGTTTTTTTTCTGGACGTGCTGTTAGGCTACTTAGGGTCTTAAACCTCTAGGCCAGTGATGGCGAACCTATGGCACGGGTGCCAGAGGTGGCACTCGGATCCCTCTCTGTGGGCACCCAGGCCATCACCCAGATCACCATTTAGGACTTAATACCTCCTCCTGCAGGCACAGGCAACCCAGTACATGCCACGTTCAGCGCTATTTTAGAGACTAGAAGTGCAGGAGGAGCAAGGAGGTGCTGACAGAGCTGTATTATGATTGTAGACCCTTCTCCGGACCTGTGAGTAATCCTGTTAAGGGACCTTAGAGGGAAACTACAATAATAATCCAAATTTTCTTTCTACTGTATTAATGTCCTCAGGACACCAATACGTGTGAAACCTGTGAGTTACTTTAGTTACTTTAAATTGGCATTTGGCACTTTGTGAAAAATATGTGGCTTTTGCTTGTAGTTTCGGCACTCAGTCCCCAAAAGGTTCGCCATCACTGCTCTAGGCTCATACAATATACCACAATACTTATGTAGCATGTAAGAGGCTGTGCAGAATGAGAGGCTGTCATGAGAACTGACAATGACTCCAGGCATCAATGGGGAAGGGCTCATTTGTGCCAAAATGGCATTGCCATGTGTCCCAACACTTCAAGACCACTGGCAAATCCCATAAAGAAAGAAGGTCTTGTCTTATTTTCTTCACTTCCATGAGCAATCTTTGCACTTTTAACTATATCATAATTTGACAGAATCAGCCACTGACTGAAGAGTTGATTACTATAAATTGCATTTCAGTGTATTCAGCTCTAAGCCTTTATCCAGTTATTTCTGAAGAAACTGTATCAGGACTGGAACTGATGACAGAAATGAACTATTTAAGGTGCAACCTTGATGGCATTAGTTATTCTAGCCAAGGAAAAGGGTATTTGTCCAGCGTCCAGGCAAAGAAAAATATTTTTTGTGTTGAATCATAAAATTTCCACTTTATTAATCAAAAAAGAATTAAAAACAATAGAGACGTCTCATAATAGAAAAGGGATCTGACGCGTTTCGGACTATACCTAGTCCTTAGTCGTAGCCTAGTTATTCTAGATGATAATGATGATAAGGTTCTCATTGCTTCATCTAAATCCCTTATTTCCGCTGCCAGACTGTGAAAGAAAAAGATACCTTAAAGGGAACCTACCACCACAAATCTACCTATAAAGGTAGATCGGGTGGTAGGTGGATCAATGGGAAGTGAGGATAGCCCTTTTAAGGGCTAATCCTCACTTCCCCACACTTTTTTAGTAACTTTTATCAGACTTTTATGCAAATTTTCTTATGCGGCTACTGGGGCGTGGAGTAGCCGCATCTGAGGTTACATGGTGCGGCTACTCCACGTCCCGGTAGCCTCTTTTCTCCTCCTACTCACCATCTTCGGCGCGCAGCTATGAGCAGCTGCTTTTCTGCGCATGCGCAGACTGCAGGATCGTCGAACGAGGGCGCACAGCTACAAGCAGCTGCGCGCCGAAGATGGTGAGTAGGAGGAGAAAAGAGGCTACCGGGCGTGGAGTAGCCGCGCCATGTAACCTCAGATGTGGCTACTCCACGCCCCAGTAGCCACATTAGAAAATTTGCATAAAAGTCTGATAAAAATTACTAAAAAAGTGCGGGGACGTGAGGATTAGCCCTTAAAAGGGCTATCCTCACGTCCCATTGATCCACCTACCACCCGATCTACCTTTATGGGTAGATTTGTGGTGGTAGGTTCCCTTTAAGGCAGGGCAAGATGAGTAGAGGCACTTGATTTTGTTCTGTCTGTATACCTGTATTCACTGTGCATACACATGATTTTCAGATCATGCTCACTGAAGCAAGGTATACAGACATCAGGTTCACTATGCGCAGGGTGTGGAAGCAGATCAAGGCTCCTTTAGATATTGGGTTCCAGGAAACATTGGCCATGGACACAGGTAAGGTAAAAAGTTTCAGCATTCTAAACCCCATCTGCATCAAGGCAGTTTTGCAGTCCCTAACAGGATCCCTTCACCTTGTTATCTTCTGTACAATTGGAGAAGTATAGGATTTCACCTTTTTTGTGCTGCCCAAGGATGGCCCAGAGATCCCAAATCTTTCTATATTTAACCACATTCACAAAATATTGGATGCTGCTTTTTAACTGGTTTTTATGTGTTCTGTATAGTATTGTAATAGGTACCATACATTACTTATAGTAATGTTTATTGGTGCCAAAAAAGCACTCATATAACTAAATCCCCAAAATAAAAATGTATAAGTTATGAGTTATTAGTTATTAAAGTTATGAGTCTCAGCAAGCAGTTTTGGCTTGTATTTGTACAAAACATATTTTCATATTCCTATTGTTCAAATATAATAAAATAAAAATTTCTTTAAATACTTTTTTTTTGGAATGTTTTCCCTAATTCTCTAAAATAAAATCGTTATTCCATATATTTTCATGGAACATATAAAAATTGCCCATACAAATCAGGATATCCAATAAGTAGTTAGATTTTTATGCTTATATTTCTTTAGTATCAATTGTATGATTTAAATGGTTTCCCCTCTTTTGCTGACACATGAAATCATGATCAGTTCCATCCCCAAGGAATTATTCTTACTAAAGTAAATCAGGACAAGCAGGCATGTGGCAACCAGTATCACACCTGCCATATGGTGAGATAAGTATCTTGCCTCAGACGACAGCTTACTGGTTCCTTAAGGGGGCTACACTCTATCTTGTCTGTTTAAGAATATGTCTGTTCTGAAGAACTGGAATGCACATACAGGATCCAATAAGGGGTTTCTGCTATGAGGAATTCAGGTGTGAGGATCTCAGCACACAGGATCACTACTGGATGATTAATTCTACTTTTCAGAAAGCTTTATGCAAAGTGGTAAAGTAATACTCAAATGGAATTCCATTTTCCTAAATGCCTGCTGGAATTAAACATTGACTCAAAATGTATAAGCACTCTTATGTTGTTAGAGCCTCAGCAATAACTCATGTCCCCAACTAGTAGATATCCTTCCCCCTTGGCCAGCTGCAGTTACCCAGACTGTAAGTGTTCTGTAGTATTTTAGGTAATTTGACTGGGCTATGACGCTCCAAAGCTTAAGATAGCAAATAAAATATTAGCTTTACATAGCTGCATTCCCATGCAAATCCATTAAAAAATAAATTCATGGTGTATTTTGTGCCTGTGCTTTAAGGTCATCATTACTCACTTATATGTTTAAATACCACAGACGTCACCCTAGCGATTAAATTAGCAGACACAGCTATCCCCATTCATAGCATATCAGTGGTAGTCAGTGATGGATTATACCAGGAGTGCACAACCTTTTCTGTCTCCAGACCTGCTTAGTAAGTTCAATGATTTCCACGGATGCCTCACAAAGCTATTGATTTCTATGGATGTTTTCACATTGGCTTTTTTTTTCCACAGATCCGTTCTCCGTGGAAAAAATTATGAAACATGTCCTATTTTTTTCATGGATGCAGATTATGTAAGGTAATAGAATTCTATGGGTCCGCAAAGAAACTGATGAAACATTCACTGATAAGACTGAAAAACCAGGTGTGATGTTTTCAAAGCAGTTTTTTTTTTGCGGACATGGAGACAAAAGATGCGCAACTGAAGCTGATGTCAATGTCAAAGAGCCCTAAGAGTCCATTGTAGCACCTTCCACTTTGTTTAAAATGTCGGGTCCAACAGCAATGGCAATGTACTGTTTATATACCTTTAATTGTTTTATTTTTAATAAAGAAAGAGGCTACCAAGGTGAGAGAGTAGCAAAGAATTGTGGGAATAAGAAAGGAGGAGTTAAGATTAAGTCAGAGCGTGGAGACTGGAGGGGTCAGTCATAGTCTGCAGTCGTGTAAAGCAGTCTGTAGTTGCAGTCAGAGTCAGTGTGAGCGAGGAGGGAGTAAAGTCAGTCAGCGGTAGCAGTCAGAGGGAACAGCAACCATTGAAGCATGTCCTAGAGGAGGCAGGCAGGAGGCCTGGGTCTCAGAAAGAGCTTAGAGAGGCCAAGCAGCACAGCAAGCAGAGGTTGTAACTGTAATAAGAGGAGTTCAATGCAGCTGAGGAACAAGCAAGAATCATATTGAGGAGGACAGCTCACCAAGGTGGCCGGCATCCCTACAGTTTAAGTTAAGTCAAAGTGTGCAAGTATTTATTTGGTGCCGCCATCATCGCAAGGCAAGTGAAATGCACCTCCTCCTCCATCCATCCCCTGGGAGCCAGCCCTAGGTGCGAAGGGTTCATAACAACATGCTGACCCACAACACCTATCTCCCAGGGCTGAAGTCAGCAGCCACTATCCCGACTGGCACGAACATTTCCATACAATCCCCCCCTTCCTTTATAGAGAAGCATAGTGGCGGCCTGTGGTCCCTCGACAGTACCCTCGACCTAAAGGGACGGGGCTCGACACTATCATTCCCAATAAAACATAAAGTAGTATTCTTACATAAGACAATATTTCAGAAGTTACTGCATTTGGCACTTATGCAAAAACAGGAACCACTTATGACCCAATTTCCACTTCAGAAAGGAAGAGATGGGGCTGCTTGCTATGCATAGAAGTTTAAGGGAATTATGGAATCAGCCAACCGATGCAACTCTTGCAAAGCCTACAATGAAAAGAGACACATGTGGTACACCCTCTTCTTCTTTTAGTGGTGTGGCACATTAAGTTATGAGACCCTGATACATGAGGTCTACATGTAGTGTTTGTTTTCAAGGTTCATCTTATGTTTATTTGCAACGTCCCTGCCAATGCGCATGGCAGAGGAGTAGTTGCGATATTTACTATCCAATACATATAGAGGTAATTGAACAGCGGTAGATTCTGCCTGGATAGGCAAGGGTTAAAGGAATGTTAATGTTATCATCCAATGATGTTCCACTATTGTAACTGGAGTGTGATTGGAGGAGGAGACCACCTGACTAGGGAGGAACTAAACCCTTAGTCAGGGGAGGAGTCAGTCTCTTCAGACCCCGCTCTCCACAGGGAGAGTTCCAGAAAAACTTGAGAGAGAGCAGATCTCTCAGGCCCAGCTCTCACCACAGGAAAAGCTACTAGGCCTCAGCTCTCACTACAGAGCTACAGGGTGTCAGTCCACCTTCAGGGCTGATACTGAACATACTCAGGATTAAAAGCTGCAGCCTCCAGCATTGGACACAGCTACATCCCAGCCTGCTCCTGCATCCAGGCTGGTGACACAACTCCTGAGGTTCCTCTCCAAGAGCACTCCAGTACTGCACTTGTACAGAATCGTTTGGCATGTTGTTACCGTTGGTTCGAATAAAAAACTGTAAGTTACTTTTATGCACAACATTGCCTCCGTCTGGTTCCTGCTACGGCTGTATCACCATCAAGGGCGCCCCATCTATCTACCAGGGACACACACTACAGACTCTAAGGGCTGCCCCAGGGAGAACCAGTACATCAGCCTCTCCCTTTATTTCATTTCTTGCCAACACCACCTGCTGGAGAACTGCCAGGCTGTAGGACAGCCCTCCGATCCCCACACCAAGCACCGTGACACTAGCGTGCCTAGGCCGCAACCGCCAGCCACTCCGGTATTCTGGGCCCCGGCTGCCTCCAGGCCACAAGAAAAGGTTAAACCCCGGTGGAAGATGTTCCATATTGATAATGTGGGTCTTTTGGACTATAATTTTCTTTCATCTTTTTGTAATTTTAAATTATGCACTCTTTTCTCAGATTTAACCAGTTCGCGACCGCCCGCCATGTATTCACGGCGGCGGTCGGGTTGCGCTTCATGGAGAGGGCTCACGGGCTGAGCCCTCTCCATAGCCGGTAAGTCTTTGCTGCATATTGCCGGTAACACCCGCAATCGGTGCTAGCACCGATCGCGGGTGCTTTCACAGCGATGGCTGCCGGCAAAGCTGCCGGCAGCCTCAAAAAGATAGCGGCCATCTTACCTGGGATCGCCCCCCCCCCGGTGACGTCATCGGGGGCGGCGATCCGTCTTCTTGGTAGCCTCGAGTCTTCGTTTTAACCCCTTCAATACAATGTGCTAATAGCACATTGTAATGAATGAGGAGGAAAATCCCCATATACTGCCATACTGTAGTATGGCAGTATATGATAGGATTGATCAGACAACCTAGGGTTAAAGTACCCTAGGGAGTCTGAAAAATAGTAAAAATAAAAATTAAAAAAAATTATAATAAAAAAACCAAAAATTTCGAATCACCCCCCTTTCCCTAGAACTGACATAAATATAAATAAACAGCAAAAATCATAAACACATTAGGTATCGACGCGTCCAAAAATGCCCGATCTATCAAAATATGATAACGGTTTTTCAATGCGTTTAACCCCATAACGGAAAATAGCGGCCAAAGTAAAAAATGGCACTTTTTTGCCATTTTGAAAAATATAAAAAAATCTATAAAAAGTGATCAAAAGGTCGTACAGTCCTAAAAATGATATCATTGAAAATATTATCAAATTTCGCACCACCCACAGCTCCGTACACCAAAGTATAAAAAAGTTATTAGCGCCAGAAGTTGACAAAATCAAAAAAATTATTTTTGTACAGGAGGTTTTAATTTTTGTAAATGTATGAAAACATTATAAAACCTATACAAATTTGGTATCTCCTTAATTGTACCGACCTAAAGAATAAAGTAGACATGTCATTTGAGGCGCGCAGTGAAAGACGTAATATCCAAGCCCACAAGAAAATGGCGCAAATGCGTTTTTTCACCATTTTCACTGCATTCGGAATTTTTTTCCTGCTTCCGAGTACATGGCATAGAATATTTAATACTATCACTATGAAGTGAAATTTGTTATGCAGAAAACAAGCCGTCACACAGCTCTTTACGTGTAAAAGTAAAAAAGTTATAGATTTTTGAAGGTGGGGAGTGAAAAATGGACATGAAAAAACAGGAAAGGGCCCGGTCCTTAACCGGTTAATCCAAGAATTCTAGGTAAGATATAAGTCATTTAATGCAGGACATTTATCATACGTCAGATGGAAGCCCTTCCCCCCTCAGCCGCACTGGATACATCAGGAGGCTCCAGCCCCCTGATAAATCCAACAATCAGCTGTGCTGGCATACAATTCTATGTCAGGCCATGTCAATTCACACCCCTCAATGCCCACTTGTCATAGAGGTGGTCTAAAGGGGGAAAATTATTGCAATTTCTGGCTGTTTACAAGGAATTATGATTATTTCAGGGCTTGTATAGGAAAAATTCAGGCCCAGATAAATCTCACCCACTGACTTAAAATACCATTTTTCAGACCAACACTACTGTGGTAGTTGGTAAGCCAAACAAGTCCCAAGATAAGACCTCAAATTCAAGAACCACCTTTTTTTCTTGTTCTGGAAAAGGGAGGGGGGCTTTTATGGGTCTGTGCACCCAAACTTTGTGTATTTTGTTTTGTGTAAAAAATCTAATAAAAATAAATATTAAAAAAAAAAAAAGATGAGCTCTTTCAAGTCGAATTTATATAACACAAGCACCTTTTCTGGTTTTGGGGGAAATAACTGTTGTTTGACTAGAATATTGTGCCCCATGTGCTCAGGTACTGTCTTATTTCTGCACACAGGTTGCAGCACATGGTGCAGATGCAGTTATTTTGAATAGTGAGAGGCTCAGGCCCCTCTGATTCACCACACTGCCAGATGCAGGACAATGTCAGTCCGTCACTACTCCTGACCTGCACCTAGTCTTTCTACCTGGCATAGGGGTCTACGGCTCTCACTGTCTAAAATAAGCTTTGACTGCCTGCAATGCAGGGCCGGGGCAAGGAGCAGGCAGCTGTGCCATTTTTCTGCTGTATAAGTTCTCACTTAACACAAAAACCACAGGACATGATGAGAGAGAGGGTTGTAAGCAGTGACCGGGGGACACTCGGCAAAGAGGGCACTTGTGCTTATACAGGCAGTCCCCGGGTTACATACAAGATAGGGTCTGTAGGTTTGTTCTTAAGTCGGAACTGTATATTTTATCACTGTAATCAAAGCCAGAACTTTTTTGGTCTCTGTGACAATTGGATTTTAAGACTAAAGCTTCATTACAGACACATTTGATAACTGTTACAGCTGATCATTGTAGCCTAGGACTAAAGTACAATAAATTACCAATATCCAGGGGTCTGTTTGTAACTAGGGGTCGTATGTAAGTTGAGTGTTCTTAAGTAGGGGACCGCCTGTATAGTGATTTGTTCACATAACGTGCCAGCTCCCTTATAACATCCGGGAGTCCCCTGATAAAAGGCAGACTTATTATTATTCAAGTTGTTTTGAGTATAATGGGAGGTTCCCATAAGGAATTTTGGTCCAGAGCCCAGAGAACTCCAGTTACATCACTGCCTTCACTTGATATTGGATTAGAAATGCAATTATTAATTTTCTTCCAAAGGTGTTTCTTGTCTCTTGGGCAAAATGTAAATACTGCATATTTTTATCTCCATGGTTTCGCAGTCAAAGTGCAGATAGTGTCATTCTCCAGCTGATATGTTCCATAGTAATAGGTTTTCCCACAGCAATCTGGACCAAGTGTGTGCAGCATCAAGTAATGTGGTTTTCTGCATTGTACCTGGCAAAACTGAAAAGCCAAGTTATAAGTATGTATAACCTTAGATGCAGATATTCTAACCTTAGATCAGGGGATTCAAACTCATTTTTACCAAGGGCTAAGTGAGCCTCAGCCCATCCTTATTTCTGAGCTTACACGAAAAACAGTCTTTAAATTATTTCATAATAAAAGATTTACACATTTTACTGAAAGTTGCTGCAGCATCCTCCCTAAACTTTGGAAATTTTCTCATCACAATTTGGTCAAATGGATAATTGTGCTTTCCACGTGTACTTTCTATGGGTACATGTAAACTTTAGGGCTGACATCAAAGGGCCGCTTGCATTGCTGCAATATTGCCAGTGTAAGTGTGGGGTGCCTAGTAGATATGTATGGAAGGCATGTAAGCTTTGTGTGCTAGGGCAGTTGCTGGGCATGGAGTAGGAGCTCCAATAAAGATTTTGTCCTGGCTGTTTTGGCACTTCATCTAAAAATCAGAATTAGATTTTTGTGTTTGACATTTTAAATAAACATTTTACGATAACTAGTCAAACTAGCTAAGAACTAATCTTGCTAAATCAAGTGAACTTTGCTGTCAGTTAAGCAGTTCATCTGACTGATGTCAGACATGTCAATCATGCCTCACAAGGCATCGTATGAGATTAGTTGAAGCTCTTCCTTGTCTACTCACTAGTTAAAGGGATTGTCCACTTTAAGCACATTACAGCAAATAAATAATATTGTTTGTGTAATGAAAAGTTATTACATTTTCCAAAATAATTTATGTAACAACTCCTCACAGTTTTCTAGATCTCTGCTTGTTTTCATTCTATAGGAAGATTCTATGTTTACTTCCGGTAAATAAACATCAGTCCATGGTAATGTGATGTCACACTGGTGTATGACTCGTTATTGTCACACAGCTTTGACTGCACTGCGTGCTATAACTAGACATGCACCTGTGTGACATCACATGACCATGGACCAGTGTATATATACATGAAGTAAAAGATAAAGGTTCCTGCTCCATGGCAGCAAGCAGACTAGCAGAGATTTTGAAAACCATGAAAAATTGATACAGAAAGTATAATGGAAAATTTTTAAACTTTTCATTACACAAACAATATCAATTATTTGCTGGAAGGTGCTTAAAATGGACAACTCCTTTAAGGTAAATTTTGCTGGGGTCCAGAGTGCCAGTCTTGCTGTCTCTCTGTTCTCCACCCGGTGTCCACCATGTCTGCCTCAGTGTCCTCCAAGCCTCTGGTGGGTCTACTCTCTGCTTATACAGACTTTGCTGATGTCTTTGCGGAAACAGAGACACTGCCACCACATCATGCTATATAGAGTTTTTTCCGGGCATGTTTCAGCCATGAGGTCGAGTATATCCATTGTCCGTACCCGAGACCACGGCTATGTCAGCCTATATCAAAGAGAATCCGCAACTCTTCGTCTCCTGTCGTTTCTGGATTCTTTTTTGTGGCCAAGAAAGATGGTTCGCTCTGCCCCTACATAGACTATCGTGGACTTAATAAAGTTACCGTGAAGAACCGCTACCCACTACCCTTGATCACGGAACTCTTTGACCGCCTCCGTGGAGCTAAAGTCTTCACTAAGTTGGACCTTCGGGTTGCATATAATCTCACCTGCATCCGTGAAGGGGATGAATGGAAGACTGCCTTCAACACTCGAGATGGGCACTTCGTGTATCTGGTCATGCCTTTTGGACTCTGCAATGCACCTGCTGTCTTTCAAGAATTTGTCAACAACAATTTCAGAGACTTGTTATATTCCTGTGCTGTGGTCTTTTTGGACAATATCCTGGTGTTCTCTACTGACCTGGAATCCCATCAGGCCCACGTGCAACAGGTTCTCAGAAGGGCCAATCGCTTACATGCAAAACTCGAGAAGTGCCAGTTCCACCAGAAGAGTCTTCCATTCCTCAGGTATATCATTTCTGACAAGGGCATACAGATGGATCCCACCAAGTTGTCTGCGGTTCTCCACTGGCCTCGCCCAGTTGGACTACGAGCTATACAGAGATTCCTGGGCTTCGCGACCAGCAGTTCATCTCTCCTCCTTTGTGTCACCTATTGTGGCATTAACAAAGAAAAATGCTGACCCTAAGCTCTGGCCTCCGGGGGCTGAAGAAGCATTTTCTGAATTGAAGTCTGCCTTTGCCTCTGCTTCTGTTCTAAGGCGGTCTGATATGGAGAAACCATTCCAGCTTGAGGTTGACGCTTCCTATGTAGGACCTGGAGCCGTCCTCTCCCAGAAAGGGCCAAATGGTCGAACGCTCACCTGTGGTTTTTCTCAAAGACTTTTTCTGCTGCGGAGAGGAACTACTCCATAGGTAATCGGGAGCTTCTGGCCATAAAACTTGCCTTGGAGGAGTGGCATTATCTGCCGGCGGGAGCTCCTCATCCGGTCTGGATCTGGTTAAGGTCTGCTTCTGCCACTGCCAATACTTAGTTGCCTGTGGACTCACATAGCCATGGACTTTATCACTGAACTGCCTTCTTCCTCTGGGAATTCCGTCATCTGTGTGGTAACTGACAGGTTCTCTAAGATGTCTCATTTTGTTCTGCCGTCAGCACCTCGTCTGGCCAGTCTGTTCTTCCTCCATATCTCCCAGCTACATGAACTCCCTCTGCACATTGGAGGAGATTTATCATTAAGCTTCTGAGGTAAAACTGTTCTAGTTGCCCATGGAAACCAATCAGAGCTCAGCTTTAATTTTATAAACAGCTGTGGGAAAATGAAAGCTGAGCTCTGATTGGTTGCCATGAGCAAGTAGAACAGTTCTGCTCTAAGAGACTTATGATAAATCTCCCTGGAGCTGGAAAAGGTACAACAAAGAGCCACAAATATGATAAGAGGTATGAAGGGTCTCAGTTACGAAGAAAGATTAAAAGAATTATGGTACACAAGATTCAGGAAGGGTCTAGATGCCTTTTTACATCAAAATAACATTGATGGTTATGTTATAATATAGAATAATTTCCCTTACATCCTTTTCCTGATTAAACTTGATGGATGGATGTACTTTTTCAACAGTAATAATAATCCTTTATTTATATAGCGCACACAGATTATGCAGCGCTGCACAAAGCATGTCAAATTGGTCCCTGCCCCCATGGGGCTCACAATCTAAACAAACTAACAGTATGTTTTGGAGTGTGGGAGGAAACCGGAGTACCCGGAGGAAACCCGTGCAAACACAGAGAAAACATACAAACTCTTTGCAGATGCTGATCTGGGAGGGATTCGAACCAAGGACCCCAGTGCTGCAAGGCAGAAGTGCTACTCACTCAGCCACCGTGCCGCCCAACAGTATTAATTATGTAATGCCCATGGATGGGGCCAGCACCAATCACGAGTGCTAACGGCGGTGGGTTTGAGCCAAACCCAGACCTTGTCCTGTACTTTGTCCCGTACTTTTGTAAGGGAGGAAAATTGTATTCATGTACTTATGCATACTATCAGTATTGGGACAAGGCATTGTGGTGCCCTAGGCACACAAAATAATTGCAGCAACCTCTCTTTTCTGGCAGAACCAAGGTGGAAAATTAAGTGGTGACCCCCCACACACACACCACAAATAAACATAACGCACACATAAATAAATCTTTGCAGTCACTATACCAGACATATAAATATATCTCTCAAATCACTATACCGCACACATAAATATATCCCTCCAGTTACTATACCGCACACAATAATTTATCCCTCCGGTCACTATGCTGCACACATAAATATATACTGTGCATATAATATAATATACCTCTAAAGTCACTATAACAAGCATATAACCATATAGGGGCTCATTTACTAAGGGTCCGCGGTCCGCACTATCGTCAGAATACCTGACGATTTCCGATGTGCCCCGTATTTAGAAAGGGATTTTGGTGTACGCGATCGGATTTTGGCGCATTGGTGCCGACTTTCACGCGACACAAATGGGGGGGGGGGCTAGTCGGACGATCCGCCGGATTCGGGCTACGAGCGGGGTTTAACAAAGCAATTTGTGTCGCAAGACATGCACTTACATGCATCTGGAGGAAGATGGTGAACTCCGGCGGACCTCAGCGGGGAAGTGACACATTCAGGAACTTAGTGAATGGGGGCATAACATTACAGGGGCACTCTGCTGTGCACATTACACTAACGGGGGCACTCTGCTGTGGATCTTGTTATTGATGAGGGGAGACTACTGACCATTTTATTATATAGCTGCATTTCACACCCTAAGCTTATACTCAAGTCAATACGTTTTCCCAGTTTTTTTGTGGTAAAATTAGGTACCTCAGCTTATACTCAGTTCGGCTTACTCTCAAATATATACGGTCCTACATATCAAGTTGAATGTCCTACATACCATATAACTCTTTCACTGAAGTTTATCGTAGACGTATATAGATTATAAAACGTAACATTTAATATTTATCTTTAAAAGTAAGTATCAAATAACATGAGAAAAATAACAAAACTCGGAAAATACTAACGATCCTGGATGATTATTTTAGTCTACACCCAGATCTTCCCAGCCTCAAGATGCTTGCCATCTTTTTCCACTCTATTGCCGAAATGAGGTAGATGCTCCCACCTAGTGGTTGCATTAAAGTACTACAGACAATGCTCCATATATTGTTCATGCCTCTAGTATCCTTCTCATATAGTCCCCATTCACACGGCTTGCCCTATGTTCAGTTACCAGGAGCTATAGTGTCATTACTCCATGAATAAATAATACTAAGGGCATCTTTGTGCCGCGCAGTTGTTTAGGTAATTGTCCTGCCACTGTCAGTAATAGCATAAGGGGCATTCCCCAAAGACAAACTATATGGCCCCCCGTATGAATGATAAGATTTTGATTATAATAATCACTCAAAATGCTAACATGCATTGGTACATATATATGTATAATTATCATAACAGTAGTTTCATCTTATCATCACTGCAGGAGGTTTGATAAATTACACTCTGTCGCCGGGTTACATACAAGATAGGTTCTTTAGGTTTGTTCTTAAGTTGAATTTGTATGCAAGTCAGAACTGGTTTATTTTATAATTGTAACCCCAGCCAATTTTTTTTGGCTTTCTGTGACAATTGGACTTTAAATCCTTTGAGTTGTCATAAGAACCAAGATTAACAATAAATCTTAATTGCAGACACCTTTTACAATTGCTACAGCTGATCATTGCAGCCTGGTAGTAAAGTGCAGTAAATTACCAACATCCAGAGGGCAGTTTGTAACTAGGGGTCGTCTGTAAGTCAGGGACCCCCTGTATAGTGGTATGTTTGATTGATAGCACTTACCTGGCAACGGCAATTGAACCAGGAGGCCACTGACATTTGAGTCCTTACTTAACTTGCTTATGACTTCCAGCAATTCTTCTTGAGAAACATGGCTGGGCTTAAGTATTACTTCACTGGAAATGCCTAAAATGAAAAGACTTATATGTATATACACATTGTGCAAGAAACAATGGTTTTCAACAAGATGAATGCGTTTTCATGACTCGAGTAACATAAAAAGAGAATAGGGCTTATATTGAGACTGTTCAACATCAGGTCTACAATGCAGAGATGTCAGCGTTGCCAAAAGATAGATACAAGAACGGTTTGTCAAAGCAAAAACATGTAGTGATTAGTTGACACTGCATGGATTTTATACATGGGTGTGGATAGCCTACAGTGAGATCTCCTTCACGCAAACTTCTGAAAACAACCATATGCTAGCCATACCATACAGTTTTCAAATAGGTAGCATCCGGCCACTTTCATTTCAATGAGCAATACGGTATTTATATGCCCGTATTGTCCACCTTACCATAATATACTATTTGACAGCACTCCATACATTATATGGATACATTACGGATACAGTGATATACTTGCACATACAGATGAAAAACGTCACATACATACGGATTCATACAGCACAGAAATACATGCCTGGAGAAAACCTATGTACCTGTGAAAGAGGCCCATTACTTCAGGAGGCAACTACAGATTTTAGCTTTGTCTGGGGGGATGAGAGCACTGTCTGGGATAAGCGCTATCTAGTAGAAGCACTGTCTTGAAGGGACCTTCTCTGTGAGGTGGGTTAGCAAAAAGCACTGTGGGGGAACTACAATGAGGGGGAGTAAGGAATTGAAGGGGGCATTGTATAGAGGGAGAACTATATACAGGAAAGAAGGAGGGGCTGCCATATGATGGATGTATAGACTGTATATCAGGGAGTTGCTGTAAATCATTAAATGGCTGTATATAAATGAGTGAAGTGAGATCTGTATAGCAGGAGGGCACATTCACAAATACAGAAAAATTACTTGAGAATGTTTGTGAGCCGAAATGTTGCCTGTGGGCATATGGACTAATATACATATATGGTTAACAGTGACTGTACTGTAAGGAACCATCGTGTCTTTAGGGGTTCAGTGTGAAGAAATGTAGGGGCGAAAGCTGCAGAAATGTGCCAGGACTAGTTGAGCAGTTCAAGGTCAGGATCGCTCAACCCCCTCCCCATCGACCACTAATCTGCAAACTTTTAACTTCTACTGGGGGCGTCATTTTGGAAAGGATTGTCAAAATTGCCCACCAGCATGTCAGTGGCGGCGCATGCATAGTCGCAATAATGTAAAGGCCGCTGGTGAATCAGCTGCATGATCAGTGGACATATCGGTGAATATACCCTATCATATTTAATTAGACTGTAGTCAGTTGTATTGTCTGCAGAGTGTATTATTATTAATTTTTTTCAATATACCATGTAGAGGTCACGGTAGAGGTTATGGCAGTGATGTCAAATCTTTTAGACACCGAGTGCCCAAACTACAACCAAAAACCACATATTTTTTGCAAAGTGCCATTGCGACAATTCAAGCAGTAACTTATTACTACCTGCTCTTTCACAGGATTAAATTGTATAGGCACTTCAGGACACCAATACAGTAAAGAAGAAGAAGTTTGGATTATCATTGTAACTCCTTCTAGGGTCCTGGGCTGCCTGGGACTGAAAGAGGCCTTGAGTCCTGTCTGCCAAACTCTACCCTGTGGTGATGGCATGGGTGCCAATATAGAGGGCTCTGAGTGCCACCTCTGGCACACGTGCCATAGGTTCACCACCACTGGGTTATGGTTTGGCAGTATTATTCAGTTATTATGCAGTGGTAATGGTAGTTTGTCACGGATGATCCCGCGATCCCTGTCTCGGATCACAGGCGTACCCATGTCTCTCTGTGTGCCCCCAGAGCCCAGCACTTCTTACTTCCCCTGGCTCCTGCAGCAGTCTCCGCTGCTCCCAGGGCTCGCTGCGCGCGTCCCCGTCTCCCAGAGCGCGAGGGCCAGCTCGCTGAGATTTAAAGGGCAAGCCGCCGATAATTGGCGGTGGCCTGATATAAATTCCTGCCCCTTCCTGTGACCCTTGCCGGATTTTTAAGCCTTCCCCTGTGATTCATGCGTTCCTGTGTGCCAGTCCGTTCCTGTGATTCCTGCGTTCCTGTGTGCCAGTCTGTTCCTGTGATTCCTGTGTTCCTGTGTGCCAGTCCATTCCTGTGTTCCTGATTCATGTGCCAGCTCCTGCGATTCCTGACTTGAGTCCTAGTGTGCCTTCCTGTGCTGTTTTCATGGCGGGATACCTGGTGGTATCCCGCCACAGCAAGTCCATCCCGCTTTGCGGCAGGCTCTGGTGAAGACCGGGTGCCACTGGAGTCTAAGGTCTAAGGTCCCAGGTGTTGGCTAGCATCATCTCCCGCGATGGTCAGGAGGGTCCACAGACTCCCAGCCCTGACATAGTGCTGGATTGGCAGTATTATTTGCTTATTCTGCAGTGGTAATGGTAGTGGTGTGGCAGTATTATTTAGTCATTCTGCAGTGTTAATGGCAGTGATTGTGGTTTGGCAGTATTATTAAGTGATTCTGCAGAGGTAATAGCAGTGGATGTGGTGTGGCAGTATTATTTTGTCATTCTGCAGTGGTAATGGCAGTGGTTGTAGTGTGGCAGTATTTAGTCATTCTGAAGTGGTAATGGTAGTGGTGTTGAAGTATTATTTAGTCATTCTACAACGGTAATGGTAGTGATTGTGGTTTGGCAGTATTATTCAGTCATTCTGCAGAGGTAATGGTAGTGGTTGTGGTGTGGGGGTATTATTCAGTGATAATGGTAGAGGTCATGGTTTGTTTGTATTATTCTATCATAGTGGTTATGATGTTGTGGTACTCTGGTTTATGTACAGCTGTACATTATTATTCCTTACATCATGGTGTTTGTTCAGTAACAATAGAGCAGTAATATAAATCATTGCATCTGGTGCAGAGATATCATTGGTAATATTGGTCTTTAAAAAGAGGATTATTATTTATAAATAATATGTTTGTGTCTGTATGTGAGTATCTGTTTGTAATATATACTGTTATACTGTATGGAGGTAGATTTTAAAAATAAATAGCAATGAGATTTCGTTTCATAAAGAAAATTAGTGACAATATCTAATATATAAAGCTGGATGTATGTGTGTATGTATGTATGTATGTATGTGTGCTAAAGGAATATGCACCATCGCGTTTTCAATCACCAAATTTTGCACAGTTGTTGTATATGACCCAGGGAGCGCCATAGACTCGGTTTTGAGCCAAAATTTTTACCCTGCAGTTTCCAAAACCCACTTATTAACCACCATAAACAGAAAATCCATTATCTGCTGATGCTGCTGTGGCAGTTGGAAGCTGAGCCTTGATTGGTTGCTATTCTGCCACAGGTCATTATTTTGAGCTCTGAGCTGTGATTGGTTAATATAGGCAATGAGCATAAGGTGCTTATGTGTGAGGTAAGATGAAGAGAGACAGAGAGACAGGCAGGCTGTGACATGGACCGACAGACAGGCTGTGACAGGGACCGACAGACAGGCTGTGACATGGACTGACAGACAGGCTGTGGCAGGGACCAACAGACAGGCTATGACATGTGCAACACCCTCGCCGATGCAAGGCAGAGGGGTTGTTGCGAATACGTCCCACCATGTAGCTTGCAGCCTGTGTAGGGTCTGATCAACCCCACAGCAGGTCACTACATAACACAGATGAGCACTGCAGTGCTAGAATCTGCCTGGCAAGGCAGGAGTTAATTCTAAATGTGATGTAATATGTGTCATCCAATCACATGTGTTACACCTTGTTTCTGTGAGCTGAGATGTAATTGGAGGAGTAGCCACCACCTGACCAGTGGGAGTAACAAAACCCCTGGTCAGGAAACTTCTACAGTTCTCTCTCAGAAGAAGAGTCCAGTGTGAGGAGAGAGTTTTGCTCTCTCAGATCAGAGTAGAGATAAGAGTCAGTGCAGCCAGCACAACAGACCAGAGCAGGAGAGCCTGGATGCCCTTGCATCCAGGCTGGAGATCTACCCCTGTGGCTCCCTCCAACTGCATCTCCAGCATTCTACCATTTGTCAAGGCACGTTGCTACTGTTCCTGTCGGTTTCAATAAATAACTGTAAGTTATTTTTGTTCAACGTCTGCCTCTGTCTGGTCCCTGCTACTACGGCTGTCACCATCATGGGCACCCTGTCCACCACACAGAGACTCATACTCCAGACACCAAAGGGTTGCCCCAGGGAGAACCGCTATAGCAGCCTCTCCCTCATCATTTCTTGCCAACACCATCCTTCTGGAGACCTGCCAGGCTGTAGGACAGCCCTCCGGTTCCCCATACCAAGCACCATGACACTAGCGTGCCTAGGCTGCCGGGACTGACTGGCAGACAGGCTGTGACAGGGACCGACAGACAGGCCATGGCAGGGACTGACAGACAGGCTGTGGCAGGGACCAACAGACAGGCTGTGACAAGGACCGCTGTGACAGGGACTAAATGACAGGCTGTGACAGGAACTGACTGACAGACAGGTGTCAGGCTTGTGGGTTGTGGATCCACTGGACCACTGCAGACGATGACTCAAGCCACTACCTGGGACCGGAGGTACCTGTGGTACCCGGTTTCACCAGAGCCCGTCGCAAAGCGGGTTAGACAAGCTGCGGCGTGGTACCACCAGGTCGTTCCTCAGGCGTGACTTGTCTGCAGTGGCGGCCAAAGGTTGAGGTACAAGAACGGCAATCAATCTCGTGGTCAAAGTCCAGGCACAGTGTCAGGGCAGGCGGCAGAGATGCAAGGAGGCGGGGATGCGCGCGCCGTGCTGCCGGAGTCGGCGTGGGAACGGGACGGGGTAAGTAAGAAGCCGGGGGACCGGGGCAGTCGTGAAGTGTGACAGGCTGTGACAGGGACTGACTGACAGACAGGCTGTGGCAGGGACTGACAGACAGACTGTGACAGGACAGGCAGACAGGCTGTAACAGGGACTGACAGTCAGTGACAGAATATTTTTATTTCTATTTTGTTATAGCTAAGAGCATTTATTTACTATCCCAGCCAACATCGGGAGCTACAGCTAGTACAGTATATAATTATTTTGGTGGGGTTTGGTGGGGATTGAGGCCAAAACTTGACTTTTGCTATGAGCCCCATGATTTCTTTGTATGTCCCTGACACACGTGATTTTTAATAAAGGTAGTAACAAGTAAAGAAAGGTAGAGAAACCAGTGCACCAACTACTAGAGGATGATAATCGTTAATGTGCATGGAAAGTAAGTCCTGACCATACACCATACAACAATGTAAAAGAAGAAAAGTTATTTGGCACTCCAGCAAAGATGTTTAAAATCAAACTTCTATATTCATGTAATCCAAATGTAAGGACATCTTCTCCATACAATTACTACCCTATTTGAAATAAGATTCTAGTTTCACGTTTTGACGCTCTTATTTATGACCTGGATCATTACACAACATTGGGTACATGCTGCAAAGTTTGTGCCAATAACGGAATAGTCAGTGGCGTAACTAGAAGCTGATGGGCCCCAGTGCAAAGACTGTGCCAGGCCCCCGACTATAATGTATGATTTATAGTAATAGTATTCTCATATGGGAAAGTGATCCCATAAGGGCCCCTAAACCTCTTGGGCCCGGGTGCGACTGCAACCTCTTCACCCCCTCAAGTTACGCCCCTGGAAACAGTAGACAAAGCCTATTACAGTAATTACCAATAAACTGTCATTACCTACTGTAGTTGCAGCTTTAATCTTGTTCTTCACATAGGTAAGACTTGCAGGATTGTCACCCACTAGAATAACACTTAGATGGGGCCTTTTGTTCCCAAGTGATAGCCAGGATTCAACATCTTTCTGGACTTCTTTCCTAATGTCTTTGGCAAGTTCATTTCCTGAGATAACATGTGCTTTGGACCTGTAAAATGTTCTGGAATTTAAAGGGAATATGTCATGGCGATTTGGGACACTATATGAACACACATACAGTATGGGCTGCATATAAAAAAAACACTTCATTATCATATTAACCTAAGTCTGCTGCCTGTGTGGTAGTTCAGATGAGCCAGAGCAGTACACTTCAGCTTTAGTGCCCATGTGCATTACGGCCATTACAACTTATCCAGCTTCATAGCGCGGCACAAACATCAGGAGTGAAGTGGCTCATCGGACTAAACTCTAAGTAACCATAACTGTATATTTCTTCAACCCAGCCACAGGCAGAGATTGTATAGGTATGATATATCAATATATATTTTACATACACTATAGTCTTTAAAACAAAAGAAAAAACCCTCATTTAATTAGAGAAGTGTAAACATTAAAGATGCAGTATCACTTGAATCACTGAAATCATCTAGTGGTGCTAAGAGTAGGATTCCTGATATTCTGATTTTAGAAACCACTTGTATAGAAGTAGTAAAAAGCCAGAAGACCCAAGACTACATTCATGTATCTGTGCAAATGTCTGTTTTACATGGCTGAGATTTATCCCTGTGGCATCCATTTTTCATGGATGCTCATAGTCATAGACTACAGTCTATTGGTCCTTTGTGAATAATATACCAAACCATTAATTGATCTGCTTTTTAACAGATCCAGTAAATGCAATACATTGGATATAGCTGTATGATGTACAGTTTTTCCAGTCATGTAAATAAGGCCTGATTTTAAATTGTTTTATTATTATTATTATTATTATTATTATTACTACTACTACTACTACTACAGTATTTTTCGGACTATTTGCTCTAGGAAGAGCAAATATTTATTGCTCTGTAATTTGAGTTCAAATGTATTTAGACATAAATATTATTATCAATGTGCACCAAAATACTAGATCTGTGTGCCTTGCCAGACTCTCCTCTATGCACCACTATGTAATGCACCTAATATATTATTATACCCAATTGTTAGGTACAAATAACTGATATATCATTTATAATAAGACTCAGGGCAACAAATCTATTAAACAATAGGCACCGTTACAATAGATTTGGTGAATCTTGTGACGATACTGACATAATTTTTTATGTTAAAAGCTTATTAAGAATTGAAAACTTAACAAATGCAAAATAAAGTACTTTTATGAAATATTGTACAAAATGCTAACCAGAGCTTTGCAATGTGAACTGAAAATGAACTGGAGAGACAAAGACTGGAGACTGGAGAACTTAAAATCTGCATACCTTGTATAACTCGGAACACTGATATTATCAGAAAAGTCCTCTAACAATTAGCTGATATAAGACTATTTACATCGACAAGTGTTCAGTTAACCCAAACGTTAATTAAAGGGTTTTTTCTGACCATACAGGAGAGAGGAGAAATAATGGATCGGTGAAGTTGCCCTATAGTGAATAGGACATCCAGGGTCATTTGTCCTATAATATGCTCCTGAAGTATAATAGAAATCAGTGGAGTGTGAAATGAGTTTTATCCTCAGATCATTTATCCTCCATCCTGTGGATAGGGAATAAAAGGATTTATTGAGCAAACCTATTTAATTCTCTATCTGTGTAATGCACAAACATGCTGGATCATTCACAGTGAGAAAGGCTAATAAATGGCTAGTGACTACCAATAAAAGTCCTTAATAGGGTCCTTGAAGATGACAACCAAACAACCCTAATCCTTTTGGTAGGATATCCGTTATTGTATTCTGATGGAGAAATAATGTATTCCTTCTGGAGTCACGATATCTCTCGTTTACCTTCATTTTATCAAATACTACTTTGGAATTTTACAGTAGCATTACATAGAAATACATGGAGAAACAGTGTTATTCATTACAGCAGGTTTGGCTCAAATATCCAATTCTTTTCTGATCAAGCAATTTTCATTAATGACCACAATCATATAGCTGGACTGCTCACATAAATCATGAACCAGAAGGGGGAAGAAGATAAACCTTATCTAGTCTGGGTAGCCGTACAATTTTAATGGTTATTTTCTCACACAACACATATAAACTGACAGCTTACATGTAGTCAAAATACAAAAAGAATTACCGTATATTCCGGCGTATAAGACGACCTGGTGTATAAGACGACCCCCCTACTTTCCTGTTTAAAATATAGAGTTTAAGATATATTCGCCGTATAAGACTACCCCTTTTCCAACGCATACAAAACACCGGTAAAAATATAAAAAAAAACAGATTTGAATTTAACATGGTCCTTTTTTAAATGTAAATTCTTATGACATGCAGGTATATAGCAGGAAAACTGTCGCTCATAAACATAAGGCATACAACAACAACATTACCATCGTCCATTTTACTGTAAATGTTACCATACTGTACCTTAAATTTTTATTTTATTAAATATTCCATGCCATGTACTCAGAAGCAGGAAAAAAATTCCAAATGCAATGAAAATGGTGAAAAAACGCATTTGCGCCATTTTCTTGTGGGCTTGGATATTACGTCTTTCACTGAGCGCCCCAAATGACATGTCTACTTTATTCTTTGGGTCGGTACGATTAAGGGGATACCAAATTTGTATAGGTTTTATAATGTTTTTATACATTTACAAAAATGAAAACCTCCTGTACAAAAATAATTTTTTTGATTTTGCCAAATTCTGGCGCTAATAACTTTTTTATACTTTCTTGTATGGAGCTGTGGGTGGTGTCATTTTTTGCGAAATTTGATAATATTTTCAATGATATCATTTTTAGGACTGTACAACCTTTTGATCACTTTTTATAGATTTTTTTATATTTTTCAAAATGGCAAAAAAGTGCCATTTTCGACTTTGGGCGCTATTTTCCGTTACAGGGTTAAATGCATTGAAAAACCGTTATCATATTTTGATAGATCGGGCATTTTCGGACGCGTCGATACCTAATGTGTTTATGACTTTTACTGTTTATTTATATTTATGTCAGTTCTAGGGAAAGGGGGGTGATTTGAAATTTTAGTTTTTTTTATTATTATTATTTTTTTTTTAACTTTTTTTTATTTTTATTTATACTATTTTTCAGACTCCCTAGGGTACTTTAACCCTAGGTTGTCTGATCGATCCTACCATATACTGCCATACTACAGTATGGCAGTATATGGGGATATTACTCCTCATTCATTACAATGTGCTATCAGCACAATGTAATGAAGGGGTTAAAACGAAATAGCCACGGGTCTTCGGAAGACCCGAGGCTACCATGGAGACGGATCGCCGCCCCCGATGACGTCACAGGGAGCGGCGATCCCAGGTAAGATGGCGCCGCCCATGCGCCGCTATCTTTTTGAGGCTGCCGGCAGCTTTGCCGGCAGCCCACGCTGTGAAAATACCCACGATCGGTGCTAGCCCAGATCGCGGGTGTTACCGGTAAGCCTCTGCTGCAATATGCAGCAAAGACTTACCGGCTATGGAGAGGGCTCAGCGTGTGAGCCCTCTCCATGCACCGGGAGCCGACCGCCGCCGTGAATACACGGCGGGCGGTCGGGATTACCGGCGTATAAGACGACCCCAGAGAAGACAAAAGATTTTTCTGTCTTCAAAAGTCGTCTTATACGCCGGAATATACGGTGTTAAATGCAAGATTTCTAACTATATACAGTGTCCTATTAAACATATGAGCCCTAAAAAAGGTTAAATGACTCCTGTACATGGCTCAGCTTCTGTGCAGTACATACAGAATTATATGTGTCTCCAGCTAGATCCCCCTACCTTGAATTACGTTGTATCCATTGCCTTTTTTTTTATTCTCTTTTTTTATTGAACATTTATATGCGTGTGACACATATCTGTGATGTTTATATGCTGTATGTGTAATGTGTGTATTGTGTATATTTATGCTGGATATGGCACTTTATGTGTGTATATGTGGTGTGTATATGCTCTTTATGTGTGTGAGTATGAGTGAAGAACTGTATGTTTATGTGTATAGGTATATAAATGTGTGTGTATATATGAGTGTAATATGTAAATATTTAAGGGGGCCCCATTCAGAAATCAGCAATGGGGTCCTGCATGTCCTTAAAGGGGTTGGCCACTTATAGCAAACTTTAAAAGTGACTCTGTAAAGTTTGCAGTGAGGAGCCATGGGTCATATGACCTCTTGGACAAGTCTCTGGTGAATGTAGGGGGCTGTGCAGTCATTGCTGTTTGCAACCACTCCAACAACTGATTTTGAAGGGATTATTACAGAAAAGACATGCATACAGTAATGTCAGTACAGCCCCCTCCTTAGGCCGGGTCAGCAGGACAAAGGTCATCACAAGAAGTACTGAGTTCTTCTACCTAAGGGTCACGTGACCCATGGCACCTAACAGCAAGACTCTATTAGGGTTTTTTTACTTACCCTGTTAAAGTTTGCTAAAAGTGGCCAACTGCTTTAAGGCAGAAATAAAATTCAATAATGTAGTGGCCAAAATATTACTAGGTGCAAAAGATGTTAATGTTATGATGTAATTAGAATTTAGGTGGAGGGACACCAAAAGAGAATTCCACACTAACAGGTGACCATTTACGGTCATTCTCCTCCTGTGATGTTTATAATGTGATGATCATAAAAAAGTGCCATTTTTAGGTCTGTGTAAATAGATAAAGAAAAGGTCACATGAAAGTCAAAGTTGCTTACCTCTACCCTGCAAATGAAAAATCATTATCTCCTGTGATATCACAATTCGTATTTAAATAGTGTCTCAAAATGACCTCAGATGACCCTTTAATATAGATGATTATTATTGATTAAAAGATTCCATTTGACTGCAGTAATAGGCTCCAATAGAGCAAAAAATGGAAATTATTCTACAGTTTAATCAAAGATGATAAAACTGGATTGCCAATAGAATTACTTTATCACTAAATATATAATTATTGTGTCTCAGGATTTATTATCCAACTAATGTATACAATTTATTGCTACTAAAAATATCTGAATGTTACTCCCTATGTATGGGCAGCAGACTGACCCAAATATACATTATGTTCGGTTTACCTTCAATTCTGAATAAATGGTAAGTGCTGTTTTATATGTGTTTGTAGGTACCATGCATATGAACACCTACATGGCCTCCATTTATATAGCTACAAAGGGCATTCTACACTTGGTTTAAGTTAATTGTAGTAAACGGAATAAGCTACAAATAGCTATATAATATTCAATAAAACAAAGGAAAGGGTGTAAATGACGAGAGTGCCATATGGAGAGGCTGTGCCTTTTCTACATCTTTGGCTCTGCAGTCATCATTTTAAACTAGTGGAGTGTGAAGGGGAAGCTGCAGCTGCAATAAACATTATAAGCCCTAATCTATGACTGAAAGACAAAGCGATGTAATATAAAAAAAAATGAACAGAAAAAACATGCAAGACAACAGCAAACAAAGTATGTAAAAAATTATATATACGGTACATATAGAATTTATATGGACAAGTCATCTAGAAATATACTGTATAGCATGTTCCATTCTGTGAGGGAATATAGTTTATATAAAATAAATAATGAAGTGATTCTAAATAATCAAAAGCAAAAGTTTGTTGTATTAAATCAAAATATAAACAGGAAAAAAATTATATCAGCTGTAAATTTAGACTAAACAGGAAAAATGTATGTGTTTATTTGGACTAATACAGAAAAAATGACATAGTAAGCTATGCACACAAGTAATATAGCTATTTCTAGGAATATAAATGGATAATCTCCAAAAATAATAGAATTATATGAAAGTTATCTGGATCACCTGCCTTTGTTTCATCTGTAAAAAGCACCTTATATGTATGTGACCAATAAACTCAAAAATGTGCAACTGAATGATAACATATTTTAACATTACAAAGAAACCTTGAACATTGAGAAGTATATAAAAAAATATACAATATACATATATATTACAATATACATAAAAGTAAACTTAACTTCATTATGCAACATAGCAATAGACATTATAATGTATCAGTATATGGGTCATTAAATACTGATATATGCATTCTAGCACTCCCTGAACATGTGATATAGTATATCAAAGGATATTAAATATGCTCTCACCTAAAACAGCTCCTGTCTATGTAGAAGCCCCTTCTCCATTTGGTCATGTTGAATTTTGCAGTTCCATATATTGTCCTCTTAAGGATATAAATGCTGTTTATTATAGAAGCCATTAGCTCAGTGTGCAATAATAGGATACACTGAGGAGAAGAGCATAAATGAGCAAATGATGGTCCAGATTATCACCCCTGCAGCAGCAAAACCCTCATGAGCATCATTTGCAGTACAGTCAATGGTACCTTCAAGGACCCCAGGCTGATGAAGAATGAAGCAATGACTGAATGAAAACTCCACCTCCCTATACCAGGGATTGGATGATGAGTGCACCTGTACAAAGACTAACTGCAGCAATACACATGGACTGATAGAAAGGTGAAACATTTTTATAAAATGTTCTTTTCTAATTATCCATATTACTTAATTATTTAAAAATAATTCATGCTGGTTGTCATCTGCCATTTTTTATTACATTGTTAGCTGAGGGAAATGTTGCAAAAAGAGGTAACAAAAAATAACACTACTTACCAGTCTCATAGAAGAGCAAAGGTTCTCAGAGCAAAGGTCTCTTTGTTTCTGACCTATGTGCATGGACCTGTTCCCTGATATAGTATCTCTGGGGTGGAATGGCCTTACACTGGTTATCCCAATTCTCTAGTCAAGCAAATGGGACATGCTTGGCTAGGCCTTTGAAGGACCATAGCAGCCACATGGTCAGCCTCTATGGTTTGCTCTTGTTACCATCAATAGTTTATCCACATCTTACCTGCATAAAATATTTCCAGTGATCAAACAATCAACAAAAGAGAAGCTGCAAAAGAAGAGAGACAAGACACGCAGCTGGTATATATGGTCTCCCTCCGACATCTCCCCAAATATAAGAAAGGTGTCATGGCATCTGTACCGACATCTTATTTTTCTAGAGAGCAGTACATGCCATGGCAAAAACAGAAATAGTCAGCTCACCTGAAGCTGGTCTCCGGTGTATATCTTGAGCACGGATACTCCATCTTACGAGCACATTCACAATAGAAAAGATACAATCCAGCACCATAATCCATAAGTGGGAAAGCCTTGCTGCTTGTTTGTGTCCGGTTATCCTTCCCTGTCCCATGGCTCACCACTAATAAAGAAGAAACGGATTAAAAAACTTTCAATTCTTTAATTTGAACTTGATAAAAACATAGTACCAGGATACAAAGAACACAGCGAATCAACTCAATCCTACACATTTCATGGCAGGATAAGGGCAGTCTATCCGAAACGCGTAGGCTTGAGTTGATTCACTGTGTTGTCTGTATCCTGGTACTATGTATTTATCAAGTTTTAATTAAAGAATTGGATTTTTTTTATCCATTTCCACTGGTGGATTCTATCTTTTGGAGTTGGATTGTATCTTTTCTACAGTACATTCCATGAGCCATCTAATGTGTATTGAGAAAAGCTCTATTTATTTCTCATGGATTAATCATCAGAGCTTCATCATCTATTCCCAATCAATCTCTCACAGTGTAGAGTAGACGGGTGGGAGAAGTTTGAAGTTTTGAAAAAAAAATAAAAAATTGTCAGACTGTGCCTAATTCAATCAAACCCCTAATAAATTGTCCCACTTAGGTGTTTGAGATGGATATGCGTGTCACTAAGAGCTAAATAGAACGTTCGCAAGTCTCCCTGCAAATTCCTCACAATATGGTACTAGCTGCACTACTAGTGCCAGCAAGCCCAGCCACAAGCAAACAAAAAAAAAATAACAAGGGCTGTTGGGTTCTTGTACACTCACTCCTGCCTAACAGTAAGCTAATATAACACCCTAACGCTATCCCTGCAGCAGCAGCAGCTCTCTCCCTAACGACATCCAGACAGAGAATGACGCGAGCAGCGCGGGCAGGAGCTAGTCTATTCCAGGGTCACCTGATCTGGCCAGCCAACCACTGCTATCGACGTGTAAGGGTACCACGTCATGCTGGGTGGAGTGCAGAGTCTCCTGGCTTGTGATTGGCTCTGTTTCTGGCCGACAAAAATCAAAATGGCGGGCGATGCCATTTTCTCGAGCTGGCGAAGTATTCGTCCGAGCAACGAGCAGTTACGAGTACGCTAATGCTCGAACGAGCATCAAGCTCGGACGAGTGTGTTCGCTCATCTCTAATGCTGAGTCCTCTTCATACAAGGGTGGGGGCTGTTGCATATTGCAGCAAACTCCCACCGCTAATAACTGCGGCCGGTGCTTGACCGATCGCGGCTATTAACCTTTCCGTTGCCGCCGGCAAAGTCGGCCAGTGGCTCATTGTAATGAATGACCTGCAAAAATGCCATATATTGCAATACAGAAGTATTGCAGTATATGGTAGGAACGATCTGACCATCTAGGGTTAATGTACCCTAGATGGTCTAAGAAATAGTGAAAAAAAAAAAGTTTAAAAAATAAAAAAAATTTATAAAATATAAAAAATTAAAATCACCCCCCTTTCCCTAGAACTGATATAAAACATAATAAACAGTAAAAATCACAGACACATTAGGTATCGCCGCGTCCCAAAATGCCCGATCTATCAAAATATAAAAACGGTTATTGACGGCGGTGACCTCCGAGATGGGAAATGGTGCCCAAATGTCCGAAATGCGACTTTTACACCTTTTTACATCACATAAAAGATGGAATAAAAAGTGATCAAAATGTCGCACAGACCTCAAAATGGTAGCAATGAAAACGTCGGCGCATTTTGCAAAAAATGACACCTCACACAGCTCTGTGCGCCAAAGTATGAAAAACGTATTAGCTTCAGAAGATGGCAAAAATTTTCTTTTCTTTTTTGTACACATTTGTTTAATTTATGAAAATGTATTAAAACGCAATAAAACCTGTAAAAATATAGTATCACCGCGATTGTACCGAATCAAAGAATAAAGCTGAGGTATTATTTGGAGGGCACAGTCAAAGTCTTAAAAACTGAGCCCACAAGAACGTGACATTTGGGATTTTTTTTCCAGCTTCGCAGTACACGGCATGTTAAAATAAATAACATTGAGGGAAAGTAAAATTTGATACGCACAAAATAAGCCCTCACACAGGTCTGTACACGTAAAAATGAAAAAGTTATGGATTTTTGAAGGTGGAGAGCGAGAAATGAGCGAAAAAACCCTGCGTCCTTAAGGGGTTAAAATGTGGTGGTGTTCCAACAGTATAAAAGCCAGGGCCCCGTGGTAGCTTTAAAGGAAATCTACCATCAAAATCAAGCATGATAAACCAGGGACACTTATTCATAGATCCAGATACTGTGACTGGTAAACTTATGAGTTACTCAAGAACAACTTTAAGATTATGCTTAGGAGTCTGAAAGGCTACTGGGGTGGCTCCAAGAGCCCCTCCGTGCTGTAGATTCATCAGCTGTTTCCACCTCCCCTTTAAAAACCATCTTGACACTTTCCCCTCCAGCTGCCTGATTTAATCTCACTGCACCACAGTTCGTTTCAGCAAACATTAGGAGCGGGAAGTGCTCCATTGATACTGTAACAGCCCATGGCGCTACAGCACAGAGCCTCTGGGAACAACCCCTGTAGCCTTTTCAGGGTCATTACTAGAATTGTAAAAGTTGATTTTAGCAAATATAAGAAAATAACCACAGTCACAGTCCCTGGAACCATGAGTAAGGTCCCTGGTTTATCCACACTCGATTTCCATGGAAGATTTCAGCCACTCGTTAGAGGAAATAATTATTGTCAAAAGATACATACTTAGCTATTATCCTTTCTGAGTTATCCTTTTGCTTTGATTGTGAGATTGGGTTTAGGTTGAAAAACTACAATTTCCAAAAGCTTTTCTCTGAAGACACCATTTGTATTGGAAAAAAAAAAAATAATAATAATAATGGCCATGTTCATACCTGTCTTCAGCAGATTCATTACACATTTCATTATTAATAGCTAATATTAACCCCTTATCACCGACACTAGTTTTCAGCTCAATGACCAGACTCGATTTTTCAAATCTGACAAGTCTCACGATAATTGGTTATAACTTCGGAACGTTTTAACATATCCGGGTGATTTTGAGAATGTTTTCTCGTGATACATTGTACTTCATGTTAGTTATAAAATTTAAGTGATAAGTTTTGCATTTCGTTCTGAAAAAAAGTGAAAATTTGGCAAAAGTTTGTAAAAATTCTTCATTTTCCAAGTTTGAAATGTTCTGGTTTCCAGACAAGATGTAAAACTACCCAAAAAGTTTGATAATTAACATTTACAGAATATCTGCTTTATGTTGGGATGATATTTTATGCTTCCGGCCATTTTTCTAGGATGTTATGAGGTGCAGAACTTTAGGTGCGATTTTTCTTATTTTCATGAAAATTGCCAAAACTCACATTTTGAGGGACAATTCAGCTTTCAAGTGACTTTGAGAGGCCTAAATAATAGTAAAACCCCATAAATTACCCCACTACAGAAACTTCACCCCTCAACGTATGTAAAACAACTTCTATTAAGTCTATTAACCCTTTAAGTGTTTCACATGGGTTAAAAAATATGGACCTGCGATTTAGAAACTATAGAATTTTTTTGGAACATACATAGATTTAGGCCAAAACTGAAATTTTCAGAATAAATTAAATGATGAAACGCACGCAACGCTTGATGCCCAATTCCTCCCGAGTGTACTGATACCCCATATAGAATGAATGGAGGCGCCATTCACAGCAGATTTGTATTGTCACATTGTACGACCTATAAATTTTTATTTTTTTTGGTAATGCGAACATATGAGGCTTATTCTTTATGGGATGAGATACAATGTATAAATAACTTATTTTGGGAGTCTAAAGCTTATTCTTGAGATTTTATTAACTATTTCAAGGAGGACACAAACAAAATCATCAATTTTTATTTTGGATTGTTAGCATTTTTTTTTCCCCGCTCACCGTAACATAAAAATAATATTTTATCTTTATTCTCTGGTTCACTACGATTGCGGTGTTACCTCATTTATATAGTTTTCTTATTTTTGCTTAATTTTCCTGAGCAAAACCAATATTGGAGAAAATCGCATTGTTTTTACTATTGACAAATTTTTAGGGCCATAACTTCTGTATTTTTCTGTTGTCAGACCTGGTTGAGGGCTTATTTTTTGCGAAAAGAGTTGTTTTTTTCAGTCGTATCATATTAGGTACCGTAACTTTTTTTGATCACTTTTTAGAACATTTTTTGTGATGGTGTTTGATGAAAAATTGTATATTATGGGAAGTTTTCCGAGTTTTTTTTTTACGTAGTTCACCGAGCGGGTTCAATATTGATTTAGATTTATTGTACAGATTAATACGGACGTGGTGATACCAAATATGTATGTGTTTTTGTGTTTTATTTACTGTATATGCATTTTATGTGTTACTGGGGAGATTATGGGACTTTTATTTTATTTATTTATTTAATTATATTATAAAAAGTTTTAATTTTTTTTTTTAAACTTTTTTACATTTTCTACTTCTTGGCTTGAATAAGCGATCATCCGATCGCTTATTCAAGCCTTTACACTGCAATACACTTGTATTGCAGTGTATAGTGTAAGTAACTGAGCATGCCGCGCATGCTCAGTTACTTACAGCCGGGTCCTGCCAGGAAGGCAGGACCCGGTGAGAAGAGGAGCCGACAGCCTCGGGTCACTCGTCGGGACCCGGGGCAGCGGCAGGAGAGATCGGATCCCCCGGTAAGCACACCGGGGGGGTCCGATCCACGGGGGACACATGCTTGACCGCGGCGTGTAAGGGGTTAAACACCAGGGATCGGAGTTTTTCCGATCCTGGGTGTTAATGCAGGGTCTGGGCTGTGATATCACAGCCCGACACCGGCACTATACTGACCCGATGTCCCGAAATCTTCTTCTGACGCGGCGCCGTAGAAAGGCGTCGCGTCAGAAGAAGTACCCTTAATGACCGCCGTAGATTCCCGATAGGGCGGTCATTAAGGGGTTAAAGGAGTACATTACAGCACATTAATGTTATTCTTTTTAGGCTAAAGAGTTATGCAATTATCCAATGTACTTTCTGTATCAATTTTCTAGAGCTCTGCTTGCTGTGATTCTATGTAAAAGAATCTATGTTTACTCCCAGTGGACAGGAATCTGACCATGTCACACAGGTGCACGTTCTGATTGGAGTAAACATAGAAGCTTTCCATAGAATGGCACGAAGCAGAGATCTAGAAAACTGTAAGGAATTGATAAAGAAAGTATATTGGAAACCTGTATAACTTTTTATCATGAAAACAATAAAAATTTCCTGATATGGGAACACCCCTTTAACCCCTTAAGGACGCAGCCATTTTGCAGCTTAAGGCTCAGTCCCATTTTTTGGATTCTGACCTGCGTCTCTTTATATGGTTATAACTTTTGAACACTTTTACTTATCAAAGCAATTCTGAGATTGTTTTTTTCCCCACATGTTGTACTTCATTTTAGTGGTAATTTTTAGCTTATAAGTTTTGCGTTTATTTACAAAAACAAAAGAAAAAATTATGAATTTTTTTGAAAAATTTGCCATTTTCGAAATTCTAAATCATCGCATTTTCAGGCAGATAGATTTACCACCTAAATAAGTTGCTGAATAACATTTCCCATATGTCTGCTTTACATTTTCATAATTTTTTAAATGTCTGGATAATTTATTTTGACGACACGCGGCTAACAAATAGATTATCCCTTTTCTGTATTTTCAGAATTTACTATTTTGGGGATAAATACTGTTTGAAATTAAATTTTACATATTTATTATTAAAACCACCCTATATAATCAACCGATATTCAAATCTGCAACCCTCAAGCTATCAGAAGCAGCTTTTAGGAAGATTGTTAACCCCTTGAGATCTTCATAGTAATTGAATCAAAATGGAGGTGAAATTTAGAATGGTTAAATTCTGTCAGCTATACCTTCATTAAGCCCTAAAATTTACACATTTCCAAAAGATAAAAATAGATAACCCACCATACAATTTGTACTGCAGTTTGTTCTACAATTTGTTCTGTATAGCCTAATCATGTTATCTTTATTCTATGGGTCGATACGATTACGGGTATACCAGACATGAATATTTTTTCTTAGGGTTTTATTTGGCAAATTTAGTAAAACATAATGTGGGGAAAAATCTATCATTTGTGCATCGCCGTCTTCCAAGTGGCATAACATTGTTACGTTTTTTGGCTACAGAGCTGGTTGATGGCTTGTTTTTTGTGGGACATGTTGTACTTTGCAACAGTATCATTCTGGAGTACATATGTTTTGTTGATTACTTTTTATTGCATTTTTAGTGGGATTCAATAGGTAAGAATCATAATTTTTGGCGGGTTTTTAAAGTTGTTTTTTTTAGGCGTTCATCGTAGGGATTCAATAGTTATTTAGTTTTATTCTACAGATTGTTACGGACGCGGTGATACTATATATGTGGGGTTTGTGTTAGGATTTAGACTTTTTTGAGCGTTCTATGTCTCTTTATATGTTTTGGGGCTTATGGGCATTTTTAGTGATTTAAAAAGTAATTTTTTAAAAAAAAAAACATTTTTTTTACATTTTTTACTTGATCCACCATGGGACATGAATAAGCAATCATCTGATTGCTTGTTCATGGTAATATTCTGCAATACTTATGTATTGCAGCGTATTAGCAATGTCAGCCTATGCACATGCATAGGCTTACACTTTGCCTTTAAGATGACAAGACCTTGGTGGTGGTTTAGAATTGGAGCGAATGGCACTTCTTCAGATTAAAGGGGTTTTCCAACAAAAGAAAATTCTCACATATCTAATCCATAATGATGTTAACACAATAAAGATTTAACCCCTTACTTTACCACATTACACTGAGCAGCCAGAAGAGTGATAGTAGCTAAAACAGCAATAACACAGAGTAAAGTCTCAGGGTGTGGGCGGGGCCTCTAAGCAGTCACATAACTGTATTATCCATCTTGTTTTGTGGGCTGATAATGTGGTTACATTATCAGGGTACAAGGTGTGAAAATGTATACACTTTCATTTGGCTTCTGACATTGTACTAACACACTGACACAGAGAGATCAGACAGATCAGAGATGCACGAGATCCATTAGATGCCTTTAACAGTCAGCTCGGCTACATCAAGTTTGCAGCTTCTCTCTCCTCACAAGTGAATTAGTGAATGTGCCAGTGATCTCCAGTGCTAGGACTGCAGGGGGCTGAAATCTCATCTGCACGATCTCACACAAAAATCAAGATGGCCACCACCCGACCCAAAGTCTGAAGTTACAAGGTCAGATCTAGGGGCAACTGAAATTGTGTACAGCAAGACTGATAGACAGGTTGGATTATATCTGTGAAATGCTGGATTTCTGTTAATAACAGTGAATTAGAATGTTTTATTTTGATGTGCTGAGTACATATAAGAAACTTGTCTAAGTGGCAATACCCCTTTAAGTGACTGCAATTTTTTTGCAATTCATTTATGCACATACAGCCATGTATCATGATGCCAGGGTAGCAGGATTTTGGTGAAAACTGGACACAACTAAAATGTTTATTAACAGAGGAGTACAACATGCAAAGATTGGTTAACACTGGAGTAAAAGATGAAAGAACAACAAAACAAGAAAAACGTCAATAGCCTTACACACTGAATCAGGGAGATCAGTCATGCTGTAGACATCAGTAGTTTATTGTCAAATGTTTTAGTTTCAACACATTCAAAATATGGAAACTGAAGTAAAAATACTATCCAAAAGGACTATAGATTCTACTGGCATAATGTCTAACACATTACAGCAATAAAGATGGAAAAGAAATATATATTAACCACTGCTTCTACAGCTAGGTCCTACTACGCCAATTGTGCTGAAACAGAAGTGCAACGATGATAGGTTACTACAATAAACCAACTGCCCAACACGATGAAAGGGGAAATGCGGCCATGTTGGATGAGGTACACTTACTGAAAGATTAAGACAAAAAAAAACACTTATATGTACACAGTAAAGTAGGTGAATAGTCACCAAGTAAACATTTCAGATGTATAAGGTTTATTCAAGGTATTCAAATATGAAGCAGACTTGAAAGCTTAATGGCTCTGATGCTCCTCTAGTACGGTAGGTTATATCCCGTTCCATTTGCCATTAGACAGTTCTTGTTGTGACACGGGTTAAACATTCAAAAGGAAAAAAAAAACTAAACCAAAAAAAACACAACACAGGAATAAGAATGGAGAAAAAACAAAAAGAACAAAATAGAATAGAACCGCTGGCAAAACTTCTCCACGGATACATTGGAATGACAAGAAAAACCAGTCCAAGCTTTGCTGTATACTAGGGAATTCAAGTACAATACTTCCAGGTAACAGATTGCAAATGTAAAACTTTTATAAACACAAAATATATATATGCATATATAAAATTATAACCATGAGAAATCTGTGTCCCAGAAATGTATGAAATAGTGCAAGACTTGCCATCAAAAACAGAAGACCTCACGTGATAAAAGAAAACGGGAGGGTAAAAAAAACAAAACAAAACTGACATATGCAAGAGTCTGATTCTGCCTAGTGGACTGGAGAAATACTTTGTGCACAATCATTAGAGGCTCAGCAAACAGTTGCATAAGTCAAAAGCAGCATGTTACTCCATGTGCATTTTACTGGTACGGATGTTCAATGCTTCCTGCGCTTCTAGAGGCAGCTGTAAGTGTTCACACTTTCACCTTCAAAGTCATCAACAAATGCGACTACGACAGGCTGGTATCTTCTGCTACATTGGTCAGTTCATGGAATGTACGGGTATAGGCAGGCGGCTGTTACAAAAACTTTACAATCCTGCACTTTCGGCTTTAAGACGTGTGCATCAAATATTAAAGGAGCAAAGGGGAAAAATGACAACGGAATTTTAGGACAGTTTTTTTCAAAAATTGTGCAAAGGGAAAAAAAAAAAGTGGTGAAAAAAATTTAAAAAAAACAATCGTTTAGAAAATGACCCTGTATTAGAATATAAAGTGCATACACTTAGAGCTGCTTTACGGTTATAGGAGCGGACGTCATTCCTCTGCTTCCAAGTCCAATAGTATATGAAGCGGTTAACAGAAGAGTTCAACTGGACACTTGCAGGGCACCATTTTACAGATTATCCACTTTAGATGCACTTCTGGGAGTTTAGGGCTTCAAACACAGAGACCTGACCATTAGTCCTTCTTACACATACTGTAGCCCCCACTATTGGTAACTGTATACCAATGGTAGCTATGGTGTGATCGACACACAAAGCAAAGGGAAAAAAAAAAAAAAAAAAATCTACTGATGTACACATACTGCAGTTTGGTTAGGCAGATTCTTGAATGTACTGAAGCAGTTTGGCTTTGCAGCACAGTAAATCATTCACTGTACAAAATCACCAGCAAGGACTGGAATGATGTATTCATAGAAGGCACCATCATGCTTATTACATTACCAGAGAACTAAATACAATTGAGTACACTTTGTTATGTCGTCTCACTGTACAAAGCTGAAAAGGGGAAAAAAAAAAGGGGGGGGGGCCTTGTCATGGCAGGCTGGAGCCACGGGAACAGCCTGCCATCTTATAGCACGCATGGGCAAGTGCCAGAACCTGTAGTCATGAAACATCTCTGACTACTTCTGATCACACCCTCTGAAGTCTGGTTAGTGTAAAATTCACAATTAAATGAAACTCCAGAGGACTAACTTTTGATATGCACAGTGCAGGTTCTTGGTGGCGACAGGCCAAATACCATAACTTGAATCTGACTCTGTGTTCGTAGTAGAAGCTCTTTTGTGGGTCTGGAGGGTAATTAACCGTTAGATCCTTCATTGACACAGGTAACTAAGGGGGCAGATGGGAAGGAGAGACACCCTGCACTACATTTGTTTCCAAAAAAGAAACCATAATACTTGCAAAGTGCAACAGAACTCTAATAGGACATGGGCCTCGAGTGTCCTTGGAAATATTTGCAGTGCTAATTGTCATCTCAGTCACCAAATTGGGTGAAGAAATTAACATTTGAAAGTTTGTTGAAAAACGGCAAAAAAAAAATAAGAATCTTCATCTCAATTGAAAACTGCAAACAAAAAGATGTTTCCACATCAAAGAACTTATGGGGGGAGGGGAGAAAGTGTAGGGGAAAAAAAAAAGGCTGTGTCACATTCCAAAGCTAAAAATTAACAAGAATGCAAACACGACGAACAATGTACCACTGTAGGTTGGACTTTGTTAATGACTGATTTTCAGCGACGTTGGCCAGTGAAACGGCCTTCCATGGGTGCTGTTCCTCTCCCTGTATTCAGCTTTTGTGCCATCCCACCTCGAAGAGGAGGCCCTCTGTTATCTCTATCGCGCATCATTCCTCCACCAATGATTCCGCGTGGGCCCCCTCCACCACGATCATTGCGACGTACATCTCTGCGGTCATCTACACCTCGGGTTTCTCTTTCACGGGCTGCCCTGGTTTTCTTCTCTTCAACATTCAGACGCACTTCACCCCGGAACATAATTGGCTAGAAAAAGTAAATAAGAGGGGTAAATTGTAGTTTACACATATGGAAGAAAAGGTCTTCTCTGCTACAGTCTACAAATGTCAAAGGCTCAGTCTGAAGGAAAGGAAAGTTGTAGGATAGAGATTAACACCTTCTTGACCGAGGACGAACTATATCGTCCTCGTGCTGCGAAGGGTGCATGGAGAGAGCTTGCAAACTGAGCTCTCTCCATACACAGCGGGTGACGGCTGTATAACACAGCTGACACCCGTCTGTTACTGCTGCGGTCAGTGCTGGCACCGATCGCGGCAGTTCAAATCTGACCACGGCACCCAAGTTACCTTTACATGGGCACCGCCATCTTAAATGGCCGATCGCTGCCCCCTGTGACGTCATGGGAGGGCGGCGATCAGTTGGCATGGCAGCCTACAGTCTCATTGAGACTCATAGGCTTCCTATGTGCAATGATCTCTAATAGCCAGCAGATGGCAGGCTATTAAAAATCATATTTGTAGCAAAAATTTAAAACAGAGAATGTACAGGGGTGACTATACAATTAATTATAGAACCTGTACAGATAGTTGCACCAACGAGTAGGTGCCCCACATATTATTGAAATCTACATAACCTATGGTACCCCTCAGAAGGAGGGGAAAGATATGAGGCAAAAATAGAGTCAAAAAGGTTATAAAAGTAACAAAATTTTATTATGCTCATGCCTTAGGCATGAGCATTGCTATGCCATTACAAATGTGCATGAGATTATGCCATCATTAGACTTGCATTTTATGCACACCAGCCCATTTAAATGGTTCAACCCTTTGTGCAATTTGCTGTGTCCGGGTATGACTGCATATCTTTTCCCCTCCTTCTGAGGGGTACCATATGTTATATTAAATAATATATGATATAATATTATATAATAATATTATATATACTGCAATACAGGACCCTTACCAATCGGAAAAAAAAAATTGTAAAAAAATTTAAAAGTTTAAATCACCCCCCCCCCCTTCTCTAAATCACATGTAAAAGCAAATAAACAGTAATAATCATAAACATGTTTGGTATCATCATGTCCCAAAATGTCCGATCAAAATATAATAACAAATTTTTTCCTGGCGTTTAACACCGTAACGGGAAATAGCGCCTAAAGTCGAAATACATTAAAAAAAAAAAAAAAAAAAAAAAAGATTTGCTTATTTTATCTTAACAGTTCACCTATTAGAAACAATCATGCAATTCTTCTGAAAAGTGTCCCATAGTTGAGATAAATCACATCAAGAATGTACACTGGAGAAAATACACTTAAAACATTCCAACCCCAAAAATAAGCTCTAGAATGATTTTTCATCATTTTGGAGTTGAAATGGGCACACTTCAAATTGTTATACCTTCTGAACCATGACACCTTGAAACACAGGGAAGAATTCTTAACCATAAATAATTAGCAAAATATTTTTTATTATGTATACATACTTTTGCAAGCAAAATCCGTTGAACGGGCTCAGAATCATCGAACACAACAAAACCAAAATTGGGAAGTTTCCCTCCAACACCTTTGGTATTAATGCGGAGTTCCATTACATTTCCATAACCTGTAAAAGATCAATTATATTGTGTTCAAGACAGTTAAAAAAAAAAAAAAAAAGAAGAAGAAGTGGGCTGAAGCTAAAAACTGCATTCTACACGAATAAAACAAATAAATGCATTAATCTCTAAAATAATGTTGCAGGCTAGTGGCATCAGTAAGAGCCATAATCCAATACTTGGTACACAACCAGATTCTGCGACACCGTTCTACCTGCATTAAGGCTCATCCACACATCAGTTCCATTTGTGATTTCCAAAGATAGCATACTGACCGCTATGTGTATGATTAAACTGCTGTGCTAGATCAGGAGGCACTGGCCTAGGCTACAGGTAATGCAAAAGGCCAGGGAAGGAGTGCCACACATTGGCCAACGCCACTTTCACATAGAATAATGGGGTAAATATTAGCATTCCCCCCCCCCCCCCACATTCGATGAACCAGTCTCCAATAGAAGTCAACTGAAGAACTGACGATACTTTTGTACAGATGGCTGCATGGAGGAAAAAAAAAAAAAAAAACAGATGCAGATGTGTGAATAAACCTTTAGATTGCAGTAGACAGAGTGTTCGGTCACACGCTCTGCAATTAAAATTTGCTTTGCAACGTTAGTATAAATTCCTCTTTAAAATAACTTAAAGATACTCACTCATAAAAAATTCCTTCAGTTCACTTTCATCAATATCATGAGGTAAGTTCCCAACAAAGAGTTGGTGACTGTCAGGATAGCGGAACATGCGTCTGTTATCGGTCTCCCCCTGTTCTGTGTCACCTCGACCTGTTAAGCAAGATGACTTGATCACTACCACCATTACATTTAATGGTTTTCCCATATTAAACACGGCAGATTAACCGGCTTAATTCCCCAAACTGAAGTCTAATTTCAGGCAGAAGCTGAAAACTCAGTTTTATATTGACCCTTATTTTAATAGAAGAGAACACATCCAGTGCCAAAATTATAGCATAAGTCTTAGAAGAACATTTGCTACATGGTTATATCTTGCTATGGTATATACCGCTTTTAACAATTACCTGATCTTGGGCCCCTTGGCTGAAATACTGGGCGCTCTCTTGGACGCTGTTCCCGTGTACGAAGTGGCTGGACTTGAGTTTCAGGTTTACTTTCAGCACGTGTCTGCATATAACCAAAAGATGAAAAGTTCTGTTAGTTGCGCAAGTTAACAGCAAGATGCAGGTGACCCAAATCATCTGATAAACGCAGGAATACCATGTACCATCAACAATGGAAATAGAACTTTAAAGTAGAAGTTCACATTTTTTCCATACTTCCTCTCTATAAATTGTAGGTATGTAAAAAAATTCAAGCAATTATGACTATGCCAATGGGAAAGTCTGTTAAACATTGAAGTCTATAGAACAGATAACCTACAAAACCAAACCACAGATCAATTACCTGTGAGGCAGCAGCTTTAATTACATGGGGTGGAATTCCCGATGATGGGACAGTCCCACTGGGAGGCAGGTTTTTACTGGTCACTGATGCCCACGAAAAAGCCTACAGAAACGATGAATGCTAAAGCTTAGAAAACTGTACACCAAATTCTATATGGATCAGTGACAAAAAAAAAAACAAAAAACATATTTTGGGCAAAACTAAAACAAAATCTGTAATTACTGCATTAAAACTCTCCACAGGGAAAAAAAAAAAAAAGAAAAAAAAAATTGATGACCAAAGAAACTACTTACCTAAGTAAATCCAGGAGGTAGATTCCCAATGGCAGCTTCATCCAGGAATCAAGATAGGTCTCCTTGTGCATCTGCGATGTTGGGGAAGCTAGCAGCGCAACTCCACTTGTGCAGTAGCTCCCATTCCCCCACCACTTTCAGGGCACAGCAGAAGGCAATGTGCATGCATGGGTCCAAGTCAGCAGGTTTCCCCAATATCGAGGATGGGCAAGGAGGCATCTCTGCCGAGCTACTTTAGGCGTGTAACTGGCAGTAATAGGCATAAAAGCATGTTTTTTTTGTTTGTTTAAACAGCAAAGGAAGCCTACCAGGACAAATAAAAACACTTTGTGGAGGACGCTGCCATGGAGAATCTACCACTGGATCTACTTTGGTAAGAAAGTTCCACATGGTAGATTTCCTTTAAGCGAGATCTACCCAGGAACAAGGATGAAGAATATTAGCCTCCCTGCCAAACAGAATGTAGAAACTCTGCATTTTTTTCAGTCCTATATAGAAAACTGTAGTAGCATCGAGAGTGCTGTGAAAAACATCTGATTTACATTCCTAATAAGGCAAAAGGTTTCTTCTTCTGACTGCCTGCGGTTTGTTCTTCTGTTTGGAGCTTGCTACTCAAGTCCGCAGAACTGGGTGGATCCACACTTTCAATGTGAAATTTCCTTTCAACATAGCAATTGTGAATATGTATTAAGATTCAAAGAAGAACAAACTGGATTTTAGTTTCTTCAGCTTATTACTTTTGTGAAGCCTGGATAAAGTGGACCATTTAAGGACATACAATATTAAGTGTTCCTTATTTTGGTTAATCATGTGAATAGGACACTTGATTAGCAAGTGTCTAGCTACTAGGATGTTGTCCACCCATGTGGAGGAAGTGTTAAATCTAGGCCACCATTAAAAAGCAGGGCAGAATAATCTATTAAACTTAGGTCTCATGCAATATGGAAGGCAAACATGGGAAAGTGATCCCTGTTCTAAACCCGTTTCAGCCGGGAGGGGAGCTGCGGATGCACACGGCTCAAGCAATACATCTACATAGGAAATGAGCAGCAGCTAAGCAAAGCAGGGTAGGAATAGGACCTGCTCTATAATTTAAGGTGTGGCTGCACAACACAGTCAAGGTGCAGTGAGATAGGATGCTTCACTGCAGTGTCCATGCAATGGAATTATGAATTAGCAGCAGTTTTTGCTGCTATCTAATGGCCCCCAAAAGCAGTGGTGTGCATGAGGCCTTAGGGCCAGTTTCAGCCAACAATAATTACTTTCATCATGAAGTCAGAGTCACTGGGATAGGAAGCACACAATGACAACAAATATACTCATCTTAAAGAGAAAAAAAAAAAAAAAAAAAAAAGGAAAGTACAAACTGGTAAGACAACCTTAGGGGGCTCTTGTGGGAGAGCAACAGGCTCAGTGGGAGGTGGGGTCGGAGATTTCTCTTCAAGTTCCTCTATATTCTTTTCTTCTTGCTCAGGTTTTATCTCCTCATTCTTCACTTCTGGTTCTAGCTCTGGCTCAGGCTCAATGATCGGTTCTTCCAAGGACTCTTCTACTCCATTGCTGAGATGCAAAAACAAAAAGAAAATTTTAGGACAAGGGGGAAAAAAAACAAACAAAAAAAAAAAAAACACGAGGTGCGAGAGATTAATCAAAAATGTATAAACTGATTATGCCAAATCATTATTATATTAACCTGTTCAAACCAAAAATAGTAAATTGGTTAAGAGTGGTAGAAATGCCAACTGCTGTCTCGTTAACTTTAAGAGCTCCAATAAAAGTGAATGGAAAGTGCCAGTTATAAATCCAAAACACAGGGGTGAGGGGTAATATGAAATGGGAACAAATATTTTTTGCCACATTTATGTCTAATGGGAACACCCCTTTAAGATCATTAATTCAAGGTTTTTAAGCAATTATAGAATGGATCTAGACAGGCCATAAACATGAAAATGGCAGACTTACGAAACTGGGTGGATATCATAATATGTGCTACTTGTATTCTCTTGCACTGGTTCAGGAGATGGCTGTCTCTCCTCTTGTTCTTCTTCCACTTCCTCTTCAGATTCTGTTCAATAGAATAAAAATTGTATGTTAATATTTAATGCCTCATACGAAAAAAAAAAAAAAAATAGTTTAAAGACGACCTGTCACAATCTGACTTATACAGAGATTAGCATATCATTCTGTAGTGGCTGCAACACAGATTCATGGGCACTTTCTGAATTTTCTTTCTAGCCCTCACGGTTGTGGAGATATCCGTCCTGGTATCTGACTATTGTAACCGATGTTCTGGAGGAGCTGCCACTGGAGGCGTGTGCCAAATGTCTCTCATACTGTCCAATCAGCAGCAGGCATTGTCAGGAAAGCTACTATGAACAGTATTGAGCTGCAATTTCTCTATGCTCATAGCGGTTGCATTCACACCCATTCCGCAAACAAAATGCAGTGTTACTCCAAAAGCAATGTTAACTTAAAGGGGTATTCTCGTCTGGACATTCACATTTAGTTTCATTAATCTTCCATGTATAAACATTTCTTCAATTGGATGTTGTTAAAAAAAATGTTCCTGTGTGAAGATAATTTCACATAAATGTAGCCATATTGACCCTTAGAAACGAGATAGCTTCCTCGGTTACGACCACCTTACACTTTAGCAGCAGTGGCCAGACATGTGCTATTGAGTCCTGCCTGACCTCTTGGATTAAGCGATCATTACCACAGGACGGCAGTGGGACATGCAGTAACTCCTGGACATTTCATATACAAAACACCCTTTGTGTCTTTGTGCAATCCCTCCAGCAGAGGTGGCCGTATATATGACTACATTTATGGGAAATTATCTTCACACAGGAACATTATTTTAATAACATCTAATTGAAGAAATGTTTATATATGGCAGATTTATCAAACTGCACAGACGAGAATACCCCTTTAAACGTGATGTAAATGTATTAACATTTCATTTGCGCAATCATAACATTTTCACTTACATCTCATTTGCCGCCCCAGATACTGGGATGAATATCTCTAACAGTGGGGACTAGAAAGAATCCCTACAGAATGGTGTGCTAATCTTCACACGTCTGAGGTGGTGAAGGGTCCTATTTAATAGCCAATTGTATTGTGACAAGATAATAGGTTAATTTATGAATCTATGCAGAATAAAAAGAGCACAAAAAAAAAACATATAAATCTCCCAATTATGTCCCCATTAGCCATTAACTTGCCTTCATCCATTTCTGCTTCAGAATCACCAAACACTTCATCCTCATAGCGAAAGATGTCATTGTGAACGTAGAATTTATTTGGTACAGATCCCTACAAAAACATAAAAAGTAGGTCTGAGCTTAAACACAAAACCCCAAATTAGAACGCTACCATCATACATTAACACACAGGTATAGAAAGAAACATTCTGCAGGACAAACACACTTGAAGGGTATTCACTACTTGACACAAGATTATGTTCAAGTCCAAAGCCGACTGAAGAGATGTACATGTTAAAAAGGTTTCCAAGAACACTAGGGGAATTAACATAGTAACTTGCCTGATCCAGACACTGCCTGGGGTTTTCGTTACATGTCTATAATATTGACTCACAGGTAGTCTCTTCAGGTTTTTTGTCATACAATACTTCCTATGCTGCAGTGGTAACCTCTAATAACTACAACGTAGCAAACAAGACACTGAATTCTACAGTTTGTGTAAAGTTCAGAAATACAAAGACTGCTTTTCATGCACATTTTTGAGGTTTATGCATAAACTTGATTGGACAACTATTTTGGGTTGGTTTAGAGCCGAATGAAGTGGGTGAGACACTTACTTCTGGAGCAAGGACAAAGGTTTGCATGAATTTTCTCATTGGTTGACCATTGTTGGAAAGTTCCCCCATAACTTGAACAACTACTCCATCACTCAACGTAGCATGTGCATCAACATGACGGATCTTGGTGCGGCATTCACTGAACTGCAGGGACATCACCTTCTTGTGTATTTCCTAAATTCACAGCACAATAAAACAAAAAGGCAATAACTACTACATTAAAACATTTATTACAGCTTTACTTTATAGAAAGAAAAAAGGTTAAACACGGTTTGATACTACAGCTATCCTTCTCAGAACACATCTTTGCAAAATTCTCTGTATATACTGCAACATAATATATACCCTGTGTATGTGTATATAGCCTGTGTATGGCGACATTGTATCCCAATTATCATATTCACTTTCTTTTTTATAAAATGTTTTGTGTTGGGGCCTTTTGGGACATTTTACTAATTTAATTACTATTTTTTAGCTTATTTTAAGCTACTGTAATGCTGCATGAACAAGTTATCATCTATTCATACTAATGCACTGCAATAACCATGTATTGCAGTGCATTAGGAATGTCAGCCTATGCACTTGGATAGACTGACAGGCAGACTGTTCGTTCCAGTCAGGGGCTGGATTGAGCAGGCACATGCCAAGGACAGACCCAGGACCTTCATTAGGTCCCCCGCTGTCCAGAGCAGACAGCAGTCCACAATGGCATTGGGAGGTGCTGATAGTACAGGGAGAATTGACTGCGGGATTGAACAGGTTAAACAGTGTTTTAAACAACTGTTAGTGCAGGGGCCTGCTGTCAAATGATAGCTGGACATTGCCCTTACCCGCACCGGGGACCCGTGTACATCTTGGGCTAGGGTGATGGAGAAACCAGACCGCCTAGCCTAAAGCCCCTTAGTTATCAGAGAAATTTGTATGGGTGGTCACTAAGGGGTTTAACTTCCACAAATGAAGAAAAATAGAGGCAAACCAAAACGTATAGTAAACAAGGAAAGACATGTGCCTTCAGTGACTTTAAAAACACTTTTGTAAAATTCCGTCTTGTAATGGAATCAAAGCACACTGGGGCGGCCCGCAACAGATTGCATATGGGTTGCTATGGGTTTTGTTTTTTTGTTTTTTTTAACTAGCCAAATGCATGCGTTTAATCACTTTCACAGCTGCTTACACTTGCAGAAATGAAGAAAAACAGATTTAAACCAGTGAAATGCATGGTAAACATACAAAAACCCATGCTTTTTCAGTGCATTTACAAACAGTCCAAGAATGCAACATGTGACAGCACCCTTGTGTCAAGTTCACACGGTGCATTGCGTTTTTTGCTGCATTTCAAAGGCTTCAGCCTTTATCTCATGCCAAGTTTACATTGCGTTTTAGCAAATGCAGTGGAAATGCAATGTAACCTCAGCATGTGATCACGGTTCAAGCCTTTGGAATGCATTGAAAATGCAACAAAAAATGTGACGCAACACATCATGTAAACGCGGCTCCATAGAGCTACCCAAAAGATGACAGTTTCTGGACTCAAATGTTCAATAGTGACAGGACTCCCAATTTAGCAATCACTGAGGATTCCAGCCACAAGACCCTCCCACCAGTCAGTGTTATCCACTATTCTGTGGAAAGACAATATCGACAACTATTTAGCACACTTCCTTTTTATTGGCGACAACACGACTCTTTTAGTTTCACAACAGAGAAAATTCACCAGGAATAGACAGTTCCCTCTGTGTGCAAATACGACCTTCTCATTATCTCGACAGCATTCTCTGTATGAAACAACCCTATAGAAGGAGATTTATCAGAAGTGTCTGAGAAGAACTGTTTGTTTATGGCCATGTCTGCTTCTTTTGGCACCAGAGAGCCCAGCCTGCCATTGCAACAGTGTTTTTATCTGCACCTTTCATGTTTATTGGAGAGTGAATGAAGATCTAATCTCCTGTAGACTCCAATTCTCTGTCCATCCACCTTTTTTCCCCACACCTGGCAGTAGTCATTAATTTGTCTTGGATGTATAAATATTAGACTTAAGATCTTACTAGACCTTGAGACCTGAGGTGCATTATCCTAAATGCAGAGAATAAGTACACTGAAATATACCTGCATTAAACCCGAAGTGAACTTAGGTACTAATCCATTACCGATTCAAAATGCTACTTCTGGCAAGAACAATCATGATTTCTCTATTCTTACATCACAGCTATTGCACCAATATTCTCACTGGTGATATCTCTCTCTAAAATCTTTAGTTTGTCCCTCATATTCCAAATGTAACCAAATAACCCATCTGTTCAGAATCTACAACATGTAATAACTGCTCTGCTCACTCACCCTGTGTCTCCATCTCCCCTCCTATATGCACTCTTGTTGTAATGCATGTGATCCCCTTACTGAATGTACAATGGTATGGAATATAATAATATTAATTTGTTCTAGTTGCTCATGGCAACCAGAGGTTAGTTATCATTTTCCCATGAAAAGAAGTGTAACCGCAAAGAGCTGAGAATTCTATCATTCTTTAGCAATAGTTAAGGACATACCGCCTGACCATACACGGCTTCTTGAGGCTTTCCACTCGCATCCAATCCTCCATGCACATAAGAAGAGTTTCTTCCATAGAACCTGTTTAAAAGACAAATGTAAATTTTACATACACAAGTTATCGTGGACCAGTGGCTTGGGCTCAGCTACTGAAGCTCTCACACTTATGTTCATGGAATTCAGTACTGAGGCTAGGTCACCAATATAAAATGTAGGACTATCCCTTTAAAGTTATCCACCATAACATGCAGGCATTACATAATTTTCTGAAGACCAGCATCAAATGCCCACAAAACCAAAAATGTAATAAAACAAGATGGTCTACCTGTGCAAAAAGTCTGGCGCTTTATTCAGGAGGGTGTAGTATTGTCTAACAAACTCCCGCCCTACAAGCAGGGGACTTGGCTTCTCCATCACCATTTCTTTGGTACAGGAAAGGATATACTAAAATGAACAAAAACACATTTGAGGAAGATGTTTAGTCATTTTATACACTGAGGCATTAGGTAATAAAATGGCGTATGTTACAAGTTGCACCCAGTTTACCAATGTGACATCATAATGGGAAGCGTTAAGCATTTCCAACACACATACCCAACGTGCATTACAGCCCCCATAGCCCAAGGACACAGTTTTCTGTTGCAACATGTCAGGGGGCTGTGTCTCTTTAGTTAATTTTAATTCAGCAGCTATTAAGAGTAGGTATAAAAAATGCTGTACTTTCTATAAAAAGGAAGGTAGTTGGCATGATGATTACAGCAGAGCAATGGATAAATGGCAATCCATAGCAGCATAGTGTATTTAGACGGGGAGACTAACAGTAAGAAATCACTCCGTGCAGCCAATAATCTGCTACTCCAATAAAAGATTTACTGCTAATGCCATGTTACTTTTGTAATGTAAACATCACTGAACTGTTTGGCAATGTATGATACATAAGACTCAATCTACTACAGATTTTAAATGTATATACACTAGACATTTTTTGCAGGTTATATTTTACTTTTGAAAAATGGTGTTCATATGGAATTAACCTAAAACTTTACCTCCCAATTATAGTGGGTCATATGGACTCTCTGAATGGCTGGACCATTATATAAGCTCTTTTACCTCTTGTCACCCCCTCATCCGCTGTAAGCTCTTGTGAGAAGGGCCCTCACTCCTATTGTTCAACATGACTGTTTGTACTCTAATGTAATATATTTGTATATGTCCCCTATGATTTGTAAAGTGAACTTGATGACGCTATATAAAGATTTAACTGAATCCATCAATAATACAATGTAGAGCATGTTATATTGGGGAAGTTCTTTAAAACGAACATGAATTTCTCTATGGATGCAATTCTGTTTTCTTCTAACCTCCTCCTTACCACAGTCCATCAGAGCTGTGCCCGTTTGTTTGCAGGGATGTTGTGCTGCTATAAACATGTGCACGGCTTAGACGGTCAGTGGTGCTGGAGACCCAGAGGAGGCACGTATAGGCGTTGATTTGCATGTCACATTGTACAGGATATAACATTAAAAAAATAATTGTAATGTGCACAGGATGAGATGCACTTTTAAGGTACATCATTTTGGGCATTGTAGCAAATTAATTCGATTTTATTAACGGAAGAAATGTAAATCATCAATTCTTGTTTAAGATTTTTATATAGCTTATTTTTTATATAATTTACAGAACTTATTTTTAGTTGACATAGCTCATTTTTTGCAAGATCACCTTTTAAAACATTTCTTTTTTTTATTAAGGGCTTTAATGTGAAAAAAAACATCTTTCAAAAAGTTATTCAGGGTTGTTTTATTACGGGGTTCACTGTGTGGGTCAAAGAAAGATTCTCTTAAATTGTACAGATTGTTGCAGATGCTTATTTAAAAAGCTCACACATTTTACTATTTTCCTATCACAGAGGTGTTAGCACTGATCCTAAGCTTAACATAACCAAGCTGAAGCAGGACTCCATGTCTCGCTGTAGAATCCTGACAGAGTGGTCATTACGGTATTAGTCACACTCAACATCTCAGTCCATTTTGGGCTGCTCAGTGTTCGGGCCAGACTTCCCATTATTAAGTTCTGTATGTATTAGAAAGGTAGCCTATTACAACCTGTAAGTATTAGAGGGGTATAAACAACACACAAAAATTACTTGGGTTTAAGGTGATATATATATAAAAAAAAAATAAATCTTTTATGGCATATAGCAGAGGAGTGCAGCTGTCCGTTTTAGGGATAAATAACCTATCACAGGTGGTACCTTATGCAAGATGGCTAAGAAACGCATTGAGATTACCTGCAATTCCTGAACCTATTAACATTTCTACATAGTAATAGTGAAACCTGTTCTCATCAGAAGGCTCTGGCTCCAAAGAGATCTGAGAATGCTATCCTGGCTGAAGGTAAGCCAATTTCCTTGTTAAACATTCTGCATCGCCACTTTACCACCGCTATACTCTGCTTGTAAATGGGATGGGCCTACAAAACTGAAACTCAACTGTGAGCAGGATGAGAGGAAGCAGTAGGTAGTGCTCACTTGTAGTGAATATGAGAGACGAAAATATTAAAAGATCACTTACAAGAGATATTACTTGGTGTAACCAATTACTACCGGTATATGGTTATAATTAAATATATAGTATATCATATAGTACTTATAAGTTATGATATATTACACTAAATTATCTTTTAATTCCTATCTTTCCCTACCTGTATGTAATTGGGACAATAAATTTGGTGTAGCAGATTAAAATTCATGTACAAGTATAAATACCCATTCAGTGCAGGTTGCGCTCGCTTTCTGTATGGAGTTTGTATGCTTGGACTTACCAAAGGTTTCCATTCAAATCAATGGGAGCACCAACAAATAGTCGGGTAAGCAGCCTTGGTTATTTTCAGAGATCCTATTGAACACTAATGGGTTCAATGACTAAATTAATTTTAAACCTTTTTTCATGTGGTGTGATTAGTATTCGTTCTGTATGTGTACAGAATGCAATGTGTTTACATTTTACAACATGGTTATCACATGGATCACCCAAAATGTATTAGAATCTACCATCCAAATCTATGAATGATAGACCAGGGACACTTACTCATAATTCCAAGCACTGCAACTGTGATAATCTTCTACAGTCTTTTGTTCTGTTTTTTTACTCAGGTTATTAGGTGGGGAAAAACCTTCCTATCTGCAGTCATTAGTATGTGACTGGTGGGGGTTCAGCAGCAATAATGTGACAGGGTCCAATCACTGCATGACAGTTCTGGTCCTATACACTGAAGCTCTAGTCCTGTATTTTGAATGCATAGGCAATATGGCCCTTACATAGATACTAAGGGGGGGGGAGCATTTATCATATACAGCTCTACATGTGCATGGTGTATGACAAAGTCCCCGACCATATGCCAAAGGAAATACATCAAGAGGAAGATGCCTCATCATGTATCTGCCATGGCACACTGCTGGGCAAAGCCTGGCATGGAATTGTGTTGAACGCCTTTGAACTGCTGTGGCTAATACACGTGGCCAACACAACCCCACTGCCCACTCTGCCACGAGCTGCACTCTTTCACACCAAAATGGTGCTTTGCACGAGAAATTCAGATTATTTCAGAACTTCCTGCGAAAGTTTTCTGGCATACAAAAGTGAGAAGCCTCCCCCAAAGGCTTTGTATGAACTTTTCTGTGGGATATGTGACTCAAATGTAAGAGGCAATACAGCCTGTAGCGGTGGCTCCAAGGGCATGAGACAGTGGTGGTAAACCTATGGCACGGGTGCCAGAGTCGGCACTCCAAGCTTTTTCTGTGGGCACCCGGGCCATCGCCCCAGCACTCCAGACAGAACTCAAATAATTTTCCTGCAGTTTCAAACATCTTAAAAGATGCTGCTTTCAGTGATAAAGTGATACTAACTTGGCTACTAGGGACTGAGAAGAGGGAGAATGTGTAGGCAGGGCCAAATTATCCTTGGAGGACACTGGAAAGAAGCTACAATGATGCAAATGTTCCCTCTTCCTTTCTATTGTGTTGGTGTCCCCAGGAGGCCAATATGATTGAACATTGTTGAAGAACAGGGAGCAATAAGTTACGGCTTTCATTTTTGGTTGGCACCTTGCGATAAACGTGTGGGGGGGGGGGTTTGCTGTTTGGGCACCCGTTCACTAAAAGGTTCGCCATCACTGGGCTAGTAGATGTGGCCGTCACAGCTTCTTGGGCATAGGAACAACCAACTTTAGACAGAGGTAGCGGGTGATGAATACACAGCCACTGATCCAAGGTCTGCAGACATCTTCCTAGGTAATACGTGTACAATGTATGGATGTATTTACTGATAACCCATTCCTATCTGCTCCGGAGTGGTCCATGGCAGTCACCCAGCTTTCCTCACTGTGGAGAAGGGGGGATTCCATGCTACCTATATAGCAGCTCCACCACATCACTAATAACCTTCACCGCCGCCAGGAGACACGACACACAGTTACGTCCAGCTCATCGGCCGTACAAAGGCACAACTCCCAGATACGCACCGAGCGTGCGCTCCGCCACAATGGCCGCCACACGGGAAATGACCCAATGTCGCACTCACTCACCTCAAGCAGTGCCTATGCCCAGATGCAGAAGGAGCCTCTGGCCCCGTCTGATGCTAGAAACACGTTGTTATTGTTGTGTTCACCCTCGACCTACGGGCGTCAGCTTCAAGGCGGGGAATATGGTGTCGTGACCGTGACGTCACCAAAGTGACGCAGCGTTCGGTCAGTTACGCGGCCTCCGTGAGATCAGGACCCAGCAGCCTTCGCGCGTCTACGTGCTTTCCAGGCGCACGGTAACGAAGGATACCACGCCTCTCTGCATCGTCATTGCGCACCGGGGCGGAGCTACATCCTCATGCTGCACGCTGGTTGTTGGTTTTTTTTTTGATAAACTTTATTGAATACAAATAATATACAACAAAGAAAATAACAATGGTGAGATAAACACATGAAAGTTATAAGCAGAACACTCTGTTACCAATGTTTCTCAAAAAATAAGAGAGGGTCTGAGGAATACTGTTACAATTTTTTTTATTATAATAAATAATGGATATTATTTATTGTATAAAGTTACTAATTATAACAATATTCCTAAATATATACGTATCTGGTGGCTGGCTATTCAATCCAAGAAGTGTGTATGCATCTTTTCAGGATTCATATACACTTGCAGCATAGTAACTTAGTGATGGGCCGCTCGTAAACCAACCGGCTCTAAGATCCGCCTCTTTCACGTGAACGATGGGAGCCTCAGTGAGCCAATGTCTCATCTAACTTGGCCCCTAATCGGCTCACCACGTCCCCTTTGACCCCATAAAATCAAGATAAAAGTTGTGTCGGGTAACTGTCTAGACTGAGGCTCCCTATTATCTATTTAAAGGGAACCTGTCACCAGGAGACAGAAGGTCTCTGAAGATGTCATTGACAAACTGTGTGAAATAAGCCCTCACACAGAGCTGTACATGTAAAAATGTAAAAGTTGTGGATTTATGAAGGTGGAGAGCGAGAAATGAGGTAAAAAAAAACCTGCGTCCTTAAAGTGAACCTGTCACCAGGAGACCCATTTTTAGCACTCCCCCAGTCCCCACAGAGCATAGTAAATACACTGCCACTGCCAAAGTGTTTTTGTATTAAAAATTGGTTTTACAGAAAAAAAGATATGTTATATTGTACCTCTCATTAGCATCTGCTGTGTGACTAGGCAGTTTCCCACTGGGAGGAGCTGGAAAGGAGCAGTCCCCCCCCCACCCTTGGGAAACAGCTTCTCCATGTGACCTTTTCAAATATATGAAAACACCCATCACATGGCTTAGCGATGCCCCCTGCTCCTCTACAGCCAATCCCGAGTGTGGGGAGTTATTCAAATATTTGAAAAGGTCACATGTTTCCCAAGGGGGGGGGGGCTGCTCCTTTCCAGCCCCATCCCAGGGGACAACTGCTTAGTCACACAGCAGATGCTAATGAAAGGTACAATATAACATATCTTTTTTTCTGTAAAACCTATTTTTTATACAAAAACACCTTGGCAGTATATGTACTATGCTCTGTGGGGACTGGGGGAGTGCTAAAAATGGGTCTCCTGGTGACAGGTTTCCATTAATAGGGAGCCGTTCAGGAGCTAACCCTAATGATCTAGTGATGGGAATTACGTCTCTTCTTAGTGAGCTGGCTCATTAGGCTTCCCTCACTAAGAAAAGCCAGCTCTTTTGACTACTGAAGGCTCCCTATTAAATATATAATAGGGAGCCGCAGGCCAGTCACTCACCTGACACCACACCACTTTTAACCCAATTTGAACGGGTTAAAGGGGGCGTGGTGAGCCGTTTAGGGGCAGGGTTAAGTAAGCTAACGGCTCACTGAGGTGAGCCAGCTCACGTCATTCACGAACAAGAGCTGTCTCTTTGTACCGGTTCGTTCAAACGATCCATCACTCTAATGATGCCCTTGTACCTAGAAATCTACAGATGGAACCCAACACAATCCTCATGCTCATGCTCAGATCACAGTGATTTACACCTCCCAACGTTTGAGCTAGAGAAAGAAGAAGAAATAGGCACACTTGTCTGCGCTTGAGCTGGTGGCTGCACGTGCTGGGTTCTGAAGCCAGAGCTGCCGGCTCTGCATGCATACTCTATGCAGGGCGCGGACGAGTGTGTGCAACTACCAGGAGCTGAAGCTCTCCGGGCAGCAGAATCGAAAGAAGCTACTGTGGGCGTGGAGTAGCTGTGCCGTGTAGCTTCAGCTCCGGCTACTCCACACCCCAGTACCTCTTTCACTCATTTGCATATTAGGGCAATAAGAGATTTATAAACTCATTCGGGCACTGAAGGATTAGCCCTAAAAAGGGCTCCAATGGCATTTATTAGAGGAACCTGCCACCGGATCTACCGTGATGGTAGGTTTGCTTTAACCCCTTCAGGACTCCCCTATTTTGGTCTTCAGTACACAGCCACAATTTTTTAAAATCTGCCTTGTGTCACCATAAGTGGTTATAGCTTTAGAACGCTTTAACATATCCAGGGAATTTCGAGATTGTTTTCTCGTGATATTGTACTTGTATCAAATTAGTTGGATACGATTTTTTGTGTTTAGTTATAAAAAAAAAGGAAATTTGTTTACCACCAAGTAAACCATGCACTCTGACATGTACCCCCTCTGGTTGTATCCACTCTTCTTTAAGATTCTTGTACCCTTGTTTTTAAGAAAAAAAGTAAATGAACCTGAGGGGCTCCAGGCTCCTTTAACATCAATGAAGCCTGGAGCCCCTCAGGCTCATTTGCATTATTTTAAAGGGAACCTGTCATTAGAAATTGGCCTAATAAACTGCTATTAGCATATTGTCAGGTAGTATAAAACCTTCTAGTTTATGTTTCTTTCGTGGCCCAGTGTGGTGGCATCACCAAGAAAATCAACTTTGAAGTGAACTGTAAATTGGTTATATAAAGTCAAGGGGGTGGAGAGTTTAATACTGGAGTCAAAGTTAGGAGCTCTGAATGCCTTCTCCTCATTCATTGGACGCCATGCAACAGACTTCTAGAGATCTGGTTTCTTTCTAGGTGCAGAACCATCAATTACAGTGAAGGGGGTGTTCTGCAGAAGAGACAGCTTAATTTCAGTGTTAAAATCTCTGCCTCCTTTTTATACAACTATTTAGATCACACTTCAAAGTTGATTTTCTGAATGATGCTACTACACTGTGATCATGAAAGAAATACAATCTGGAATGTGTTCAGCTGCTTGTCAACATACTGGTAGTGGTTTATTAGGTCAATTTCTAATGGCAGTATGATAGATATCATATTTCTCTCCAGACGCCATCTTGTTCACCCAGACGCCATCTTGTACACTGTCATCCATTTCATGATTCATACACCATCTTGTATAATCTGCCTGATAGTCCTTGACTCCTATTAGTATAGTTTATCCTTCAGCCTGTTTCTTCTGTCTCTGCTTATTTTGATGACTGAGAAGCCTTCAGAGTCTTCTTCTACATTTTGTAGCTGGGATAGTGATAACATTCTGTTTCCTTGGAAACCAGTGATTAGTATAAGAAACGATATGTAGAGTTCATGAGCATGTATTGGGAAAGGGGAGTTGTTCAAAGTATATTCAAGCTAGCCTACTGTATAGCAGTTCAGCATTTTATCAACGTTTCACGCCCTCTGCAAAGAATTTTTCTGTTTTCTATATACACGACTGTGTGTTTGGAATAAAGGGTGATTTGAGTGCAGTTTATGACCTGTCTGTGTCTTTTCTGTGCTACATATTCCAGTGCTGGGAACAAAGGCCTATACATTTTGAGATCATCTTACAATTGTAGAAGGATTGTTGGAGCCCTGGATAAAAATCTTTAACAACAGCTTCCCTTTAAAAACCATTTTTTGTAAAACAAAACAGGACATAAGAAGCTAAAAGAGGAGCAGATCCTGCCAGAGGAGGAACACATCAGAATGTCAGTGTGCTTGAGTTACAATTTTTTGGGAAAATTGCCAAAACTTTCAGTTGACTGTGATAGGTCTAAATAATAGCAAGACTCATAAATTACCCAATTATAGAAACTACACCTTTAAACGTATGAAAAAGCCCTTTTAGGAAGTTTGTTAACCCATTTGGTGTTTTATAAGGGTTAAAACAAAATGGAGGTGTGGTCTACAAATTGTAATATTTTTGAACAATACATTTATTTTGTGCCAAAAATAAAACATTCACAATGGATTAAATGACAAAAAGCTCCACAAAGTTTGATACCCAATTTCTCCCGAGTGTCCTGATACCCCATATGTGGTAGTAACTGCTGTATGGGCACACGGCCGGGCAAAGAATGGAAGGAGGCGCCATCCAGAGCACATTTGCATTGTCAAATTGAACAGGCCATCATTTTTTTCTATATGTTGCTGAAACCCGTAGAGGAGGAGTAGGGATAGGGACCGGCGCTCAACCATCCAATGAATTCTTTTCCATATATAGGGGCTTATTTTTGCCACGTCAGGTGCACTTTGTTGTACATAATTTTGGGTCATCTATAGCTAATAGATGAGATTTTCATAACTCTTTGTTGGTGAAGGAAATGAAAATCATCAATTTTTGGTAAGATTTTTTTCTTTTTTTGACTGTTCAACATACCATAAAAATTATGTTATTTTTTATTTTATGGGTTGCCACGATAACAGAAATTTATATGCTCATTTATATGTTTTTTTCCTAATTTTACTTAATAAAACAACATTTTTGTAAATTTAAGCAATCACCATCTTTTCAATGGCATAACGTTTTTATTTTTTAGCTTACAAATCTGGTTATGGGCTTATTTTTTGCAAGAACAGTTGTTCTTTTAGCAGTCTTTTTTTATCACTTTTTAGAGCATTTTTGTAAGTGTATGAATAAAAAATTATCTTTTTACGCAAAGGTTTCCAAGTTTTATTTTTACGGCATTCATCATTGTTTTATTAAACAGATTGTTACAGAGGCACCAATACCAAATATGTGGGGGGGGGAGGGGTATGTGTATTTGTGGGTTTTTTTTGGTTTATTAAGTGTTTGTATGGGTGACATATTAGGGTCTTATATTTTATTTATTTATTTTTAATTTTATTTTAAGGTTTTAAACTTTTTTTTACAATACACTGCTCTATGATACTCACGCATGCACAGACAGTTCATAGTCAGACCTGAAAGGGGTCTGACTGCCGGGGAAATCAGCAGCCCAGGGGCACTTGATGAAGATCAGATCCCCGGTATTCTTTAACCCCTTAAGGACGCAGCCTGTTTGCAGGTTAAGGCTCGCAACTTTTTTTGGAAATTTGACCAGTGTCTCTTCCTGTGGTAATAACTTTTCAACGCTTTAAGATATCTCTGTGATTTTGAGATTGTTTTCTCGTGAGACATTGTAGTTTATGTTAGTAGTGTCATTTCGGTGATCCGTTCCTTTTTTGGGGGTAAAAATTCAAAAATTTAGGAAAAATTTGAAAAAAATTACTATTTTCAAAGTTTCAAATGTTATAATTTTTAGACAAAAAGTGATACCACAAATTTTTTTTGATAGAAACCTTTTGCCATTGGTCTTCTTTTTATATCCATAATTTGTTTTACGTTTCCATTATTTTTATGGATGTGAGAAGGTTTGAAGTTTTAGTAGCAACTTCTCAGATTTTCTTGAAATTTGAAAAATGCGAACTTTTTGGTGATCAATTCAGTTTGGAAGTGCCGTATAAAGGCTTATGTACTATATACTCCCACAAGTAACACCATTTTATGAACCTAACATCTCAACCTATTCAAATCAGCATTTAAGAAGTCTGTTAACCCTTTAATTATTTTTCCGGAAGCATATGAAAATGGAGTGGAAATTTTGAAATTTCAATTTTTGATTTCAATCTTTCCAATTTAGCCCTAAAACGGATACATTCAGAAGGAATTTGAGGTAAATATATATTCCTAATTTCTTGCCCTGCTTCTTCCGAGTACGGCAATACCAGACATGTGGATGTCAGCTGCTGTTTCCCCGCACATCGATGTCCAGAACAGAGTTAGCGATACCGGGAATTTGGAAGGCCAATTTGGCTGCAAATATTTTGTGGTGCCACAGTGTAATTGAAGAGCCCCTGAAGTAAAAGTACAATAGAAAACTGTAACAGCCACACACGCCAGACCACGATGGGCTAGCAGGGGCGAGTTCTTTTAGGATTCTGAGGGTGTGTAGTTTAGGGGATATTAGGCCCAGATAGATAAGCACATGTTCCACAGTCTCTTTGAACAGTTTATTCTCAGCAGTGTGAACACTTCAGTCAGCAATTACAGTAATAATAATCCAAGACAAGTTCTAGGGGCAGTGACTTCAGTACCTGATGTATGAGGCTGAGGTGTCTCTGTGCTCCAGTGTCCTCCCTCTGCACATATCTCAGGATCCTCTGTAGCTTCTGCAGTTACATATACTCATTCTCTCTGTCCTGTACAGAAATATCTTGTGCTCCCAGCTCTTTCTAATGTGCAATCTCTTCCCAGCTTTACTGAGGTGCCTTCTGCTGCTACAGGTTGGTGCACTACAACCCAGACACAGGACCTGCTCTGCACTACAACAACTCAGACACTCGGCCTGGTCTGCACTACAACAACTCAGACACTCGGCCTGGTCTGCACTGGTCTCTGCAAAATGTAACAATATTGTGTGATGTCACTACAGCTTTGTTTACTTAACTCTATAGTTGCTGTGTAGTAGTGTGATCCACATGTGTATGTGCACAGTGTAGCTGTGTTTGTGAGGCAGGGATGTAGAGATGATGATACCCCTGTTTTCACTGGGTTACACTCTTCCCCTCTGAATTTAATGTCGTCCTCGACATCAGTGAGTTACACTGGTGAAGACAGGGTTGGTTGGAACTAGTCCTCCCAGTTTTGTTCCTGGTATAGGGTTGTTACCCCTGGTAAGGCTTCCTCTGGGTAGTGGACGTCTACACTTCCAGTGGTCCAGTTGGTAAACTGGTTTAAGGCATGTGAACCAGGTTTCCACCGCGGTAGGTGTATATTGCTTGACCTGTCCTTTTTGTGAGGTGACAAAGGAGGTGATGACCTGACATATTATGTAGGTTTAAACAGGTTACAGCAGAAATCAATAACATCCTATTCTATAAATTCTAATTAACATTCTTGATGAATTTCCTGCTTAAAGGAGAAAAAGAATGTTAAAGATGAAATAAACAGTGCATGAATATATATAACAGTTTCTGGAGATCTTGTTGGGTTGGTCTGTTGTTCCTTGAAGCTTGAAACCTAAGCTAACACTAACTAAGTGATAAAACATTTGTATGTCCTTAGTCCATCAAAAAAAAATATGAGAGAAAGGATTCAGAAATCAGTGTTCAAAAAGGTTCTGAAAAACAAGTGGCTGGTAGGTACCACTCAGGTTGTAATTCCTGGGTAACAGGTAATGAAACTTGTTTTAATTGAACAGTTCTTGGTACGGCACTTGGCTCACCCAATGTGTCATAGGTTAAAGTAAGAGGTCTTCTTCTTTCTCTTGTAGAAGATCTGGTTACAGTCTCAGGTATTGGATCATCAGCATCAACTTCTGGAATCGGTTCAAGTTCAGGTTCCTGATCTGTTTCCGCTTCTGGTTCAACTGTAGTTGGTTCTGGTACGATTTCAGTACTTCCAGGAGTTTCTTCACAAGATGTTTGTGGTGTAAACTCTGAGGCTTCGGGGTTTAATGTATTTCTGTTTTGAGGATAACCGCTCCTAGTAGGCATTCTCAAGATGTAAGTATTATCTTCTTCATCTGAGCTATCTAAGTAATTTTCTTCAGGTTCTTCAAGTGGTTCTTCAAGTTGAGGTCTTCTTGAAGGTTTAGGTTGGTTCCTTAATTCAAGATTGAATTTATCTGGTGGTAGGTAGTCACAAGGCAATAACAAGTTTCGGTGTAGGATTCTTGTTTTATTGTTGTTTCCTGCTTCTGGCTTCACTTCATATACAGGACTATCTTTACTCCTTCTTCTGACAACAACGTAGATTTTGTCTTCCCAGTAAGAACGAAGTTTACCAGGTCCCCCTTTTTCAAGTAGATTTCTCACTAACACTCTGTTTCCAGGTAACAATTCAGCGCCATGACATTTCCTATCATAGTGGTCTTTGTTTTTATGTTGTCCTTCAGTGGCAACTTTTGAAGCTATTTTATAGGCTTCAGTCATGCGTTGTTTCCAAGCACGAACATAGTCAGGGTAGGTCTTGTAAGTGTCTGAAACTGGTGAATCAAACATAATGTCTATTGGAAGACGGGGTGATCTGCCAAATAGAAGATAAAAGGGTGAATATCCTGTGGCTTCACTTTTGGTACAATTGTAGGCATGCACCATCTTAGACAGTGACTTTTTCCAATCTCTTTTCTCTTCTGAGGTAAGAGTTCTCAACATGGATAGTAGAGTTCTGTTGAATCTTTCCACTTGGCCATTTCCTTCTGGATGATATGGGGTGGTATGTGATTTCTGAATTCTACAGTATCTTCCAAGGTGATGAAAGAGCTGATTTTCAAACTCTCTACCTTGATCATGGTGGAGCTTGGTTGGAAAGCCAAACTTGAGGGAAAAATCATTGAAGATTTTCTCGGCAGCTGTTCTCCCAGACTTATTAGTAGTTGCATAAGCCTGTGCAAACTTAGTGAAATGATCCATGACAACAAGGATGTATTCATAACCTCCTTTACATTGTTCTAGATGTAAGAAGTCAATGGACACCATCTCAAACGGGTAAGTTGTTGTGATGTTTCCCATGGGTGCTCTGATAGGTTTATGAGGGCGTTTGTCTTTTAAACAACCACATTCCTTGGTCACATATCTTTCAATGTCTTTCTGCATATAAGGCCAAAAGAATCTTTCTCGAATTAGGTTAGTTGTTCTTTCAACTCCTAAATGACCCATGTCTTCATGGAGTTCTCTAAACACTGTATGGTGGTAGACTCGTGGTAACACAAGTTGTGAATTGGGTCCTCTCTTTCGATGTAGAATCCCATCTGAAGTCAAATAAAGCTTAGGCCACTCCTTCAATAAAGTATTGATAGCAGGTGACTCGGCTTCTCTCTCTCTTTTGCTTGGAAGTCTATCTTGACTTAAATAATGAAGTACTCTTCCAATAACTCTGTCTTCTTTCTGAGCCTTTCTGATTGTCTCTTTGGACAACTGACGAATAGAAACAGTAGAGTCCAGTTCCTGATCCTTTACAGTTATTTCCACGGCAAGAGGACACCAGGTGGGCATGTACTCCTCTTGTTGTATTTGAATGGCTTGGACAGTACTCACAATGTCTTCCATTCCCACTTCTTCTGAACATTGTTGCATGTAGTCATCTGGTTCAAGTGGCATTCTTGACAAGACATCTGCATCTGTGTTAGACTTGCCTGGACGATATTTAATACTGAAATTAAAGTCTGCTAGTTCAGCAACCCATCTTTGACCAGTTGCATTTAGTTTTGCTGTGGTTAGGACATAAGTCAAAGGATTGTTGTCTGTGTAGACCACAAATTCTGGACTGTAGTATAAGAAGTCTCTGAATCTTTCACAGATGGCCCACTTCATAGCTAGGAATTCTAACTTCCCAGAATGTAAATGGTAGTTTTTCTCAGCTGGTGTTAAAGTTCTTGACCCATAACCAATAACTCTTAGTTTTCCATCTTGTCTTTGGTACAGGACGGCTCCAAGTCCTACTTGAGAAGCATCACAATGTAGGATAAATGAAGTGTTAAAGTCAGGATATCCCATAACTGGTGGTTGGATCAAACAGTCAACTAGTTCCTCTAGCACTTCTTGGTGATGAGAAGTCCAGTTGATAGGTTGTTCGGCAGAAGCAGATATTCTTCCTTTAGTTTTAGGTCTGCTTTGTTTCTTTTTCTTGTCCTCTGGTGTCACAGCACTAGAGGTGGAGTTTCCTGACAAGAGAGTATATAAAGGAGATGCAATCTTGGAAAAGTTCTGAATGTAAGTTCGGTAGTAGGAAAGGAAACCTAGAACCTTTCTTAGTTCTCCTACTGTAGATGGAGGTTTGTCTTTCAATGCTTTCACTGGAGCAATTTCTTTTGAATCCATTGTATAACCTTCTCCGGATACAATCTTTCCAAGATATCTGACCTTTCTCTTGAAGAGTTCACATTTTTTGGGTGTCAACTTTACTCCATGTTGTTGATAACGTTGTAGAACAGTTCTTATGTGTTCCACATGATCAGCGAAGGTCTTACTGTGGACGAGGTTATCATCCAAATAAGGCTGGCAGATATCATCTCTCAATCCTTCCATACAAGCTTCCATGCTTCTTTGAAACTCGGCGGGTGCATTGCTGAGTCCAAAGGGAATGCGAATCCACTCATAGAGACCCCAAGGAGTAATGAAGGCGGTCAATGGTCTACTGGCTTCTTCAATAAAACCTTGATGATAGGCCTTGCCTTGGTCTAGGACAGAAAACCAAGTGCTTCCGGACAAGCTGTCTAGCATATCTTGTATTCTGGGTAGAGGATGACGATCTGGTATAGTCTTTGAATTTAATTCTCTGTAGTCACAGCAAAGTCTAAGAGTTCCATCCTTCTTCCTAACACACACAATGGGAGAGGAATAAGATGATTTTGACTTCTGGACCCATCCTCTGTTGATGAGGTCTTGTAGGTATTCTTTAACTTCTTTGTGTAGGGGTTTTGGTACTCCTGTATACCCCTTAGTCACTGGAGTATTATCTTTAAGGTTGATCTTCATTTTCAGTGAAGGAATACATCCAACATCAAAGTCATCTTTAGCAAAGGCATGACATTCTTCTCTCAACATCCGTCTTACCATCTGTTGTTCTTCTGCTCCCAAATGCTCTAGGGAAACCGGTGGATCCCAATGTTCTGTCTGTTTCTCTTGTTGACAGGTGTTCACTCTAGGAGATGATGATGTACTTTCAGGTGGTGAATGGATTGGTCTCACATTGGCTGGGTAAACAGTCTTGATATCTTCAAGATGTCCCAATGAAGTTCTAGGATCCAATTTCACTTCATGCTTGGTGGAATTCATAACTAGCACAGTCACTTTGGCAAAACCACTATAAGGAACGCTTACCACAGTCTCACCTGTGATGACTCCTTCAGGCAGCTGAGCAGGATCTTGAGGAACAAACAGCATCTTCTGTGGCTTTGGTCTTGGTCCCACTCTGACACCACACTTCACTCCCACCGCTGTATGAGCAGGAATGGTATTTGAGCGTAGGCCCGTCCTTACCTCTCGGACTGACACAGTTGTTTCGGCCTTCTTGAGAGCTTGCACCACTCTCTCTGCTGCCCTGTTAGGTAATCCAAAGGATGTAGACACTGAGTCCACTAGTGGAGTATGGCTCTTGGTTTGCTGAACCACTTCAGCAATCACATTGTAACCAATGATAGGTTCTTCTGCGACTCGCTGGTCACTAGTAACCAGGAAAGGTACTGACAGTTCACAAGAATTGTTCTGCTTGGCACACAATTGAAATGTAACTTCAACCCATCCTAAGAAAGGTATTACAGTCTGATTTGCAGCTCTTCCACTGAATGGGCCAGAACCTACCAGTTCTTGTACTGATCTGAGTCTGGTGTGAGGTAGGTATTGTCGCCTCCACTCTTCATTCAGGATACTGACTTGAGCTCCTGTGTCCCACAGAGCTTTAAAAGGAAATCCATCTAGTGTGCACTTGATCATGCATTTTTCTCCAACCAGGTTAATTAGTTTAGGCTGGTCTTCTGACATGCTTTCTTCTGATGGCGCATAGCCTGAAGAAGTGTCACTATCAATACTGGTGACTAAGTAGTTTCTTCTTGCTTGGAGTTGTTGAAGACGGTCACACACTTGGGGATAATATTGGCGCAACCTCTCTCCATTCTGAGTAGCTTCAAAAGACATAGCATGGTTTGTGTGATTAGTTTGGGACCTCTTTGGGGTTGAGGTTACTGGTTGTCCCTCACCAGCAACCCTCTGCCTTTTAACTGCTTGAAATGAGGTACTCTGCAGTCTTTAGAAAAATGTCCTTCTTCACCACATTTAAGGCAATGGCAACAGGCTCTAGCTTGATTGGAGTTTATGCAATCTTCACAAGCTGGAGGTGGTCTGTCCACCGGAGGTGGTCTGTGTTGAAAGACTCGACGTGTTCTCCTGAATCTCTGTTCTGGTTCTGCTCTTAAGGCTCTTTTCACTTCAGCCAATTCTGCTCGAAGATCACTCACTACTGCTTCCCAATCAGTTGGTGTTACTGTCGCTTTAAGTAGTGGTTTGGGGGTGATTGGTGCTTGGTTAGGCACAAAATCAGTTTCTCTGACTTCTCCTTGTGGCACACTCACCATTTCTGTTTTAGGAGGAGTCACCTTGGTGATTTTGCTTGCAGAGTGCTTCTTTAACTTTTGTTCCCTTTCTGATTCAAGGCTGACAGCATCATTCAGTTTCTCAATTAATTCCTCATCTGTTATGTGGGACACTTCCAGATACCGCTTCAACTGGAACTTGATGTTTTCACTTAATAAACCTGTCCAAACAGATCTGAGAAACTTCTTCTGGATTAAACCTGGATCAAATCTTTCTTCTGCTTCATCTTCTCTGGATGCAAACAAAAGCCTCTCTTTAAGCACAATTGCTCTGAACAAGAAGTTTTGAGGGGATTCTCTGATGTCTTGAGAGATATTGATCAGTTTATGGTAAAGGTCAGATGTGCTTTCTTCTTTGTAATGTCCCTTTAAGATAATTCTGAGTTGGGGTAAAGTCAGATTATTTTTCATTTCCAACATATTTCTGAGGTGCAGTCCTGGACTGATGGCTTTCACTACTGCCTCAATAATTTCTTCATCACGGTATCCTTTCTGGACTCCCAAATCTATCTGATGAATGAGATTAGTATAGGACAGTCTTTCTCTTTCCTCTCTCTCCCCAATCTTGCCATTTATTTTAAACTCTTTCCTGATGGTGATCTCAGGAGTAGGACTGGTTCTCTTTACTGGCTTAGACTTGCTTGGAGATGGACAAGTGCTAAATACTCCTTCCAGTGTAGTAGCTGAATCTAACACAGTCTGTTGAAGGGCTTGAACCTGTTCTTTTAATCCTTGCAGCACCTTTTGTGGGGATGACAGGTTCTCTTTAGACACCAAACCCTCATTTGAGTTACTAGTTCCCAGGCTTGCAATAAATTGGGCTAGTCTCTGCAAGAACACAATCACAGTCTCTGATTCTTCACTCTCCTCAGCTTCATCTAGGGAGCTATTAATGGCTGTGATAAGATGTCTGCGGGTGCAGGCTTGATTAATTCTGTCCTCTGGCACCTTGGCTTGTTTGGCCACTGACACCAGTTCTGCATGGGTTAATGGCAGGAGAGACCTACTAATGGCATCTAACTGTTGCTGTATATCCATGGCTATTGTTAGTACAGCAAGGCACTTTCTCTTTATACACAGTTCTGAGATTCAATAGCGGTGTACTGTCTCTTTAAGAGACTCTGGGGCATCCCAAATCCACTCAAAATCCCCGTACGGGCCACCAATGTAACAGCCACACACGCCAGACCACGATGGGCTAGCAGGGGCGAGTTCTTTTAGGATTCTGAGGGTGTGTAGTTTAGGGGATATTAGGCCCAGATAGATAAGCACATGTTCCACAGTCTCTTTGAACAGTTTATTCTCAGCAGTGTGAACACTTCAGTCAGCAATTACAGTAATAATAATCCAAGACAAGTTCTAGGGGCAGTGACTTCAGTACCTGATGTATGAGGCTGAGGTGTCTCTGTGCTCCAGTGTCCTCCCTCTGCACATATCTCAGGATCCTCTGTAGCTTCTGCAGTTACATATACTCATTCTCTCTGTCCTGTACAGAAATATCTTGTGCTTCCAGCTCTTTCTAATGTGCAATCTCTTCCCAGCTTTACTGAGGTGCCTTCTGCTGCTACAGGTTGGTGCACTACAACCCAGACACAGGACCTGCTCTGCACTACAACAACTCAGACACTCGGCCTGGTCTGCACTACAACAACTCAGACACTCGGCCTGGTCTGCACTGGTCTCTGCAAAATGTAACAATATTGTGTGATGTCACTACAGCTTTGTTTACTTAACTCTATAGTTGCTGTGTAGTAGTGTGATCCACATGTGTATGTGCACAGTGTAGCTGTGTTTGTGAGGCAGGGATGTAGAGATGATGATACCCCTGTTTTCACTGGGTTACAAAACCCCCCAAAATGTCACCATTTCGGAAACTAGACCCCTCAAAGAATTTATCGGTGGTTGTGGTGAGCATTTTAACCCCCGACACGCTGGTCAAAATTGAATGCAAAGTAAATGGTGCAGAGTAAAAATTGCGTTTTTATCTCAAAAATGTCATTTTAGTGCCTCATATACTGTGCCCAACTCATGCCACTTTAGACAAACACCCCAAAAATCATTCTGCGGGTTGTCCCGAGTACAGCAATACCACACATGTGCCAATAATTTACAGACTGGGCGCACAGAAGGGATGAGAACGGAAGGAGTGAAATTTTGATTTTCCAGCTCCGTTTTCACATGTTTGGATTTGGAGTGCCATGTCATGTTGGCAGGGCCCGTGAGGTGCCAGTGCAATAGAAACCCCCAATAAATGATACCATTACAGAAACTAGACCCCTCAAAGAATTTATCGGTGGTTGTGGTGAGCATTTTAACCCCCGACACGCTGGTCAAAATTAAATGCAAAGCAAATGGTGCAGAGTAAAAATTGCGTTTTTATCTCAAAAATGTCATTTTAGTGCCTCATATACTGTGCCCAACCCGTGCCACTTTAGACAAACACCCCAAAAATCATTCTGCAGGTTGTCCCGAGTACAGCAATACCACACATGTGCCAATAATTTACAGACTGGGCACACAGAAGGGATGAGAACGGAAGGAGTGAAATTTTGATTTTCCAGCTCCGTTTTCACATGTTTGGATTTGGAGTGCCATGTCATGTTGGCAGGGCCCGTGAGGTGCCAGTGCAATAGAAACCCCCAATAAATGATACCATTACGGAAACTAGACCCCTCAAAGAATTTATCGGTGGTTGTGGTGAGCATTTTAACCCCCGACACGCTGGTCAAAATTAAATGCAAAGAAAATGGTGCAGAGTAAAAATTGCGTTTTTATCTCAAAAATGTCATTTTAGTGCCTCATATACTGTGCCCAACCCATGCCACTTTAGACAAACACCCCAAAAATCATTCTGCGGGTTGTCCTGAGTACAGCAATACCACACATGTGCCAATAATTTACAGACTGGGCACACAGAAGGGATGAAAACGGAAGGAGTGAAATTTTGATTTTCCAGCTCCGTTTTCACATGTTTGGATTTGGAGTGCCATGTCATGTTGGCAGGGCCCGTGAGGTGCCAGTGCAATAGAAACCCCCAATAAATGATACCATTACGGAAACTAGACCCCTCAAAGAATTTATCGGTGGTTGTGGTGAGCATTTTAACCCCCGACACGCTGGTCAAAATTAAATGCAAAGCAAATGGTGCAGAGTAAAAATTGCGTTTTTATCTCAAAAATGTCATTTTAGTGCCTCATATACTGTGCCCAACCCGTGCCACTTTAGACAAACACCCCAAAAATCATTCTGCAGGTTGTCCCGAGTACAGCAATACCACACATGTGCCAATAATTTACAGACTGGGCACACAGAAGGGATGAGAACGGAAGGAATGAAATTTTGATTTTCCAGCTCCGTTTTCACATGTTTGGATTTGGAGTGCCATGTCATGTTGGCAGGGCCCGTGAGGTGCCAGTGCAATAGAAACCCCCAATAAATGATACCATTACGGAAACTAGACCCCTCAAAGAATTTATCGGTGGTTGTGGTGAGCATTTTAACCCCCGACACGCTGGTCAAAATTAAATGCAAAGAAAATGGTGCAGAGTAAAAATTGCGTTTTTATCTCAAAAATGTCATTTTAGTGCCTCATATACTGTGCCCAACCCATGCCACTTTAGACAAACACCCCAAAAATCATTCTGCGGGTTGTCCTGAGTACAGCAATACCACACATGTGCCAATAATTTACAGACTGGGCACACAGAAGGGATGAAAACGGAAGGAGTGAAATTTTGATTTTCCAGCTCCGTTTTCACATGTTTGGATTTGGAGTGCCATGTCATGTTGGCAGGGCCCGTGAGGTGCCAGTGCAATAGAAACCCCCAATAAATGATACCATTACGGAAACTAGACCCCTCAAAGAATTTATCGGTGGTTGTGGTGAGCATTTTAACCCCCGACACGCTGGTCAAAATTGAATGCAAAGTAAATGGTGCAGAGTAAAAATTGTGTTTTTATCTCAAAAAAGTCATTTTTGTGCCTCATATACTGTGCCCAACCCATGCCACTTTAGACAAACACCCCAAAAATCATTCTGGGGGTTGTCCTGAGTACGGAAATACCACACATGTGCCAATAATTTACAGGCTGGGCACACGGCAGGGGTCAGGAAGAAAGAAGCACAATTTAGGTTTTCAAGCTTCGTTTTCACTAGATTGGTAATGGGGGGTACCCCCGAGGTACCAGTACAATAGAAACTCCCAAGTAGTGAACCCATTTTGGAAAGGGCACCCCTCAAAGAATGTATGTAGGCTTGTATGATCATTTTAACCCCCAACACGCTGGTCAAAATTGAATGCAAAGTAAATGGTGCAGAGTAAAAATTGTGTTTTTATCTCAAAAAAGTCATTTTTGTGCCTCATATACTGTGCCCAACCCATGCCACTTTAGACAAACACCCCAAAAATCATTCTGGGGGTTGTCCTGAGTACGGCAATACCACACATGTGCCAATAATTTACAGGCTGGGCACACGGCAGGGGTCAGGAAGAAAGAAGCACAATTTAGGTTTTCAAGCTTCGTTTTCACTAGATTGGTAATGGGGGGTACCCCCGAGGTACCAGTACAATAGAAACTCCCAAGTAGTGAACCCATTTTGGAAAGGGCACCCCTCAAAGAATGTATGTAGGCTTGTATGATCATTTTAACCCCCAACACGCTGGTCAAAATTGAATGCAAAGTAAATGGTGCAGAGTAAAAATTGTGTTTTTATCTCAAAAAAGTCATTTTTGTGCCTCATATACTGTGCCCAACCCATGCCACTTTAGACAAACACCCCAAAAATCATTCTGGGGGTTGTCCTGAGTACGGCAATACCACACATGTGCCAATAATTTACAGGCTGGGCACACGGCAGGGGTCAGGAAGAAAGAAGCACAATTTAGGTTTTCAAGCTTCGTTTTCACTAGATTGGTAATGGGGGGTACCCCCGAGGTACCAGTACAATAGAAAGCCCAAGTAGTGAACCCATTTTGGAAAGGGCACCCCTCAAAGAATGTATGTAGGCTTGTATGAGTATTTTAACCCCTAAGGTGCTGGCTCAAATGTAATACAAAGTGAGTAGTGCAGAGAAACAGTTGTATTGCAATTTATCAAATATGCCATTGAAGTGACAAAAGTATTTTGCCCAACTCATGCCACTGGGGAAAAACACATCAAAAATCATTCTGCGGGTTACCCCGGTTAGGGCAATACCCCATAGGAGGCAATAATCTGTAGGATGGTGACACGGCAGGGCTCAAAAGGGAATAACTTGTTGGAGCACAGACATTGTACTTTTTTTTTTCTTTTTGGCATCATGAAAGATTTGTAGATGCCAATAGGGGCCAGTACAGTAGAAACCCCTAAGAACTGACCCTATTTTGGAAACTACACCCCTCCATGAATTAATCTAGGGGTATAGTTAGCATTTTAACCCCACAGGTGGACCCCTGAAAAAGTGCAAAATGGATAGTGCATAGTAAAAAATATCTATTATGTCATTTTGTGCCCAGCTGCTGCCATGGGAGACAAACACCCTAAAAATCATGATGCATGTTTTCCCGGGTAAAGCATACGGGACAGTAATCTAGAGGCTGGGCACATGGCAGGGCTTAGAAGGGAAGGTGCGGCATGATGTATAAGCTGTGCGTCAGGGTAACAACAGGGTACTCTAAAAATCCAGGGATGTATGATAAATTCGGAAGCAATCTTTCATACATAACCCTGGTTTTTCTGGGCATGTCTCACAGTGATGAATGGTGTCCTTCCGAATGCCATTTTTGGAGCACACCATGCACCTCTTTTGTGACCTTCCCTTGCTGGCTGATTGGGGAACTACTCCTGGAAAGTGCTGCCCTGGTACAATACGTGATGTGGCCTCACTTCCAGATGTGCTAGCACTCCCCCCTTCCTGGTCTCCAAAAAGAAAGTACTTTATTACCATCTCTTGAAATTCCAGGAAAGTTCCCCTCTGGCCGGCATATCGATGCAGCACATAAGCATTATACAATGCCATCTGCATGATGTGCACGGCCAGCTTCTTGTACCACACCCTCGACTTCCGCATGGCATTGTACGGCTGAAGCACCTGGTCAGACAAGTCCACCCCTCCCATGTATTTGTTATAATCTAAAATACAGTCTGGCTTGGGGGTTTCTGTACTGGCACCTCGTACTGGGACAGGGGTGGTGGTGTGCTCATGTATTGTGGTTAATACAAGGACCTCTCTCTTGTCCTTGTACTTAACACACAATACAGAGTCGCTGCATAGTGCCCTGCTTTCGTGCCTTTTAAGTTTTTGCCCAAGCAGCGACTTAGGGAGACCTCTCTGATTTCTGCGTACAGTGCCGCATGCCGCAGTATTTCTGGAAGTGAGGCACTTGAACAGGGTGGTGCTGGTGTAGAAATTGTCCAGGTAGAGGTGGTAGCCCTGGTCCAGCAGTGGGTGCACTAAATCCCACACTATCTTCCCTGTAACACCCAGGAAGGGGGGGCATTCTGGGGGCACTATAGAGGAGTCCTTCCCTTCATATACCCTGAACTTGTATGTGTACCCTGATGAACTTTCGCACAGCTTATACATTTTCACACCATATCTTGCCCTCTTATTGGGCAGGTACTGGCGGAATTGAAGTCTCCCTTTGAATTGTACCAGGGACTCGTCTATGCTCACATGTTTGGCGGGAGTATATGCCTGGGCAAACTTGGCACTAAAATGATCTAATATGGGCCTGACCTTAAATAACCGATCATAACTGGGGTCACCTCTGGGTGGGCACTGTGTGTTGTCAGTGTAGTGCAAAAACTTATGGATGGCTTCAAAGCGCATCCTGCTCATTGCCATGCGGAACATGGGGGTGTGGTACAGTATATCTGTGCTCCAGTAGTCCCTGATTGAAGGCTTCTTTACTATCCCCATAAGGAGTATTATGCCCCAATACTTGTACATCTCTGCTGCAGTGACAGGGGTCCACCTGTAGGGTTGTGCATAAAAGGACGTGGGGTTTTGGGCAATATGTTGTGCAGCGTAGAGATTTGTCTGAAATATAATAATATTTAGCAGCTCCTCATCAAAAAAAAACTTAAAAAAGTCCACAGCTCTGAGCCCTGTCGTGTCAAAGTTAATGCCAGGATGGCCCAAAAAGTCAGGGACCTGAGGGGTATAATTATCTGGGGCTACCCATGTGGGGTCAGTGGAAGCCCCAGACGCTTCTCCTGCAGAAGTCCCAGAAACTTCTCCTGCAGAAGTCCCAGGCACTTCTCCTGCAGAAGTCCCAGGCACTTCTCCTGCAGAAGTCCCAGGCACTTCTCCTGCAGAAGTCCCAGGCACTTCTCCTGCAGAAGTCCCAGGCACTTCTCCTGCAGAAGTCCCAGGCACTTCTCCTGCAGAAGTCCCAGGCACTTCTCCTGCAGAAGTCCCAGGCACTTCTCCTGCAGAAGTCCCAGGCACTTCAATTGCAGAAGTCCCTGGAACCCTACGGCGCCTTCTTGGGGGTCCTTCCAGGTCACTGGAAGATGAGCAGGAGGATGATGATAGGTAAAAGGGACCATCATCCCCACTAGCTGACTCGGTGTCAGAGGCAAGCATGTTATATGCCTCCAACACGGTGTACGTCTTCTGAGACATTGCACACAAAAAAAAATAGAGAACAAGAAAAATTAGATAATGTGCACCAAACTACACGGATAAACCGTCTAGCAGGCACACAAAAAAAAAATATAATGCACACCAAACTACACGGACAAGCCGCACAGATGGCACACACAAAAAATAATGTGCACTAAACTACACGGACAAGCCGCACAGATAGCACACAAAAAAAAAAAGATAATGCGCACCAAACTACACGGACAAGCCGCACAGATGGCACACACAAAAAATAATGTGCACTAAACTACACGGACAAGCCGCACAGATAGCACACAAAAAAAAAAGATAATGCACACCAAGCCACACGGACCAGCCGCACAGATGGCACACAAAAAATAATGCGCACTAAACTACACGGACAAGCCGCACAGATAGCACACAAAAAAAATAATGCGCACTAAACTACACGGACAAGCCGCACAGATAGCACACAAAAAAAATAATGCGCACTAAACTACACGGACAAGCCGCACAGATAGCACACAAAAAAAAAGGTAATGCACACCAAACTACACGGACAAGCCGCACAGATGGCACACACAAAAAATAATGCGCACTAAACTACACGGACAAGCCGCACAGATAGCACACAAAAAAAAAAGATAATGCACACCAAGCCACACGGACCAGCCGCACAGATGGCACACACAAAAAGTAGCTATGTACGGGTACACCTACGGCGTTCTGGAAAAAAATATTACCAGGCACCGAAAAAAAACCTATGTGCACCGCGCAAAAAGGCGCTACAAATGCACCTAGCTTGCCCTAAGACAAACTAACTACCGCTAAGATTGCTAAAGATTCTGTGCAGCGCTATTCACACGGCGCACTGAAAAGTGCGTCCAGTGCAGAACAACGCTAACACAGCGCACTGAAAAGTGCGTTTGGGTTCAGAAGGGACAGACAGGGAAAAACGGAAGACACGTGGGATCACACAAGGCGATCACACAGGGAACACACAGGACACAGGAAAAAACAGATAGGATGGGAATTTGTAGGGAACAATAGGGATCAGATAAGGATCAGAACACTATTTATAGTGTAAAAGTGTATTTTGGTGCACACAGTAACGCTCTTTCCTCTCTCCAGCGATACCAAACCAAAATGGTGCCGCTGGAGGAAGAGGAAAGTGCTAAAAGCACGTTTTTTAGCCTAAAATCGCTGTAATTGGCCAGTCAGGTTTGACTGGCCAATCACGGCGATCGGCGGGCGGGACCAATTTGATTGGTCGGGTGACGGAGACAGGAACTCCTCCTGCCTCTGTCACCCAAATTTCAGCCCGATGTCACCACGTCTCGCGACGTGGTGACAATTCTAAAATAGTATGCGCTCGCGCAGTAGCTGTACTGCGCTGAGCGCCAATAGTGGGAAGCTGCGCAGTACAGCTACGGCGCGGAGCGCTAAGGGGTTAAAACGAGCTCGGCTGAGGACATAACTGCTGAGGACATAACACTGACACTGTGGATGCAAAAGGTTAAAGGAAACCTACCACTTGTAGTGGCAGGTTTCCGATGGCAATACCGAGCACCAGCTCAGGGTGAGCTGGTGCCGGAGCTTATTTTAGTTAATGTTTTAAACCGCGGTATCGCGGTTTAAAACACTTTTTAAACTTCATAGCCGGCGCAGGCAGGTACGCGCTCGGCGCTTACCGTGCGCGCGGCTATATAGGAAGTGAATGAGAGCCGCGTGCACGGTAAGCGCCGAGCGCGTACCTGCCTGCGCCGGCTATAATGTTTAAAAAGTGTTTTAAACCGCGATACCGTGGTTTAAAACACTAACTAAAATAAGCTCCGGCACCAGCTCACCCTGAGCTGGTGCCCGGTATTTCCATCGGAAACCTGCCACTACAAGTGGTAGGTTTCCTTTAAGTAGGTGTTTCAAAAGGTTAAGTAGGTGTTTCAAAAGTGTCCCTTAAGTTATAAGTTATTGACCAATGAGTTGTCTGGATTGTAAACTGGAGTGTTATTGGTACCACCTCACTAGGGGGAGTAATGCAGTGGGAACACAGGGCTCTAAGATCGCATGGTCTGTCTACAGTGCAGAGACAGAGTGAACAGAGAGAGACAGTGTTCAGTACACTTTCAGTCCTGACACTCAGGGTGGGACTGACCCGCCGGTGAAAGCCCTCGTGGGCCCCGACACCCACTGGCCCCGCCCCTTGCAGTGCTGACTCCGCCCCCATTTTCAGTTGTGAGCTCTCCACGTCATTATTGTGTCTCTTTGTTGCTATGTACAGCAGGTCGGCAGGCGCGATATGAAGCCGTCATCACCTGCTGGCCTGATATATACAGCAGCACTGTTTGTTTGTTTTTTTACTTATGTTACAAAGAGGAGAGGGGGCCACACTATGAGGGGGGAGATAAGTGGAGCCCACATAAATATGGGGAGATAAGTGGGGACCCCATTAAAAAGAGGCAGATGAGAGGGGTCACAAAACAGGCTAAAATTAGAGGGGGCCCAGAAGATGGGGGGGCCAACAAGATGGGGGGGCCCACAATGAGAGGTGGAGTTATGAGTGGGTGAGAAAAAGATGGGGAGATGAGAGAGGGAGATACGGGGGGGGGGGCACATTAAGAAGGGGAACAATGTTAAGAAGAGGGAGGTGAAAGGGGCCATAAGTGAGGGGGGTGGTTAGAAAGGGGGTACAGAAGTTCAGGGGGCCCACAATGAGAGGGGGAGATACCAGGGGGTGCACAATAAGAGGGAGCAGATGAGGGGGTTACAAAATGAGAGGGAGATGAAAGGGGGCCCATAATAAGAGTAGGAGATACAACATTATGGTGAGAAAACCACAAATGAGAGAGGGAAACAGAAAATGAGGGGGGAGGGCAACAACATAGGGGGAGATTAGAGTGGGTTAGAAAAAGAGGGGGGGATACCCGGGGATCCACAGGGTGAGGGGGTACAAAATGAGGGGGAGATACAAGGGTCAATATTAACAGAAGGGAGATGAGAGGCGGCAAAGAAGATGAGGGGAGTCACCAATAAGAGCAGGTCAGAAAAAGAGGGGGAGATGCCAGGGGGCTCACAATAAGAGAGGGGCAGATGAGGGACTACATAATGAGGAATGTATAAAGCGATTCCACGATAAGAGGGGTGTATACAAGGGGGCCCATAATTAGAGGGAGGAGAAGAGAAAGACCACAATAACAGGGGGAAAATGAGAGGGGACCCACAATTTTTTAGTATATAGCCCCTGCCCCTCAGTATATAACCTGCATCCACAGCCCGCCAGTATACTGCCTGCAACCCCTGCCCCCCAGTATATTGCCTAAAGCCCCTGCCCCCCCCAGTATATAGCCTGTAGCCCATGTCCGCCAGTATATATCCTACAGCCCCTGCCCCTCCAGTATATAGCCTGCAGCCCCTGCCTCCCCCCCCCAGTATCTGGCCTACAGCCCCTGCCCCCCCAGTATATGGCCTACAGCCCCTGCCCCCCCAGTATATAGCTAGCAGCCCCTGTCCCCCCAGTATATAGCCAGCAGCGCCTAATCCCCCAGTATATAGTCATCAGCCCATGCCCCCAGTATATAGCCAGTAGTCCCTGCTCCCCAGTATATACCCTGTAGACCCTGCACCCAGTATTTAGCCTGCCCCTCAGTATTTCACCTGCAGCCCCTGCCCCCAGTATATAAGCTACAGCCGCTGCCCCCCCATATATAGCCAGCAGCCCATGCCCCCCAGTATATAGCCTGTAGCCCCTGCACCCCAGTATTTAGCCTGCAGCCTCTGCCCTCTGTGTTATGGCTGCTGGTGGGCACTGTTACTGATGGCTGCTTAGAGGCACGGTTACTGCTGGCTGCTGGGCAACATTGGTAATGATGGCTGCTTGTGGGCACTGTCACTGATAGCTCCTTAGGGGCATGGTAACTGATGGGTGCTGTTACAGATGGCTTCTGGTGGGCACTGTTACTGATGGCTTCTGGTGGGCACTGTTACTGATGGCTGCTGGTGGGCACTGTTACTGATGGCTGCTGGTGGCTAATGCTGTTGATGGCTACTGGTGGGCACTGTTACTGATGGCTGCTGTGGAACACTGGTACTGATGGGCGCTGGTGGACACTTACTTTTGGCTGCTGATGGGCACTGTTACTGATTGCTGCTTGTGGTTTCTGTTACTGACGACTGCTAGTGGGCACTGTTACTGATGACTGCTGGGGAACATTGGTATTGATGACTGCTGGTGGGCACTGTTACTGATGGCTGCTGGTTGTTACTGTTACTGATGACTGCTAGTGGGCACTGTTACTGATGGCTGCTGGTGGTTACTGTTACTGATGGGTGGTGGAGGGCACTGTTATTGATGGATGCTGGTGGCTACTGTTACTTATGGCTGCTTGTGGTTTCTGTTACTGATGGCTGCTTGTGCTTTCTGTTACTGATGGCTGCTGGTGGGCACTGTTACTGATGGCTACTGGTGGGCACTGTTACTGATGGCTACTGGTGGGCACTGTTACTGATGGCTGCTGGTGGGCACTGTTACTGATGACTGCTTGTGCTTTCTGTTACTGATGGCTGCTTGTGCTTTCTGTTACTGATGACTGCTAGTGGGCACTATTACTGATGGCTGCTGGGGAACATTGGTATTGATGGCTGCTGGTGGGCACTGTTACTGATGGCTGCTGGTGGTTTCTGTTGCTGATGGCTGCCGGGGGCACTGTTACTGATGGCTGGTGGTGGTTTCTGTTACTGATGGCTGCTAGTGGCCACTGTTACTGATGGCTACTGGTGCCCACTGTTACTAATGGCTGCTGGGGGGCACTGTCACTGATGGTGGCTACTGTTACTGATGACTGCTAGTGGGCACTGTTACTGATGGCTGGTGGTGGTTTCTGTTACTGATGGCTGCTAGTGGCCACTGTTACTGATGGCTACTGGTGGCCACTGTTACTAATGGCTGCTGGGGGGCACTGTTACTGATGGTGGCTACTGTTACTGATGACTGCTAGTGGGCACTGTTACTGATGGCTGCTGGTGGTTTCTGTTACAGATGGCTGCCGGTGACACTGTTACTAATGGCTGGTGGTGGTTACTCTTACTGATGGCTCCTGGTGGCTACTGTTACTAACGGCTGCTAGTGGGCACTGTTACTGATGACTGCTAGTGGGCACTGTTACTGATGACTGCTAGTGGGCACTGTTACTGATGGCTGCTGGTGGTTACTGTTCTGATGGATGCTGGGGGCACTGTTACTGATGGTTACATAAAATCCTAGCCCATAGCCTAGTGGCTCTGCATCTCTATGGTAGGTGGAGAGTGGAGGTTCTAGGTTCAAATCCTAGGCTGAGCAAAAAATTCAATAATAGAGCCTTGTGTCTGGGGAGGCCCTAGAACAGTGGTGGCGAACCTATGGCACTGGTGCCAGAGGTGGCACTCGGAGCCCTTTCTGTGGGCACTCAGGCCATCACCCCAATTTCACCAAACAGGACCAAATCCAACAAATCTTCCTGCAGTCCCAGGCAACTTAACAACAGTGCTATTTTAAAGCGACACTTCATTGGTTGTTTAAAACTGCGGGAAAAGTGAGAGGGTGTTGACAGAACTGCATTGTCTTTGGAGGTCATCCTGCTGGACCCACCATTCCTCCCGGACAATGATGGTCTGAATTTTCCCACCTTCTTTAAATTGTATTGGTGGCCCCAGGCGGCCAATACAATTGAATGATGTTGAAGAACAGGTAGCATTAAGTTACTGCTTAAAATGCCAGGCTGGCACTTCATGGTAAATAAGTGGATTTTGGTTGTAGTTTGGGCACTCGGTCTCTAAAAGGTTCGCCATCACTGCCCTAGAAGATGTAGAGACTCCATACAGTATATGGACAGATGGTCTAACTGTGATCTCCAGTAATGTGAATAGCATTAGAGCTAGAAGGACCAGACATTAACATCTGAAGTACAGTATTTCAAAGCCAATGGGGGTCATTTACTAAGGGCCCGATTCGAGTTTTCCCGACGTGTTACCCGAAATTTCCGATTTGCGCCGATTTCCCCTGAATTGCCCTGGGATTTTGGCGCACGCGATTGGATTGTGGCGCATCGGCGCTGGCATGCACGCAACGGAAATCGAGGGGCGTGGCCGAACGAAAACCCGACGGATTCGGAAAAACCGCCGCATTTTTTTTAAAAAATGTGTTGCGGAGCTTGCACTTACGTTCACTCAGCCCGGCTCAGTGTACTCCAGTGCGTTCCAATGCTTTTCAGCGCAGCAGCGCCACCTGGTGGACGGCGGAGGAACTACCTTAATGAATTCCGTCCGGACCCGAATCCACCGCAGAGAACGCGCCGCTGGATCGCGAATGGACCGGGTAAGTAAATCTGCCCCAATGTGTTTTTCTTGCAGGAGACATGCTTAGGCAGTCTGGCTCGTCCGTATGGTTGCCGGCTGTGGAGCCTTATGCCGTAGTTTCTATCTTGTTTAACCGGTTCATGGAGGGGTGAGCCCTCTCCATAGCCGGTAAGTCTTTGCTGCATATTACAGCAAAGGCTTACCGCTAGCACCGATCGCGGGTGTTTTTACAGCGTGGGCTGCCGTCTCCATGGTAGCCTCGGGTCCTTCGAAGACCCGAGGCTATTTTGTTTTAACCCCTTCATTACAATGTGCTGATAGCACATTGTAATGAATGAGGAAGAAAATCCCCATATACTGCCATACAGTAGTATGGCAGTATATGATAGGATCGATCAGACAACCTAGGGTTAAAGTACCCTAGGGAGTCTGAAAAATAGTATAAATAAAAATAAAAAAAAGTTTAAAAAAAAAAATTATAATAAAAAAACCTAAAATTACAAATCACCCCCCTTTCCCTAGAACTGACATAAATATAAATAAACAGTAAAAATCATAAACACATCAGGTATTGACGCGTCCGAAAATGCCCGATCTATCAAAATATGATAACGGTTTTTCAATGCGTTTAACCCCGTAACGGAAAATAGCGCCCAAAGTCAAAAATGGCACTTCTTTGCCATTTTGAAAAATCTAAAAAAATCTATAAAAAGTGATCAAAAGGTCGTACAGTCCTAAAAATTATATCATTGAAAATATTATCAAATTTCGAAAAAAAATGACATCACCCACAGCTCCGTACACCAAAGTATAAAAAAGTTATTAGCGCCAGAAGTTGGCAAAATCAAAAAAAATATTTTTGTACAGGAGGTTTTAATTTTTGTAAATGTATGAAAACATTATAAAACCTATACAAAATTGGTATCCCCTTAATCGTACCAACCCAAAGAATAAAGTAGACATGTCATTTGGGGCGCTCAGTGGAAGACGTAATATCCAAGCCCACAAGAAAATGGCGCAAATGCGTTTTTTCACCATTTTCATTGCATTTGGAATTTTTTTCCCACTTCCGAGTACATGGCATGGAATATTTAATACCATCATTATGAAGTGCAATTTGTTACGCAGAAAACAAGCCATCACACAGCTCTTTATGTGTAAAAATAAAAAAGTTATAGATTTTTGAAGGTGGGGAGTGAAAAATGGACATGAAAAAACAGGAAAGGGCCCGGTCCTTAACCGGTTAACATCCGTGATTTAACTGTTCATAGACGCACACAGGTATCTACTGCTAGAGATCATCATCCAAGGTAGAAGACTGCAGTTCATTAACATGTATGCCCCACAGACAGTGAACGAAAGGACTTTTTAAAGGGGTTTGCCCATGAAAAAAAAGTTTTCAAGTTTTAATCACCACATCTATTTCTGTCATTATGGCTAGGGACTTTAATGCCACCACTACTACCAGGAACATTAGACACCTTAATAGGGAATGTAATGTCCTCAACAGTATTATTTTGCAATTAGGTATGTTTGATGTCACAGTCTCAGGGGAATAGACAGTGGCCTCCCTGGACCACCGCGGGAGATAACAACCTTAGCCGCAACCCGGGAGCGGAGTCCTGGTCTTCGCCAGAACCCGCCGCAAAGCGGGATGGTCTTGCTGCGGCGGGGAGTCACCAGGTCACTCCGCAGGTGCGACTAGGCCCACGGTGGCAGCCAAAGTAGGGACATGGGGACCACGGGAAGGCAGGACCACGGGAAGGCACGCAGGACCTCGAGAAGGCAGGCAGGACCTCGGGAAGGCAGTCAGGACCTCGGATGGCAGGCTGGACCTCGGATGGCCACAGGACACCAGGACCGCCACAGGACACCGGGAACAACACGGGACACGGGAATCACCATAGGAACACGGAAACACAGAGGCGCCTGGAAACGCTCAGGAAGGCTTTCTCTCCAGTAGAATGACCTTAAGATCCAGCAGGGGATGCTGGGATTCGCCAGGCTATATAGCCGAGCCAGGAATGCCATAGCCAATAAGAAGGATGCTGGCCCTTTAAGGCTGAGAGAAAGCCGCGCAACCCCCCCCTAGATGTTTTTGTACAGGGTGATAGGAGACCCAAATTCACCTACATCTGTGCAGGATGCAGTAGTAGAATAGATCTAGCTCTAGTGAGTCCAACTGAAATGATCAGATAAAAAAGGGAAATAAGTTTTCCATAGTCATTTGGCCTTATATCTTGTTTCGGTGCAAGTAAGTATCCTGAAGATGCTATAGGGCTGTGGAGACTGAATTCTAGTGTACTCAACGATAACTTTGTCCAGGAATACAGTGAGTCTTTCTTTCACCTTGACAAAGTGGATTTTTATAACAGCATGGCCTACTGGTGGGAGGATGTCAAGGAGGAGATCCAGTACCTCTTACAGAGATTGTCAATTAAGAATTAATTAAGTATAGCCAGTATCTAAGACTGTGTAAAGAATTGGAGTTACTCTATTCGGCGGGTGGGGAAGACCCACAAAGGATTGACTGGCTGAAATCTGAAATAAGGCAGCATCAGTAAAGTAGCTGTACCTCCCTGGTTCTTGAATGTGATTATGGGACCCTTGGGGTTCCTGATCCTTTTGAGGATTACCGGGTGCGTGTAGAGGAAAAACTGATTCCCAGAATGTATCACAGGAACCTTGGGAAGCTATCCTGGGGTTGGTGAGATGGTGAAGCAGATGAATGGTGAAGGAGATAAAAGAGGCTATTGATAAGTTACATCTGAAGAAGGCAGCAGATGGTATTATCGCTGAATTTTATAAGAAGTTCAAAGACCTCCAGAAATTGACTAGAAAGTCACTCATATTTAAATCCTTTGGGTTAAATTGAAAAGCTAATGCAACACTAAACTGGTAGGAGAAGTTGGAAACCAGAAATGTAAACGTTCGATGATGGAGGTTGACCTATAGAGAAAGGGATAGTATTTTATATTTTATGGGAAAACAGGTTGTACTCAGTGAAAAGAGGGATAGCCTACCTAAAGAGGAGAGAGGATGCACTAGATATGTTAAATCTAAGAGTCCTTTTTTATTCCATGTTTCTAAAAGTTAATTTTGGTAACCCGGACTCAACAGTCCCCTGTAGGTGAATAGTATCATGGACAGGATATTGCTTTCTGCAGAATCATGGATGTGAGGCTTCCTCCCTCAGTATCTGGAGTATGGAAAAAATTGGTATAGATAAGTAATAGCAAAGAGTAAGCGAAGAAGGCAGCGGCACTCCAATTTAAAATGAGAAAAGTGATGTGATGTATGATCATGCATACAGCACTACGCGACAATTTGACTTCTTTCTCAAGCATGAATGTAAGTTATACTGAGCAAATATAAATACCCCCATACCCTTGACATCACTTCATTTAAAAAAATTTAAACATATAAATACAAAAAAATATTAAGCCCTTAAAGGGAATCTGTCATCAGGAGACCCATTTTTAGCACTCCCCCAGTCCCCACAGAGCATAGTACATACACTGCCAAAGTATTTTTGTATAAAAAATTGGTTTTACAGAAAAAAAGATATGTTATATTGTACCTTTCATTAGCATCTGCTGTGTGACTAGGCAGTTGCCAATTGGGAGGGGCTGGAAAGGAGCAGTCCCCCCCCCCCCACCCTTGGGAAACAGGTGACCTTTTCAAATATATGAATAACTCCCAACACTCGGGATTGGCTGTAGAGGAGCAGGGGGCATCTCTAAGCCCAGTGATGGCTGTTTTCATATATTTGAAAAGGTCACATGTTTCCCAACGGTGGGGGGGGGGGACTGCTACTTTCCAGCCCCTCCCAATAGGCAACTATTTTTTGGTTTTCTGTAAAACCAATTTTTAATACAAAAACACTTTGGCAGTGTATGCACTATGCTCTGTGGGGACTGGGGGAGTGCTAAAAATGGGTCTCCTGGTGACAGTTTCACTTTAAGGACGCAAGGTTTTTTTTACCTCATTTCTCACTCTCCACCTTAAAAAATCCACAACTTTTTCATTTTTACATGTACAGCTCTGTGTGAGGGCTTATTTCACACAGTTTGTCAATGACATCTTCAGAGACCTTCTGTATACAGACCTCAAGACCCACCAGTCTCACGTACAGCAAGTCCTCGGCCGCCCTCGGGCTAATCGTCTCTACGCCAAGCTCGAGAAGTGTCTTTTCCATCAACGGAGTCTACCTTTTCTTGGCTACATCATCTCCGACAAAGGTCTTCAGATGAATCCCACCAAATTATCGGCCGTTCTGCAGTGGCCTCATCCTGAGGGTCTTCGCACCATTCAGAGGTTCCTGGGCTTCGCAAACTACTACCGACAGTTTATTCCACATTTTTATAATCTTGGCGCTCCCATCGTGGCACCCACCAGAAAGGGCACCAATCCACGCCATTGGCCTTCAGCAGCTGAAGAAGCCTTTGCAAAGTTAAAGTCCGCCTTTGCCGCAGCTCCGGTCCTCTCTAGACCTGATACAGAGAAGCCTTTTTTCCTGGAGGTGGACGCGTCTTCTGTCGGTGCGGGGGCTGTGCTTACCCAGAAGGGGCCCAGGGGCCGAACGCTCACATGCGGCTTCTTTTCCAAAACTTTTTCTCCTGCAGAGAAGAACTACTCTATTGGAGATAAGGAACTTTTGGCTATCAAACTTGCCCTGGAAGAATGGCGATATCTTTTGGAGGGGGCTCGCTATCCAGTCTGTGTTTACACAGATCATAAGAACCTCTCGTACCTCCAGACAGCCCAACATCTTAACCCCAGGCAAGCCCGTTGGTCATTATTCTTCTCTCGCTTCCACCTGATGATCCATTTCCAACCTGCAGAGAAGAATATTAAGGCTTATGCCCTTTCCTGTGCCTCAGATGTTGTTGGAGAAGAGCCGGTTCCTCAGCATATCATCTCTCTGGAACAGTTGGTTGCAGCCGCTCCTGTGGATCTTCGGCAGCTTCCCCCTGGCAAGACGTATGTCCGACCTGCTCTGTGGAAGAGGATTTTGCTTTGGGGACATTCTTCCCGCCTGGCTGGGCACCCTGGGGTGCAACGCTCTGTGGCCTTCATTTCCCGCTACTACTGGTGGCCTGACTTGGTCAAAGATGTTCAGGACTTTGTGAGATCCTGCACCTCCTATGCTCGCAATAAGCCTTCTCGTCTAAAACCGGCTGGTCTCTTGCTTCCGTTGCCGATACCCAGTCACCCATGGTCACACATAGCTATGGACTTTGTCACGGACCTTCCATCCTCCTCGGGCAATGCCGTCATCTGGGTGGTGACAGACCGGTTTTCGAAGATGTCTCATTTTGTCCCTCTTGCAGGTCTACCGTCTGCTCCACGTCTTGCCAGCCTCTTCTTCCAACATATATTCCAGCTTCATGGTCTCCCTCTGCACATCCTCTCTGATCGTGGAGTTCAGTTTGTTTCCCACTTCTGGCGCTCTCTCTGCAGCCAACTGCAGGTGAAGTTGGACAAGTGGATAGGGTCAACCAGACTCTGGGCTGCTACCTTCGCCATTTCGTCTCTGCCCATCAAGACGACTGGTCCACTTTGTTGCCGTGGGCTGAGTTCTCCTACAACTCTCTGGATCTCAGAATTAACTCTCAGAATCTGCTGGTGCAGCTCCATTCTGTATTGTATATGGAAGAATTCCACGCCCACCACTCCCTCTCTCAGTTCCCTCAGATCTTCCTGCAGTGGAAGAATTGGTGCAGGACCTCAGTTCCGTTTGGAAACAGACTCACCTATCTCTACTTCAGGCGTCTGCCCGCACCAAAATCCAGGCCGACAAGAGACGCAGATCTCCTCCCGTCTTCTCCCCTGGGGACAAGGTCTGGTTATCTTCCAGGTACATCTGGCTGAAGATACCGGGTACAAGCCCGGTCCTCGATTCTTTGGTCCTTTTGTGGTCCTGGCCCGTATTAATCCAGTGGCCTACAAGCTCCGCCTGCCTCCATCTATGCACATCCCGAACTCCTTCCATGTCTCCCTCTTGAAGCCAGTCATCTTGAACCGCTTTTTCCAGCAATCCCCTCTTCCTGCTCCTGAAGCGGATTCCCCAGATGTTTATGAAGTTAAGGATGTTCTGGACATGAAGATCGTGAGGGGTAAGCGGTTCTTTCTTGTAGACTGGAAGAGGTTCGGGCCTGAGGAGAGATCTTTGGAGCCCGAAGAGAACATTTTGGATCGGACTTTCCTCCAGAGATTTCTTGGGTCCAAGAGGAAGAGGGGGAGGCCGAAGGGGGGGGTACTGTCACGGGTGCTCCCGCGATCCCTGTTTCGGATCGCGGGTGCACCCGTGCCTCCCCTGAGTCCGGTGGCCGGCTTCCCTCAACTTCCCTGGCTCCCGCGGCATCCTCGCTGCTCCCGTGGCTCGGCGTGCGCTTCGAGATTTAAAGGGCCAGTGCACCATTAATTGGCGCTGGCCATTTAACTGCATCTATACAAGCCTGCCTCTTCCTGCAAGCCCTTGCCGGATCTTTGTGCCTCACAGCCTAAGAGAAAGCTCTGTTGTGATTTGCCTGCGTTCCTGTGTCTCCTCCGTTTCTGTGTTTCCTGCATTCCTGTGTCTCCTGCGTTCCTGTGTCTCCTGCGTTCCTGAGTTCTTCCGTGTTCCTGTGTTACCTGACCTCTTCCGTGTTCCCGTGTACCAGTGATTCCCCGTGCTGCTGTCCTGTGTGCTGTGTTCCAATACCCCTCTGCTTGGACCTCCTGTTGCTGACCCCGGATTGGATTCTGACGTTGCATCTCTGTCGGCTGCCCTGACCTTGTGCCTGGACTGTGACCTCGAGTTTGTCTGCTGTTTCTGTACCTCAACCTTGGCCGCCACTGCAGAAAAGTCACGCCTGAGGAACGACCTGGTGGTACCACGCCGCAGCTTGTCTAACCCTCTTTGCGGCGGGCTCTGGTGAAAACCGGGTACCACTTAGACTCCGGTCCCAGGTAGTGGCTTGAGTCATCGTCTGCAGTGGTCCAGAGGATCCACATCCCGCAAGCCTGACACATATGCCATTCGGCCTCGGGTCTGACGCCATTGGCATCGGAATGGTTAATACCCAATATGCAGCAGACGCCACCTCTGTATGAAGAGTGCTCACCCCATGAGCTTCTTCATACCGCCCCGCACCCTATGCATATACAGCGCAGAGCATAAAGGGGTTAATCATTCCATTGGTATCATGAAATAATCTTCAATAAATAGATAGTTCCAAGAACAAATATGGTATGAGAAAATGTATATCTTAAACGTCCTGAGTTCTAATACATATGGCATCCTCCTCAACGCGCATGCTCCATCACAATGTTAACAAGACGCAATTCATTCCATGTCTTGTATCCATGCAGGGGCATAACTAGGAAAGGCTGGGCCCCTAGCAGATTACTGCATGGGTACCCCTTCTCCTTAAAAAAAAATATCTACATGTTTGTAAAATCACACACATTTATATACGTATATGCATTTACATAGTTCTACACTTATACACACAGTAATACACTCTTACACACATGTATAAACTCATGCACATAAATTTCTGTAGTATATGCACATATATACAGTATATTGACATCATACAAACATACAGTTTATACATACCATGCACACATACATATAGTGTATACACACCCACACCATACATCATATACACACACCATATACACTCATACAACATATGCATAAACACACAAACAGCATATACACACATATAAAGCATATACACACACATACACACCATACACACGTTATATAAGACTGTAGGGACTTAGCAAAATAAATTTTAAACCTGAGGGCAGGGTGGGTGGGAGACTTCACACTCTCTGGGTTGAGGGTAGAAGGAAAGAGGCCCCCTCCACGTGCCCCCATAACTTATAAACCACCGGGACGGGCCCCCATAGGCCCGCCTAAACCTCCCCTTGAAGAGGGGGCCAATCGCTGCAAGAGCACTTTTTAAAATTAAATCTCCACCCCCCTACAGTCCCCTGCCCCTTCTCTAATTGATGTGGGGCTAGTGAGACTGTAGGGACTTAGCAAAATAAACCATAATGTTAAAATCTCCGCTCTTGACCCAGCGTTTCCACAGGAAAAATGCCATTTTCACCAAACCAAACATTAAGGGAAACCACACCGTGCTTGTGGGTATGTGGGTAGGCCACAGCTTTATTTTATAATAAACCTTGAATTTAATAAATAACAGTATAAACTTCAAAACCAACGACTAAAAAACACAAAAATTTCTGCCCATACGGGCCCTACGTTTCTTCTGAAACAAAACCTTCGCCCGAATGGCGGCTGCTGGCCGGCAGACATCATGAGGGCACCTCCGTTTTGCCTTCGGGCATGTGACAGACCGCCACGGAGCAGCCCTCTTTAGAAAATACTAAACCCGGCTGCGACCCCCCACACGGCCCAAGGCAATAGCTTTTTCGGCTAATTCCTGGAGACCCAACAAAAAAATATCTGTGCCAATTGGGTTAAGGTGAACACCGTCCCCTATCAGCAGGTGACGGTTGTCCCCTTCCAGATCATTGTGCCGGAAAGAAACTCCTCCAAGCGTTGCTACATGCTTGGAAATTCTTATATTTAAGCTTTTGCGAGCCCTCTCAATTGCCACATAGTCTCTGGCTCCCCTCCAAAAACACTGGGGTATTATTTCCGACCAAGCAAGCACCACTGAATTGAAAAAGGAAGGAAAACGGGACAGGTCTTGCTTCATAAGTGAAACAAGTTCTCCTAACTTGACCTGCCCCAAGTCATTTCCACCTGCATGGATAATCAAGACCGCCGGCTCCCGACAGACCTGACTAATCTGCACCACCTCGGCAAGGACCTTAGACCACCTCATCGCGCGGGACCCGCGCCAGTGCACGCGTGCGTTTGGAATTCCCAAATCCTGACCTCATGGCCTAACCGCCGCTCTCCGCTCAGCCCAGTGCACGAAAGAATGGCCCACTATCCAGATATGGTTGATGGGACCTGCAAATATAACAATTAAACTAAGGAATACAAAAATGTTTTTTTTTTTTTTTTGTAATAGATATATATATATATATATATATATATATATATATATATATATATATATATATGATTAAATCTAGTATAAGAGGGCGAAAATTAAAATAAAGGGTTAAGGTCTGGGCGAATATAGGATTTAAAGCACTCGGATTTCCACCGACCCAGATGCTTTATAGCTTCAGTACTCATAGAGTGGGCAGTGGTAGCCGCACTGATGCGGAAAGAGTGGGTCCCGAATTCTGTAGGGTTAAGCCCAAGATAAAGAAGGGTTCTTTTAAATATGGAACTAAATTGAAAACGTGTGAGAGGGGAACCTGATTCATGTATAAAGAAATTATCAAAACCCTCTGGCCTACAACGAGCGTAATTACAAACGTGGGTAACGGGGCAGGGGTCAGATCCCATTGGTAAGATGGATAACCAAGTGCCTCGTCCAAAGGTATCGTTTTTTGAATAACGAATCCGAATTTTGACCGAAGAATGGGCAGGGATAACATCGGAACGCAGCAAACCCCCTTGTTTTTTTCCGGCTAAGAGGGACTAACTCGCCGATGCGGAGAGCACCGAAAAAGGCAACGGAAAAAGCCGCTTTAAATAAATATGCCTCAAAATTTGAGCTACAGATGCTGTCCACAACTTCAAGAATCCGCTTCAGCAGAGGAAGGGAAACCGGCCGCCGGGAATCCTGCGTGTGACGCTGGCGCTTCCACCCATTTAATAATTGTTTTATCACAAACGTCTTTGTGACGTCCGGCCGATCATGTAATTTTAACATAAAAGCTATTCCTGCTAAACTAGCCTTTGCCTTGTGAAAGGATGCCTCTTGGTGTTTCAATGAGACTAGAAAATCTAGGGTAAATTTGAGGATAGCAGGTTTCTCCACGGGTAAGTAACCGCCAGAGACAATAAGCCATTGTTTCCACGCTGATGTATATTTTTGCCAGGTGGATTGTGACAGTGAACTTCTTATTAGCTGTTGAAACTGCTCACGACCAGGTTCCATAAGCACTGCGGGCATTCCGTCCCCGCCACGTCCGCTGACCCTTGGGGCTCTCTGAATACCTGAAACTGGGAACGAGACAAGGCATTAGCCATGTCGTTCGCAGGATCAGTAACGTATCGCGCCCTCAGCCAAATGTTTGACTGAAGGCAGCGTAGCACCAAGTGTCGAAGCAGCGCAAGGACTGAGAGGCTATTAAGGGCCTGAACCACCGAAATGTTATCTGACCAAAACCTTATCCTATTATCCGCCAAGAGGGGGCCCCAGAGTTCAATCGCTATCACCAATGGGAATCAATGCAAAAGGGTTAAATTATTTGTCAGACCCGTGTCTAGCCACATGAAGGGCCAATCACTCCTGCACCAATTTGAGCCATCAATAGAGGTGAACCCGTGAGAGAGGGAACAAGCCGTGAAAAGGTTTAGTGAGGAGTTATCCTTCTCAGCCTCTTGGAGTATGCCCGTGCCATTAAAATCTTAGAGAAAAACCTGCCAGACTGACAAGTCTTCCCTCAGGGGATTAGTGACCCTGATAAAATGGTTTGGATTACAAGTGCCTTTTGTAGCTAAAGAAAGGCGGCGAGAGAAAGCTCGCCCCATGGGAATAACTCTACAGGCGAAATTTAGCAGTCCCAGGAGGACCTGGAACTGATGCAAAGTGGCTTTTTTCTTCCCGATAAGTGACTCAATCTCTTGGCGGAGCCTGGACACTTTTTCTTCCGGTAATCTAAAAGTCATATTTTCCGTATCGAGCTCGATACCTAGGAAAGACAATTTGGAAACCGGGCCGACCGTCTTGTCGGCGGACAAGGGGACACCAACGAACTTCATTAAAGTTGTGAAGGTTTCTAACAAACGGGAACAAGTGTTGGTGTCCCGTTGACTGACAAACAAGAAGTCGTCCAGGTAGTGAGTGGTGGAATAGATACCCGTCTCAAACCCCAGGAGCCATTCTAAAAACGTGCTGAAAACCTCAAAGTAGTAGCACGAAATGGAGCAACCCGTGGGGAGACACATATCATAGAAAAAACGGTCCTCGAGGCAGCACCCCAAGAGGTGATAACAGGTAGGGTGAACAGGCAATAACCTGAAAGCTGATTCAATGTCTGATTTAGCCAAGGACGCTCCTGGGCCAGCCTGTCTGACCAAGTTAACCGCCCTATCAAAAGAGACGTAAGAGACAGATGCCTCCTCTTTTCATATGGCGTCATTGACAGAGGAGCCCCTCGGGAAAGAGAGATGTTGAATCAGCCTAAATTTCCCGGGTTCTTTTTTGGGGACTAGGCCAAGAGGAGAAATTCTAAGGTTTGCAAAGAGTGGTTCTGAAAAGGGGCCAGCCATTCGGCTTAAACTAACTTCCTTAAGAACTTTTTCAAGGGCTAAAGACGGGTTCTCCCGCACCGACACCAAATTGCTACATTTGAAAACTGCCGTAGTAGGATGGTGCGGGATATAAAAACCGAGACGGAAACCTTCTTCAAGAAGGTTTGCCTCCCGTTTCTTTGGGTACAGACTTAGCCATGGGCTTAATCTGAGGACGTTCACTGGCGTTCTCAGGTTGGGGGACAGGGTTTTGCTTATTGCGGCGGAAACAGCGCAGGGCTGGATGATTGCCCCCGCAGATTGACTATTCGTGCCTAAATTTGCACGAAGAATAGAACCTGCAGTGGCCCTCATTGTATAACCAGCATGCGCCGGTTGGCTTGTGAGAGGAGGGAGCCGGCTGCTGCGATGTCCCTGCGGGGGTCCCAAGAAAGGGGCGTTGGGAGCGCTGCGCTAAAATAAGTTGAAGCCAAATATCTGTGGCTCTAGAAGCCCAACCTATACTCTGGTTGTTTGAGAGGCAGCGACGAAATTCCTCGTCATACCGCCACCAGGCTGTTCCCCCGTGTATCTTGAATGCACTAATAATTGTGTCCAGGTAAACGAAAAGATCGGGGGCAGTGGCTGGAGACTTCTGTGTTATGATGTGTCCCATAACAGCGAATGCCTGCAGCCAATTATTGAAGGTTTTGGACACTTTAACCTTCTTTTCCGATCCCTTTTCAAAAACTCTCTCCTTATCAACCGTCACGTGATCGACTTTTAAAAGCGCCCAAATATCTACGAAATCCCCCCTCTTTATTTTTTCTTTAACTTCCTCGGACACCTGCGTACCTAGGGGGGGATACTGCGCAAAACATTGTGTCTTTAAAAGTCGATCCCGATCCTGGATTATCTAGAATTTGTACTCCCGTGTGACCCCTAGGGTGTTCCTGACTACCCTCGAGATGTGCTAAAAATGATTTTACTGCTGAAATCATGTCTGTGTTGTTCTCATGTGTGGAGGTAATGGCCGACCAAGAAGGAAGGCCACTGGACTCACCCGATGCTGTCAACTGGGCTGGCTGTGCCGACGGGTTGATCTGCGGAGAATGATGAGAAGGTGCAGGCGATGTTCCCTGGCCACGGTCGGATTGGCTGCTGACGCTTGCCTTTCATTGCGGGAAATTGATGGATGAGGGGCGGATGATGCTGGTCTTTCGTAGCAGGAGCTTGCCGGATGAGAGGATGCAGACGCTGGTGATGCTTGGTGACGCTTGATAGTAGCAGATCGATGAGATGGAGATCTGGACCTTCTGGAGCGTTTTGAGCGGTAGCTTGAGGGTTCACTTTCGCGGCTGGCATGCATGCGATCGTGGAAGCGCGCCGCATTACGGCCGCTTGAACCAGAAGAAGAGAAGCTTGAATAACGGTCGTGGCGGTAATGATGCTTCCTACGGCTGTGACCTGAAGAGGAAAACTCAGAGCCAGTATCAACAGTATAGTCGCGGTACGGCCTCCGAGGGTACTTTTTGCTGCCATGGCGATGAGTATGTGAAGTGGGGGTGGCCCTAGGCTCCCTAGGTAGTACTGGGGTAACATCAATGGTTTGGAGTGTTACATTGCGAGATGTATGGGGGGTAGGCGATCTGCTCCCTCTGAAAGAGCTCATTGCAGAAGGAGGCTGCGACACATTAGGGGAGAGAGAGCTCCTTGCAGGATGTGGATGCGACACATAGGGGGAGATAGAGCTCATTGCAGGAGGAGGCTGCGACACATGAGGGGAGAGAGAGCTCATTGCAGGAGGTGGTTGCGACACATGAGGGGAGAGCACAGGAGGAGAAAGGTGAGCTGCTGCCTGATGGCTATGGGACAGGGACCTGGTGGCTACTAGGGGTGGGGGTGGGAGGGCAGTGGATCTGGACTTATGGGTGGTGCGGGTGGGGGGGGATTGAAGCGCATGGCAGCGCTGCTTACCTTGAGGAGCGTCAGGATCTGTCCCACGCTGATCTTGTTGGTAGCGGGAGGCAGCTCCCGCACGTGGCGCCGATGCTCCTTTCTTCAAAGCCGCGCCGCCTGCTTGTAGATGGGGACCCGGGGCTGAGACGAAGCGGAGGCCTTGTTCTTCGCGCGGGCCTCCCGCGCTCGCTGACCAGCAGCTCCCCCGATGTTCCGGTGGCAGGGACGGGCGTCTGTGAGGAGCTCTGGGCTGGAGGAGGAGACAGGGTAGCGGGCCGGCTAGTGATGACGTCGGGAGTGGAAGCTTCAGGCGCACGCTGCTGCTGGGCATCCGATGCAGCTGCGCCCCGCTGGAATAACTCCTGGAGCCATGCAGAACCCTCAGAGGCAACGCGCTCGAGCACCTGGGCCTCGAGTGAGGACATCTTCAGGGGTGGAGGTAAGCTAGGAGGGGGTCTCAGACTTCACACTCTCTGGGTTGAGGGTAGAAGGAAAGAGGCCCCCTCCACGTGCCCCCATAACTTATAAACCACCGGGGCCTAAACCTCCCCTTGAAGAGGGGGCCAATCGCTGCAAGAGCACTTTTTAAAATTAAATCTCCACCCCCCTACAGTCCCCTGCCCCTTCTCTAATTGATGTGGGGCTAGTGAATACATTGATAACAGGGACTTCTCAGCTGAAGGTTTGTCACAGTTCGACAGCAAGCAGAGGTCTTGTAAATGTAAAGTAATTGTTACACTCTGCAGAATGTCACCTGGCTGATGGGCCGATCATCTAATGTGTCCCCAGGATGGCGCAGCTCTTTGGTAGGCATGTGAGAAGGTACAAGGGGCCATTATTGATGGCAGATATATGTCACTGAGGTGCCTGGCCTCAGTGAAGTGAGCCGGTTAATGTTTAGTCAGGAACCTTAGGTTTCTGACATTTGTTAATGTAGTATAACTGCTTAAAGGGCACCTACCACCCCGATTCTACCTATAAAGGTAGAAGGGGTGGTAGGTGGATGAATGGGACATGAGGATAGCCCTTTTTTGGGCTAATCTTCACGTCCCGGGTGTCTTTTACAAAACTTTATTACATCTATATGCAAATTTTTTTATGCGGCTACTGTGGCGTGGAGTAGCCGGACATGAGGCTACTAGTCGCGGCTACTCCACGCCCCAGTAGCCGCGTTACTCCGCCTACCAGATAATCTTCGGCCGGAGCGCATTTTCATCTGGTTTCCTGACAATTTCCGTTTTGCGCCGAATTGCCCCGGGATTTTGGCGCACGCGATCGGATTTTGGCGCATCGGCACTGCATCAGCACTCACATGTACCGGGAAGAAGAAGATGAACTCCGGCGGACCTTGGAGCAGAAGTGACAGATGCAGGAACTCGGGCGCACGATCTTCATGAATCGCGGCAGACCCGATTCCACGTCGGAGAAAGCACTGTGGGATCACGATAGGACCGGGAAGTAAATCTGCCCCATTGTCTGTTTATGCTGGTGGATGGATACACAACCTACAAAGGACTGTGAGTCAAGCCTCATTATATTGACTGTGTTTTTCTGTTTTATGCTGAAGCAAGCTATTCTGTTCTGTTAAACTGTTTTAGAAAGAAATAAAACAGCTACCTGGACTGTTACTGAAGTTGCCATTTGAGTTGATCCCCTACAAAGTGCATTGTCTTGCTACACAATTTGAATCTTAAATTCTTCTCTCAGTCCGAATCAGTCGGATCGTCCAACGGGCCGCTCCTCGATTTCTGTCGCATGAATGCCAGCACAGATGTGACACAATCCCCAGTTAAATACTTGTCACAGCGGCGCAAATCCCGAAATCTTCGAAAATCCGATGAAAGTGTGATCCACAGACCCTTAGTCAATAAGCCCCAATATTTCTTTTAGCGATATGGAGAAAAAATTCCTTCAACAAAATAAGTATGAACGATAAAATCATACCCAATCTGGTAAAGACAATGGGGCAGATTTACTTACCCGGTCCATTCGCCATCCAGCGGCACGTTCTCTGCGCTGGATTCGGGTCCGGCCGGGATTCATTAAGGTACTTCCTCCGCCGTCCACAAGGTGGTGCTGCTGCGCTGTAAAACTGGGCTGAGTGAAGGTAAGTGCAAGCTCCACGACAGATTTTTTTTTTTTAAATGCGGCGGTTTTTCCAAATCTGTCGGGTTTTCGTTCGGCCACGCCCCCCCGAAGTCCGTCGCGTGCATGCCAGCGCCGATGCGCCACAATCCGATCGCGTGCGCCAAAATCCTGGGGCAATTCAGGGGAAATCGGCGCAAATCGGAAATATTCGGGTAACACATCGAGAAAACGTGAATCGGGCCCTTAGTAAATGACCCCCAATGGGGCACATTTACTTACCCTGTTCCAGAAGTTAACCGAAAGTGCATTGTCCGACGATAATGCACTGTGCCGCGATTCACTAAGATTGTGTGCCTGATATCCTGCATGTGTCACTTCCCCCTCTCAGGTCCGACAGGTGGATCTAAGTTCTAGAGTGTGCAACACAATTTGAAAGTTAAATCCCGCGCTCAGTCCGAATCAGTTAGATTGTCCAATGACAGGCCCCAATATGTGCACATGGAAGCCAGCGCAGCTGCACCAAAAAACAATTGCATGTGCTATAAACCCTGCACAGACATTTGATAAATACCTGTGCAAGCCATGTAATCTCCAAAAAAGGGGCACAGTCTAAACGAAAGTGAGCAGTGCGACCCTTTGTAAATGAGCCCCAATGTTCGCAGCATATATCATACACAACAAAAATGACTTCATTTATGCCATGTAGACATGGTTAAGACAATCTCCTGCAGTTCAAACCGAGCATCAGTATGGGGAAGAAAGGTGATTTGAGTGCCTTTGAACGTGGCATGGTTGTTGGTGCCAGAAGGGCTGGTCTGAATATTTCAGAAACTGCTGATCTACTGGGATTTTCACGCACAACCATCTCTAGGGTTTACAGAGAATGGTCCGAAAAAGAAAAAACATCCAGGGAGCGGCAGTTCTGTGGGCGTAAATGCCTTGTTGATGCCAGAGTTCAGAGGAGAATGGGCAGACTGGTTCGAGCTGATAGAAAGGCAACAGTGACTCAAATCGCCACCCGTTACAACCAAGGTAGGCAGCAGAGCATCTCTGAACGCACAGTACGTCGAACTTTGAGGCAGATGGGCTACAGCAGCAGAAGACCACACCGGGTGCCACTCCTTTCAGCTAAGAACAGGAAACTGAGGCTACAATTTGCACAAGCTCATCGAAATTGGACAGTAGAAGATTGGAAAAACGTTGCCTGGTCTGATGAGTCTCGATTTCTGCTGCGACATTCGGATGGTAGGGTCAGAATTTGGCGTCAACAACATGAAAGCATGGATCCATCCTGCTTTGTATCAACGGTTCAGGCTGGTGGTGGTGGTGTCATGGTGTGGGGAATATTTTCTTGGCACTCTTTGGGCCCCTTGGTACCAATTGAGCATCGTTGCAACGCCACAGCCTACCTGAGTATTGTTGCTGACTATGTCCATCCCTTTATGACCACAATGTACCCAACATCTGATGGCTACTTTCAGCAGGATAATGCGCCATGTCATAAAGCTGGAATCATCTCAGACTGGTTTCTTGAACCTGACAATGAGTTCACTGTACTCAAATGGCCTCCACAGTCACCGGATCTCAATCCAATAGAGCATCTTTGGGATGTGGTGGAACGGGAGATTCGCATCATGGATGTGCAGCCAACAAATCTGCGGCAACTGTGTGATGCCATCATGTCAATATGGACCAAAATCTCTGAGGAATGCTTCCAGCACCTTGTTGAATCTATGCCACGAAGAATTGAGGCAGTTCTGAAGGCAAAAGGGGGTCCAACCTGTTACTAGCATGGTGTACCTAAATAAGTGGCCGGTGAGTGTATATGAACTATCTGTTCTGATATTTTCCATTACCGATATAATGTTCATGATCATGCTCATACGTATTTGAGTTCATAGAATATTTACATTGTTGAGGGAAGTTTTTCTCTGCATTGCTGAAAGAAACAAAGTATATTAAGGCCATTGGCTAATCAATCAGCTGCTGAGGTCTGATTGCCATGGATACAAGACAAAGATCAAATGGAAATGGCGACACGTCACTTCCAGCAGCTTGATTAAAGGAAACCTACCATTTGATTTGATGCATTATGAACCAAACATACCTTGAGAATGCTGTAGCTACACTGATGCAGGATCATATTGGTTAATCCCTGAGCCGAGTGGTTTTGCTGATAAAACAATTATAAAATTATAATAATGAAGCTGTCTCGCTACTGTGGCTGGGCAAAGGCGCTTTTCCTACCACATTAGTTATGCACTGCTCACAGGATGATGTAATCCCGGGGTTGTGTCTGAAGGCAGAATAATCAATTGGTGCACCTTCCCCCAGCTGCTGTTGATTAGTCCTGTCTTGACTAAGCCCCGTGTGTAATACAAGCTTGTGTAACTTGTGCAATCATGCAATCCAGCTTTCTCAATTTCAGCAAAACCACACAACTCAGGGATTAACCAAGATATGATCCTGCATCAGTGTAGCTACAGCATTCTCAAGGTATGTTTGGTTCATAATTCATCAAATCTAATAGTAGGGAATAGGGAATAGAATCTTGCTACCTCAGTGATGGAGCATGTGCGTTATTGACAATGTTATATTGATTGGAACTCGGGATGTTTAAGATATAAATTATTTCACACCATGTTTGTTCTTGGAACTATCTATTTATTGAAATATATTTAATGATACCTATGTAATGATAAATATTTTTTTGTATTTATATGTTTAAAGTTTTGTTAAATGAATTGATGTCACAGGTCTGGGGGTATTTATATGTGCTCAGTGTAACTAACATTCAAGAAGACATAAAGGTCGAAACCTTGTGATGTGTTGTGTGCATAAAAGGATCACTTTTCTCATCTGAAATTGGAGTGCTGCTTCCTTCTTTGCTAATATTGGTATGTTGCGATCTATGGAACTGGGAACATGCACCCGTATAAACTTTGAAATATCACTTTAAACTCCTGCACTGCTGAAGTTTGTTTTATATGTTGGGGTATAGATAAGTCTTTCATAGAGACTAAAACCAGGAAAGATCTATACTTTAGAATATTTAGGTCTTTCTATTGTCTACAACTGGCACCTCCAGACTATCCAAACACCACCCTAAAGGTCTGAGGTTTCTGAATGGACCAAGGATGCCCCCTTAGTTCTGTGGCATTGTCTGACTGTTATTTCATGGAAATCTCTTTGTTAGGGGATTCCAAAGTATGACAGATTGTGAGTGTCCCCTAGGGTGTCAAACAGAGCAGACTATGCTTCATTTTATATGTTTGAACCAAGTGCTGGGGTGGACTGTATATCTGTTAGGACATATCCACCAAGCTAAGAATACCATCATTGCAATCCCTTAAGTACCCAGAGATCCTCTGTGGTGGAACATCTACTGTAATTAACATCAACCGGGAGACCATGTAAGTTATGATCACAATCATCACATATTTTTATTGGCAAACCAGAACCATGTCCATCCATAACAAGCTGTTTTACCATAGTAAAGCTATAACCCTCATCATATCACAGCTCAGGTGGATCCGGTCATTAGAGGTCAAGAAAAAGGGGAAGAATATTAATGTTTTTAGGAACGTCCATATAAAATGAAATCTCATGAGATTGTACAATGTGATATGTTTTTGTTTTCTTTTCCCCTTTAGCAACAATGGACTTTTAACCCCTACGGGACTCAGCCTCTTTTGGCCTTAAGGACACGGCCCCATTCTTCAAATCTGCCCTGTGTCACTATAAGTGGTTATAGCATGGGAACGCTATGAGATATCCAGGGGATTTTGAGATTATTTTCTCGTGACACATTGTACTTCAAATTAGTTTAAAAATTTGGATGAAATCTTTTGCGTTTAGTTATGAAAAAAAACAAAATTTGGCAAAAATTTGGAAAAATTCTTTATTTTCAACGTTCTAAATTCTCTACTTTTGATGCAGATAGTCATAGCTCCCAAATAAATTCATAACTTACATTTTCCAAATGTCTGCTTTATGTTGGCATGGTTTTTTAAGATTCCACATATTTTACTAGAATGTTATGAGGCTCAGAATTTAGGTATCATTTTTCAAATTTTTTGTAAAATCACCAAAACCTGTATTTAGATGGAGCTGCTCAACTTCTAATGGACACTGAGAGGCCTAAATAATAGTGAGACTCATAAATTACCCCATTGTGGAAACTACACACCTCAACGTATGAAAAACCACTTTTAAGAAGTTTGTTAACCCTTTACGTGTTTTATAGGGGTTAAAACAAAATGGAGGTGCAGTCTGCAAATTGTAATATTTTTTCACAATACACCCATTTTGGGTGGAAAATTAAACATTTACAATGGATTAAATGAATAAAGGCTCCACAAAGTTTGTTACCCAATCTCTCCCGAGTACGCCGATACTCTACATGTGGTGGTAACCTGCTGTATGGGCGCACGGCCGGGCATAGAAGGGAAGGAGGCGCCATCCAGATCAGATTTGCATTGTCACATTGTACAGGCAATAATTTTCTTCTTTTTTTTAATGTAAACCTATAGGGGCTTATTTCTTTTGCCACATGAGATGCACTTTTCTGGTACGTAATTTGGGGGAATCTATAGGCTAATTGGTGAGATTTTATTAACTCTTTGTTGGTGGAAGAAATGAAAATCATCACTTTTCAGGAAGATTTTTATGGGGTTTTTTTTTGGCCGTTTACCATAGTATATTATTTTTATTCTATGGGTCGCCTCGATTACAAAAAGACCTCATTTATATAGATTTTTTATTTTTTCCCATTTTTACTGAATAAAAAGTAACTTGGCAAAAATGTTGTCTTTCATGTGCATAACTTTTTTATTTTTCGCCTCACAAATCTGTTTAATGGTTTATTTTTTGCGAGAAGGATTGTTCTTTTTAGTGGTCTTATTTTAGAGTGAATAACATTTTTTAAATCACTTTTTAGAGCATTTTTATAGGGTATTAATTGAAAATGATCTTTTTTCTGGAGCTTTTTTTTTGGGTTTTTTTTACGGGGTTCACTTTGCGGATCTAATAACGATTTTGTTTTTTATGCAGATTGTTACGGACGCAGGGATACCAAATATGTGGGGGTTTTGTGTATTTTATTCAATTGTACTGAATAAAAACCAATTTGGAGAAAATCTTGTTCATTTTAGCATCACCATCTTTTCATATGCATAACCTTTTTATTTTTCGGCTGACAAATCTAGTTAGGGGCTTATTCTTTGCGAGAAGAGTTGTTCTTTTTAGTGGGCTAATTTTGGAGTGCATAACATTTTTTAAATTACTTTTTAGAGCATTTTTTTATAGGGTATTAATTAAAAATGATCTTTTTTCGGAATGTTTTTGCGTTTTTTTTCTACGGCGTGTACTGTGTGGGTCCAGTAACGATTCTGTTTTATTATACAGATTGTGTGTTTTTTATACTTTATTAAGTGTTTTTATAGGAAAGTGACATTTTAGGTGCTTATATTTTAAAGCATTTATTTTTTATTTATTCTAATGTATTAACTTTAGTGTTTTGGACTTTTTTAAATTATACATACTTGAACTTGAATCAGTGATGCTCTGATCACTGGTTCAAGTTCAATACACTGCTCTACAATACTATTTTATTGTAGAGCAGTGTAAACTGTCTGAGCAAGCTTGCGCATGCTGGATCCCCGGAAGGGGTCTGACTGCCAGGGAGACCGGGCAGCTCCGGGGCACATGCCAGTCCTCGGAGCTGCCCAGAAGAGGATCGGATTCCCCGGTAAGCGGCACGGGGGATCCGATCCACAGCTCAAACACCCTTACACGCCGCGGTCATGCTTGACCGCGGCGTGTAAGGGGTTAACACCCGCGATCGGAGCCTGCTGGTGTTAGCGCAGGCTGTCAGCTGTACTAGACAGCTGAAAGTCGCTGCTTCTGGTACCGGCTCCGTTCGTGAGCCGGTGCCAGAAGAAGGACATTATAGAACGTCCCCGTGCACTAAGTCTCTAGCCCCGGGGACGTACTATAACGTCCTGGTGCGCCTAGGGGTTAAATTACAGTTATTACAAATTATTTTCTTTGTAAACAAGTATGATTTATGGTAAGTGAACTTTGATCTATTTTGATGCCAAAGTATTTCTGTATTTATGTGTTGATTTATGTATTTTGTTGTCACGGGAGGTCCCGCGACCCATATCGTGTGGTGCCAGCGCAACTCACCTTTCCCGTTTCGGATCCACTTTTCTTTATTCCATCAATTTAAAAAGCCCATAGCAAACACCAACATGTTTCAGGAGTTCAGTCTTCCTTAACCATTGTTACATTTTGCTCAATACACAACCTCATGTAAAACAAAAAAAAAGGACTACATGGGCGTGAACACCTGATTCTGGAAGTCATTTCCTCACTTAGCAGATACAAATACTTCATGTAATTCATTTCAACCAATTCAGACATTTCATCAAAAAATCATCATCAGGTCTTTCATAAAGTTCATTCCCCAAAGATGTTCTTGTATTTAAATTCATTATCCAAAAAGCCTCCTGTTTCCATTATGCCTTCAACCAATCTCCACCTCTTTCTGGTCTATTAACCCTTTCCACACCGAAAAATGTTAAAAAATTTGTTGTTCTGTTGTGTTTTTCTACTAAATGTTTAACCCCTAGGCGCACCAGGACGTTATAGTACGTCCCCGGCGCTAGATGCTTAGCGCACGGGGACGTTCTATAACGTCCTGCTTCTGGCACCGGCTCACGAACGGAGCCGGTACCAGAAGCAGCGGCTGTCAGCTGTCTAGTACAGCTGACAGCCTGCGCTAACACCCGCGATCGGAGCCGGCTCCGATCGCGGGTGTTAACCCCTTACTCGCCGCGGTCAAACATGACCGCGGCGTGTAAGGGTGTTTGCGCTGTGGATCGGATCCCCCGTGCCGCTTACCGGGGGATCCGATCCACTTCTGGGCAGCTCCGAGGACTGGCATGTGCCCCGGAGCTGCCCAGTCTCCATGGCAGCCAGACCCCTTCCGGGTCTGGCTGTAAACTGTCTGAGCATGCGCAAGCTTGCTCAGACAGTTTACACTGCTCTACAATAAAATAGTATTGTAGAGCAGTGTATTGAACTTAAACCAGTGATCAGAGCATCACTGGTTCAAGTTCAAGTATGTATAAGTAAAAATATGCAAAAACACTTAACACTACACATTATAATAAATAAAAAATAAATACATAAAAATATAAGCCCCTAAAATGTCACTTTCCCATAAAAACACTTAATAAAGTATAAAAAACCCCGCATATTTGGTATTGCCGCGTCCGTAACAATCTGTATAATAAAACAGAATTGTTACTGGACCCGCACGGTACACGCCGTAGAAAAAAAACGCAAAAACGTTCCGAAAAAAGATAATTTTTAATTAATACCTTATCAAAAAATGCTCTAAAAAGTAATTTAAAAAATGTTATGCACTCCAAAATAAGCCCACTAAAAAGAACAACTCTTCTCGCAAAAAATAAGCCCCTAACCAGATTTGTCAGCCGAAAAATAAAAAAGTTATGCATATGAAAAGATGGTGATGCTAAAATGAACAAGATTTTCTCCAAATTGGTTTTTATTCAGTACAATTGAATAAAATACACAAAACCCCCACATATTTGGTATCCCTGCGTCCGTAACAATCTGCATAATAAAACAGAATCGTTATTAGTTCCGCAAAGTGAACCCCGTAAAAAACAAAAAAAAAAAAGCTCCATAAAAAAGATCATTTTCAATTAATACCCTATAAAAATGCTCTAAAAAGGGATTTAAAAAATGTTATGCACTCTAAAATAAGACCACTAAAAAGAACAATCCTTCTCGCAAAAAATAAGCCCTTAAACAGATTTGTGAGGCAAAAAATAAAAAAGTTATGCATATGAAAGACGGTGATGCTAAAATTAACAACATTTTTGCCAAATTACTTTTTATGCAGTAAAAATGGGAAAAAAATAAAAAATCTATATAAATGAGGTCTTTTTGTAATCGTGGCGACTCATAGAATAAAAATAATATACTATTTTTATGGTATGGTAAACGGGCAAAAAAAAAACCCATAAAAATCTTCCTGAAAAGTGATGATTTTCATTTCCTCCACCAACAAAGAGTTAATAAAATCTCACCAATTAGCCTATAGATTCCCCTAAATTACGTACCAGAAAAGTGCATCTCATGTGGCAAAAGAAATAAGCCCCTATAGGTCCACATTAAAAAAAAGAAAAAAATTATAGCCTGTACAATGTGACATAGAAAATCTGATCTGGATGGCGCCTCCTTCCCTTCTATGCCCGGCCGTGCGCCCATACAACAGGTTACCACCACATATGGGGTATCGGTGCATTCGGGAGGAATTGGGTATCAAACTTTGTGGAGCCTTTTTTTATTTAATCCATTGTAAATGTTTAATTTTCCACCCAAAATGGGTGTATTGTGAAAAAATATTACAATTTGCAGACTGCACCTCCATTTTGTTTTAACCCCTATAAAACACGTAAAGCGTTAACAAACTTCTTAAAAGTGGTTTTTCATACGTTGAGGTGTGTAGTTTCCACAATGGGGTAATTTACGAGTCTCGCTATTATTTAGGCCTCTCAGTGTCAATTAGAAGTTGAGCAGGTCCATCTAATACTGGTTTTGGTGATTTTACAAAAAATGTGAAAAATGATACCTAAATTCTGAGCCTCATAACATTCTAGTAAAATATGTGGAATCTTAAAAAACCATGCCAACATAAAGCAGACATTTGGGAAATGTAAGTTATGAATTTATTTGGGTGCTATGACTATCTGCATCAAAAGTAGAGAATTTAGAACGTTGAAAATAAAGAATTTTTCCAAATTTTTTCCAAATTTTGTTTTTTTTCATAACTAAACACAAAAGATATCATCCAAATTTTTAAACTAATTTGAAGTACAATGTGTCACGAGAAAACAATCTCATAGCGTTCCAAAACTATAACCACTTATAGTGACACAGGTCAGATTTGAAGAATGGGGCCGCGTCCTTAAGGCCAAAATAGGCTGTGTCCCCTAGGGGTTAATGGGGTACGCCATACATTCAATGAGATAGATTGCATAATCCATATCACAGTCTATGGGAAATAGTCCCTTGGGACTAAAGTCTGTGGACTCCCTGGACCACCGCGGGAGATAACTATGGCAGCCGCAACCCGGGAGCGGAGTCTAAGTGGACTCCCGCTCTTCGCCAGGGTCCGCCGCTCCACGGGTACGACTAGGCCCGCAGTGGCAGCCAAGGTAGGGACACGGGGCAGGCAGGACCTCGTGATGGCAGGACCTCGGGAGGACGGCTGGCAGGTCCTCGGAAGGACAGCTGGCAGGACCTCGGAAGAACGCCTGGCAGGACCTCGGAAGACCACTAGGATACCGGACCGCCACAGGATTACAGGAACGCCACAGGATGCTGGGAGTCGCCAGGCTATAGGAATGCCAGAGCCATTAAGGAGGGCGCTGGCCCTTTAAGGCTGGGAGAAGTCCGTGCACAACCCCCTAGTGGCGGGAGCGTGCAACTGCAGGGAAGAAGCATGCGGCCTACAGAGCCAGAGTACAGACCGGAGCCAGGAGAAGTAAGTGGGAGCAGGGGGAGCGGGGACCGCAGCAGCAGGCATGGGATCTGTACCGAGGATCGCGGGTGTAACCGTGACAATCCATATTACAATTTATGAATGAGTCTATATTATATGATTTGTTGTTTTGTTTAATAAAAATCTCACTACACCAGTATTACACAGATTTCCAAAAATCCATTTATTTTTCCACCACCTTTAAGGCCAATCATCACAGGTATTGTTTCTGAGCAATTGGGTAGATTTACATCTTCATGTCCCCATCCAGAGAAGCCCTGGATATATACAGGACACAACATCTGTATTACGGACTATGCGCAACCTTTCTTGGGATGAGGGGACCAGGTGGGTGACATGCGATGTCACAGCATCATACTCCTGCATCCCTCACCATTAAACATCACCTATACAAGTATAGTGGTTACTAAATTTGCTACTAAATTTAGTCCCTCCATAGCCAATCTATATATGTCAAGGTGGGTGGGAGGAGGGTGTCGTCTATGACTCTGCCAGCCCTTTTATAGTTGAAATACTATGGTATGGCAGATTCATAGACGGCATCCTCATCATTTGGAGGGGACCAGAAAACTTAATACATTTATTCAGGGAATACAGGCAGTCCCCGAGTTACGTACAAGATAGGGTCCGGAGGTTTGTTCTTAAGTTGAATTTGTATGTAAGTCGAAACTGTATATTTTATAATTGTAGATCCAGACAAAAAAAATTTTGGCCCCAGTGACAATTGGAGTTTAAACATTTTTTGCTGTAATGGGACCACGGATTATCAATAAAGCTCCATTACAGACATCTTACAGCTGATCATTGCAGCCTGGGACTATAGTAAAGCATTCAATCACAGCTCAGCTTTCATTTTACCAGTGCTCATGAATATTTTAAAGGGGAGCTATGCTTGGTTGCCATGGGCAACTAGAAATATTCTGACGTTCACACTTGATAAATCTGCCCCATAGTGTACACTGTTGGGCACTAGTGTATACAAAGGAAACAGTAGAACTAGAGGAGAGCAACCAAAATTATTAAGGGAATGGGGAGGGACATATTATATGACATATTACATAATTTGGGATTATTCAGTTTAGAAATAAGACGGTGGAGCGGAGACCTCATTTCAATGTACAAAAACCTGAATTGGCAGTACAACGATCTATCGAAAAATATTTTTATACCTATACCTAGAGGAGAGGCGGTTCTACCATTGCCATAGACAAATGGTCTTTACTATAAGAGCAGTGAGACTGTGGAACTCACTGCCACAAGATGTTGTAAAGGCTGATCATTTGAACATGTTCAAGAGGGGTCTGGGTGCCTTTCTGGAGGACAATACTATCACAGCATATGGGAATAACATTTTTTGTTAGTAGTTTCTGTTGATCCATTGAGTTATTCTGACCGCCATATTAGGGGTCGGAAAGGAATTTTGCCCTGCTTTGGGCCAATTGGCATCAACCTTACAGGTTTTTTGCCTTTATCTGGATTAATGCAATATAATGGGGCACATTTACTTACCCGTCCCGTCGTGATCCCCAAGGTGCGCTGTCCAACGAGGATTCGGAGCTGCCATGATTCTCTAAGAATGTGCGTCCAATTTCCTACATGTGTTGCTTCCCTGATCAGGTCCGCCGGAGTTCACCATCTTCTTCCCTGTGCATGTAAGTGCATAACTTGCAACACAATTTTGAATGTTAAATCCCAAGCGTTGTCAATATCTGTCGGATTGTAAGACGGGCCGCCCCCGATGTGTGTCGCGTGAAAGCCGGCGCCGATGTGCCAAAATCTGACCACGTGTGAGAAAAAGCCCTTCTAAATGCGGCGCACGTCGGAAATCGTTGGTTATTCCGACGATACTGCGGTTCGCGGACCCTTAGTAAATGAGCCCCAATTTTGGAGTTGACAGACTGATGTCTTTTTCTTATCTTTTTTACTATTGTTCTATCTTGTTCTGATGGGATTTATAGTTCTAAAGCCGTGTTATGAGGGGAATAAAGCATACAGCTTTATTTGAGTCGAGATGGGAGGAGGAGCTGAATTCAAGGTGATTCCTGCATTGTAATCATGTGGAAGTGTTAACTTAACTGCAAAGCTTCTCTCTGATACCAGAATAGCTATATATTCTATGCAATTGATAAAATGAATAGTTATTAAGTAAAATACAACTAAATAAATATAAGGTGAATTGAGCTCACAGCAGAATAACTGATAGTATTTAGACATGTCAAGTAGGATATTTTGTCTGCACCTGTGCTAGCTTTAATAATCCTTTCCTACTTTTCTGCCTTTCAGAGGGACATGTAGAATTATGAGTAAAAGAGAGAGCACATGAGGAGGCACTAGAGGGGGCAAAAGATAAAAATTTGCAAAAACATACAGTGAGAGCGTATGGTTTGAGCCAATAAATTATACAGAATATTTTTCCCTTTTCATGGAATCCTGAGGAATATCATCACTGTATTAAACTCATGAAAACTGAGTTCAAAGAGCTTGAAAATGTCAAAGCTGAAATGTTTGTTGATGGCTTTAGATACTATTGTGATGAAAGTCCACACACAGGCTATGCGGTGAGAGAATGAGATCGTGGTATGAACCATTCTCCTCTGAGAGAGCTAAAGGCTCTCGATGAGGCTTGTATTATTGCCGAGGAAAAAACTGCAAACATTTACACAGATTCTAGATATACATTAGGAATGCCTCATGATAAAGGCCCAATTTGGATGAGGAGCAGGGATTTTGTAGGATCCTCAGACTGATGACTGTAATAAAGGTCCTAGCACACACAAAAGAGAAAACCAAAAAGCACAGGGAAATGCTATGGCTGATGTTGCAGCAAAAGCAGCTGCTCTCAGGCCACTCCCTATGAACATTATGGGGCAGATTTACTTACCCGGTCCATTCGCGATCCAGCGGCGGGTTCTCTGACGCTGATTCGTGTATTCCGGCGACTCACTAAGGCAGTGCGCCCGATGTCCACCAGGTGTCGCTGCTGCGCTGAAGTCCGCCGAGGTCCGCCGGAGTTCACCAACTAGGCTGGGTGCAGGTAAGTGTCAGGCGACACATTTTTTTAAAAAAAATACGGCGATTTTTCCGAATCCGTCCGGTTTTCCCACAGCCACGCCCCCGATTTCCATCGCGTGCATGCCGGCGCTAATGCGCCAGAATCCGATTGTGTGCGCCATAAACCTGGGACAATTCAGGGAAAAACGGTAATATTCGGGAAACACGTCGGAAAAACGCGATTCGGGCCCTTAGTAAATGAACCCTATGTTCTCCCAGGTATAGATGTGCCTGTAGATTTAGAAATTTTTCAAAAATTGCAGGACCAGGCCATCCAGGATGAAAAAGAGAAATGGATAAAAAGGGAGCAATGTGTGGAGTATATTAAGTAAAATACAACTAAAAAAATAATGTATAAAAGATGTTGCCTCCCTCGTATACGATTCCTGATGATGACACAGTTGACTCAGGGGCCGACCCACATCTCAAAGGAAACAATGGTAGGCTTTCATAGTTTCTACGGTTGAAAAAAGACACTTGTCCATCAAGTTCAACCAAGGAAGGGAAGGGATTGGATGAGGAAGGGATTTAGGGGAAACAATTCTATATAACATAACCATCAATGTTATTTAGGTGTAAAAAGGCATCTAGACCCTTCTTGAAGCTCTCTGCTGTCCCTGCTGTGACCAGCGCCTGAGGCAGTCTATTCCACAGATTGACCGTTCTCATAGTAAAAAAGCCCTGTTGCCTCCGGTGATTAAACCTTGATTTCTCCAAACGGAGACAGTGCCCCCTCGTCTTTTGATTTGATCTAATCTGAAACAACTTACCACCATATTTTTTGTATGGACCATTCATATATTTAAATAAATTAATCATGTCCCCTCGTAGTCGTCTCTTTTCCAGACTAAATAAATCTAGTTGTTTTAATCTTTCCTCATAACTGAGACCCTCCATACCCCTTATAATTTTTGTTGCTCTACGTTGAACCCTCTCCAGCTCCAGGGCATCCTTTTTATGGACCGGTGCCCAGAACTGGACAGCATATTCCAGGTGTGGCCGAACCAGTGCCTTGTATAGTGGTAATATTACATCCCTATCACGAGAGTCCATACCCCTTTTGATACATGACAAGATCCTACTGGCTTTAGAGGCAGCTGATTGACATTGCATGCTGTTATTCAATTTATGATCTACTAGTACCCCCAGGTCCTTCTCAACAAGGGACTCTCCCAGATTTACTCCCCCAAGGACATATTTTGCCTTTGGATTATTGGCCCCCAGGTGCATAACCTTACATTTATCCACATTAAACCTCATTTGCCAAGTGGATGACCAAACATTCAGTTTGTCCAAGTCACCCTGCAGCCTATGAACATCCTCCATAGACTGTATTACACTACACAGTTTGGTGTCATCTGCAAAAATAGACACAGTGCTATTAATTCCTACCTCTATATCATTAATAAATATATTAAATAGTAGTGGGCCAAGCACAGAACCCTGGGGTACACCACTCATAACTGGTGACCATTCCGAGTAGGAATCATTGACCACAACTCTCTGGATACGATCCTTCAGCCAGTTTTCAATCCAATTGCAAATGATTTCTGCCATACCAATAGCCCTAATTTTACCCATCAGGCGTCTATGAGGGACAGTGTCAAATGCCTTTGCAAAGTCCAAGAACACAATATCCACAGCTGCTCCTGCATCCAGGCATCTGCTCACCTCTTCATAAAAGCAGATAAGGTTAGTTTGACAACTTCTATTCTTAGTAAACCCATGCTGGCTGTCACTTATTATACTATTTGATGTCACATACTCCAGTATGTAGTCTTTTACTAACCCTTCCAATACTTTCCCCACAATGGAAGTTAAGCTTACAGTAATTGCCAGGCGAGGTTCTAGAGCCCTTTTTATATATTGGCACCACATTTGCCTTGTGCCAGTCACTTGGCACCACACCAGACATTACAGAATCCCTGAAGATTTTAGCCAGCGGTACAGCAATAACAGAACTGAGTTCTTTAAGAACTCTGGGGTGTAACCCATCTGGTCCAGGAGCTTTGTACACATTGATTTTATTGAGCTTAGATTGGATAATGTCTACATTTAGCCAGCCTAGTATATCACAGGATCCATGACCCGCACTGGCACCACCCAAGTCAGAAGTTCTCTCTTCTATTGTATAAACGGAGCTAAAAAACCTATTAAGTATCTCCGCCTTCTCCTGGTCTCCAGTCACCGATGCCCCATTTTCAGAATAAAGGGGTCCAACCTGTTGTGACCCATTTTTTTTTGCATTGATATACCTAAAAAATTTCTTGGGATTTGTTTTGCTATCTTTAGCCACCTGTCTTTCATTTTGTATTTTGGCTGATTTGATTTCCTTTTTACAGATTTTGGTAAGTTTTTTGTAAGTATTGAAAGCCTCAGGTGAACCGTCAGATTTATATTTTTTAAATGCCCTCTTTTTCTCATTAATTGCCCTTTTAACTGTAGCTGTAAGCCACGCGGGGTGTAACCTAGCCCGTCTATACTTGTTACCTATTGGAATAAATTTAGAAGTATAAAAACCCAGGATAGATTTGAATTTCTCCCATTTAACATTAGTATCACCATGTGACAGTATCTGATCCCAGTCTATATCCTGTATTGCAGCCCTGAATTTTTGGAAATTAGCCCTCTTAAAATTCAAAGTTTTCGATTTTCCCACCTGTTTCTGCTTTTTAAAGTTTAAGAGGAAAATAATTACATTATGATCGCTGTTCCCAAGGGGTTCCCGGATACTGACATTTTGGACAATCTCCTCATTGTTAGAAATCACAAGGTCCAACAATGCTTCACCTCTTGTGGGATCTTCTACAAGCTGCACCATAAAATTATCCTGCAGAAAGTTGATAAAATGTCTCCCCTTCATAGATGAAGACGAGCCCTGACCCCAATTTATATTTGGAAAGTTAAAGTCTCCCATTATCACTACGGTCCCCTCCTGTGCAGCCCGCTCCATCTGTTTATATAGGTGACCCTCTATTTCCTCAGAGATGTTAGGGGGTCTATAGATTACACCAAAAATAATTTTCTCAAAGCCTCCTCACACTCTGAGACCACTGACTCATTCACAATCGCTTTTAAGTCTCTTCTGACATACAGACATACACCACCTCCCCTCCTATTTGCCCTGTCTTTCCGAAAGAGTGTAAAACCTTGAATATTAACACACCAATCATGCAATGCATCAAGCCATGTCTCTGCTACACCAACAACATCTAACTGTTCCTCTAATATCAGAGCCTCAAGCTCGCCCATTTTGCCTGAGATACTTCTGGCATTTGTGAACATACAATTTAATTTTCCACAGTTATTTATCTGATTTAAAGTAATTTTACTGGCACATATATCCTCACCACCATTCTGTAACTTGTGGATCTCCTTATCCACTGCCTTAGACCCCCATACACAGCCCACATCACCACCCACCAACATAACCTGCCCCCTCTCTGACCTGTCTACCCCTTCAGTGTCTTCCTTTTCCTCCTCCCCCGAGCCTAGTTTAAATACTCCGCCACCCCTGCTAGGATCTTCTCCCCCAGCACAGCAGCCCCCCTTCCACTTAGGTGCAAGTTATCTGCAGAAAACAGCTTGTACCCCAGTGAAAAGTCAGCCCAATGCTCTAGGAACCCAAATCCCTCTGCTCTACACCAGGATCTGAGCCATGCATTTAACTCCCTGAGCTCCCGCTGTCTGCTCTGTGTAGCGCATGGCACAGGTAGGATTCCGGAGAATACTACCTTGGAGGTCCTTTCCTTAAGCTTTGAACCTAGTTCTTTAAAATTATTCTTCAGGCTCCTCCACCTACCATCTATTCTGTCATTGGTACCAACATGGACCACGACAGCTGGGTCATCCCCAGCCCCTCCCAGTAATTTATCCACCCTTTCCACCACATGCCGAACCCTGGCGCCAGGGAGACAGCAAACCATTCGGTTGAGGCGGTCTTGGCGACAAATTATTCTATCCGTCTTCCTGATTATAGAGTCCCCTACAACCACTAGCTGCCTTGGCTTACCTGCACTCCCATCCACCCTACTACTAGCTGGTCTGCTCCCCCGGCTGTGAGGGAGAGCAGGATCCGCTAGGGCTGCCATTTCTGACACTGACGACCTTACATCATTGCACAATTTTGCTTGGATGTTCAGAGTCAGAGTTGGCCTTCCTTTTCTTTGACCCCTTCCTACCCCCTCTAGTTACAGTAACCCAGCTACCCACCTGGTCCTGCTGGCTTTCCTCTCCACCCTCCACTTCTACCCCACTTATTGCTTGCTCAGTGAGCAGCATACTCCTCTCAAGATTGTCAATTGCTCGCAGCCGTGCAATATCTTCCTCCAGATCTCTAACACGAGCTTCCAGTAGAAAAATATGGGCACATCTGTCACAGCGGTATTCACCCTCGAACTCTTGCTCCAGCAGTGTATACATGCGGCAGAGTGTGCACTGGAGCATACCACCAATCTTGCTAGCCATATCCTAGTAACAAAACAGTGATAAGTATATAAATCAAGAGATATAAAATGTATAAAATGTAGGTTACTTACAGTTCTGCGGACTTCTCTTTTTCAAACTCCGCTTTTTTCAACTCACTTAAGTTCACTAGCCACTTGAAATCACAACTCAAAACTGAGCGAGCTCAAAAGTGAGTTGCTAGACCTTAACTTATCAGGTGTGAACACTAATCCCTCCTCCCAATTAGCAGACCAGGCAAAGAAAGGAAAAAAAAATCTATTTAAATTGTGACACTAAGAAAAGTGCTATTACCTATATACTCAGTCCACAATCACCCAGGCTTAGTTGAGAGACATTGATTATCTCCAGGGTTTAATCAGCCACTTCATATGTATCTGCTTGTACCATTTGTGCATCCAAATCGTTAAAACCCCACCGAAAGCAACCCAGCGGCCATCATATCTGTTTCAGCAATTGCAGATTGATTTCATTTAGATGCCTCATATGCTAGTCACCATTACTCATCAGTGTGTGTGGATTTGTTTTCCGGGTGGCCGAGTGCCAAGTTCTCAGGAAGTAATTATTCATTCCTAGCTGTTGGAGTGATACTTGGATACCTGAAGATGGATATAAACAAACAATAGAGGCATGGGTAAAATACCATGATAACATTTGAGTGCAGGAACAGGAAGAACATGGTTTTGGGCTGAAATTGATGAAACATGGAAAAAGAAAAGTATAAAAAATGAGAATAGAGGCATTATACTTGAGAAAGGGTTACAAATCAGTTTTTGTGATCCCAAATCAGACAACAACATATTTTGTGAATATCCAACTTTCACACTTAGGCTGCATTCACACTACCGCAAGGGGGACGTATATACGGCCGACGTATATACGGCTGATATACGTCCCCCATAGACAGCAATGGGCACACGGCGCCCTACGGCCGTGTGCCCATTGTCCTATTTTTTAAGGCATACGGCTCCATGCGCCATGTATCCCTATGGAGAGGGGCGGGGTGAGCAGCGCTCTCCCCCTCCTCCTCTCCCCGCGTGCTCCCGTGTGCCCGCCGTGCTATGGTACCGCGGGCACCAGTCCTGTGAATCCAGCCTTAGCTATACACAACACTTCTTGGGATAAAGCTTACCTATGCCCTCTGGGAGAGACAGCACAGTATAGAGAGGTGCATATATGTTGGAAAATAAAAGTATAAATATTGAAGATTATGGCAGTGCTAATAGCAGATACTTCCCTTACATTCACATGGACTCACCAAACAGTAATTGGTGTATTGGACACCACTATATTATACCTGTCACGGTTCGTAAGGACAAACTGTCTGAGAGTCTATGGGCTGAGTCTGTGGACTCCCTGGACCACCGCAGAGGATAACGATGTTAGCTGAAACCCGGGAGTGGAGTCTAAGTGGACTCCTGGTCTTCGCCATAGCCACCAGGTCGCTCCGCGGGTGCGAATAGGCCCACGGTGTCAGACAAGGTAGGGGCACGGGTAGGCAGGACCACGGTAAGGCAGGACCACCGGAGGGCAGGACCACAGGAAGGAATGACCTCAGGATGGCAGGACCCTGGAACCACAGGAGGGAACATGGGTGCACCCACGATCGTATACATGGCACGCAGGATCACCCGTGACAGTGCCCCCCCCCCTTAGGGCCTCTCTTCTCTTCTTCTTCAGCCTGCTGCTCTTCTTCCTTCACCTCCTCCAATTCTTCTTGATGATGAGACACCTTAGGAATACAGCAGGCACCGAGAAGAATGGACAAACCACGTGGCACTTGGACCTGGCATGGAACAAGAAAAGGGCATCTTGAGGATGTTTTGAACCTCTTTTGGTTCCTTACCTTGGGAAGCCGCAGGCTGGGAAGCTGCAGGCTGGAGTGACTCTTGGGAAGCCGCAGGCTGGAGCAACTCTGGTGAAGCTGCAGGCTGGAGCGACTCTTGGAAAACCGCAGGCTGGAGCGACTCTTGGAAAGCCGCAGGCTGGAGCGACTCTTGGGAAGCCGCAGGCTGGAGCGACTCTTGGGAAGCTGCAGGCTGGAGTGACTCTTGAGCTGTGGAGGTACATGAGCGGCTTGTGGGAAAGCCGGAGCAGCTCTGGGAATCTGAGGAGACACTGTAACAGCTTGTGGGAAAGCCGGAGCAGCTCTGGGAAGCTGCAGAGACACTGGAGTGGGTTGTGGGGAAGTTGGAGCAGCTCTGGGAAGCTGCAGAGACATTGGAGCGGCTTGTGGGGAACCCGGAGCAGCTCTGGGAAGCTGTGGAGGCTGAGGCACTGCTGGAGCAGCTCTGAGAAGCTGCGGACGATGAGGCGCAGCTGGAGCAGTTCTGGGAAGCTGCGGAGGCTTGGGCGCCCTGGAGAAGCTCTGGGAAGCTGCAGAGACTAGGGCGCCGCTGGAGAAGCTCTGGGAAGCTGCGGAGGCTGGGGCGCCGCTGGAGCAGCAGTGGGAATCTGCGGAGGCAGGAGCGCCGGTGGAGCAGCTCTGGGAAGCTGCGGAGGTAGGGGCACTGCTGGAGCAGCTCTGGGAAGCTGTGGAGGCCGGCGTGCCGCTGGAGCAGCTCTGGGAGGTGGTCCGCGGCTCTTGGCATACCAGAGACTGGAGCGGCTCTTGGCACACCAGAGACTGGAGCGGCTCTTGGCCCACCAGAGACTGGAGCGGCTATCGGCACACTGGAGCGGCCTGTGGGAAGGCCGGAGCAACTCTGGAAGGCTGTGGAGACACTGGGGACACCGGGACAAAGCAGGACAGGCGAGGTAGCCGAGCTTGAGGTGGTTCAAACCTGGACCGGATTTTTGCCAAGAACTTGGTAGGGGTAACTATGTCCAGGTTACCACTATCCCATAGAGGAATAGCTCAGGTCAGGGCCTCTCCGGAGAGCAAACAGTAGACAAACGCCACCTTAGAGCATTCGGTGGGGAACTGGCAGGACATCAGTTCAAGGTGCTGCGAGCACTGGGAAATGAATATCCTGCACAATTTGGGGTTGCCATCAAATTTGTCAGGCAAAAAATTTTTGAGTCCAGACTCTACTGCCGGAAAACATGGCGGGGTGACTGGAGCAACAGGAGGTAGAGTCGCGGGAGCCTGCAGCTGGGAGGCAATCATCCAGCGAAGGGTGGCAGCGAGTTTGTCCAGAAGTTCTATTTGGGTAGCAATCTCTTGAGACTGCTGGGCAATACGGCTGGGAAGATCACTCAGTAGCTGGCGTGGGTCCTTGGCACAGTCCAGGGCTTTAGCAGGATACAAGACTGTGGCGGAGTCCATGGCCGGATCGAACTGTCACGGTTCATAGGGGCGAACCGTCTGAAAGTCTATGGGCTGAGTCTGTGGACTCCCTGGACCTCTGCGGGGGATAACGATGCTAGCCCCAAGCCGGGAGTGGAGTCTAAGTGGAATCCTGGTCTTCAGCAGAGCCCTTCAGCAGAGCCAAGCGGGATGGTCTTGTTGCGGCGGGAAGCCGCACATTTACTAAGGTTCCGAACGCCGCATTTCTGTTTAGCGCTGAATTGACCCTGGGTTATTGGCGGATCCCTATCTGATGGTGTAGGGATCAACGCCTGGGGCTCCACACCAGGGACCCAGTAGATGACCCTACACTTGGGTTTATCAGACTATTTACTACACCCCAAGGGATGCTCCTCTACATTGGAAACCCCATGTTTTATTGATTCCACCGCAATCCCTCTGAAGAACCTACAGCAGGAAGAAACGCGTCAGGGAAGGGGAATGAAGGGTGTTTTTTTCTAAACTAGGGCAAGCTATTGGGACTGCCCTTGTCAGGGCGGGAGCTAATCACACCTGGGGACAGGTACAGTTGTAGCCTTGTTACAGTTCATGACGTTTTTGGTTCCAACATATACAGGTATGTCCTTACCATCTTAATGCTCCCGTCAATACACGTACTTTGGAAACAGCACAGCTGACCACTGGACACAACTACAGACCATTACCAGTTGTGGTAAGAACCATCTTTTATTTCCTCTTTGCAAGGTATTTATTGGATGGTATGGTGCATGGCACCGTGATTTACAGGTACGTGGTATCCCCATTGTTTGATCCACAACCGTTGGGGGTTGTGGTGATCAGTATAGTCACCTAGGTCGGCGTCTGTAGCACGGATTGTTGTTGTTGTTTTTAGAATTCACAACCTGTGACCTATGTATATTTTAAGGTATATCTAATAAAAATATAAGTTTTAGTTCACAGCCATGCTGATAAATTTTGAATATTGAGTGAACCAGAGGCAAAAACGTCCTTGATTTTGGGCCATAATAATACATGCTTTGTGTTTTGTGGAGGAAATGAAAATCATAAATTTTTAGGAAAATTTTTATGTGTTTTTTTTTGGCCGTTAACCATACCATAAAAATAGCATATTATTTTTATTCTATGGGTCGCCACGATTACGAAAATACTTCAGTTATATATTTTTTTTAAATTTTGCCCATTTTTACTGAATAAAAGTAATTTGGCAAAATTGTTGTTAATTTTAGCATCACCGTCTTTCATATGCATAACTTTTTTATTTTTCACCTCACAAATCTGTTTAAGGGCTTATTTTTTGCAAGAATGATTGTTCTTTTTAGTGGTCTTATTTTAGATTGCGTAACTTTTTTAAATCACTTTTTAGAGCATTTTTTAAAGGGCATTAATAAAAAATCATCTTTTTTTCAGAGAGTTTTTTGAGGTTGTTTTTTACGGGGTTCACTATGCTGATCTAATAATGATTCTGTTTTATTATGCAGATTGTTACGGACGCAGGGATACCAAATATGTGCGGGTTTTGTGTATTTTATTCAATTGTACTGAATAAAAACTAATTTGGAGAAAATCTTATTCATTTTTGCATCACCATCTTTTCATATGCATAACTTTTTAATTTTTTGGCTGACAAATCTGGTTAGGGGCTTATTTTTTGCGAGAACAGTTGTTCTTTTTAGTGGGCTTATTTTAGAGTGCATAACATTTTTTAAATCACTTTTTAGAGCATTTTTTGTAGGGTATTAATTAAAAATTATCTTTTTTCAGAACGTTTTTTACGTTTTTTTCCTCCAGCGTTTACTGTGCGGGTCCAGTAACAATTCTGTTTTATTATATAGATTGTTACGGACGCGGCAACACCAAATATGCGGGGGGGGGGTTTGTGTTTTTATGTTTTTCTATATACTTTATTAAGTGTTTTTATGGGAAAGTGACATTTTAGGGGCTTATATTTTTATGTATTTATTTTTTATTTATTATAATGTGTATTGTTAAGTGTTTTTGCATGTTTTTACTTATACATACTTGAACTTAAACCAGCGATGCTCTGATTGCTGGTTTAAGTCGGCTCCGATTGCGGGTGTTACAGCGCGGTGTGAGCTGTACTAGACAGCTGACAGCCGCTGCTTCTGGTACCGGCTCAGTTCGTGAGCCGGTGCCAGAAGCAAGACGTTATAGTGCGTCCTGGTGCGCTAAGTATCTAGCCACCGGGACGTACTATAACGTCCTGGTGCGCCTAGGGGTTAAGCTTAGTGGAGTAGTTGTTCCATGCCGTACCAAAAAAGTTAGAGCATTCTCTATCTTTGGCCTTAAGAACATCCGTGAGGCAAAATTTCCTAAGGAGGGGGAGGGGTGATCAGCAGTCATCCCCCTTCCTCTCCAGCACGCATCCCGTATGCTGACCAAACTACAGCTACAGCTACATACGTTAGGCTATCTAGTGAATGTAGCCTTAGGGTTTGTGGCCACATTTAAGTTCCCTGACTGAGGCTTGCAGTTTCTCTAGTGTTTGCTCCAAAATCTGCCATATTTTCTGCCACAAACTAAACCAACTATTAGATGGATAAATCTAGACTAGTCAGTCTTATACTGGTTAAGATTTATTACACAGAACCCACCCAAGATAGGGTGGGCCCCTAAAATAATTTCCTTTGGTGGGCTTAAGGTACTTCAGTCCAACCCTGACTGAATTCATACAGTTATTTCCTCAAGTTTTGATTATAGTTTTAGTCTGTTTTACTGTAATTGAGCTGCTTATTAATTATATACTATAGATACTTACACAGTGCTTTGCTTTTGGTAGACGAGAACTAATGGTGGGAGCTAACCCCTGATGACAAGATATATTCTCAACAGCCAGATTTCCCAAATGTTCCATGGAGCAGCCTAACACCATCCAATTATGGAAGCCCTATGACAGCTGGCAGCGGCAAGTGAATGGCACTAACCCAACCCTCAGTTTCCGGAGAGGAAATATACCTGAGACAGTTGTGTGAACCAACCAGGACACATTTAAAAATTAAGAGTGGGGAAATGTAAAGTAAATGAAATGTCTTTTAAATCTTAATTATATTATACTGATACTCAGGCTTTTAAGTATATTGTACTGTTTTTTAAAACTATCATATTTAACCCCTTTGCGCATAATGATGTTCTATGCTTTTGTGGTGGAGCGGGAAGTGGGGGGGGTGTATGGAGAGATCTCACTGGCTGAGCTCTTTCCATACCCAGCAAGGTGTCATATGGATTGCACAAAGAAAGCCGTAAAACATAGCCCACAAGAGCATGCCGCAAATGTGTCCTTTTGTCAATTTTCCAGCACTTGGAATTTTTTTTCCACCTTTCCTGTACATTACATGCATTAAACGCCACAATTAAATAGTACCATTTTTCTTCCAGATAACAAGCATTCACACATCTCTGAGTTATAGCTTTTTGAATGAGAGGAGTAAACAACAAAAATCCTAAAGAGTCCTGAAAGGGTTAATCTGCTTTAAGAAAATATCATATTTTACTATCCAAAAACATGTGTAGGTGGAGCAGCACAGAAGTAATGTGGTTTGTAACCAAAAGGTGGAGTGCAAGCCTCAGCTCCCATGACTCTCAGGAGAGGCATATAGTCCAAAGTAAAGAAATTGAGGCAGCGCGTTCGTTGAGGAAAAACGGTGTTTATTCATCCAAAGTGCAGGTGCGACGTTTAAGTCCCTTATTGGAGCTATTTTCATATTTTATTATATATTCATCTTTTACTTATAAGTAGTTGAAATATTCCTCATTAATTTTGCATATGTGTCAAGTAAAAACAGTAAAAAGTATCAGTTTGAGCTGAAATTCCTTTCCTATAAACTGCAGTTCTGGATACCGGAAAGTAACTTTCTGTGTTCTTAGGAAAGATGATACTCTACTTTAATATCCAAATTTAACCTTTCTGTATTTTTAAGGGGGATGTTACAATATGTTACATTTAAATGGGTATTTTTAAAATATGCCAACAAGACAGTTACCTGCTTGTGACACGTCTTAATAGATGATTCTGATACACTAACAACTGATAAGATTTTCCGATAAATACTAGTGTATCTTAAGAAACTGTGTTCCAGATGACCTGGCTGGTATTTCTAAGGAGGACATCACTTGTAGCTTTTGGTGGCTACTCTGATATGTTCTTCCATAATGTTGTAATCATCTTAGAAATTCCGAAGAAGAGACTTGGCATCTTCTAGATGTAAGATGTATAGTACTGAAATATCTGAAAATTTCAAGCTCTTGGAGGAAAGACCCTAATTGATTAATTCAATTTGCTAGAAAGCACAAATGAAGCAAAGCATCCAAGGCAACTGCTGGATAACAGGAACTAATAAATAAAGTTACCTACGGTTTCTGTCTGACGTCACTGCAGACTCAGGACCTGCACCGCCCGATGTCAAAAGACATTGGGGTACATTTGCTTACCTGGTCCCCGATCCGGACGGTCTGACGAAGATGAAGTCCAGCGCGATTCACCAACATTGTGCGCCTGAGATCCTGCATGCGTCGCTTTACTGCTGAGGTCTGCCGGAGTTCACTTTCTTCTTCCTGGTGTATGTGAGAGCATGTCTTACGACACAATTTGCAATGTTAAATCCTGTAAGATGCACCCCCCCCCCCCCCGATTTGTGTCACATGAAAACCGGCGCCGATGCGCCAAAATCCAGTCGTGTGTGCCAAAACCCCTGTTAAATGTGACGCAACACAGAAAATTACAAAAATTACCCTTAGTAAATAAGCCCTAGTGAATGGTTGGGATCAAGTTACAGGGTGTTCCCATTTCAGCAAAGTTATTGTTTGTATACTGAAAAGTAATGTGGGGTGTGTCATTTTTGTGGCTATTTAAGGATTTTACAGCCTTTTGACCACATTTTATAGAATTTTTTATATTTTTCAAAATGGTAAAAAAAAGTGCTATTTTCCATAATGAAGTTAAATGCCGGGGAAAACCGTTATTATATTTGGATAGATCAAACATTTTATGACATGTCGATACCTAACATGTGTCAGGGTTCAGGGTCAATGGACCCTCTGGACCACCGGGGGAGATGGTACTAACCGACACCTGGGACTGGAGTCTAAGTGTTACCTAGTCTTCACCAGAGCCTGCCGCAAATCGGGATGGATTTGCTGAGGCAGGGTGCCACCATGTCATTCCACAGGTGCGACTAGCCCCTGGTGGCAGCCAGCAATCAGCAGTTAGGTTCGTGGTCAGGCTCAGACAGTCAGGGCAGGCAGCAGGGATGCAGAGGTCAGAGGTCGGGTCCGAGGCCACAACAGGAATTCAGCAGAGCAACGTACAAGGAACAACACAGGGAGCACAGGAAGCTTTGCCCATGGCTAGGTAGCTCAAAGATCCGGCGGGGAGTAATGGTAGCTGCCGGATTGAATAGAAAACACGGAAGTGGCCAACGGCAATCAGCAGCGCGCTGGCCCTTTAAATCTCCGAGTGCTAACATGCACGCGCCCTAGGGAGGAGGGATGCGTGGCCTAGCCAGGATGGGAGCAGGAGTGTGGAAAGGTGAGTGAGGTGAGCCAGGGGATGGGGCAGCGCTGCCACGGAGAGAGGGGCACTGTGACAGTGCCCCTCCCCCTTCAGCCTCCCCCTCTTCTTGGCCTGAAGAAGTTTTTGGAGGAGTCTTCTGTCCAGGATATTCTCTTCAGGCTCCCAGGATATCTCCTCGGGCCCGAACCCCTTCCAGTCTACAAGAAAGAACCACTTACCCCTCACGGTCTTCATGTCTGACAACTCCTTGACCTATCTTGACAGGCAGAGACAAAGTGGCGGAGGTAAGAGGCCAAAGTCTGATTCACCCTTTCTACTTGACCATTCGACTGAGGGTGGTAAGCAGAAGAAAAGTCCAGATTAACTTGCAGCTGGTTACACAAGGAATGCCAGAACTTGGACACGAAATGGACCCTCGGTCAGACATGATGTGCATTGGAAGTCCATACAGCCAGAAGATATGCTTGAAGAACATACTGGCAAGCCGTGGAGAAGATGGAAGACCTAGAAGGGGATCAAAATGGGACATCTTGGAAAACAGGTCCGTCAACACCCAGATGACAGTATTGTCAGAGGAGAGAGGAAGATCAGTGACAAAGTCCATTGCCACATGAGACCATGGGGCGACTGGGTATCGGCAACGGAAGTGACAGTCCAGCCGGTTTGAGACGAGAGGCTTTGTTGTGGGCACAGGAAGAGCAGGATCCCACAAAATCCTGGACATCTTTGACCAGGCCTGGCCACCAGTAGTAGCGTGAGATGAGGGCCACGGAACGTTGCACCCCTAAATGCCCAGCCACTCGCAAAGAATCACCCCAAGACAGAATTCTCTTCCATAGTACATATCTGCCGTCATGCCAGGAGATCCACCAAAGCTGCAACAACAGGTTGTTCAGGAGAGACGATATGCCGAGGAACAGGCTCTTCTCCAATTACATATGAAGCACGGGACAGTGCATCAGTCTTGATATTCTTATCCACAGGACAGAAATCGATCAGCAGATTGAAACGAGAAAAAAACAACGACCAACGGGCTTGCCTGGGAAAGTTCTTGTGGTCAGTGTACACACAACAGGATGAAGAGTTCCCTCCAGTAGATACTGCCACTCCTCCAGAGCAGTTTGATGGCCAGCTGTTCTCTGTCACCAATAGAATAATTTCTCTCTTTGGGAGAAAAAGTCCTAGAAAAGAAGCTGTATATGAGAGTTCGGCCCTTGGGCCCTTACTGGGTGAACACAGCTCCAGCTCCTACGGAGGATGCATCCACCTCAAGATGAAAGGCGTTCTCTGTTTCAGGCCTAGTGAGAACAGGAGCTGAGACAAAAGCAGACTTCAACCTGGAAAAGGCTTCTGCAGCCGCAGGGGGCCAGGCACGGGGATTGGCACTCCCAAGATGGGAGACACCAGAGTGGAAAAATCGGAATAAACTGCTGATAATAGTTTGCGAAACGCAGGAACCTCTGTATGGCTCGTATGCCTTCTGGGCGTGGCCACTGTAGAACTGAAGACAGCTTATCAGGATCCATCTGAAAACCTCTGTCTCAGATTATGTAGCCAAGGAATGGAAGGCTGCTTTAATGAAACTGACATTTCTCCAGCTTGGCGTAGAGACGGTTAGCCCGGAGCCGGCCAAGAACTTGCCGCCAAGAACTGATGGGTCTTGAGGTCTGGGGAGAAGACCAGGATGTCGTCAAGGTAGGCCACGAAACAAGTGTACAGCAGATCCTTGAAGATGTCATTCACAAATTCCTGGAAGACAGTAAGAACTTTACATAGCCCAAAGGGCATCACTAGGTACTTGAAGTGCCCGTAACAGGTGTTAAATGCTGTCTCCATTCAGACACCATTGCGGATGCTGATGAGATTGTAGGCACCGCGAAGATTCAGCTTGGAGAACACCGTGGAACCAAGCAGCCAATCAAAGAATTCAGTAATCAACGACAGGGGGAAGCGGGTTTTAACCGTAACCTTGTTCAGCCTGCTATAGTCTACACAGGGTTGCAAGAAGCTGTCCTTCTTGGTTACAAAAAAGAACCCTATACCCTGGAGAGCAAGACTTGCATATGAAACCTCTCTGCAGGATCTCTTTGATGTACTCGGACATGGCAGCTGTCTCAGGAACAGAAAGAGGGTACACACGGCCTCTAGGAGGAAAAGCACCTGGCAGGAGATCCAAAGGGCAATCATAGGGATGATCAGGGGCGGACTGGGAATTTAAAATGGCCCTGGAAAAAACTATAAAAGTGGCCCCATTTTATGGGCGGAGTCAAAACAAGTGGGGGTGGTCAGATAATGTGGGTGGGGTTATAACAGACAAATTGTTGGTAGATGGCCTTACTGGCAAAAGATGTTCTTGTTTTGCATTAAGTGAATTTAATGTGCAAAGAATGTGACCTGTCGATCAGTAAATTATGCAAACACATGACCCGGTAAGCCTTATATACCTTTCCCCTGTGCCATACATGTACAATTCAGAGAAAGAATATATTGATACTGCCTCCTATGTACAGGAATAATGCTACAATAACACATTTAGAATAACACATTCAATCCTGCCTTCTATGTACAAAATAGAACTACTACAATACCTTCTCCCCTATACAAGCCAACTACTATAATATTGCCCCCTATGTACAAGGATATAACTACCGTACTACAATACTGCCCCCTATGTACAAGAATATAACTACTATAATACTGCCCCTTATGTACAAGAATATAACTACTATAATACTGCCCCTTAGGTACAAGAATATAACTACTATAATACTGCCCCCTATGTACAAGAATATAACTACTATAATACTGCCCCTTTTGTACAAGAATATAACTACTATAATACTGTCCCCTATGTACAGGAATATAACTACTATAATACTGCCACCTATGTACAACTACTATAATACTGCCCCCTATGTACAAGAATATAACTACTATAATACAGCCCCCTATGTACAAGAATATAACTACTATAATACTGCCCCCTATGTACAACAATATAACTACTTTAATACTGCCCCTATGTACAGGGATATAACTACTATAATACTGCCCCCCATGTACAAGAATCTAACTACTATAATACTGCCCCCTATGTACAGGGATATAACTACTATAATACTGCTCCTAAGTACAAGAATATAACTACTATAATACTGCCACCTATGTACAGGGATATAACTACTATAATACTGCTCCTAAGTACAAGAATATAACTACTATGATACTGCCCCTTATGTACAAGAATATAACTACTATAATGCTGCCCCTATGTACAGGAATATAACTACTATAATACTGTCCCCTATGTTCAAGAATATAACTACTATGATACTCCCCCCTATGTACAATAATATAACTACTATAATACTGCCCCCTATGTACAAGAATATAATTACTATAATACTACATATATACACAGAAGCGAACATGCAAAAAAATCAGTATTTATCATATACTGTACAGCTACAGAAAACACATGAGAGATCCATACCTGTGACATCCAGTGACATCAAGTGACGTATCCTCGGATTGTACGCGTTCCTCATCTTCTCCATTAGTTCCACCATCACCTTGTCTCTTCCTCCAGGTGTCTCTTCCTCCTCTTCCTTATGTTCTGCACTTTCCCATTGTCCCTTAACTGTCCCTTCTTCTGCTACCACCAATACTGTGCCCCAAGTACTGAAATATTAGTACCACACAAATAGTGCCCCATAATGTAACATATTGTAATGGGAAGGATATTTTATTTGTTCTTTCTCTCCTTTAACCCCCTTAACACCCCCCCCCCCAACCCCAGTATTGATAGAGCTCCTACTATGACCCAGGCGTAATAATAATGCCCCCAGCCTTCCCTAATCATAAAATTAATGCCCCCAGCCTACCCCAGACATAGAATGAATGGCCCCAGCCTACCCCAGACATATAATTAATGGCCCCAGCCTACCCCAGACATAGAATGAATGGTCCCAGCCTACCCCAATCATAGAATTAATGGCCCCAGCCTACCCCAGACATATAATTAATGGCCCCAGACTACCCCAGACATAGAATTAATGCCCCAGCCTACCCCAGACATAGAATTAATGGCCCCAGCCTACCCCAGACATAGAATTAATGGCCCCAGCCTGCCCCAGATATAGAATTTATTCCCACAGCCTGCCCCAGACATAGAATTTATGCCCCCAACCTACCACAGACATAGAATTAATGGCCCCAGCCTGCCCCAGACATAAAATTAATGCCCCCGCCTGCCCCAGACATAGAATTAATGGCCCCAGCCTACCTCAAACATAGCATTTATGCCCCCAGCCTACCCAGGACATATAATTAAAGCCCCCTGCCCAGCCCAGACATAGAATTAATGCCAAACACCCTACAAAGGGGAACTCATAAATCTTATATTAAAAAAAAAATTACTTTTTATTGCATAAATATTAAAACAGAGAACATACATTGACAAAAAGGCGAACTCATAAATCTTATATTTAAAAAAATTACTTTTTATTGCATAAATATTAAAACAGAGAACATACATTGACAAAAATTTTTTTGTCAATGTATGTTCTCGGTTTTAATATTTATGCAATAAAAAGTAATTTTTTTTAATATAAGATTTATGAGTTCCCCTTTTTGTAGGGTGTTTGATTTAAGTTAGGGGAAAGTCATCCTAACTCTGGTTAAGGACGTATTTTGGGTTATATTGTATATAATTAATGCCCCCTGCCAGCCCCAGATATAGAATAATGCCCCCCCCCTCCCAAGATATATAATTAATACCCCCTGCCTGCCCCAGGCATACAATTAATGCCCCCTGCCAGCCCCAGATAAAGAATAATGCCCCCGCCGCAGACATATAATTAATGCCCCCTGCCAGCCCCAGATGGATAGAATAATGCCCCCTGCCAGCCCCAGATAGATAGAATAATGCCCCCTGCCAGCCCCAGATAGATAGAATAATGCCCCCTGCCAGCCCCAGATAGATAGAATGATGCCCCCTGCCAGCCCCAGATATAAAGAATAATGCCCCCTGCCAGCCCCAGATAGATAGAATAATGCCCCCTGCCAGCCCCAGATAGATAGAATAATGCCCCCTGCCATCCCCCGATAGATAGAATAATGCCCCCTGCCAGCCCCAGATAGATAGAATGATGCCCCCTGCCAGCCCCAGATAGATAGAATAACGCCCCCTGCCAGCCCCAGATAGATAGAATGATTCCCCCTGCCAGCCACAGATAGATAGAATGATGCCCCCCCCCCCCCATTCTATAATTTAAAAAAAAAAACATAATACACACCTCTTGGCGCAGGTTTCTTCCTTTCCCTCGGTCTTCGGTGGCTTGGTGTAGAGGCGCGGGATAGTGACGTCACTGCTCCGCGCCTCTTACACCAAGCCGCGGAGCTGCAGGGAGGGCCGGACAGCTGACGTGGTAAGTGTCAGCCTCCTCCACGCTACACAGGTCGCACAATGATGTCGATTGCGTGACCTGTGTAGCCGCCCGTTATACACAGACGCAGAAGCAGCGGTGCTGCGCTGTGTCTGTGTGCTAATCAATAGTACCGGCATCGTAAGATGCCGGTACTATAGATTATGTTAAAAGTTGTAGGGCGTGCGGACCGGCCCGGAAAAGCTCTGGACCGGCCCCAGACAAGCCCAGGACCAACCTGCCCGGTGGGTACAATGGCCAGTCCACCCCTGGGGATGATGCGGTGGCAAAGTCTCTGCTTGTTTTTTTGAAAAACATCCGCAATGTCCCGGTAGCAAGCTGGCAGACCCTCTAGAGACTTGGGAGACACAGAAGAAGACAGGACTGGTAGAAATGTCATCAAGCAGCATGATTGGCAATCTGGACCCCAACGCAGGATCTCCCCTATCTTCCAGTTGCAGCCATGGAAGACCCAGGAGGACAGATGAGATGGAGCGTAGCAACACATAGAAGGACAGTTTTTCTTTGTGAAGAACTCCCACCTGAAGACTGACAGGTTCAGTGCGGTACCTCACCGTATTGTAGAGAAGTTGACTGCTGACCGAGGAAATGACTAGAGGCTGTTGTAGAGGAACCACCGGAAAGTGATGCTGTTAAACCAGAGTGGCAGAACCAGAGTTCCCCGCAGAACCAGAGTTCAAAAAATGCTGATACTTGCACAGGAGTGCGGGTACCGACACTGAGAAGCATAGGAACTGTCAGGTGTGGAGAAGCTGTATGCACACCTAGGGATGCTTCTGCCAGGAGCCCTAGGTGCTGGCGTCTCCCAGATGTTGGGGGACGTACAGGACAAGCCCCAATGAAGTCCTTGGGACTGGCATAGTACAATCAGAGGTTTTCCTGAAAACGTCTGGAACGTTCCTTGACAGTGAGTCGGCTCTGTCGACTTGCATTGGCTCCATTGCAGACTGTGTGGCCGGAGGCTGAAGAGGCCTTTGGGAAACCGGAACCAAGTGAGGTAGATGTGGAAGCTGGATTTGTGGTTGCTAATGATGCAACTCCTCAGCACGCTCCATTATACTATTTGATGTCACATGCTCCAGTATATAGTCTTTTACCAAACCTTCCAATATGTTCCCCACAATGGAAGTTAAGCTTATATTTTTAGCTTATATTCAGATTTATATTTTTGGAATGCTCTCTTTTTATCATTAATTGCCCTTTTACTGTAGCTGTAAGCCACGCAGGGTGTAATCTAGCCCATCTATACTTATTGGAATAAGTTTACAAGTATAATGACCCAGGATAGATTTTAATTTCTCCCATTTAACATTACTATCATCACATGGCAGTATTTGATGCCAGTCTATATCCTGTAGTGCAGCCCTGAATTTCTGAAAATTAGCTCTCTTAAAATTCAAAGTTTTCAATTTTTCCACCTGTTTTTGCAGTTTACAGTTTAAGAGGAAAATAATTGTTTTATGTTATGATTGCTGTTCCCAAGGGGTTCCTGGACAATCTCCGCATTGTTAGAAATCCCAAGGTCCAACAACGCATCACCTCTTGTGGAATCTTCTACAAGCTGCACCATAAAATTATCCTGCAGAAAGTTCATAAAATGTCTCCAGAGGGTGGTGGAGGGGTTGATCAGTTCCTGCATGTTTTTTAAAATGTAAATATTTTCCCCTCTGCCTGGTCGTCACCTTTTGATGGCCATCCTAGGTACCGTGTTTGTAGTGCCTAGTAGTTAATACGGCCAAAGGTCTGTAGTGAATTTGCAACTTTTATTTTCACAACTTTTTTTTTAATAAATTTTGCCCCTGTGTCTGATCAGGCTCAGCAGTTCTGCTTAAATGACATTCATGATGGTAGACTAGTCCTATTACAAGCTCCTGATGAATCATTTTTCTTATAAGTTCTTTTATTATAACCCTAAGAAGATTCCGCATGATCTTGTAAGTTGGACTAGTCTACCATCAGTAAACCTGATGGTAGATCTGCTTTGACTCCTTTAGACCTGCCACTGCCGGCTCCTATAATCCCTGCATAGTGCTACTTTGCAATGCGGAAAAAAGAAGGCAGAAGCGTTAATAAACTACTTTCACCTTCTACCCTGATCCTGATCCTGCTCAGAAACTGCAGCAAGACTGAAAGATGGAAAAAATGAACACTAGCTGACATCTTAACTTAGTGGGTGGTTGACATCGAGTTAATAAGAAGTTTCATACAGCTCTAATCAGAAGAAAACTCGGTACACTACAAAAAATTAGATGATGGCAAAAAGTAAAATTCGGGAAAATGTCTTTGGCACAAAGAAAGCCGCACAAGTGGACAGTGTATATGATGCATGCGTGTATATGGTAATAATTATAATAATAATTATTGTACTGTGTGTATATGCTGTGTGTATGCATATATTGTGTGTATATACTGTGTGTGACTGTAACTTACATGTCTGAGTATAGGGTCAGGAAGTAAGGATGCCTTATAGGCGTGTGGAGACTTAAAGAGTAACTGTAAAGGTTTTTTTTTTCAACAAATCAATAGCTCTTGGGATGCAAAACAACGTTGCCTATTATCTTTGTTGCCTATATGCAGCAGTTTCCTTGCTATACCCCTCAGATTACCTCAGAGCTGCAATCTTCATGTGCTGACAAGCCGTGAATCTGTACTTTATAGTTTATCAGTCTTTTTCATGGGAGGGAAGGAGCTGCTGCTCCCTGCTCACAGAGGAGAAGGTCATGTTTCAGAGTTCTCTCTCTATATGTAGTAGAGAAGGATGTGTTCAGGACTGTGAATACAGATGTCTTCTGCACAGAATAGTGAGGTACAATATCTTCCCTGTTCCCTATCAGTCCCTCCATCCCAGTCTGTGATTCTACAGAACTCTCTCTGTCTGTCCCTGATCCTCATGCTGCTCCCCTCCCCCACCTTGTCATTGGCAGTATCAGCTCTGAGCAGATAAGCTATTAACCCTTAGTGCTCACACAGGACAGGCTGTAGACTTCATGTAACCGGTTTACTTGGATTTATTGCACTTATTTCATGTTCCCTGCTCTTCCATGTGATTAGAGCTGCCACGCACTATATATATCCTGTATATACTGCACATCTTCCCTTCTCCTCCATGTAATGGAAGCTGCGAGGCTGCCACCATATACATCCTGTATATACTGCACATGTTCCCTTCTCCTCCATGTGATGGAAGCTGCCAGGCTGGTCACCATTTACATCCTGTATGTGCACTGTGCAGTGTTCACTGGATTTACTTGTGGGAAACTAAATGGATTTAATGCTAAATTACTTTGAGAGAGAACACAAGGCATCATGGGATCTGTGGGCTAGCTAACTGGCCTCAGTTTGAGGGCGTAGACTGACAGACATTAGTCTCCATCCACTTCACCTCTGGTGAGAAAGATTTTTGTCAAACACTTTCAGAACAGAAAACACCATAACTTTGGAAAGAAAAGAGTGAGCAGCACAAAGTAGGTAACATCACTATAACTTTACAGTTACGCTTCTGGGGATTCTGGGAAATATGCAAATACATTTTCCATGGTGGGAAATGGAAAACAATGCCTCCTTTTGCAACCTTGAAAGGCAGCCCCCCCCCCCTAACACCAAGCATGACCTACAAGAAGGGGGAGGGGGAATTCAGAAATCTGCCCTGTCTCTCCTAGTTACATGCCTGATGCTACCCGTAACGAAATGGTACGGTGTGGGTAGCATAAAGCCGTAAATATCTATTCATGTGAAAGAAAACTTAGCATACTGGCCAGACAACTCCTATACTGCTGTGTGCTGTGTGCTGCGCTCACATATCTATGATGAGTGCATAGCGGAAATAAGAAAATCTTCAGCAACTTTCAGTAAAAGAAAGTATGAAATAGGAACATAGGGAACTTTGTGAAACTGTGTGAAAGGGGACCATGTGACCAAGTAGAGAAGTCTACACAACACAGGGTACCACGAGGAATGGTTTGATTCGTGTGTGGTGGGACCATGGCAGGGGGCATAGGGTATGGTTTGTGGTTGAGATGTGAAGGGAGAGCATGTAGAGTGTGTGAACATTGTCTGTTATAATAGAGGGGGCAGGCAGAATTATGAGGGTGATAATAGAGGGGGCAGGCAGTATTATGAGCACGATAATATAGGGGCAGGCAGAATTATAAGGGTGATAATAGAGGGGGCAGGCAGAATTATGAGGGCAATAATATAGGGGCAGGCAGAATTATGAGCACAATAATAGAGGGGGCAGGCAGAATTATGAGGGCGATAATATAGGGGGCAGGCAGAATTATGAGCGTGATAATATAGGGGGCAGGCAGAATTATAAGGGTAATAATAGAGGGGGCAGGGAGAATTATGAGCGCGATAATATAAGGGGCAGGCAGAATTATGAGGGTGATAATATAGGGGGCAGGTAGAATTATGAGGGTGATAATAGAGGGGGCAGGTAGAATTATGAGCGCAATAATATAGGGGGCAGGCAGAATTATGAGGGTGATAATAGAGGGGGCAGGCAGAATTATGAGGGTGAAGAGAGAACACAGCAAATCTAGTGCTAAAGCAACCAAACATTTACCTTGTGCATTTCAGAAGTACATGAAGTACATTACACTAGCTCATTGTCACACAATAAACCCAATTTATAGTTTCATAGCTCAAACAATATAAACTGTGGCGACAGAGGTGGCATCTGTAATGTGTATAGGAAGAAATGTGCATGGGGTCACATAGTAAGTGCTGCCATTGCTTTGCATTGGACACGGATGACATGTCTTCCCTGTGCAGCCATAGTATAATAAAGGGGTAAGGCAGAAGAATGCACAGCTCGCAGCTCACGGCCACTCAGTCACGTGACCTTTGCTTTGCACACAAATACGGTTTTACACTGCACTGAAGAGGCGGTTCTATGCAGATCAGGACAACCTGATTGGTGGAGGCTGTCGCCGTGTGCAAGCTGCCTGACCGACTCTATAAAAGAGTGGGCGAGGAAGCCGTAAACATAGCAGCGAAGATCGGATCCTAAGGTTCTGGAAACGGAACCCGGAGAAGGGGGTCCAGTTCTCCTGCTCCCTTTCCTTCCAGATTCTCTATAAGGCTATCGCTTTCTAACTTCAGCTACAGTGCTAGCTAAGATTAGAAAGAAAAAAGAAGGGAAGTCGATTCTTGCGTTTTGTATATTTAATAAGGACAAACCTGTATCAATCATAAAGCATCATGTCAAAAACTCGGGGTGCGGAGTCTGCAGGACGCTGTGGTGAGTGCCCCTGGATGGAGACATTTGGGAATGGGGCGCTGTAACTTGCCTGTGACCTACTACTATTATTCTCTTGCAGGATCATGTGTCAGCTATTTTACCTCAGCAAAATTTCTCATGTACCTTGGTCACTCTCTGTCTTCTTGGGTAAGTAGAATCTTCCTTCTATCAGTATATAACATGAAACATTTCTGCAAATATTGATGTTCCATAAGATTTGGGTCCTCCAGTTTCTCTTCTCTTTCATTCTACATGACAGTAGTGGTGACAGCCGGTTCTGTCATTCCTGCTGCTGTCAGCAAGTTTAGCAGAAATCAACAAAATTGAGGAACAACTTTCCAAGTTTTGAAAAGACAGGAATGTTGTGCTCATTTTTTAGATATTTTAGTTATTTTAGTGTTCTGCTCTGCCCTAATATTGGTGCCTGCAGATTTTTACTAAGGACTGGATCTGCTGTTTTATTGGTGATAAAAATGCAATGGTTTCACGCACAAATCGTAAAATTTTTCCAAGTCTTTTTTATGCAAACTGCCATTATAAGAAAATGTATATCTATACATTTTTAGCGCTTTTTGCTGGCTTTTAACCCCTTATCACCAACGCTTGTTTCCAGCTTAATGACCAGATGCTATTTTTAGAATCTGACATGTGTCACAATAATTGGGTATAGCTTCGGAACGCTTTAACGTATCCAGGTGGTTTTTAGAATGTTTACTTGTGACACATTGGATGTCGTATATGTTGAATAATGTAAGTGGTAGGCTTTGTTTCGTTCGGAAAAAAATGTGATTTTGAGAATGTTTTCTTGTGACATATTGTATGTTGTGTTAGTTTAAAAATGTAGTGTTTGGCCAAAATTCTGAAAAATTCTTCATTCTCAAAGTTTGAAATGTTCTGCTTTCTAGGTATTTAGTTAAACCACCCAAATAACTTGACATTTCCGGAATGTCTGCTTTATGCTGACATGGTTTTTTATGCGTTCTCTCATTTTTCTAGGATGTTATTAGGCTTAGAAATTTAGGTGCGCTTGTTCTCATTTTCATAAAAATTGCCAAAAGTAACGTTTAGAGGGACAACTCAGTTTTCACATAAATTCGAGAGGTCCAAATAACAATACAACACCACTATAGAAACCACACACTTCTACATATGCAAAACAACTTTTACCAAGTCTGTTTCACGGGGTGAAAACAATTTGGAAGTGAGATTTAGAAACTTTGTAATTTTTGGTGGGAGAAATACATTTATTTAGGCCAAAAATAATACTTTCACAATGAATTAAATGATGAAATGCTCTACAAAGTTTGATACCCAATTGCTCCTGAACATGCCAATACCCCACATGAGAGCGTAACCTGCTGTGTGGGCACATGGTCGGCATTGAAGGGTAGGAGTGCCATTCAGAGCAGATTTGGATTGTCACATTGTACAGGCTATAACATTTGTATTTTCTTGGTACTGCGAACATACAAGGTCTTATTATTTGCAGGATGAGATTCACTGTATAGATAATTCATTTTGGGGTTCTATAGCCTATTGGACACAAATAAAATTATCAATTTTTGTTTCAGATTTTTAGCACTTATTTTTCACTGTAACATAAAAATAATATTTTACCTTTATTCTCTACGATTACAGTGACATTTATCAACATTTATATAGTTTTTGTTATCTGAGCAAAACCAATATTGGAGAAAACCACATTTGTTTTCGTATCAACAACTTTTTAGAGGCTGACTTGTATATTTTTTTTTTGTCTTAGCTGGTTAAGAGCTTATTTTTGTGAAAAGAGTTGTTCTTTTCAGTAGTATCATTTTCCAGCACATAACTTTTTTTGATCACTTTTTAGAAAAAATGTTGTGAGGATAATGATGAAAAATTATATACAGGCAGTCCCGGGGTTACGTACAAGATAGGTTCTGTAGCTTTGTTCTTAAGTTGAATTATTATGTAAGTGGGAACTGTATATTTTATAATTGTAATCCCAACCAAAAATTTTTTGGTCTCTGTGACGATTGGATTTTAAAAATGTTGGGTTGTCATGAGGATTAACAATAAAGGATTAACAATAAAGCTTAATTGCAGACACTTTTGATAACTGTTACAGCTGATCATTTTAGCCTAGGGCTAAATTACTAAGGGTAACTTGCGGTCCTCTGTCAGGTATTCTTAAGTCGGGGACTGCCTGTATTACGGGAAGTTTTTCATGTTTTTTTTCGCTGTTCACCCAGTGAGTAAATATGGCTTTAGATGTATAGTACAGATTGATACGAATGCGTTGATACCAAATATGTAGGGTTTTTTTTGTGTTTTATATACTTTATTTGGTTTTTATATATAAGTGTGGTGGTTAGGGAACTTTTATTTATTTTTAAAAAACATTTTTTTATTAATATATTTTATTAATAAAAATGTTACCTTTTTTTTCTAGACTTGGGCTTGGCCAAGCGTTTGTCCGATTGCTTGTTCAAGCCATTACACACTGCAATACACTCGTATTGCAGTGTGTAATGTAACTAACTGAGCATGTTGACACATGTTCAGTTAGTTACAGCCGGGTCCTGCCAGAGAATGAGAATGGCGATCCGAGAACCCGGCACCTGGGGTCACAAGAAAGGCCCCAGGGCTGCTGCAGGATGGATTGGGTTACTTGGTCAGTTTACCGGGGAGAAGTCCGATCCAAGGGAAATACCCTTACACGCTGTGGACCTGCTTGACCACGGTGTACAAGGGGCTTAAGACCCCAGATCAGAGGTTTTCCGATCCCAGGTGAAACAGCCTGGAAACATCGGCACTTGCAGGACACAATCTACTGCAATCTACTTCTGATGTGCCGCCCTAGAAAAGCAGCTTGTCAAAAGAAGTACCCTTAATGGCTGCCGTAAAAACATGATGTTCATTAAGGGTTTAAAAACAGCAGGGCTTCTGCTCTGGCTCCCTATATCTGTGTAGTAGCATCTGGTCACTGTTGAAACTCCTGGCTGGACATTCGGCAGTAAAGTTAAAGGGACACACATTATAAATAATAATTCCTTTTTTACGCAGTGCTGCAGAGAGCTTGCCAAATCAGTCCCTGTCCCCATGGGGCTCACAGTCTAATCAACCTACCAGTATGTTTTTGAGTGTGGGAGGAAACCGGAGGACCCGGAGGAAACCCACGCAAACACATAATGAACATACATCACAATAATGCATATTATTGTAATCATTTTTTAAAAATTTGTGTATCAGGCCCAAAGAGATAAGAATGTATGTTGACCTTATTTTCATGGTTGTAAAAAAAAATAAAAACGTTTTAAAATAATAAATAAAAAAAATCTGTAAAACTGTTTTACTGATGGTAGACATGTCCTACTAAGGTCCTAAAAATTTTTAGCAATAAAGAGTTAACAAAATTATGCAAATCAGTCTGGGGTGCATCAACAGACTGCCTTATCTTACAATTGCTTAACTCCCCCATTGCTCTTCCAGTCCCACCTGGTCTCTGACATCACCTGCTCTCAGAAAGAACTGGAAGAGTAACGGCTGCACTGTACATAAGGCTAGAGAAGGGACCTGACTCTATCTGTTATAGAGCGCTTTACAGATTGTGAGGAACATATACAAATAAAATAAGACATTACATAGTAATAACAGTCATATCAAACAATAATACTCACAAGAGCTTATGGTGTATGAGGATGAGGGGATGACTCAAGAGGCATAAGAGCTTGTATAATGGTCCAACCATTTTTTATATTGGAATGGAATAAAAATAATTTATTTAATAAAAATGCAGCTGCTTGGACCAGTCATCAGCCGCCATATTTATATACAAAATCCAAAGTCAATAGGACTGCAGAGAAGCATGTAGCTTGGTACCTGGCATTTTCCAGATATTGGGTAATAAAGAGAGAGTTAAAGTTACATGCAGTTAGCGAAATAGGTTTTAACCCCTTAACGATCTGCGCCGTAGCCCTACGGTATAAGGAGTGTATGAAGAGGGCTCACGGGCTGTGTCCTCTTCATACAAAGGTGCTTGCACTGATCGCGGCTATTAACCCCTCCGTTGCCGCCGGCAAAGTCACCGGCGGCATTTGTTGCGGCATTTGTTGCGATTGCCGCGCCCCCGAACGTCATCGGGGGGCGACGATCAGTTGCCATGGTAGCCTCAGGTCTTCGTTTGACCCGAGACTATCTGGCATCTGCCAGTGGCTCATTGTAAGGAATGTGCTGCAAAAATGCCATATATTGCAATACAGAAGTATTGCAGTATATGGTAGCAGCGATCTGACCATCTAGGGTTAATGTACCCTAGATGGTCTAAAAAATAGTGAAAAAAAAAAGAAAAAAAAAAGTTTAAAAAATAAAAAAATTAATAAAATATTAAAAATTCAAATCACCCCCCTTTCCCTAGAACGGATATAAAACATAATAAACAGTAAAAATCACAAACATATTAGGTATCGCCGCGTCCCAAAATGCCCGATCAATCAAAATATAAAACCGGTTACGGCCGGCGGTGACCTCCAAGGCGGGAAATGGCGGCCAAATGTCCGATATGCGACTTTTACACCTTTTTACATAACATAAAAAATGAAATAATAAATTATCAAAATGTCGCACAGACCTCAAAATGGTAGCAATGAAAACGTCGCCTCATTTCGCAAAAAATGACCCCTCACACATTTCCGTGCACCAAAGTATGAAAAAGTTATTAGCGTCAGAAGATGGCAAAAATGTTATTTTCTTTTTTGTACACATTTGTTTAATTTTTGAAAATGTATTAAAACACAATAAAACCTACATAAATTTGGTATCACCGCGATTGCACCAAACCAAAGAATAAAGTAGGCGTGTTATTTGGAGTGAAGAGTGAAAGTCGTAAAAACTGAGCCCACAAGAACAAGAGCAATTTTTCCACATTTTTTCAGCTTCGCAGTACACGGCATGTTAAAATAAATAACATTACGGGAAGGTAAAATTTGTTACGCACAAAATAAGCCCTCACACAGGTCTGTACACGTAAAAATGAAAAAGTTATGGATTTTTGAAGTTGGAGAGCGAGAAATGAGTCGAAAAACCCTCCGTCCTTAAGGGGTTAAGAGTACCTTTGATGCTTTGGAGGTTGGGTATTATTCTGATAGACCAGCTAGGGAATTTCAGAGAAATGATGCAGCTTGGGAGAAGTCCTGGAGACGTGAGTCGGAGGTTTGAATTAAAGAAGAGAATAATCTAAGATCACTGGTGGATCGAAGAGGTTGAGCGATAGACTGAGATTAGAGAGGAGACAGCATTATGAAGAGCTTTGAGGATGAGGGTGATTAATTTAAACTATATTTGGAAGGAGACAGGCAACCAGTGCAGTGACTGGCACAGTGAATCTGTGTAGTGTTTGGTTTGAAAGAGAAGCCTGGCAGCTGTGTTAAGAATGGATTGTAGATGAGAAAGTTTAGTATGTGGGCAGTTACAGTAGTCTAGATGAGAGTAAATCAGAGCGAAAATTAGTTTTTTAGAGGTTTCATTTGTAACAAATGGTCAGATTCTAGAAATGTTTTAAGGTGCATTTGGCAAGAAGCAACAGATTGAATATGTGGAGAGGAGAGGTCGGAGTCTAGCACAAGCCAAAGACAGTGGACCTGTTGCCTCAGACGTTATGTTGACATCACAGACGGAAATGGAAAGATCAGGGTTAGGTCGGTCCCGCAGTAAGGCGGTATTGATATTAAGTTCAGACTTATATAACTGGGTATCATCAGCATAAAGATGATAATGAAAATCAAATATGCTGATGGTTTGTCCAATGGGGGCAGAATGGAGGGAAAAGGGAAGAGGACCTAGGACTGAGCCCTGAGGAACCCCGGCAGTGAGAGGAAGAGGCGAAGAGAGAGATCCAGTGAAGGAGACACGGAAGGTGCGGTCAGAGAGGTGGGAAGAAAACCAAGAGAGTGTAGTGTCTTTCAGGCCAGTGGAGCAAAGAATCCTGAGAAGACTGCTGAGAGATCTAGAAGAATGAGGAGAGAATAGTGCCCTTTAGATTTAGCAATAAGGAGATCATTGGAAACTTTAGAAACAGCAGTTAAAGTGTTTCAGTAGAGTGCATAGGAACCATATTGTAGGGGACTGTACAAGGTGTGAGGGACTGTGTGAGGCACTGTTACAGGTAGTGGGGCGAGCAGAGGAGTGGAGCCTTCATCCTCAGTGACTGGCTCAAAGGAAGAGAGTGAACAGGGTAAAGTAGCGGGAGTAGAGGGATTAATGGAGTTAGTGGATTGGGAAATTATTTCCTGGCGAATGCAGTTAATTATATCATTAAAGTAGGTGACCAGATCTTCAGCCCCAAGGTTTGTAACAAGTGGCTGAACCTTTGGTGTTAGTAAGGTATGAAGAGTGTCGAAGAGCATCTTAGGATTGTTAGAGAGGATATAAGATTAGTGGAATACACCTGTTTGGCGAGATGTAGGGCTGTGTTATAGATTCTAAGCATAAATTTGAAGTACAAAAAAGTCTGCTGATGTGCATGATTTTCTCTACAGACGTTTTTCACTCCTGGTGCACTGCGAAGGAAACGAGCTTGGGGCATGTGCCAAGGTTGCCGACGTCTGTGTTGAAATGTAGATAGTGAGGGAGAAGCAACCTTATCCAGGGCACTTTTGAGGTTGTGATGGTTAGTAGCATGATTAGTACGGGAGAGAGAGGAGATGGTGGACAGTGATAACCGCATAGTTTCTGTGAGACGGTGAGTAACAATGGCATGTGGGTTCCAGTAAGTGTGATAGGTGGGACAGTTCTTTAAAGGAGAGAAACTATTATAAGGTAAAAAAAAAGAAGGTTATGCTCTGATAGTGGAAATGCAGTATCAGTGAAGAGACTTAAGAGAGTTGAGCAATGACCAAGTCTAGGATGTTTCCCTTCTGGGGAGTAGGAGTTGTGAGAGTCCTAAAGAGGAAGTTAGTGACAAAAGTTGAGAGGACGAGAGATGGTGGTGTTAATAGGAATGTTAATGTCTCCCATCAGGCCCGGCGCCAGCACCCGGCTAACCCGGGCAAGTGCCGGGGCCCCGGGGTACTGGAAGGGGCGTTTCGGGTCCGTACCGGGCCCTTCATCAGTTCAATACATGTAGATTAGTGGAATACAGTACATGTATTGAACTGATGAAGGGCCCGGTACGGACCCGAAACGCACCTTCTAACCAATAAAGAAACCATAAAATTACACTAAGAGGTTTCGCTAATTTGAGGACCTGGCACCGTGAGATATCACCTGGATACACACTACCTATCTGTTACTAGATCTAGATGAGTGAGAGAATTGCAAGCCACCGAAGCACAGATTAGTAGGCATCCCTGTGGTCTTCATATAAAATACCTGTGGAGCTCTTCAATCTAGCCAAATTGGCTAGAATGGGGCCTGATTTGTTGCCCTATTGATAGTTTAACAGTTTGTCTTCATGGTTTGGCTTATAATATCCTTTCTGAGGACAGTACTAGCTCAAGCAATTGCTTATGTAATGCAGCATCTTTCAGCTATCCATGAGGATATTGGGCAGTGGTTGGAGACACTTGAAAACAACCAGGTGGCAATAGAAGAACATAGCTCAGCAGTGGCCCACAAGAACATAGGCTGAAGGACTCTGCCCTACTTTTAATAGAAGATCAAGAAAACCGTAGTAGGCGGAAAAATATCAGAATTAAAGGACTGATTTGTTGCCCTATTGATAGTTTAACAGTTTGTCTTCAAATCTTGACCATCTGTGGTGCACATGCCACTCAAGGAGGGTCTTATGAAGTTTTCCATACTTCTAGGTTTGTGAGATAAAAGATACTTGATAGATGCCTGTCTCACTGCTGATCCTAAATGTCCTAATATCATTGCTAATCCTAAAGCTTGTTTTTTTCATCACTGCAACATACGCCATTACGCTTCTTTTCACTAATGTTTTTTCCGCCTCCCAGAAGACCGGCAGATTATGAGGTATGGACGGTTATGAAATTCAAATTCAATATTCTAGCCCCCTAGAAGGGTCCATCTTGTCTCAAATATGAGGGGAACTGCCAGCTTGTAGGTATAACCAATAGTCGAATATATGATTCTGAGTTCTGAACAGTGGCTTTTTGCTTCCTTATCAATTCAGCAACGTAATCCAAAAACAACAGCATAGTAGTGTTCTCTTTCTTTAAAAGTTAATGTTGCAGGGTCGTGGCCTGGCCACAATACATGGCGGACGCATAGTGCTGCAGCTCCGTTCAGCAAGCCCTTATCTGCTTTATCAGCATAATATTGGTAAATCCAGCAAAGATAGGCTTCATGACCCACCAGAAACTCCAAGGGGATTTAGACAGAAACCTGAGGAAGAAACTGTCCGACTCCTCTGGCACGTTTGCAAGTCAGATTTTCTAGAGGACTTAGATGCCGATAGTTTAGTGGACTCAGAGACACAAGGAGTGATGGATTTCGTGGCACCGCTTATGATATCCTTTCTGAGGACAGTACTAGCTCAAGCAATTGCTTATGTAATGCAGCATCTTTCAGCTATCCATGAGGATATTGGGCAGTGGTTGGAGACACTTGAAAACAACCAGGTGGCAATAGAGGAACATAGCTCAGCAGTGGCCCACAAGAACATAGGCTGAAGGACTCTGCCCTACTTTTAATAGAAGATCAAGAAAACCGCAGTAGGCGGAAAAATATCAGAATTAAAGGACTTCCGCCGGCCTGGCGCAGGCCAGTGCCGGCGATCAATTGTACCAGTGTCGCTTTAAGAGTGTGGCGACGCGTGGTAGGACAGTGTGGCGACGCACGGTAGGACAGGTAGGCCATGGAGCTATTTGCTAATCTGCTGTCTGGAGATAGGGCGAAACAGATCACCATTGAGAGAATCCATCGCTCTATAAAACCATCGCTCTCTAAAACCTCTGCCGAAAGCAGAGGTGCCGCGTAGGGATGTTGTGTGCAGACTATTAAGATATTGTGACACTGCAGGCATCTTGAAAGCATCTTGAGAAAGGAGCTAGCTAGACGGAGCAACTCTAACGTTCTACGAAGACGTTGATCCCGCCACCCTCAGTTTCGTTGGCTCTTCCCCTTTGGGTTGACTTCCTCTAAAGATGGGAAAAGATGCACAATCAAGTGCCCTATTGAGTGTGGGACCTACTTGAAATTTAACCTCTGGACATCACCTTTTGGATGCCAGTAATGGAGCAACAATACTCTCACATGTTGTCAGCCTCCCAACTGGTGGGGAGGTAATCATTGTTAAATTCAAGGCTATCAAGTTGCATGCTGGATGTTCAGTTTTAATAATTGTGTTTACATATGTTACCAAATTGAAGCCTCCATTGTGAAAAACCCACATGTCACTAGGCAGTTTGGGTCTGGTTTGCTTTTCACAGGGAACCTGTCACCAGAAGGCACAATTTCACAATTTCTTGCAGGACCTGGCTGTAACACACTGAGCATGAGCAGAATGCGGAGTGTGTTACATAACACAGTGTAATACATCTGTATTATACTGTGTTAGGTTAAAAAAGAGCTTGAACAAGCGATCATATGATCTCTTGTTCAAGCCAACCTGTAAAAGAAAAAAGTTAAAAACACTTAATAAAAACACTTTTTAATAAAAAGAATTAATTAAATACAAGCATTCCCTATACATCTAATAAAGTAAAAAGACACAAAATCACCAACCCCCCCCCCCCCCACATATTTAGTTTCGCCGCGTCCGTAACAATCTGTACAATAAACCAGAAACATTATTGGACCCGCTTGATGAGCGCCTTAAAAACAAACCCCCCAAAACTTGCCAAATATGTAAATTTTTCATAAAATCTCTTCACAAAAATGTTCTAAAAAGTGATCAAAAAAAGTTATCTGCGCCAAAATGGTACCACTGAAAAGGACAACTAAACATCTACAAAATAAGCCCTAAACAAGCTCTGTCAACCAAAAAATATTACATTTATGTCTCTAGAAATATGGCAATAGGAAAATAAATGAGATTTTTCTCTGTATTAGTTTTTCTTCAGTATCACTGTTATCATAGTGATCTATAGAATAAAGAAAATATAGTATTTTTATGGTACGGTGTACGCCCCCCAAAAAATACAAGAAGAAAGGAAACTAAAGTTTACGATTTTCTTTTCCTACATACATTTTACGTTAATACGTTAATAAAATCTCATCAATGAGCTAATGACCAACTAAAATGAAGTATTTGTAAAGTGCATCTCAGGTCGCAGAAAATAAACCCTTATATGTCTAAATTGCCAAAAAAAAAATAAAGATTGTATAGCCAATATAAAGTGACAATGCATAATCTCCTCTGAATGGCGCAGCTTCCCTTCAATCTCCTGGCGTGTGCCCATACTGCGGGTTACCACCTCACATGGGGCATTGGCGTACTCAGGAGAAATTGGGTATGAAACTTTGTGGAGTGATTTGGTATTTTATCAACTAAGAATGTGTACATTTTTTGAAAAACACATTCGATTAGCCAAAATAATGAAAATTTTTAAATTGCAACCAATTTTGTTTTATCCCCTGTAAAACAATTAAAAGGTTAACAAACTTCATGAACTTCATAAAGTTCAAAGCCCCGTAACATCCTACAAAAATGAGAGAATGCATAAAAAACCATGGAGACATAAAGCAGACATTCAGTTAATGTTAGTTATCAAGTTTTTTTGCCGTTATGACTATGTGTGTGTTAAGGCTCACCCATGACTCTGGTCCCCCACCAGCGCCTCGCAAGCGCAACTCACGGGTCCCGGCTCCTGATCTGTCCCGTCCGGCCCCGACTGCTGCTGCTCCGTCCTCCTTGGCTGTGCGCTCGCGTCCCCGACTCCTAGGGCACGCACGACGGCTTCAGCAGATTTAAAGGGCCGGCGCGCCACTAATTGGCGCTGGCCTTTCCTAGGTTAACTATTTAACCATGCCTCTTCCTGTTACCCTTGCCGGATCTTCGTGCCTCGTGTCTTAGAGAAAGCTGTGTCTGATGCCTGGTGCTGTTATTGAGATTTTGTCACAGAGGGAGGGTTAGGAGCTGATATAATGTGGGAGGGCTAGGAATAAATTAGCAAAAAAAAAAGGGCATCGGTGGCCCTGCTACAAGAGATCCATTTCAGATTAAATTACACCCCTAATCTTTCAAGCAGATATTTCCCTGTTTACTATTGTCATTCCCCGGATACAAAGGGGCTGCTATATTGATTGCTTGAGAGACTTCTTGGGAACTTGAGGATTTTGTTGTAAAGGGTAAGATTAGCTACCCCTTATTTACACTGGGTTCAGTATTTTTACCAAATTTAGGTCAGGGACCTTTCCTCTCTAAAATTATGGAGGAAATGGAGGATTTCTTGGAGGGTAATATATTTGTAGGAATAGATCTCAAAATGCCTTTAAACCTTGTTCTGGATACTTCAAGTTTTTCTAGTATCTCACAAGCTACACTTCGTAAGGTTACCATATATTTGTAATGTAATATATTTGTATATGTCCCCTATGATTTGTAAAGCACTACAGAATATGATGGCGCTATATAAATAAAGATTATTATTATACGCTTTTCAATTAAAAGATACATGGAGATCTGTACACCAGACAGATAACGACTACACTTTTTATTCTCATCCTCACAGGGTTTATTCCATGGGATAGGGCCTAACTTGCTGATCAGTGGGGGTCTCTGTGCTGAGACCCCCGCAGATCACAAAGACAAAAGTGGCTCCATCAGATTAATGGAGCAGACGACCTTGCATGACCGTTCTGCTCCATTAATCTCTATGGAGCTGACGGAAATTACCGAGGGCAGCGCTCACCGATCTCCAGCAGCTCCATAGAGCTTAATGGAGAAGAACGGTCATGCGAGGCAGTCTGCTCCATTAATCTGACAGACCCCTCGTTTTCGCAATCTATGGGGGTCTCAGCAAGTTAGGCCCTATTCCCACTTTGCTTTGTGGGAAAACTTTGGTAATATTGTATTTTTGGATCGCTCTTTTGTGTCAGTTACTTTACAATTTTATCCCCCTAGTGTTAGCCCAAGATTATGGCTATTAGAGAAAGCCTTCTTCATGATACTGAGGTGGTGGAAGAAATTAAGAAAGAATTAACTTTATTTTTAATTAACTTTACATTTATTACTAAATTGCTGAAGCAGCCTATAAACACTCTCAGCCAGTGTCAGGTTTAGCTCAATTGACTTTGTTAAGAGAACATGTTAAGAATTTATTGTAAAGTAGGGCAAAAGCCACACTCAAAAAATGCAGACGTCAGGTAAAGCAGGTAAATCATTATCCGGAGCGCTCACCGGCTTATGTCTCACTATTAAAGATGCACAAAGTAGAGAGGTAACACTTTTTTTGGTGCACCTTTGACATGGGACATGCAACACAATTCTGTTGGACTTTGCATGATAAATCTGGCGAAGGGTCCGACTGAGCACCGGAACGTCCTTTTTAGTGCAGAAATATGTGTCCCATGAATAATAGTGCGGGCACACAAAATGGTCACGTGCAACATAAATGTGGTGCAGACACTGCTTACATACCTGTGCAAGCAGTTTGTACTGAAAAGAACATGCAAAGTCCGGCAGAAAATTGGCGCAAGGCCCTTAGTAAATGTGCCCCTATATCTTACTCTTTGCCATGGAGTTGAGAGGAATAATAAAATGTTTTTCCCCACCTCTTTCCAGAAAGGTGCCCTAGCTTGCTAGCGTGCCCTAGTGTCCTGTAATATATATTCTTCTTGACAAATACCTCACTTGGGTAACACCAGGAGAAATACTATAAAAAGTTTGATTTATTGACATCATCCAGGTGACAGAAAACTTGCATGGTCACTAATCCTGTTTGTTCCTTATCTTAAAAGATAAGGAATATACCAGATTTGTGGTTGGCAGAGAAGGCAACCACAACTCAACCCGGCTACACCAGACTATTCATTATGCTACTGAAAAGAAATTCCCTCTAGTCCTTCTTGGCACTGATGTTAGGAAGGCTTTTCATAGAGCTTCATGAAGCCGGTAATACAGCACTTCAGAAGATCAGCCTTTTCACCAGGAACTTAGCCCAGATTTCAATGGCCACATTTAAAAGTGAAATTGGATGATGTATCCCTCAATCTTCTTGATTCTTGCCTGGTATGGACCGCTGTATTGACATAGAGTACATGGGGTGTAGCAGTTTATTCCACCAATCTCCCATTTAGAGAAGAAGAACCTCCTTGAGGAGGTCTTTTATAGTGGCTGGCTTCAACAGGACAGTTTCAGCCTCAGTCTTCAGGGAAGGAAGGGTTAATTTAGGTTGGAAGTCTCTTGTGAATAAATCTTTAGTATGTATCCAGATGATCTCTTAGCAACCAGTTCCAAGGCAGATACATGGGAGAGTAAGGCCACATGCACACCACTTTGTTTCATGGATGTGCTTCATCCTCATTTCATACAGCAGTCTCAGGTTTCAATGTTATTCAATGTACTTTCATAGACTGTGAGCTCTTGCGAGCAGGGTCCTCATTCCAGTTGTTTCATCTGATTGTGTTATTACTCTGTTATGTCTTGTTTTATTTGTAGATGTACCCCATGATTTGTACAGTGCTGTGAAATATAATGACGCTTTATAAAATATTATTATTAAAGTTTTTCTCACTGGTCCGTATCTATGTATCACAGCCCCAATGTATTTTTACGATATATATACTATATATTAATTGTGATATTGTTCTTGTACTTTGACTAGGATACTTTATATAAAAGTTTTTTTTATTTTATTAGTTTTTTTATTATTACCATTTCTTACTAAAAAAATATAGACAGGGGAAAGGGGAAAAAAAAGTAAGTCAGGGTGCACGGACAAGAAGACTTTTCCGGTAGAGGCACTTAGATAGAGGAACCGTAGAACAGATGGATCCAGCACTCATAATCTTGGAACTCCAATGTTAAAACTTCATTCTTTATTCATAATAGTTAAAAATACATGTTGCTATATCCTATCAAGGACTCACATGTTTTGGACATTGCTTTGTGTCCATGGGAGACCAAGAGTAAGGACATGAAGCAATGTCAGAAATACGTCGGTCAATTCTGAGTTCTGGATCCATCTGTTCTATAGTTCCTGTATCTAACTGCCTCTGCCGGCAAGGAATTCATGTTCGTGCAACACAAATCCCTCCAGAAGATAACTTTATGGTTTTAACATTGGAGTTCCAAAATTCTGAATGTTGGATCCATCTTTTCTATAGTTCCTGTATTACTTCTTACCATCATGAAAAAATCATGTGAATCCGATTTATTTTTATTATTATCATACCTCTAGCATTGTACATTCAATCTTTTTTCACCTTTTTACCATTATTGTATCTTTCAATTGATTTTATAAGCTTTGTAGATTGGATATATGAATATTGTTTTTAAAGATCTGATGAAGGAGATAGGTCACCTCCAAAATGCATAATCTATGTAATAACTTTTTGCAATTTTGCAATTCTGCAATGGCTGTATGTAATGTCTGTCACTAAAATGTTACTGTATTAAGCTGCAAATTTTATGCGCGGCAACTCTGAATGCAATATATAGGTATGTGTGTGATGTTTTGCAAGAAGTTTTTCACAAGTTCATTTTATGTTAATTACTATAGATATCTTTATTGATTTGTACTTATTGATTACATTTTAATGTATTAATTGTAAGATTTAAAAAATATGGTCCAGACTGGAGGGTTTGAATCCTGTACAGGACAAATTGAGTAAGTGTGATGCAAAAATAACCTTGTGTCAGGGGGAGCCCTACCTGACATTGGCAATGTCCCCATGATAGTAGGCTCACAGTTAAATGCCTACCACTGTAAACAGACATAGTTGTAAAGTGGTTAAATAGCATTGCATTCTGCCCATTATTGATCATTTACTAATTCTGATTAGCAAGGAGATTTATCAAAAGTGTCTAGGAGCAAAACTGTTCTACTTTCTCATGGAAACCTTTCATTTTAGAAACTGCTTTGGAAAAATGAAAGCTGAGCTCTGATTGGTTTCCCTGAGCAACTAGAACTGTTTTGCTCTCATACACTTTTGATAAATCTCTGTGCGGGTCAATAGACTTACAGTAAAGGTTACTACACATCATGGGCTATCACACACAGTCTTTTTGAGATCATATTGCCTAAAGGATATCTATCACCAGATCAAGGATAGTAAACCAAGCTGATGCGTGCCCCTCTGGCAGGATCTGCTCTTCTTTTAGCTTCTTATGCCCTGATTTTAAAGAAAAAAAGGCTTTTAAAATTATGCAAATAAGGAGTTTGGAACCCATCAGGCTCATTTGCATATTTTTTTAAGCCTTTTTTTTCTTAAAAACAAAGGCTTAAGAAGCTAAAAGAAGAGCAGATCCTGCCAGAGGGGCACGCATCAGCATGTCAGTGTGCTTGGTTTACTATCCTTGATCTGGTGATAGGTGTCCTTTAACATGTCATGCAATTGTAAAACCTATTGGTATGGTTTGTCTTTTTTATACTACAATTTGTTGTTATTTTTTTTTTTAAGTTGCTATAAAATGATTTGGTACATAAGAATTCCTACATCAATACTTTTATTATATTCCTTTAATGAAAAAAGACAGCTGCAAGTTGTAATAATATTTCCTGTTTCTTATAGGGAGATCGCATGTGGCACTTTGCCGTGTCTCTGTTCTTGGTCGAACTGTATGGAAACAGCCTACTTCTGACAGCTGTTTACGGGCTTGTGGTTGCAGGCTCCGTCCTTTTCCTTGGAGCTATAATTGGAGACTGGGTTGATAAAAATCCACGACTGAAAGGTAATATATTGAATAAACAAGGGTTTTTGTAGGTTTAAAAATAAAGGTGCATTTAGTCATATAGATTTTTATTTTCAAGCATACAGGAAATGTTGCAGAGAAATGTCACTTTTAGAGCATAAAAAATGTCAGGTCTGGTAACAATCTACGTAGGCTATGTACTATGGGGCTGGATGGCTATAAATTATGGGCTGGCAGGCTATATACTAGAGGCAGGCTATATACTGTGAGCTGAATGACTATATATTGCATGGGCTATTGGCTACATACTAGGGCATCGGTTGGCAGGCTATATATTGGGGCAGGGGCTGGTTATACGATACCTCAGCCATCGCATCTCTAGCACCTTATCTACAACTGCACTGCACAGCACAGATGTAGTCCCTACATAGTTTTAGGTTGCACTTCTCCCATAACTCCCTGCAAAAAACAAGTCACGGTCTTGGGACCAAATTGAGTCTGCAGAGCAGATTTGGATGACCCAGGGTAGACAAGACAACTTATTCCACACCAACACTTGTTAACATATTACTTCCAACATGGAAGCCAAGTTCAGCTCTATATAGTCAGTATAGATTGTAAACCTCCACTATTGGAATATGCCACTCCTGTAGATGCTGTGAGCTTGAGACACTAATGTTAGCATTGCTGAATTCATCCAGTTTATGCATAGCCGATAACTACCAGAATAGACTGATCAATCTTAGAGAGGAACAAAAGCAAGTCATCAACATATAGTTCTATACGATCCTTCCAGAGTATCTAAACCCCTTTAAGCTCGATTGTTGTCCAGCCATACAAGCCAAAGACTCTATGGCCCACACAAAGTGCAGCTGGTACAAGGGGCTACCTTGCTTTGTAACCTGCTACAGATGAAACCCATGTAAAACTGACCCAATACTCTCATCCAGTACTGCACTAAAATCACCCATTATAATCAACGCTGTATCTGGCATCAAAGGGAACCTACCACCACGAATCTACCTATAAAGGTAGATCGTCGGGTGGTAGGTGGATCTATAGGACGTGAGGATAGCCCTTTTTAGAGCTAATCCTCACGTCTCCGCTACTGGGGAGTGGAGTAGCCAGACATGAGGCTACACGTCATGGCTACTCCACGCCCCAGTAGCCTGTGTGTTCCTCCTACCCCGACATCTTCGGCGTGCAGCTCCTCGTAGCTGCGCGCCCTTGTCCGAGAAGCCGGAGTCCTGCGCATGCGCAGTAGCTCCAGCTTCGGAGCAGTGGCCGCGCAGCCGTGGGTCTGCGTTCTGCACATGCGCAGAACGCTGGGTTCTCGGACGAGGGCTGAAGATGTCAGAGTAGGAGGAACAAAGAGGCTCCTGGGGCGTGGAGTAGCCGCGACGTGTAGCCTCAGCTCCAGCTACTCCACTCCCCTGTAGCCTCTTTAGAAAATGTACATATTATGGCAATGAAGATTTTAAAAATGCGAAAAAACATGCATTGTTGAAGAAGGTTCTGATACATACTTGCATTCACTCTGCGATGTAGTTGTATGTCCAACTCCTGCTGCAGAAAACATTCCCCAAATCATAACACTTCCTCTATAACCTTTCACTGAATTCCTTATACACTTTGGGTTCAGTCTTTCTCCATTTTGACAACAAACATAATGTGTCCTATCGACCCAAATAAATTAAACTTACATTCATCACTAAAACAAACTGTGGACTACTTTTCCTCTGTCCACACAACATGCTCCTCAGCAAAGGTGAGTCTATCCTTTTGATTCTTTCTGTTTATGATAGGTTTGGTCACTGCAGAGTGGGCTTTCAGTCCACATACTCTTATAGTGTTATTCAAGAAAGAACCTGTTCAGTGTTGAACAGGCGAACAATTCTAGCTGCAGTGTTGAAACAATTACCCATAGAGGTTATCAACATTATCCTGTCCTCTCTTGCATTTTGTTTTGACCAGCTTTGAGGGACTTGAGTTTGTTATGTTGTAAAGATGCAACTGTTCTTTCTATGGTTGATAAGGTCATCTACTAGTCAAGCGTTTCAGTCAATTTGTAACGGCTGACAATTTTTGCAAAGTCAGATCAAAGTGGAAAGTTAGGCTGCCAGTTAAATAGGGCTTGTCAGATAATTAAGGAATTTAGCACCCGGTGCCAGATAAACAGCATTTACATTTTATTATGTATCCTTTAATGCTGTTGTTAAAGCCCATTGTGGGTGGAATTAGTAGGTATCTAGCCTTTAAATAAAAAAAGGCTGTAATTAAAAGTCTCTTGCCATTTTATTGCAGTAAATCTGTCATTGCTTAAGAGTAAATTCTGACATGTTCTGACATGATTTCATGACCTGTTTAAAATAACAAGGAGAGCTCAAATCATTTAATACTCTAAGACTTCTTCTAACATAAATTTTCTCTTTTCTTTTACAGTGGCACAGACTTCCTTAATTGTGCAAAATGTTTCTGTTATAATCTGCGGCATAATACTGATGGTGGTTTTCTTGTACAAGACAAAACTTTTGTCAATGTATCAAGGATGGCTCTTGGTCAGTTCTTATATTGACACCATTAACATTTTATAACGAATAAACATAACGTATCTTGTTTGTTACATTATTACATACCTCATTATATACAATAGCCTAAATGTTTTAGCTATTTTTTGTCTGACTTTGCACTGAAAAGAACTTTCAAACTGCCTGAACATGTATTTATAAAGTGTCTTAGCGAGTTTTGTGGCGCGGCTGCACTGTGTCCAGCGCGCCGCAAAATTCTGCACCTACTGTGGCTTTCCCAAGCCGATTCGGACCATGCCCCTCATTTCTTACAGCACCTAGACAGGATTGTGTCACACGTCCTATGTTAAAGGTGCACCAAAAAAAAGTTGTTGCACACTTCCCGAGGGGGTGCCAGATTCATGAAGACTGTGCGCCAGTATTCAATAATCTGGTGCACTCTGCACATTTGCATCACTATTGATAAATCTGGCCAATGTGTTTATTGGGATGCCCTGCAAATATAAAGCAAACCTGCAATACCAGGAATATCAATTTTATCTGGTGGCATGTTCTAAAAGCCTATGCTATGCTGATTTAAAAAAATGTCTTTGTCAGCATTCTGAATCTTTTAAGTAGTTTGAATAAGTTTAAAAGACATCTGCCATCAGTTTTACTGTTGGTAGACGTGTCCTACTAAGAAGCTCCTGAGGCTTCTTTTATTATAACTTCATACAGCACACTTGTAGGTGATGGGTGCTAGCGCAATGGGGGGAGTGAATAAATTAAAATAGGAGGTGCTCTGAGACTCTCTGGTAATGTAGCCGGAGCCCCCATGGCTAATTAGAATAGTTTTTATGACTGTATATTATTATATCGCAGCGTATAGAGTTATAATTAAAGAAGTCCTGAGGAACATCATTCCTCAGGAACTTCTTAGTAGGACACATCTACCATCAGTAAAGTGATGGTAGATGTCCTTAAATTTACATTACCTGGCTCCCAGCCAGCAGCATGTGGAGAGTTCCATGTGAGGGGCAGCTGCAGCATGTGTTTGTCTGTGCCAGTCTCCTCTCCTCCATACTCATGCAGCTCCCTCACTCCTCCCCACTTCCTGTCATGTGCATTGAGCAGGCAGAGGAGGGAGGGGAATGGTGTGGAGGAGAGGAAGAATTCATGAGGAGACACAGGCACACACAGGCTGCAGCTGCCACATGGACTGACAGGAGCCATGTAATGTGAATTAAACTTATATAAAATGCTGAAATGATTCAGAATGTTAACATAGGCACTTTTAAAATCAGCTTAGCATAGGCTATTGTAACCTGATAACACCTGAATATATAAGTAAATATAGTAATACTGGTTATATAAGTAAATATATTATGAGCCCTCACTAGCATGGTCCTCTTTCCACTTGCACCATGGAATTAAGGGTCTTAAAGGGTATAAATAATAATATGCTTGCAAGAGCTTACAATCTGTGAGGAGCTCATGGTGACACAGGAGATGACAGTGTTTGTATAATGGTCCGTTCATTCTTTACAAGGGATCAGAATAAATAAATAAATAAAATAATTTATAAATTAATAAAAAATGCTACTGCATGAACCAGTCATAAGGGGCCAAATAATAAACAGAGTCAAAGGTGAATAGGCGTGCAGCCTGTAGGTTGGTAACTAGTGCTTGCGGAATAATATATACTTGAGGAGTACACAAGTTACTGAAAAAAGAATGGAAGTTATTTGCAGTAAGGGAATTTGATATGCCTGCCTGAAGACATGGAATAGCTGGAGTGGAGTGGTAAATTCTTGTTGGATCCTTTACCACTTGGAGAAGGGAGCATAAGGGAGGAACAAACACAACAAAGGATTCAAGTGTAGATTTCACTGACCATAAGATGATTAAAGACAAGAATAAGGGAATATAGGAAGGTAGAAAGTGCAGCCTGGTTGTCCAGAGAAGAGAAAAGCTAGGTTCTTCGCCAGTGCAAGAAAACAGTACCTACTTCTGATGGTGTTTATTAAAATATAAACAACTACTACCCTGTTTCCCTTAAAATAGGACATCCCCCGAAAAATAAGACCTATTACAATTTTGTTCAGGCTTAGAGATATAAGGCCTCCCCTAAAAATAAGACCTAGCGGCAGCCATTGCAGCAGCTCCCCCCACGCCATACATTAGTATTAGGAAATCTTTTAGATGCTGCAGAAGGTTGTGACATGGGGAAGAATTCATGGAAGTAAATCACTGGATGTTGTGTGCTGCAAATGTGATCCCAGCAGCTCCCAGGATAAGAAGGGTCATTTATGGAAAGTGCTTTTACTAAACATACGAGATTGGGGCCAATGATTTTAATAGAAAAGGAATCACAAGAAATACAGCATGACATTCAGAGTTTGGAGAGCCATAAGGAGGTTAGAGAAGTTGATTTTTTGTTCAATGATAAATGTAAATTCTTGTTCATCGAAAAATAAGACATCCCCTGAAAATAAGACCTAGTGCCACTTCAGGAGCAAGAATTAATATAAGACACTGTCTTATTTTCAGGGAAACAGGGTATATACAGTACAGATTAAAATAACCTCCTCATTTAAAGAGTTTTCTGTATTTTCATGTCTATAAAAATTGTAGATTTATGGCGAGGGCACCAAAACTATGTATTAACACATGTGGAAATATATACTTAACAAAAAAGTGTGAAACAACTAATAATATGTCTTATATTCTAGTTTCTTCAAAGTAGGCACCTTTTGCTTGATTACTGCTTTGCACACTCTTGGCATTCTCTTGTTGAGCTTCAAGAGGTAGTCACCTGAAATGGTCTTCCAACAGTCTTGAAGGAGTTCCCAGAGATGCTTAGCACATGTTGGCCCTTTTGGCTATACTCTGCGGTCCAGCTCACCCCAAACCATCGCGATTGGGTTCAGGTCTGGTGACTGTGGAGGCCCGGTTATCTGGAGTAGCACCCCATCATTCTACTTTGAAGAACCTAGAATATAAGACATATTTTCAGTTGTTTCAAACCAATTTTTTAAGTATATAATACCACATTTGTTAATTCATAGTGTTGATGCCTTCAGTGTGAAAACACAGAAAACTCTTTGAATGAGAAAGTGTGTCCAAACATTTGGTCTGTACTGTAATATATAAGGTGTATATATACAGCATATATTTATCTTGCCTTTTATACCATGCTGTTGTTTTTTACCTGTTGTAGTTCTTTTTATAAATGACATCAGAAGTAGCACATATTTTTCTGGACATTTCTTTCCTAAAGAGATGGGTTTAAAGAGCATGTTTGAAGCTTTTGTGGTAGAGTATTAGTCAGTGGCAGGCCATTCTAGAGAATCTGTGCAGCTCAGGTGAAGTCCTGGAGTTGTTAGTGGGAGGCTCAAATTAAGTAAGACTTTTACAGTACACGAGTAAGACTTTTACAGTAGTAGAGTTTGGTGTAAGACCATTACAGTAGTCTAGAAAGTTACAGAGGCTTCCATTGTGAAAAATGGTTGATTTCTGTAAATATTTTCAAGGTGCAATACCCATCATGCAGCAAATATTAAGTGGTAGGATGGTATGGACTTAGTAGCATCCATCCACCCCCTTCAGAAGATACAGCCTTTGGGTGACAAAATTGTTTTCTGGGATGTTTCTCTGTGAGCTGTATTAAAATAATTTATGTTGTGATTCTGATACAGACTCTCTGTTACATCCTGGTTATTACCATAGCAAACATTGCTAATCTGGCCAGCACAGCTACATCTATTACTATTCAGAGGGACTGGATTGTTGTTGTTGCCGGAGAAGATAGGAGCAAATTAGCAGGTAAGATATATTTTATAGCTGCCTATGGTTTACATAGCTGAAAACTGTAAGATACACTCAAAAAGGAGAGCAGGCATAATAAAGGGATTTTGTAAATGAAAAGAAGGTTGATACTCCGGCACTTGCATAATAAAGGGATAGTAATAATAATCATCATAAAATTATCATAGCCACACCTCCTGCAACCCCCACCCCCTACCCAATATTATTTTTCATTAAAACCAAACACTCCCGAAAGAGAAATTGGTATTCGTCCATGAAGTACCATATATACTTAAGTACAAATTTTGTGCTGAAAAATTCCCACTCGGCTTATACTGAAATTTATAAAAAACAACTTTTATACTTAACCTCCCAGTCCTTGGCCAGGCTAGTACACGCCCCAGTAGCTTCTACAGTTAGTGTACTGAAATAATGTTTTTAAGAAGCTATAATGGTCAGATACTGGGGCTGATATCTGTGCAAATTGAATTTGTGTAGCAGCCCCTACAGAATGGTATACTATTATTCACATGTATCAGGTGGTTAAATATGCTATATAATCCTTATATGCATTTTCTCTTTTATAGATATTAATGACACAATTTAGAAATTCCAAAATAAAAGTTTGCTTTCATTTCTGTAAAAAATTAAAGGGTTAGTAAGCTTTCTACATCTATTGTTTGACTTGTTAACATTTACAAATGTCATTTGTGGTGATTTCTATTAATTAATAGGTCCCTAAACTCCTTAATGCTCACTGACGGATATATCTGTCAGGGAGCTGTTAAGGATGTATGAAGAGGGCTTATGGGGTGTATGATTTCTGCAGATTCATCACAAGGTGCCATTGGCACATTGTAATGAATCCTATGTAAAAATGAATAAATAAAATAAAATTCTAATTCAAATCACCCCCCTTTTCCCTAAAACTGATATAAACTACAATAAAAACTGTAAAAATCACAAATGTCAGGTATGGCCGCATCCCAAAATGCCCGATCTATCAAAATATGAAAACAGTTTTTGCAGGCAGTGAACCACATAACGGAAAATAGCCCCCAAATGTCCGAAACGCAACTTTTACACTACTTCACATAGCATAAAAAATGTTATAAAAAGTGATTAAAAAGTTGCACAGTCCTCAGAATGCTTGCAATGAAAACGTCAGCTCATCTCACAAAAAATCTCACACAGCTCCATATTGAAGTATGAAAATGTTAAAAGGGTGCACATCCGTTCGCATTGTTTTAAATTTTTTAAAATGTATTTAAACATAATAAAAACTATATAAATTTTGTATTACCAAACCAAAGAATATAAATTTGGTATTACCGTGATAGGACCAAACCAAAAAATAAGCATTTGGAGCCCACTAGAATGGGACATAAATGCGTTTTTTTTTGCCAATTTCACCACATTTGGAATTTTTTCCAAGCTTCACAGTACACAGCATGGAATCATAATTAAAGTCATTGAGAAGTAAAATATGTTACAGAGAAAATAAACCCTCACACAGCTGTGTACACAAAAAAAATGAAAAAGGTGGGGAGCTAATAATGAATGGAAAAACACTGCAATGCAATACCTGTGCTGTACTGTATATGCCAAATATGTTTTTAAAATGGTCTTAATGGTGTTATATGATGTTTGAAATTTTCCTCTGTGGGACTGAAGTTAAAACATTTGGCAGGGAGACAGGTAAAGTTTCACATACTTTATTTCAAATGACAATATCCATCTGCTCTATAATATATTCACTGTTCTCCTGGTCACTCCTGGCTCCTGCTTGTCCCACATACTCTTTTTTTATCCTCTCTTTGTTCCAAGATGCCGATGGGAGAGTGTGAGCTGTGAGCTGACATGTTATCATGGGGAAGAGGGGGAAGGAGCCAGGAGAGCAGTGAATATATTACAGAGCAGATGGAAGTTGTCATTCGAAATGTTTTCACATAATTTATTTTAAACACCATATAACACTGACATTTTTTAAAAACATATTTGGCTTATACAGTACTTTGTCTATAGCAACCTGTCCCCTGATAAAAAAAATAGCACTCAGGTGACAGGTCCACTTTAAATAATTGATTCTGAAATGTTCTTGAAAATTTGATTGCTATTTGATTTGTAATTTTTCTAGCATCATAATAAAACAAAGAACCATTAAAAATTGTGCCAACACAAATCAAAGATATGGCTATTGCATAAGTAATTAGTAATTAATATGAGTACTAAGACTATTTGTTTGCAAGCCAGAGCATTTCTAATTTTTCTACATTTCCCCCAAATTCCCCCTATTTCATAAATAATTGCAGTGAACTAATTTTTAAGGCTTCTATTTTAATGACAGACATGAACGCAACGGTGAGAAGAATCGACCTATTGACAAACATATTGGCTCCATTGGCTGTTGGGCAAATAATGACCTTTGGCTCAGCAGTTATCAGCTGTGGATTTATTGCTGGTTGGAATTTATTGTCCATGTGTGCGGAATATTTCCTACTTTGGAAGGTTTACAAAAAAACACCAGCCTTGGCCATTAAATCATGCAAAAAAGAAGATGACCAAGAATTAAAACAATTAAACATAAAAGGTATTGAATTCATACAGTATTTATTTCATGATTTCAAAAAAGTGTCAATGCTGTATATGCCTAAAAGCAAGTCTCATAATTAGGGTTCCTCAGTGCCTCAGCTATATTGCCCCCTTTTATAATGCTTCCCCCATTATTCCCCCATGTATATTGCCCCCTCTCCTTTATCCCCCATTCCATCCTCCCCTTTATATGGAAGTACAAGTTTAAAAAAAGCCAAACAAAAATAAAACCTCACCTTTCCTCTGGTCTCTTGGGTCACATCTTCTGCCCTGGGCGCTGGAGCGATAGTGGCAGGGGGTGGGGGTTTACTCCCAGCTCTACCACAGCAGGAGTAATCAGCTGCAGCAGCACATGAGCTAGAAACACAACTGATGTCCTGCATCTGGCTCATGCACTACGTTGCCTACTTCTCCCTGCATATTTTTTACTAGCTCCTGTGACCGCCCACCACGTTTGCTGTATACTATACTTTATGCCTACTTCTCCCTGCATATTTTTGACTAGCTCCTGTGACCGCCCACCACGTTTGCTGTATACTATACTTTATGCTACACAAAGTTTGTTAAAAGGGTTATCCGGGTGTTGAAAATTACTTAGGGCCGGGCTGGGGTGGGCTATTTAAAAATAATAAACATGTACTTACCTCCTACGGCGCCGCCGATGTCCCCCACCGCGGTCCGTTATATCTGTGCCCGTTTGTTTACAGGGGCACATAAGCCGCGCACAGGGAACTTCCAGTCCGCAATGTGGTCGGCTCCTCCCATCCGTCCCGATCTCTCAGCGTTGTAAGTGAGATATTGTGGGAGATGGTGTCCCTTATAATCAAACCGGAGCACAGAGGAGACAGACTGCGGCGCGGGACATCAGCAGCACCGGGCGAGGTGACCAGATGTTTATTATTTTTAAATAGCCCACCCCAGCCCACAACAACCGGATAAACCCTTTAATTGAATATCCTAAGGCATTTTTGTAATGGAAATTCTTTTTTTCAAATATCTGTTTTACAGTTTTTCTTGTACATCTACTTACAGAAGGAATGTTGTTTTATTTTTAAAGTTATAGATGCAAATTCAAATAACAATGAAAAACCTTCGGAAGATGTCCAACTTATGGGAGAAAATAATATGGTGTCAGCTGAAACCTCAAAAAAGGAAACGTGTGGTGAAAGAATTACAGAGCCATTTCGCACTTTCCGTGATGGGTGGGTCGCATACTACAATCAATCAGTGTTTTGGGCTGGAATGGGCCTTGCTTTCCTCTACATGACTGTGCTTGGCTTTGACTGTATCACCACTGGATATGCTTACACTCAAGGTTTAAGTGGCTCTGTTCTCAGTATCCTTATGGGAGCATCTGCTATTTCTGGAATCATGGGAACTGTGGCATTCACCTGGCTCAGGAAAAAATGTGGTCTGGTCCGTACTGGATTCATTGCAGGAGTTACTCAACTTGGAAGCCTCGTTCTGTGTGTTGTCTCGGTTTTTATGCCTGGTAGTCCATTAGATCTTACAGTTTCTCCTTTCCAGGACATTACCACCCGCTTTCTTGAGGGAGAACCTTTACCTACATTATCTCCAGCTGCTGTTCCTCAAGAGTTCTCCACAATTAGCATACAAAATCTTTTAAGTAATTCCAGCTTAACAACCAGTGAACCAGACGTTTTAATTCCATTGACCTCGGTCAGTTTACTTTTTGCTGGAGTTATTGCAGCTAGAATTGGTAAGTACAATCAACTGGCTATTCATGCTTTCAAACAATATATCATCATTTTCACTCAGCCCTCTGCCCCACTCAGTCATTGGGGCACATTTACTTACCTGTCCAACAAAGTTGACAGAAAGTGCAACGGCCGGCGAGAATGCACTCTGCCGCGATTCAATAAGATTTTGTGCATGTTTAAGTGCTTTGTCTTGCAACACAATTTGAAAGTTACATCCAGCACTCAGTCCGAATCAGTCGGATCGTTCAACGGCACGTCCCCAATTTGTGTCGCATGGAAGCCAGTGCAAATCCCGAAAACGTGGCACAATCCAACAAAAGTGCGATCAGTGACCGTTAGTAAATTAGCCCCAATATAACGAGATTTCGAAGATGACATAGTATAATGTATTGTGTTTCAAAGTATGTTATTTTTTTGTTTTAAATCCTACTTTAAATGATATCATTTTAAATGTTACACTGTCAATTTATTATACAAATGAAGTATTAGTTACGACATAAACAGTTTAATGCCTCATGTTGGAAAAAGTATTTGTACAATGGTATACTTTTTCAGCTTTCTCTAGGAGTCTTCAGATATACCCTGCAAGAATTATTACCACAGACATGTACACTATAAAATGGTACCTATACCCTAAAAAACTAACCCCATTTCTTTGCTCGACTAAGATGTAAAGAGGTTTTCAATATGATTTTTTGCATTCTCTCACTGTAGCCTTTGCTACATTCAGAGATAGCACTTGTTGCATGATACCTTCTCGGTTTTTATTTTGCATGAATGAGCGCAGCTCTAGTAGCCTTCAAGTCAAAATGATAAAATACATATATTGCTATTATCATAATATTAATTAACAATTGTCTAAGCTAAATTTTTCAAGATATGTTGCTTCACACATGATCTAGAACATTTTAAGCAAGTTTGGTTTAATTAGTTTTTGATGATAAGTATCTAAATAATGTGTATCCATGTTTTTTGTAGGTCTTTGGTCTTTTGATCTGACGGTAACACAGCTTCTTCAAGAAAATGTGATTGAATCTGAAAGAGGCATTATAAATGGTGTCCAGAACTCCATGAATTATCTTCTTGATCTTCTGCATTTCATTATGGTGATCTTGGGGCCCAACCCAGAAGCTTTTGGCTTGCTTGTTCTTATTTCAGTGTCATTTGTTGCCATGGGTCATATAATGTATTTTCGATTCGCTTTCAAAAATCTTGGAACCCATTTGTTTTCCTGCTCTTCCTTAGATAAAAAAACTGTGGCAAGTGATCAGCAACAAGGAGATTCATCTGTTTAACTACTATGTTCACATGGCGGTATACAACACAGATTTTTTTGCTATCAGAAAATCTGTGTCTAATATCGATCCAGAATCTGTTTTTTGGCTTTTGACAGGTTCTTGACAACAGGGATTTAGCCATGGATTTCCTAGATGGGAACAGTAAACATTTATTAGCTTATATTTTTCCTTATGTAAGTGTTATCTACATGTGTTTTAGTGTTTGCTTTAATAAGACATATATGTTCTCATTAGACTTATTTGGCAGTCAAATGCTTTTAAGGTTAGCTTTGTTCTTTTTTATTTTTTTTCTTAAAATGGGACAATGGAAAATCTCAAAATAAAGCTGTGTGCATTTGAGACATCTCGAGACTATTAAATTGTTCCTTCCATCCAAACACAATCACATGGTTTCAACCTAAAATTACAGCAAATACATTTTTTGTTGTTTGTAAGCTCTTTGTCTTTACTGTCAAAGATCTTTTTTGTAAAACTATTTCATTGTTATAGAACTAAATGAAACCTACCATTTGATTTGATGCATTATGAAGCAAACATACCTTGAAGCTGCTGTAGCTACATGATGCAGGTTCATATCTTGGTTAATCCCTGAGCTGAGTGGTTTTGCTGAAAAAACAATGATAACATTCAGGACATTGGGAAAGCTGGGTCAGGCTCGCTGCCTAGATCAACACATGAGACACTGAGCTTGGAATTACAAATGGCAGTTAGTCAAGCATGACTAATCAACCTGAGCTGGATCACTCATATACAGCAGCTGGGGGATGGTGCAGCAATTGATTATTCTGCCTTCAGACACAACCCAAGGATTACATCATTCTCTCCTGCAGAGAATAACTCACGTGCTAGGAGAAGCACTGAACCAAGTGCTGAAGCAGCCATAGAAGCGACAGCGCTTCCTTATCATAATGTTATATCTGTTTTATCAGCAAAACCACTCAGCACAGGGATTAAACAAGATATGTTCCTGCATCAGTGTAGCCACAGCATTCTCAAGGTAGGTTTGCTTCATAAAGCATCAAATCAAATGGTAGGTTTCCTTTAAAAACAAAGGTCTTGGTTGTTTAGCATACATGTAATGGCCATAGGTTTATTATATTGATCACAATGCTTTACGAGAAGCATTTGACTTATAGTCATAACACTAATGTGATTAGTTTGAGTGTGTTTAGCATTCAGTAAGGGAGATTTTGGGGAATAGACCAGTAGAGAGTTACACTTCACAGTCTTACCAGTCTGCACCAGACAGATCATGCTGGATTAAAACTTTAGACAAGCATTTAGTTGGTCTAGTTTAAAAATAAAATTTTGTGGCACACACTCTGAATTTTTTTGTGCACCAACTAGGCTATCCCCCTTTTTTTGACAAGTCGGAAATCATAATAAATGTGGTACAACGAATTTCAGGTGCGAATTTCTCCAGAATTCTGGTGAAATTGCTAAATCTGCCCCAATGTCTTATCATAGCATCCAGACTCGAACTGGCCCACCACAGTACAGGCAGTCCCCGGGTTACATACAAGATAGGGTCTGGAGGTTTGTTCTTAAGTTGAATTTGTATGTAAGTCGAAACTGTATATTTTATAATGGAAGTTCTAGACAATTTTTTTTCTTTTGCCCCAGTGACATTTGGAGTTTCAAAATTTTTGCTTTAATTGGACCAAGAATTATCAATAAAGCTTAATTACAGACATCTTACAGCTGGTCATTGCAGTCTGAGACTATAGTAAAGCATCCAGAGAGCTTCACCAGAGGTCACAGTGGGCAGAGGGGTCCGTCTGTAACTATGGGTTGTCTGTAAGTCGGGTGTCCTTAAGTAGGGGACCGCCTGTAATGATGACCCACCAGTGCGGCCTGATACCTGAAGATACTACCTCCTCTTCATCCTAGGAACTAAACTCTATCTGCATTCTCCAGACACTGACAGACTTAAATAAAATAATGATGCGGAGAGTTGTCATCTCTTCATATCATCACTGTGCCTTTTCTGCTTTGTGCAGCCGCAATGTGATTACGTCATTATTTCTGCCAGTGTCACAGCATATAAGAGGAAGTTAAGAGGAGAGGACTGCTACGGGGAATGAGTAAAGGTGAGTACCCTATAATTATTTTTTTTTTAGAGGAGGCTATAATATAAACGAAAGATGAGGGTCCCACAATATGGGGAGGGAGATGAAAGGAAACCATAGACAAAACTCTAATAGAATCACCCATAGTTAGGGAATAATAAACTAAGGAAAACTGATTTTGTCACAAGTAGACAGTAAAAAAAACATAAATACAGACACAAAGACATAAAAACATTAAAATACAATAATATAAAATACAAGGTATGCATAAAGAAAGATCAGAGCTATTATACATTAGGTACATAAGACTTCAAGAATCTCCCAGTCCCACACTGTAGCTGGATGAAATTGTTCCTGAGTTTACTCGCTGTACCATGAAAGTGGTTAGCACAGATCATATGAGGTTTTCGCAAAATTGGTAAATAAAGGACAGATTCCCATTCTTCTAGCTCTACACAGATTACATTACCAGCATTTTTAATCACCTTCCTACTGCGGTTTGAGTCTTTGGCACAGCTACCCCATGACACAGCCACATAGAATAAGATACTCATAACAGTTGATGCAGAGTTGAGCATAAAAAGCACAGCTTGCCCATAGATTTGTAATAAACAAAATCAACTGTTGTAAACTAGCTCAGTTAATCACCCGAGACCCCTAAGTACTTGTAACTTTGTACTCTCAATGCATTCCCTTAACCTCCATCCCTGCACATGTGGAGTACCCTCGGACTCAATCCACCCAGCCCAGCAGCCTTCCTCATCTTGATCCAGCCAAACTCCCTGTCCACATGAATCCTTGAGATACCTAACCGGCCATAGCAGTTATTATTATCAGCTAGCTTGGGATTGCTACTGAGTTCCACCCCTAGCTCATTCACCAATCGTTTAACCTGTTTCCCTGCTCCTTATGTCCTTCTGTTGACAGCAATTTTCCCAGTGACACTGTGTCCCTCCCACACTTCCTGACAGTGGCGTAACTAGGAGAGGCTGGGCCCCATAGCAGATTTCTGCATGGGGCCCCCCCTTCCCCCCCAAAAAAATAGACATATGTAGGCTGCATTCACATAAACGTGTACACGCCAGGCTAAAGCCTGGCAGGCACACATCAGACGCGCTGGGGAGGTGATCGCGGCTCACCCCTCCCCTCTCCATAGAGTATAGAGCCGCATGGTCATTCTTATGGCCACAGATCTCTGTTGCGGCCACGGCTCGAAACAGTGAGTACTCGTTGTGCTCACTGTACCGTGCCGAGGCACTATAGTCGCCTATGAGGGATGTATATCCGTCAGCAAATTGCAGCCAGATATACGTCCCCCATACGTTCTTGTGAATTGCCCCTACACAGACATATTTCTACAATTACACAAATTTATACACACCTTTATATACTTATATACACGCACATAAAGTTCTACACGTGTATAGTTGCACCCATATACATACAAGTATACACACACATTTGTGCACTAATACAGAGTGTATACAAACTCACAGTATATACACTGACCATATATACACATGCAGTATAAAAAGACCAAATACACACATACTGCATATACATACAGAATATACACACATACAACAAATACACACACATTCAGTATACACAGCATATACATACATACTATATGCACAGCATATACAAAAACACACATACATATACATATATTTATATATATACACACAATAAATACAGCATTTGCATCTATGCATATATACACGCTATATACATATATACAATATACACGCTATATACATATATACAATATACACAGTATGTACATATATACAATATACACAGTATGTACATATATACAATATACACAGTATATACATATATACAATATACACAGTATGTACATATATACAATATACACAGTATATACATATATACAATATACACAGTATACACATATATACAATATACACAGTATGTACATATATACAATATACACAGTATACACAAATATACAATATACACATATATACAATATACACAGTATGTACATATATACAATATACACAGTATATACATATATATATACACAATATACACATATATACAATATACACAGTATGTACATATATACAATATACACAGTATACACATATATACAATATACACAGTATGTACATATATACAATATACACAGTATGTACATATATACAATATACACAGTATACACAAATATACAATATACACAATATACACAGTATACACAATATACACAGTATATACATATATACAATATACACAGTATACACAAATATACAATATACACAATATACACAGTATACACATATATATATATATATATATATATATATATATATATATATATATACACACACACAATATACACAGTATATACACAATATACAGAGTATATACATATATACAATATACAGAGTATATACATATATACACAGTATATACATATATACAATATACACAGTATATACATAAATACAATATACACAGTATATACATAAATACAATATACACAGTATATACATAAATACAATATACACAGTATATACATATATATATATATATATATACAATATACACAGTATATACATATATATATATATACAATATACACAGTATATACATATATATTTATACATATACAGACCGATAAATACATATGTATTTACTTACCTTTTAGGATGTGTAGGTGACCACCCGGCCGTGGCGTCAGGCGGTTGTTCCGGCGGGTGTTCGGGCAGGAGGGGGGGGGGGTTATGGTTGTGCGCTCGGGCGGGGGAGGGGGTGCGTTCGCCGGGCGGGAAGGAGAGGGGGATGCGTTCGCTGGGGCGGGAGGGAGAGGGGGATGCGTTCGCTGGGGCGGGAGGGAGAGGGCGATGCGTTGGCTGGAGCGGGAGGGAGAGGGGGGTGCGTTCGCTGGGGCGGGGGGCGTGGTCATCAACTGTGCCTCGCTATGCAGGGGGTAGGCGGGCCGCGGTTACCTGTGCCGGCGGACGGGGAAGGGACTGGGCGATCCAGGAGTGGAGGGTGGGCCAGGAGAGAGGTGGGCGGTAGCCGGAACTCAGAGGGAGGGGCCCGGGGACACGATGTGCCAGGCACCTGGCAGTGCACTGCCGGACCACTTGGCAAAGCACTGACCACAGGGTCCGTGCATCCCCGGGGCCCTGAACCTCATGGGCCCCGTAGCAGCTGCTACGGCTGCTACGGCGGTAGTTACGCCACTGCTTCCTGAGCACAATGATCCTCAAGTTTCTTTTCTTTCTTAGCCTTATACCTCTCCTTACACACTCTAGCCTTCTTGTTAATTTTCCACGGTACCTTTCTACATCATTCTTCCTAAAATCCCTATGTTTTTTCCTTATTAGGCCTTTAAGATCCCTAGCTACCCAGGGTTTATTGTTGGGGAATATTTTCTTGTCAGAGTCTACGGAGTCTACTCACAAATTACTTTACGATTTCTCTACTCGCTAGTTATTCTCTATGTTCCTGTCAATATTCATCACCCCTGCAACATCAAGAAGCACATCCCAATCAGTGGTCTTGAAGCATGATTTTAATTCCTCTTCCATTTCTGCAGACCACTGGCATACCAAATGCACACACACTGAGGACCTTAACCTTACTGGGCAATATTTCGGCCTTAGAAAGACAAAATTGTGGTCCGACTTTCCGACTTCACCGCATCATATGCATTTGTTAACATTTGCAAATAGTAGATCGAGAGTACTATTCCCTATAGTGGGACACGTTACATATTGACAGTGTTTGGGTAAAGAGAGTTCTGTATGATTAGAATCTCCTGTTACAATACTCAATGCCTCAGGATTAGAGATGAGCGAGCACTAAAATGGTCGAGTGCTCGTTACTTGGGTCGAACTTTTCCCGATGCTCGAGTGTTCGTATCGAATAACGTACCCCATTGAAGTCAATGGGAGTCTCGAGCATTTTTCACTGAAAGAACACATTGAAAGAACACTAAAGAAGAACACATTGCAGATGTTTGCTGATGTCTTCACTGAAAGAACACATTGAAAGAACACAGTGAAGAACACATTGCAGATGTTCCGAAGATTTGCTAACTTATCGGAAGACACGCGCGCCGAACGGTGTTCTTCACAATAGTATATGAAGAACAATATGTGTGAAGAATACATTGCAGATGTTTCCATACATCTGCAATGTGTTCTTCACACACTATTGTGAAGAACACCGTTCGGCGCGCGTTTTCCGTTAAGTTAGCAGTTGTTCGGAACATCTGCAATGTGTTCTTCACTGGGTCGGACTGTTGGTCCTGCTCCAGCCCGCTCCACTCCAGCCTCCACTTCATCCCCCGCTTCTCTCCTCCATGCCCGCTCAGTGATGCCCGCTCCACTCCTCCATGCCTGCACCAGCTCTGCTCCGTGATGCCCGCTCCGTGATGCCCGCTCCGCTCCTCCATGCCCACTCCAGCCCCGCTCCACTCCTCCATGCTCCACTTCAGCCTCCGCTCCTGCATGCCTGATCCAGTGTTGGCGCTCGTGTCTTCGGCTAAGTTAGCAGATGTTCTTTCGCTGTGTTCTTCACTTAAATGATCCTGTGTTTACTGTGTTCACTGTTTTAATTGTATTCTTCACTGTTCTTCATTGTGTATTCTTAATTAAATGCTCGATCTCGATCAGGGGAAATACTCGTCTGAGCAACAAGCCGTTCCGAGTACTCTAATACTCGAACGAGCATCAAGCTCGGACAAGTATACTCGCTCATCTCTACTCAGGATATTTGTTTTGCAAGGAGCAGACCACATTCTGTAATATCTCAGTAGCCACCACATTACTTGCTGAAGATGGAATATATGTCACTACCACAACAGCGGCTAGAAACTCTCTAGGGAGGTAATGAGGCCTCATCACCATCAATATCTGCATTCGAGTCATACAGTTGTCCTCGAGGAAAGTGAGCCCGATTAACATACACCTACATGCCTACCCTTTTTATCTTACCACTCATTTTCTTCCTATCTGATCTCACTAGACAAAATCCTGGGAGAGGGATGACTGAATCAGTAACATCATCATTCAACCAGGACACGATCTCCTGATGTCTTTTGGGACTAATACATGTATAGTTTGATGCCAATACATGATAAGTCTTATAAACAACAAAGAGTCTCTCGGCTATATTACAGAAATGTAATTGGTCCAAGTCTGTGATGTAAGTTTATAATCCTCCCCACACTCAACCAAAATGACTTTAGGTAGACTGTGTACCATAGTCTGATTACAGTTGTTGTCAAACAATTATGGTCCACTTTAATGTCCCCGTGTTCAAAAGCAGAGGTGACAGGTATTAATGGCTTAACATTCCCACCTTCAAACATAAAAGGGGCAGAGGGTAGGTAAGCTGCAAAGCCGAGTTGCTCTATCTCATTGGCAAGGATACTCTTAATGTTCGGAGTACCTGCAAACCAGAAGAGAGGATATTAGATCAGAGGGACGCTGCTAGGTAACCCCAGAGGTTGCTGAACCAGACCAAGCCATCCATCATCAGGGACCGGTGTGCTGCTTCCCCATGTCCCTTACCAGAGCACACAGTAGTTGCAACTGAGGCATAGGCACCAGCACCTGGGCACATGGTCCCAGCCCAACTTACAGCACCTCTTTGACGCTTCTCAACACAACATGGCAGATTTCCACCCTGTGCACCAACAGCATCTTTGACAGGCACAAGTGAACCAGCAGAACCATACCTTGCCCCACTACTAGTCTACAAAATACCCACATCCTCCCTCCTTAGCCGCACAGCACATTGTAAAAAGTGACAAATCCTCCTCCTTTTCATCTGGTCGCTTGAAGAGTTGATGACAGGTTTCCACAGGTTTTGTAGGGTGATCCAAAATAAGTATGCCAGCCTTCTGTACCCTCATGGTCGACACAGGCATCAAGCAGACAGCAGAAGTTGTGAATATAATCCACCAGATCCCTGAATACTGCCAGTATACTCCTCAGTGTCAGGGCTTCTGCAGCAATTCGGGCCATCAACAGTATGGGGAATAGTTAATAATAGCAGAGACAGCAGGCCGGTTTCCTGACAGACCTTTACACACATCAGCCATAGACAGATACTTTTGGTACACAGCAATAGGACAAGAAGGGGTAACGCACAAACATCACATGCAGGAAGTGACTTGCAGCCAGATATATCACTGACTTCAAGATAGAAGATTTTACCTAAAACACTGTTTAGTTGAAAAGTTGTAGTTGTTCTTAACATGGAAAAATAAAAAAAATAAAATATTGTTTTATATTATGTTAGTAGAAGTTGGCTTTGTGCTCAGGAAACTAATTGGAGCAGCAGCTGGAGTTATGTTTACTAACAACTACACACAGCACAGGGCCATCTACACACAGCACAGAGCCAACTACACACAGCAAAGAGCCAACTACACACAGCACAGAGCCAACTACAAACAGCACAGAACCAACTACACCCCGCACAGAGCCAACTACACCCGGCACAGAGCCAACTACACATAGACAAGAGCCAACTACACACAGCACAGAGCCAACTACACACAGCACAGAGCCAACTACACACAGCAAAGATCCAACTACAACCAGCACAGAGCCAACTACACACAGCACAGAGCCAACTACACACAGCACAGAGCCAACTACACACAGCACAGAGCCAACTACACCCAGCACAGAGCCAACTACACCCAGCACAGAGCCAACTACACACAGCAAAGAGCCACTACACCCAGCACAGAGCCAACTACACACAGCAAAGGGCCAACTACACCCAGCACAGAGCCAACTATACACAGCAAAGAGCCAACTACACCCAGCACAGAGCCAACTATACACAGCAAAGAGCCAACTACACACAGCACAGAGCCAACTACACACAGCACAGAGCCAACTACACACAGCAAAGATCCAACTACACACAGCACAGAGCCAACTACACCCAGCACAGAGCCAACTATACACAGCAAAGAGCCAACTATACCCAGCACAGATCCAACTAAACACAGCACAGAGCCAACTACACACAGCACAGAGCCAACTACACACAGCACAGAGCCAACTACACACAGCAAAGATCCAACTACACACAGCACAAAGCCAACTACACACAGCACAGAGCCAACATCTGACACCTGTTGTTATAATCAAGCATTGTGGGGAAAGAGATATGCAATGCAAATAAGGAAACTTTTTCTCCCTGGCCAAATTTTAGAAGACAGTTCCTTATAAATCAGTGCCTGACTTTCAAGAGACCTTACAACATCTTTGCAAAGATGCGAAAAAAGAAACTGTCCTATGTCTGCATAGGGAGACAGATCCCCTCCCTGAGTTAGTGGCCTCTTACCTAGCCAAACTTTCTCCTACTCTGCACTGATGAGGAGAAAGTACTTAGAATCGACGACTGTATGTAAATCATGTCATAAAGCTTCTTAAAAGTTTTGCATTGTTTTATAGGGTGCTGTCATTGAAGGTAAAGTTTTTCCACCCAGGGAGACCTATTTATAAAATTCCTTTCCCAAAATGCTTAGTGAAACAAGCATGCTACTTATGTCTCCATACGCCTGCAAAAATGATATTTTAGATATAAAATACAGGTGGTCCCCTACTTAACATCGGACTTACAGACGACCCCTAGTTTACAAAAGAGCCTCTGGATGTTGATAAAATACTGTACTTTAGTCTTAGGCCACATTAAAAAGCTGTAACAGTTATCAAAGGTATCTGTAATTAAGATTTATCGTTTATCCTAGTTCTTATGACGATCCAATATTTTTAAAATAATAATAATAAATGCTGTAATAGAGACCAAAAAATTTTGTCTGGAGTTACAATTATAAAATATACAGTTCCGACTTACATTCAAATTCAACTTAAGAACAAACCTAAAGAACCTATCTTGTATGTAACCCGGGGACTGCCTGTACTGCTTTTCCCAGCAGAAAGCAGAATGAAAAACGCAATCTGCTAGACTTTTTAATCCAGCTTTTCGTGTTAAATATCGCATCCATCAGTAAATACTGGATGAAAAAGCAGACTGCACTTTTTCCTATACTAGCAGTAAAAGTCTATGGACAATTACCTGGCGTATACCATGAACAAGTGTAAAAAAAAAGTGTGCTTTTAGCCTAATTTGGATGACTAAATGCAGTCACACAATGAAGGCTGTCCGCAATTTATGTCATCCAGTAATATAAAACGTAAATTACATATGATACCATGTTACTAAACCAATCAAAGTGTCACTTTGTCCTACAGTAATTTTAAACCTAACTTGATACACAGATATGGGGGTCACTGGGTATCACTAAAATAGACCAATTATTTGTAAATGGAGCACTGATCTCTTTGCATGAGTTACAAAATAGATATCCTATGGGAAATAGGTTTGTTTTTCACTATATGCAGGTAATGGATGCTTATAAAAAATCTAAAGATAAAACACTACTCATGGTTTCTTATAACACTATTTTTGATTACATTTTTTTTACTTGTACAGACAGTCTCACGGTTTCTAAGGTACAGGGTCGGACTGGGGTGTCTGGGGCCCACCAGAGGAATTGATGGTGGGGGCCCCCTCTCTTGCTACATAGAAACATTACCTACATTGTAAGAGTCTGAGATCAGGAAATATTTAGGTACTGGTTGGGAGGCAATGGAATAGCTGATACAGAAGTTCTCCTTCCCTCTCTCGCTTGGCTTCTGTTTATAAACTGAGGCAGTGGCCATATGTCATGGAATTAATGTTGGGTATGTTATAAGAGTTACCCCTGATTTTGTGGGCTTCCTGCTAGGGGCCGGGCTGTGTTCAGGGGTGTAAGTGTCAGCTCCAATTGGATCTGTTACCTCACAGGTGACACGTCTTATCCTTTTGGTCCAGAAGTGCTGATGACTTCTCCCTATCATGACCTATGGCTGCAGAATTTTCCACCAATTGTCTTGATGTCTTCATCTCCAAAACTGCACATGTCTGTGTAACTAAGGAAAACCACAGTCACTTACAGTATAATATCACCTGGATGTCACTGCAATGTACCAAAAAATGCTCCTAAATAATATCCACCTACACAACCTACCACATTGTGCTCCCATATATATCAAGCACACACCCCCAATAACAAAACTACATTGTTCTTCACCCAGACTCCTCTGTCCTCCTCCCTCAGACTCCTCTGTCCTCCTCCCTCAGACTCCTCTGTCCTCCTCCTCCAGACTCCTCTGTCCTCCTCCTCCTCCAGACTCCTCTGTCCTCCTCCTCCTCCAGACTCCTCTGTCCTCCTCCCTCCAGACTCCTCTGTCCTCCTCCCTCCAGACCCCTCTGTCCTCCTCCCTCCAGACCCCTCTGCCCTCCTCCTCCTCCAGACTCCTCTGCCCTCCTCCTTCCAGACTCCTCTGCCCTCCTCCCTCCAGACTCCTCTGTCCTCCTCCCTCCAGACTCCTCTTTCCTCCTCCCTCCAGACTCCTCTTTCCTCCTCCCTCCAGACTCCTCTGTCCTCCTCTCCCAAACTCCTCTGTCCTCCTTCCCCATACTCTTCTGTCCTCCTCCTCCAGACTCCTCTGTCCTCCTCCCCCAAACTCCTCTGTCCTCACTCCAGGCCCCTCTTTTCCTTTCCAGGCTCCTCTGTCATTCTTTAGGCCTCTCCATCATCACTTCCACCCTTCCAGGCCCCTTCTTTCCTACTTTCAGGCCTAGTCTTTCCTACATTCAGGTCCCCCTGTTCTCTTCCAGGCCTCCCTGTCCTCCTTCCAGGCCCCTCTGTCATCCTTCTAGGCCCCCATCCTCTCCCAGGCTCCTCTGACTACATCCAGACCCCTCTTTCCTCTTACAAGCCCCCCCTGTCTTACATCCAGGCCACTCTGTCCTAGATCCAGGCCCCACTCTGGTCACTGTAGGCCCTTCTGTCCTCCAGGCAGACACACTGTCCTCCATCTAGGTCCCACTGTTCACACTTTAGGCCAGGGGTGCACAACCTTTTTCGTTCCGAGGGCCGCATTGTCATACTGCTACCCTTCAGGGGGCCACACTATTAACCGAAAACCTTGATCCTTGATTCTAGTCCCCCCCCCTCCTTCCCCCAGTTCTAGTTCCCCCTCCTGCCCCTAGATTTCCCCTTCTACCCCCAGTTTTATTCCACCCTCCTCTCATGCCCTGAGTTCTATTCTCCCCTTCTGCCCCCAGTTCTATTCCCCCCCCTGCCCCCATATTTAGAACCCCCCCTGCAGGACCCATTCTAGTTCCTCTCTCTCCCTAGTTCTAGTCCCCCCTGTTCTAGTTCCCCTCTCCCCCTAGTTCTAGTCCCCCCTGCTGCCCCCCTGTTCTAGTTCCCCTCTCCCCCTAGTTCTAGTCCCCCCTGCTGCCCCCCTGTTCTAGTTCCCCTCTCCCCCTAGTTCTAGTTCCCCCTGCTGCCCCCCTGTTCTAGTTCCCCTTTCCCCCTAGTTCTAGTTCCCCTCTCCCCCTAGTTCTAGTCCCCCCTGTTCTAGTTCCCCTCTCCCCCTAGTTCTAGTCCCCCCTGCTGCCCCCCTGTTCTAGTTCCCCTCTCCCCCTAGTTCTAGTCCCCCCTGCTGCCCCCCTGTTCTAGTTCCCCTCTCCCCCTAGTTCTAGTTCCCCCTGCTGCCCCCCTGTTCTAGTTCCCCTCTCCCCCTAGTTCTCGTCCCCCCTGTTCTAGTTCCCCTCTCCCCCTAGTTCTAGTCCCCCCTGCTGCCCCCCTGTTCTAGTTCCCCTCTCCCCCTAGTTCTAGTCCCCCCTGCTGCCCCCTGTTCTAGTTCCCCTCTCCCCCTAGTTCTAGTTCCCCCCTGCTGCCCCCTGTTCTAGTTCCCCTCTCCCCCTAGTTCTCGCCCCCCCTGTTCTAGTTCCCCTCTCCCCCTAGTTCTAGTCCCCCCTGCTGCCCCCCTGTTCTAGTTCCCCTCTCCCCCTAGTTCTAGTTCCCCCTGCTGCCCCCCTGTTCTAGTTCCCCTCTCCCCCTAGTTCTCATCCCCCCTGTTCTAGTTCCCCTCTCCCCCTAGTTCTAGTCCCCCCTGCTGCCCCCCTGTTCTAGTTCCCCTCTCCCCCTAGTTCTAGTCCCCCCTGCTGCCCCCTGTTCTAGTTCCCCTCTCCCCCTAGTTCTAGTTCCCCCCTGCTGCCCCCTGTTCTAGTTCCCCTCTCCCCCTAGTTCTCGCCCCCCCTGTTCTAGTTCCCCTCTCCCCTAGTTCTAGTCCCCCCTGCTGCCCCCCTGTTCTAGTTCCCCTCTCCCCCTAGTTCTAGTCCCCCCTGCTGCCCCCCTGTTCTAGTTCCCCTCTCCCCCTAGTTCTCGTTCCCCCTGTTCTAGTTCCCCTCTCCCCCTAGTTCTAGTACCCCCTTTTCTAGTTCCCCTCTCCCCCTAGTTCTAGTCCCCCCCTGCTGCCCCCCTGTTTTAAGTCCCCTCTCCCCCTAGTTCTAGTCCCCCCTGCTGCCCCCTGTTCTAGTTCCCCTCTCCCCCTAGTTCTCGTCCCCCCTGTTCTAGTTCCCCTCTCCCCCTAGTTCTAGTCCCCCCTGCTGCCCCCCTGTTCTAGTTCCCCTCTCCCCATAGTTCTAGTCCCCCCTGTTCTAGTTCCCCTCTCCCCATAGTTCTCGTCCCCCCTGTTCTAGTTCCCCTCTCCCCCTAGTTCTAGTCCCCCCTGCTGCCCCCCTGTTCTAGTTCCCCTCTCCCCATAGTTCTAGTCCCCCCTGTTCTAGTTCCCCTCTCCCCATAGTTCTAGTCCCCCCTGCTGCCCCCCTGTTTTAGTTCCCCTCACCTCACCGCAGCCTGTTCCGCAGGAGTTTGTATAGAGGAGAAGCCGGAGGGTCATGTGACAATGACATCATCACAGGTCCTCCTGCTTCCCCTGTATACAGCAGGAAGGTCCTGCACACATTTATTATTACATTTATGCCGTGAATCGCGGTAAAAATGTAATACATTCGGGGCCCCGCTGTCCTCTGTTTAGGCCCCTCAAGTCCCCTGCGTCTTCTGCTCACCTGAGAGGTGAGTTTCTGAGAGGACTTGATTCTCCTGCAGGGGACAGGCTGCGCGGCCGCGTGATGTCATCATTTAGTGGCCGCGCATCCTGGGTCAAAGTGCGACGTGCGCCAGGAAAGTGTCCCAGCCGCGTCGCACTGTGACTTTCAATGGCATCGGCATCTGTAGATCCATCAAGCAATGGTGCACGAGCGGTCAGTGACAGCCGCACCGCATACTTTTGCTAGAACTCCTATCGGGCAGAGCCCCCTGCCATAGAGACGGCTGCTGGGGCCAACCGGAGGATGCTCCGGTCCTCCGCCGCCCCAGTCCGAGCCTGCTAAGGTATATAAGATATTGAACACGGAAAATTCATGGAATATTAAATTTAATTCAGAAAAACAATGGGAAAGGGATATTATTTATAACACTGTTATTCACTGGTCAGAAGTATATCGTAATATTGTATACTCCTCCTTAAATATGAACCATAGGTTGCAACAGTTTAACCGGTTCGCGACCGCCCGCCGTGTATTCACACGAAGACCCGAAGCTACTTCGGGTTAACCCATTCATTACAATGTGCTATCAGCACATTGTAATGTATGAGGAGTAAAATCCCCATATACTGCCATACTGTAGTATGGCAGTATATGGTAGGATCGATCAGACAACCTAGGGTTAAAGTACCCTAGGGAGTCTGAAACATAGTAAAAATAAAAAAAAGTTATAATAAAAAAACCTAAAAATTAAAATCACCCCCCTTTCCCTAGAACTGATATAAATATAAATAAACAGTAAAAATCATAAACACATTAGGTATCGCCGCGTCCGAAAATGCCTGATCTATCAAAATATAATAACGGTTTTTCACTGCGTTTAACACCGTAACGGAAAATCGCGTCCAAAGTCAAAACTAGCATTTTTTTGCCATTTAAAAAAAAATTAAAAATTCTATAAAAAGTGATCAAAAGGTCATACAGTCCTAAAAATAATATCATTGAAAACATCATCAAAAGTTGCAAAAGATGACACCACCCTCAACTCCATACAACGAAGTATGGAAAAGTTCTAAGCACAAGAAGACTGCAAAAAAAAAAGTTTTTTTGTTCATGAGGTTTTCATTTTTGTAAATGTATGAAAACATTATAAAACCTATACAAATGTGGTATCCCTGTAATCGTACTGACCCAAAGAATAAATTAGATGCATCATTTGTGGCGTGAAGTGAAAACCGTAATATCCAAGCCCACAAGAATACGACACAAATGCGTTTTTTCACCATTTTCACTGCATTTGGAAGTTTTTTCCTGCTTCCCAGTACATGGCATGGAATATTCAATGAGATCACTATGAAGTGCAATTTGTTACGCAAAAAACGAGCCATCACATAGCTTTTTACGTGTAAAAATAAAAAAGTTATAGATTTTTGAAGATGGGGAGTGAAAAATGGAAATGAAAAAACGGGAAAGGGCCCGGTCCTTAACCGGTCAATTTTGTGCATAGACTCTATCTTACCCCTGGTCGTAGGGCTAAAATGGGGTACAGTTTGGTATGTCCCAAGTGCAATGAAAGACAAGCCGACTTTTTGCATATGAGTTGGGGGTGTACAGCCCTAGAAAATATTTGGGTACATGCTTTTATAACTAACACTCTGGGTATCCTGTTACCATGCTCTTTTGAGGTTTTAGTGATTAATGATCTCATTAATGAGGGAATAGTAAAGATATCAAAACAACAAAAAATAATTATCTGTAGGCTATCCATGGCGGCAAAAGTATTGATCGCAAGGAATTGGATGAAGCCCATAATGCCAACCATTGGGGACTGGAGATCCCTAATGGAAAAAATCAGGAATTATGAAAGAATATATTATGAGAAAATGGGATCTAATCTGGAAAATAGCTCTGTAGCTTGGGGAACAATTGTTAATGAGGGGTGTTTTTTTTTCTTCCCCTTGGCAGATTGGGGTTGGAATTATACAGTAATTTAAAGATAGGTGGTGTCACAGTCTATGGGGAATAGTCCCTTAGGACTGAGTCAGTGCACTCCCTGGACCACTGAAGGAGATAACAATACCAGCCGCAACCCGGGAGCAGAGTCTTAGTGAACTCCTGGTCTTCGCCAGAGCCCGCCGCAAAGCGGGATGGGAAGGCAGGACCACAGGGAAGGCAGGACCACGGGGAAGGCAGGACCACGGGGAAGGCAGGACCACGGGGATGGCAGGACCACGGGATGGCAGGACCACGGGATGGCAGGACCTCGGGATGGCAGGACCTCGGGATGGCAGGACCTCGGAAGGATGGATGGCAGGACCTCGGAAGGATGGCTGGTAGGACCTCGGAAGGACGGCTGGCAGGACATTGGAAGACCACTAGGATACCGGACCGCCACAGGAATACAGGACCGCCACAGGATTCAGGAACACGGGAATCACCACAGGAACACGGGAATCACCACAGGAACATGGGAATCATCACAGGAACACGGTAATCACAGAATACACAGGAACACGGGAATCACAGAATACACAGAGGCTTCTGGAAACGCTCAGGAACACAGAGGACTTTCTCTTCAGTAACAGGACATGAAGATCCGGCAGGGGATGCTGGGAGTCGCCAGGCTATTTAGCCAAGCCGGGAATGCCAGGGCCAATAAGGAGGACGCTGGCCCTTTAAGGCTGGGAGAAGTCCGTGCGCCCCCCCCCCCCCCCCCAGTGGCGGGAGCATGCGACTGCAGAGAAGAAGCATGCGGCCTACACGCTGGGAGCCAGAGTGCTGGCCGGAGCCAGGAGAGGTAAGTGAGGGCTGGGGAAGCGGAGACCGCGGCAGCAGGCACGGGTGCACCCTCAATCTGTACTGAGGATCGAGAGTGTAACCGTGACTGGTGGACATTGAAATAAGAGGTACAGCTGAACAAACTGTCAATCATGTGAAAAATGTGAAAAAGGGGGGATATTTTGTAATATGTTTATTAATGTATTATTGTATTATGTAAGTTTTGAATGGAAAATGAAATAAAAATTAAAAAAAATAATAATAATAATTTTTTTAAACCTAACTATAAATTGTAAATTGATCCGCATTTCTTTTGTGTTAAATACAGAACTGTGTTCATGGGTTATCATATTGCTAAACTGATGCATATTGCATCATTTATACATATGCATAATGCATGTAAATACAGATAACTTCTTTGATTGAGTAACTAAGCTGCTTCAATCTGTTCTTATTTTCCCAAAACCTAGGATCCAAGTAAACATGTCCTTACGCTAAAAGACAAATATGGTTATCAAAGAAACAGATATAAGAAAGCCTTTGAGAATATACAGGCAGTCCCCGGGTTACATACAAGATAGGGTCTGTAGGTTTGTTCTTAAGTTGAATTTGTATGTAAGTCGTAACTGGATATTTTATCATTGTAATCCCAGCCAGAACTTTTTTGGTCTCTGTGACAATTGGATTTTAAAAATGTTGGGTTGTCATCAGGATTAACACTAAAGCTTCATTACAGACACCTGTGATAACTGTTACAGCTAATCATTGTAACCTAGGACTAAAGTACAGTAAATTACCAATATCCAGTGGTCTGTTTGTAACTAGGGGTCGTATGTAATTCGAGTGTTCTTAAGTAGGGGACCGCCTGCACTGTATAAATAAGTGTTACTATCTAAAGCATTGTTGTTCCTGTTTAGCAGCAGTCAAAGGCTCATTTCTCCCAATCATGTAATAAGAAATCAGAAAAAATGTTCCATAATCCCCTTTCACGGTACACAGATGCTACGGCAGCTCCCACATTCATGCTAGTATTTAATCTAGACACATTTGGTGTCCACAGACATTTTTAAACATTTATGGACCCTGTAGATAGGGACAGAAGAGCAGCAGACTGCTGAAAAGTATACTTTTATCACATTATTTTTCTTTAAGAAAATCAGATGTATAAAATCCCCTATAAACGGAAATGTAGTTGTTTTCAATTTGTCATGTTTGGCAAATACATTTAAGATGTGTGTATTTTTCATCAGAACTACTTTATTGATTTACTAGCACTTTTATACACACAGTTTTCCATATATTTTTTTAGATATAAAAGCTTTTGACAAATACCAGTGTAATGTGTATGGTAATACTGTACATAAATAGACCAAGCTTTTGTAAGTTTATGAAAATATTACTATAAAGGCACTTATTTCTTCATCCTCGTTCAGTAGCCCCTGATGATGTTTGAATGACGCTGCTGTTTTTTTGAGCCCCATTGCACCTAAACAGGTGAAATGCTGTCATCGTTGGCAGATGAGCCCTCTCCATACATGACTAACCGCACTGTGACATACAGGTTTGTTATTTGAAAAGCCTAATGTGTCGCGTAAAAAAACATTAAAAACATCCATAAAAAGCAATACACCAAAAGGTAACATTTTGCTCTCTTCGGTTACCCCCAAGACACTGTACAACACAAAAGGGTTGAAGATGAGAATAGTTCTTAGTCCACAGTTCTAAAGATCCAGAGATAACATTACATAAATACAGTGAATTGTGGGAACTTCACAAACAGCTCCCACTTCTGATTGTACTATTAATCCAATATTTATAGCTCTGTAGCCCCTAGAAAAAGCAATCCATATGTGATTTTAAAGATGACATTCTAGGTGCCACAGATCCAAAATGTTGGTTATTAGTAGTCAGGGTTGTGACAAGGCATTTTGGTGCCCTAAGCAGACAAGACAATACATTTTTGCACCCTGACAATGTCTCTATGCACAGCTCCCAGGAACATTGCATAACAAATAGGTACAACCAAGCATATCACATTCCATATCCTATTCCTCCCAGTGATTGTGACTCAGCAGTCTCTTCTCTGTCATCCGCACATGTGCTGAGTCACACCGAAAACATATGGATCTCAAGCAACATATCTATGGTTTGTGGCTGGTGACATCCACAAGCCCTAAAGATAAAAGCATAACCATGTATAGCACATATACAAAGAAACAATCATAATGTTTCTCTAAAGTGTTATGAGATAAAAATGGTTGTTTTTAATATTTATGGCTCTGGGGGTAAGAAAATCATAAACAACAGATACTCACCCCTTCAGTCCTGGTGCCACCCTTTACCACTCGCCGCTATTTGTATACTGAGGCCAGTGGTGATGTCACATCAATAGTCGTACGTCTACTACAACCTTAAACTCCTGCTGTATTAGGTGCCCAGGTGCAGGTGTTGTGAAAAATTTTAAAAACTGAAATAAAACAAATCAAACATTTCATATAGCTATTAAATATTGTGAGAAAGTAAGAGGTGTTATTTGGGAGAACCGCTATCTGTCATACATGCAGATGAAGGGTGTGTGGTAAAAGCCCTGGATTTGTCTGCAGTAATCTAAGGGTTAATGCATACAGGTGGTAAGCAGGAGCAGTCTGTTAGGCCCCTTCCACACTGGCGATTTTCACGCGCGAGTTCTGCGCGTGCATTTGACGCGCAGAACTTGCATTGCACTCTGTCCCATTGTATTCAATGGGTCTTTCTTCATTAGCGTTGGTTTTCACGCGCGTGCTTGCGTTCGTTTTCACTTTTGCGTGTCACGCGCGTTTTTCCCGCCCCATTCAAGTCTATGGAGATGCATCAAGAACGCATTGCACTCGCAATCATTGCAAGTGCAATGCGAGTGCAATGTGTTTTAAACGTAAGGGTTGCTAGGTGACCAGAATAACAGTATTTCCCCTGCTCGAGAACGATCATTTAATTAAAAAAACACAATGAAGAACAGTGAAGAATAGAATAAAAACAGTGAACACAGGATCATTTAAGAGAAAAACACAGTGCAGAACACAATGCAGAATAGATTACAGATGTTCGGCACATCTGCTTACTTGTCGGGAGATACGCGCGGAACGGTGCGCCCAAAATAGCATGTGAAGAACAATATATATGTGTGAAGAACACATTGCAGATGTATTTAAACATCTGCAATGTGTTCTTCACACACATATATATTGTTCTTCACATGCTATTTTGGGCGCACCGTTCCGCGCGTATCTCCCGACAAGTAAGCAGATGTGCCGAACATCTGTAATCTATTCTGCACTGTGTTCTGCACTTTGTTTTTCTCTTAAATGATCCTGTGTTCACTGTTTTTATTCTATTCTTCACTGTTCTTCACATCTGCTAACTTGTCGGGAGATAATATACACGGGGAACAGTGAAGAATAGATCGCAGATGTTTGCAACTTATCAGAAGACATTATTTTTCAATTAAATAACACATTTTAATCCCAAACCATGGTCCCTTTGAAAAATGCTCGAGTCTCCCATTGACTCGCGCGTGAAAAACGCGCCAAAAACGCAAAAAAAACGCTGACAACACGCGCGTGAAAAACGAAAAAACGCTAATTACTCCAAGGAAAAATGGAACAAAAACGCAGCCAAAAACGTCAGTTTTTCACGCATTGCACCCTGACGTGAAATGCAACGCTAGTGTGGAAGGGGCCTAAGTCTATGTTGGACTAGCTAGCATAGAGACCTTGTTATTTCCGTACTGGGCCTGCTTATAATGGAGTAGGGGTAGGCTTTTAGGGGAACGCCTTCTCAATCCGGGCTTCAGCCCACAGGTGCAGGTCACAGGACTCCTTAGAGACAGATTTAGACTCCAGGCCAGAAGCAGTAGGTGAAGCTGAATGCCGGACTGTGTTCATACAGGAAAGATAACTGAGTGCCTCCTGATATTCTGGCAGCCATTTGTTCATGCCTATGCTGAGGCTGAATTGAAGTTGATTGACCGCAGAATGTGAATAAAACACTTGATTTGGACTATAACCTGTGTGTCCCTGCTTCCTGCACCACTACTACCTAGCGTCTACCAGAGTGATATAAAACTTATAATCACTTGACATGTTATATATTTAATAGCTATAGGAGATATATGGCCTCATGCACACATATGTGTACTAGCCACTTTTTTGAAGCTAAAACTAGGCCCCAATACACCATAGGGGATCAGCTGCCCATCTTTGCAGCCGGCCAGTCATTTTCTATTGATATTGGTGGCGTGAGTGCTTGCATTCATAAGGCCTATATCTTCATTTAAGACAAGCAAGCACTCCAGGATTTTTCAAATAAAAGTGAAGACACATCCTATAACCAGCGCTATATTTTCTACTACTAATAATAATAGTAATCTTTATTTATGTAGCGCCATCTTATTCCATAGCGCTTTACACCTATGAGGAGTGATCAGCTGAGTTCTCTACCTAGCCATACCTGGTCATACAAAGCAATATATACAGTATATTTACTAATGTACCTCTTTGGTACTAAACCTTTACAAAAACAATACAATTAATAAATATATTAATATCATATAGCCAGAAGGCTGGCTATATACTGGAGACAGAAAGCTGGCTTCATGCAAGTGCATGCTGGATACGTATACTGGGAGCATGGGCTGGCTAAATACTGGGGGTTTGGGCTGGCTATATACTTGGGGACAGGGGCTGGCTGGTTATATACTTGGAGCAAGGGGGTTGACTATATACTAGGGGGTATGTGCTGGCTGGTTATATACTGGGGGGTAGGGGACTGACAATATAATGGCACACTTTATACTGGAGGCATGTGCTTGCTGGTTGTATACTGCGGAAAGGGGTCTGACTATACACTGGGGGCATTACCGACTGTCTATATACTAGACACAGGTTTTATACTGGGGGCAGGGGGCTGTCTTTACACTGGGGGCATGAGCTGGCTGGCTATATACTTGGGAAGTGGGCTGACTGCCTATATACTTGGGGCATGTGCTAACTAGCTTTATACTGGGGGCAGGATGCTAACTAGCTATATACTGGGTGGGCATGGGGCTGGCTATATACTGGGGGCATGTGCTGGCTGGCTATCTACTGGGACATGGGCTGGCTATATACTGGGGGCATGTGCTAACTAGCTATATACTGGGGGGGCACAGGGCTGGCTGGCTATATACCGGGGGCATGTGCTGGCTAGCTATATACTGGGGGCATAGGGCGGCTGGTTATAAACTGGGGCATGGGGCTGGCTATATACTGGGGGGATGTGCTAATTGGCTATATACTGGGGGCACGGGACTGGCTAGTTATATACTGGATATTGGGGTGCAGAGCGCTGGCAGCTATATTTTGGGGGGCAGGGCCATCTATATACTAGGGGGCAAAAGGCAGGCTAGCTATATACTGGGTGGAGGCTGTGACCAATGCATTCCCCACCCTAGGCTTATACTCGAGTCACTAGGTTTTCCCATTTTTTTGTGTTAAAATTAGGTACCTCCACTTATACTTAGGCTGGCTTATACTCAGGTATATACAGTATATTTTTTATTGTACCCCTATGGTACTAAACTTATATAGTAACTATAAACATTTTAAAGTTTTTTAAATATTTTTTTAGATCTTTAAAAATTTTATGAGAACAAAAATCAGTAACTGAAACATCATGGCAGGAAGGGATACATGGTCTGCTTGTCCCCCCCTTATCCAATAACTCTAACCACTAACCCTAATCACATTAATACCAACCTTGTTTATGTAAATGAAATTTGAACATGTTTACCCAGCATTTACCTAAACGCAATGTGAGCTTGATGTTTGCACTGCGTTTACATCAATGTGAGATTTACATAGCGTTTACGTAAAAACACAATCTGAGCATTATGTACACCTGCCTTTAGATAAACAGTGATATGAACAGTGCAATGTGAACAGGATGTTAGGCTACGTTCACACGGTACATTTACACAACATTAAGATTGCATTGATTTCAAATGTGATTATATAAACAATGCGCTGGATTCGGGTTCGGCCGGGATTCATCAAGGTAGTTCCTCCGCCGTCCACCAGGTGGCGCTGCTGCGCTGAAAAGCATCTGAACGGACTGGAGTTCACCGGGCCGGACCAAGTGAAGGTGAGCGCGTCCCAAGCGACACATTTCTTTTTTTAAATGCGGCGGGTTTTCCGAATTCGTCGGGTTTTTCGCTCGGCCACGCCCCCCGATTTCCGTTGCGTGCATGCCGGCGCCGATGCGCCACAATCCGATCATGTGCGCCAAAATCCTGGGGCAATACAGGGAAAATCGCCGCAAATCGGGAATATTCGGGTAACACGTCGGGAAAACGCAAATCGGGCCCTTAGTAAATGACCCCCAATATTTACAGCACATTTACATAACATTTCCAAGGCTATCTATAGCAATGATCTTCACACATGGACATTTTTTGAATTGACATGTCCTATCTTTTTGCTGTGTATGAAGCGGTACGGTGCCGCATGTGTGTGGCACTGTATAGCTCTGTGTGCCCATTGCCGGCCATACATACGTCCCCCTATAGTCGTGTGAAAGTAACCGAACTCAGTATTCCTCTGTAAAAGCTGTCTGAGAGAGAGTTTAGTTGTAACATCACCGCCACCTACTGGTCTGTAACAGTATTTATGTGCAATATCTACTCATTAACATATTGTAATATTCTATCTTATATATTTTTTAACATCACTTTCTGTTAAGTAGACTACAAAGAAAAGCCCTGTTTTGAGACTGTCACTCCAAGGCCTAATAGGGTCACTGGGCTAGCTGTTTAGCATAATGGCCTCCCCTTTAACAACGGCCCAGGACCGTTACCACCCAGGGATCCCGGAGGATCTTACCACTGTCTGGCCAGTACTACTTGCTTAGTCCTTGTCAGTACGTTGGGTGTAAGAGAGTACACTATGTCAGGATGGAGCAAATTGCACCAAAATATTTTTCCGTTGCCATGATAAGTACCTGAAGTCCTCTGAAGTACCAAAACAATGGATACCCCTACCAAGTGATACCCCTACCAAGTAGTTTGGAAACTACACACTTCACTGATTTTATTAAGTGGTATAACGCACATTTTAAAACAAGGTAGTAGTCTATACAGGGTAATCAAATTATAAATGAAATGTGGGTAAATTATATGTTTCAAACATTTCATACAGAGTCCAGGTTTTTCAGTGCAAGGGTCACACTGACAAGTAGTGCCCTTCCACCCCCCCCCCCCTTGTTTAACCTGCTGGTACCTACAACTGGAGCAGCCATCCATAAAGAACCCCTCCCAAATGTACCTGAGGCTCGTGAGCCAAAATCCCCTGTGGACATCAATCAGTTAATCAATCATAATACCGGAAACCCAAGCTTGCTCCAAAGATGGGTCCTTACTAAATTTTTAATACCCCTTTTCAAGCCAACATCCCAATTTTGGTTTTCTCAAGTATTCTACTGGTGCCATATGCTGTCACTTAGTGATGAGAGTTGTTGCTCCTGATGTCTTTCTTGAGATTGTGCTGAGAGAACACACTGAGAGCCGACCTAGATCTTTGGGATACTTGCCAACCAAGTGGACCATTGGTGCAGGCTGACGTTCCCACTAGCCAGGGATTTTTCCTACTGCCATAGCCAGCTAATCTACAGCTCTGCTAGTCCTTTGAAGGAAGGGGTTCATTGCCAGCCTGTTACCTGCCAACGTACATTTCTGCCAATAATGGAACTGTAAGTTGTTTTCAAGATCTCCACTTGCTGTTTCCATGGCCTGCTGCTACCATAATGGGCCTCCCTCTTTGCCATCTGCCAGGGATGGCACATCGGTAAGTTTCAACATGCGTTTAATATCTTCAAAAATGTGTGCGCATCCCATGGCGTGCAGCATGGACAATACCCAGCGCATATTACCTGTACCAGTCTCTTTATCCAGCTTTGTATTTGAAAAAGGCCAAAAGGGGCCGAAACGTCATAAGCTATTGCTGTAAATTCACATTTTGAAGCTATTAAACACATGTTGAAACTTAATGATGTGCTTGATCCTAATTTTACTATAGTAACTTGGGAATGGATCCATGGATCAACTGCACCAACACAACAAGGTTGTGCAGACTGAACACATTGGGGCTCATTTACTTACCCGGTCCCGCAGAGTTCACCATTATGCCGCAATTCACTAACATGGTGCTCCCGATATCCTGCATGTGTCGCATCCCCGCTCAGGTACGACAGAGTTCACCATCTTTTTCGTAGTGCATCTAAGTGCATTACCTTGTGACACAATTTGAAAGCCCCCAATTTCTGTCACATGAAAGCCAGCGCTGCTGACCCAAAATCGAATTGTGTGTGACACAGTCCCAGCGCAGAAACCTAAGGGTGAAGACACACATGGCGTTTTTGGGCCGTTTTTGGGCCGTTTTTACTAAGTGCGTTTTCAGATCGTTAAAAATGCATGCGTTAAAACACGCATCCGTTTTTTAAAAACGCATGCGTTTTTTGAAAACGCATGCGTTTTTGTCCGTTTTTCATTGCCCAATTTCGGAAAAACGGACAAAACGGACATGCGTTTTCAAAAAACGGATACGTTTTTTAACGCATGCGTTTTTAACGATCTGAAAACGCACTTAGTAAAAACGGCCCAAAAACGCCATGTGTGTCTTCACCCTTAGGGTGAAGACACACGTGGCATTTTTAGTTAGTGCGTTTGCAGATCGTTAAAAAGGCATGCGTTTTTAAAAAACGGATGCGTTTTTTAGCACATGCGTTTTTTACGATCTGAAAACGCACTTAGTAAAAACGGCCCAAAATCGGCCTAAAAACGCCACGTGTGTCTTCACCCTAAGTCAGTTCTAGCAAATCTTCTGCATCTACGACTAGTAGATGCCCTGGTACTTGAGGGCCCCTTCGCTACTTCACTATGAAGGAAAACCTAATAGGGGGAAGATGCTAGCAATATTTACCCTGTACCCTGTGATTGAGGAACAGAGGAAAGCAATCTTGATTGGCCAGTTACGGGGACCAGATCTTTGGGAAGTCAAATCTTGGCCAGACTATAGTTCAAATACTGGATTAGAACTACTTGAAAACTGCACCTGAAGTAAAACTGGCTCTGTGGGAAGAGATAACAGCTCCAAGAGTCCCTCAGAGACTGTGCGAGAAACTTGGAAAGCTATTGTTCACATAGAGCACAGAGAGGCAGGTAATCAAACCCTGAGGGCGCGTTCACACGTTGTGTTTTGGTTGCGTTTTCATTGCGTTTGAAACGCATATACAACAGCTGATGAGAGGTGATTTGCCTAATTACATTGCCGTTTACGTTTGTAAATGCAATCTTAACGCATGTCTTAACAAAATGCATGCGTCATTGCGTTGTTAACGCATGCGTTAACATGGCATTTACGATGCGTTTTGTAAACGGAAATGTTTACAGTGATGTAATTAGGCAAATCACCTCTCCTCAGCTGTTGTAAGGACAATGTTACTCCGTCTGTTCCCTTGATATAGCTGTAACACCAAGGGCGCCCCATCTATTACCCAGGGACTCATACTACAGACACCAAAGGGGTTGCCCCAGGAAGAACCAGTACATCAGCCTCCATCTTTCTTGCATACACCCCATGCTGGAGACCTGCCAGGCTGTAGGACAGCCCTCCAGTCCCCATACCAAGCACCGTGACCACAGCGTCCCTAGGCCGCAACCGCCAGCCACTCCGGTATTCTGGGCGATGGCTGCCTCCTGGCCGTAAAAAAAGGCTAGGCCCCGGTGGGGGATGTTGCAGATGTCTCCATCCAGAGAGCCATCCTGTGAAGGAACACTTGACATCTTCCAGTTGTTCCAGTGTTTCTCATATCCATGTGATGGTTCCAGTGTCTTTCAGACCGCTGTGGGGAATTGTTCTGGTAGACAATAGGTAGTGTTTTGTTTTAGTCATCTAGGTCATGTGGCTAAAATCTAAAGGACTTGATGCTCCTCTCATCCACCAGTTTTCTTTGTTGGCAGGTCCAATTTTCCAACGGGGTGGCTTGTTTTATTACATAGGGGAGGGGAGGGTATGTAGGTGGGTCCTTACTTATTCATATATGCCCCTGTAGGAGCCAACATCCCCATTTTGGTTTGCTCAGCAATTCTGCTATCTAATGTACTGAACCAACATAGAATGGAGTCGTAGATACACAATCTAAAAAGACAATACATCTTTATTGTAATGTTTTGTATTGTAAAATCTGTAAACAATAAAACATATCAAGATTCCAATACATTAATAGCCATCAGGCAAGTGAGTCATTAAAACAAATAATTTTAGAGTAAATGCAAAGTTGCAGCAAGTTATATATAGGAAGTGATTTTCACACACCACATATAGTCACTACACTCTCAGTGATTCTAATGTATCTGTCACGGGTGGTCCCGCGATCCACAACCTCGAACCCTGACAGTATCCAATCTCATATCATGACATACAAACATTCCACATTTATGGCTCCCTTACCCATGTTCAATGACTGCACCCCGGGGCACCCCACCATGCATTTTCTCACCCCAGGGCGCCCTCACATTCACTAAAAACAGTGCAAACTGCACCATGTGCAGTTTGCCTATGTAGAGTGTTCTTCATGAATCTGGCGCCACCTGCACTGCCTCAGAATACGGCGGCCTGCACCATATATTCCTATGAAGAGGGACGGGGGTGAGCAGCGCTCTCTCCCCCTCCTCCTCTCCCCCGGCACTGCCGTGCTACGGTACAGCGGGCAACGGCACTGTGCATGTAGCCATACAGTGAGGAATACAGCCAGACAGTGAGGAACACTACCTCCATACAGCGAGGAACAATACCGCTATACAGTGAGGGACACTAATGCCACACAGTGAGGGACACTACCACCATACATTGAGGGACACTACCGCCATACAGTGAGGAATACAGCCACACAGTGATGAACACTACCGCCATACAGTGAGGGACATACCGCCATACAGTGAGGAGCACTACCTCCATACAGAGAGAAACACTACCGCTATACAGTGGGGGACACTACCGCCATACCGTGAGGGACACTACTGCCGCACAGTGAGGAATACTACCACCATACAGTGAGGAACACTACCGCCATACAGTGAGGAATACAGCCACACAGTGATGAACACTACCGCCATACAGTGAGGGACATACCGCCATACAGTGAGGAGCACTACCTCCATACAGAGAGAAACACTACCGCTATACAGTGGGGGACACTACCGCCATACCGTGAGGGACACTACTGCCGCACAGTGAGGAATACTACCACCATACAGTGAGAAACACTACCTCCATACAGTGAGGAACACTACCTCCATACAGTGAGGAACACTACCTCCATACAGTGAGGAATATTACCGCCACACAGTGAGGGACACTACCGCCATACAGTGAGGGACACTATCACCATACAGTGAGAAACACTACCTCCATACAGTGAGGAACACTACCGCCATACAGTGAGGAATATTACCGCCAGACAGTGAGGGACACTACCTCCATACAGCGAAAAACAATAGCGCTATACAGTGAGGGACACTACCGCCATACAGTGAGGGACACTACCACCATACAGTGAGGAACACTACCGCCATACAGTGAGGAACACTACCGCGATACAGTGAGGAATATTACCGCCATACAGTGAGGAACACTACCCCCATACAGTGAGGAACACTATGGCCATACAGTGAGGAACACTACCTCCATACAGCGAGGAACAATACCGCTATACAGTGAGGGACACTAACGCCACACAGTGAGGGACACTACCACTATACATTGAGGGACACTACGGTCATACAGTGAGGAATACAGCCACACAGTGAGGAACACTACCGCCATACAGTGAGGAACAATACCGCTATAGAGTGAGGGACACTAACGCCACACAGTGAGGGACACTACCACCATACAGTGAGGGACATACCGCCATACAGTGAGGAGCACTACCTCCATAGAGCGAGAAACACTACCGCTATACAGTGAGGGACACTACAGCCATACAGTGAGGGACACTATCGCCATACAGTGAGAAACACTACCTCCATACAGCGAAAAACAATAGCGCTATACAGTGAGGGACACTAACGCCATACAGTGAGGGACACTACCACCATACAGTGAGGGACACTACCACCATACAGTGAGGAACACTACCCCCACACAGTGAGGAACACTACCCCCATACAGTGAGGGACACTACCCCCATACAGTGAGGGACACTACCCCCATACAGTTAGGGACACTACCCCCATACAGTGAGGAGCACTACCTCCATACAGTGAGGTGCACTACCACCATACAGTGAGGCACACTACCGCCATACAGTGGCAATATAAAGGATTGTTGAATCCAATGCGGCAGGGGGTGTGTAGGGTAAAGTGTGTGTTGTGGGGTGGAAGGTGGGTGCACTGAATAGCAAAGTTACATGGAACCAGGCAGGTGAATTTTCGATCAAATCACCACATATAACACATGTCTGTGGCCACATACATATATAGCTCCCTTGGTCCGGAGCTCTGGGCACCTGTGCCCTGCTGTCAGTGAGGGAAGTATAGTGAACCCCGGCATCACTTGCAGCATTGCACAGTGACAAGAGATCTGGGCTAATGGCAGTATATAAGTGGATATCTGTTATACAGGACAATTTGGCACACTAAACAATAAGGACCTATAGTTGTTTAGGGTCCCAAAGCCACCTGACTGCTGCCTGTGCAATACACACAGAGCAGCTCCTTTACTTATGACTTCTCTAAACTCACTGGTCAAAGGTCGCTGTGTGCTTGGGCAGTTCTGTCTCACTCTCCTCCTGTTCCCAAGCTGCAGGGGTATGGGGGGAGTTGCGGCACTGACCTGCTCTGTGCTCACTAGTGCTGCCTTAGAGACACAGCAGCAGGTCAGTGCCGCAACTCCCCCCATCCCCCTGCAGATGCAGCCTTCAGCTAGAGAGATCACCGAGCTCTCGGCCAGCGGCAGCTTTTCCTGCCTGGCCCTAGCTTCAGAGATTAGTATATAGACGGCAGGGGAGATGGTGCGCGTGCCATAGGTTCGCCAACACTGACATAGGGCGTGCAACACGTTTCTGTCGGACTATGTATCATAAATAGTGCACCGGAACGACAATTCCAGTGCAGACTTTGTGTTGCACGAAGAATAGTGCAGCCGCGCTAGAAAACGGTTGCGTGTGACACAAATGTGGCGCATGCACTTCTTAAATACCTGTGCAAGCAGCTTGCACTGAAAAGAATGTGCAAAGTCTGACAGAAAATTGACGCAAAGACCTTAGTAAATGTGGGCCGCTGTGTACAATGTCCGTCTATGTCAGTGGTGGCGAACCTATGGAACCTAGAGCCCTCTATATTGGCACCCATGCCATCACCACAGGGTAGAGTTTCGCAGACAGGACTCAAAGCCTCTTGTAGTCCCAGTTAGTCCAGGATCCTAGAAGGAATCTACAATGATAATCCAAACTTCTTCTCCTTCTTTCTACTGTATTGGTGTCCTGAAGTGCCTATACCAGTGGTGGCGAACCTATGGCACGGGTGCCAGAGCTGGCACTCAGAGAACTTTCTGTGGGCACCCAGGCTTTCCCCCCAACACAGAGTTTGCCAAGGCTTTCTCCTGTTATCCAATACAGCCCAGGACGTGCCATGCTCAGCGCTATTTTAAAGCGACATCCTTGGCTGGCAGGGCCACAGGAGGAGCGAGACGGTGTGGATAGAGATGGGTTTTCATTGGAGTTCCTGTTCTGGGTCCCCTGATTCTGTCTCTTCAGGGGGCCCTGGAGGGAAGCTACAAAACAAATTTCTCCATCATCTTTCTATTGTATTGGTGAATTCAGGAGGCCAATACAATTAAAACATGTGCTACAGCAATAAGCAATAAGTTACGGCTTAAATTGTCATGTTGGCACTTGGTTGTAGCTTGGGCACTCTGTCTCCAAAAGGTTCGCCATCACTGGCCTATACAATTTAAACCTGTGACACAGCAGCTAGTAATAAGTTACTGCTTGAATTGTCGCAATGACACTTTGCAAAAAATATGTGGTTTTTGGTTGTAGTTTGGGCACTCAGTGTCTAAAAGATTTGCCATCTCTGGTCTATGTGTCACACCAAAGGGTTAATTGATTTATTTAGATTAAAATGTAAAGCTGGATTCACACCTCCTTATTTGCCATACGTCAGGAGGATTCCACCATGTCCTTACATGTATTGCACTGTAGGTCTCTACAGTTGGATACGCTGACCGGGGACCCCTCTCCCTCCTGAATGCAGGGGGAAGAGTGTATATCGGCAGCAGCTGGCTATTGGCTGCTGAACGGGGTGAACGGTTGTCCCTCCTGCCAAGCGCCATATGCAGTCTGTGGGGCTGTGGGGAGAGATGTAATATGCTGCATCCACTCCCCATAGCCATTTATTGCCTCCCCTGTGCTCATACGTCGTCCAGACGCAGGCTGCAGGAGGAAATTATGTAGCTCTGTCTTCAGAACACACTATGTACAGCAGAGCAGACTTGGCTCATTAGAGATACTTGCCAGCCAAGCTGACCACTGGTGCAGGTTGAAGTTCCTGCTAGCCAAGCACTTCTGCTACTGTGAAAGGCAGCCAATCTGCAGCTCTGCTAGCGCTTTGAAGGAGTCTGTAGCCAGCCAAATACCTACTGTTGGACAATTCTGCCAATAAAGGAACTGTTACTTGTTTTTAAGATCTCCGCTTACTGTGTGTGTACCTGGCCTGCTGCTAACATGACGGGCCTCTCTCTCTATACCATCTGCAGGGGATTCTACCTCCTACATCAGGAGTGCCCCAGAAGGAACCTAATAGTCCTTTTATGTTATGTTCACAACTGCCAAAGAGCTTTATTGTGACACAAGAAGTCTTCAGTTCTATGCAAATGGATGGCAAAATCAGTCCTTTTATGTCACAAATGCCAAGGTGCTTTATTGTGACATGTGCAGTGTTCTATTAAATGCAAATGGTTTGTTGCTTTCAGCATCAATCCCTTTATGATGTCATGCTCCAAACTGCCCAGAAGCTTTATTGTGACCCATGCATTTTTCCATACTGTATAAATGGAATGGTTGCTGCCAGAACCAGCCCCAACTGCCAATAGATTTCATTATGACATGTGCAGTATTGCATTCTACACAAATGGAATCAGATTGGAATTGGCAAATTGAATCGGATGGAATCAAAATGAAATGGATTGTAGAAGTACAGGCAGTCCCCTGCTTAAGAACACTCGACTTAGAGATGACCCCTAGTTACAAACGGACGTACATTAGCCCTAGGCTACAATAAACAGCTGTAACAGTTATCAAAGGTGTCTGCAATTAAGATTTATTGTTATTCCTGGTTCTCATGACAACCCAAGATTTTTAAAATCCAATTGTCACAGAGACCAAAAAGAATTTGGCTGGGGTAACAATTATAAAATATACTGTTTTTTATGGCATCCTCCCAAATAGCTTTATTATGATGTGCAGATCTCTATTTTATGGAAATGCCAGAATTCATACATTTATCATGACATGGTTCCAACTGCACATGAGGTGTATTGTGTGTGACACTTGCAGTGTTCCATTCTATGCAAATGTTGTTTCTAGGATCGGTCCCATTAAGATCTCATAGTCCCAAATATAAAGGAGGTTTATTGTGATATGTGAAGTGTTCCAAATATTTTTTTCACCGTGTCTTTTTGTGTGCGCTTTTATACTGATGAGTTTATGAAAACCATCTTTAATTTGATGTGGCTTTGATGTAGAATTTTTTTCTGGAAATGTCAGATTTTGAAAGAAACATATTTAAATCTGGATTAAAAGTTCACTAGACATACCGGCAATAAATCCATGCATATAATCCATATGTTGGCGCTATATATAATCATTATTATCACAATATGCCCCATGTTCAGGCTAAACCATGCTCACATGGCTATTTTATAGCAGAATGTCCATTTACAAAAAAAGCCTAAAATATTTCAATAATTTCAATGGGAGACAAAGCATCATGTCCTATTGTGTTTCCGTGCCCCCATAAGCTAAGCCAGCAGCCGGTTGTTGTTTATTTGGAATCCCCCAAGGTTTCCTTGTCTGGGCTGGCAGAGTAGATGAGTATCCTACACAGTGTCAGGGAACCTGGATCCCACTAGTAACGGGAAGGACACGACACCCACTATGTGTTGTATGGGAAGGTGAGGTGACATCAGCTGCTGCTTGTACACGTCACCGCCACGTCCTCCGCGCATGCGCGCACAGCGACCGCCGCTTCCTGGTTTTGCTTGGTGAATGCACACGTCATCATCGCTCTGCTGTGTGTACACTGACCGCAGCTCCCGCCCCCATTTCACCCTTCACCCCGCCGCGTCTGCATAGCACCGGGGCCTGCACCCTGCCTGACCAGTCCAGGGGATCCGTGTCCCCGAGTCCCGGCACAGTCACACCTGACAGACAGCCGTCACCATGAATTTCCTACGGGGAGTGATGGGAGGTCAGCAGAGCTCCGGGGTGCAGCCGTCTGGAGCCGAGACTGTGAGTGTCTGCTTATTATATGTGCGGTGTAGTGACGTCATATACGTGTGTGCCCACCTGTGCAGGCTGCCTGCCACCCGGCTGGGCACTTCCCTGCCAATCTCCCACTATACCAGCTTGAGCTGAAAGCATTGTGTGTAGGCTGACATGTCTGCTGTGTGACTGATGGAGGAGGTACCCATGTGTACAGGGGATGCCTAATGGAGGGGGGTACCCATGTATACAGGGGATGCCTGATGGAGGGGGGTACCCATGTGTACAGGGGATGCCTGATGGTGGTGGTACCCATGCATACAGGGGATGCCTGATGGAGGGGGGGTACCCATGTGTACAGGGGATGCCTGATTTTGGTGGTACCCATGTATACAGGGGATGCCTGATGGAGGTGGTACCCATGTATACAGGGGATGCCTGATGGAGGGGGTACCCATGTGTACAGGGGATGCCTGATGGAGGGGCTACCCATGTATACAGGGGATGCCTGATGGAGGGGGGTACCCATGTATACAAAATGTATACAGGGAATGCCTGATGGAGGGGGTACCCATGTGTACAGGGGATGCTGATGGAGGGGGTACCCATGTGTACAGGGGATGCCTGATGGAGGAGGTACCCATGTGTACAGGAGATGCCCGATGGAGGGGGTACCCATGTGTACAGGGGATGCCCGATGGAGGGGGTACCCATGTGTACAGGGGATGCCTGATGGAGGGGGTACCCATGTGTACAGGGGATGCCTGATGGAGGGGGTACCCATGTGTACAGGGGATGCCTGATGGAGGGGGTACCCATGTGTACAGGGGATGCCTGATGGAGGGGGTACCCATGTGTACAGGGGATGCCCGATGGAGGAGGTACCCATGTGTACAGGAGATGCCCGATGGAGGGGGTACCCATGTGTACAGGGGATGCCCGATGGAGGGGGTACCCATGTGTACAGGGGATGCCTGATGGAGGGGGGTACCCATGTGTACAGGGGATGCCTAATGGAGGAGGTACCCATGTATACAGGGGATGCCTGATGGAGGGGGGTACCCATGTGTACAGGGGATGCCTGATGGTGGTGGTACCCATGTATACAGGGGATGCCTGATGGAGGGGGTACCCATGTGTGCAGGGGATGCTGATGGAGGGGGTACCCATGTGTACAGGGGATGCCCGATGGAGGAGGTACCCATGTGTGCAGGAGATGCCCGATGGAGGAGGTACCCATGTGTACAGGAGATGCCCGATGGAGGGGCTACCCATGTGTACAGGGGATGCCCGATGGAGGGGGTACCCATGTGTACAGGGGATGCCCGATGGAGGGGGTACCCATGTGTACAGGGGATGCCTGATGGCGGGGGTACCCATGTGTACAGGGGATGCCTGATGGCGGGGGTACCCATGTATACAGGGGATGCCTGATGGAGGGGGTACCCATGTGTACAGGGGATGCCTGATGGAGGGGGGTACCCATGTGTGCAGGGGATGCCTGATGGAGGGGGATACCCATGTGTACAAGGGAAGCCTGATGGCGTGGGTACCCATGTGTACAGGGGATGCCTGATGGAGGGGGTACCCATGTGTACATGGGATGCCCGATGGAGGGGGTACCCAGTGCTGTAGTATTGTAAAAATGACTTTTATTCTTCTTTTCTTTTCTCAGTTATCCAGTCAAGGAGGCGGGGAGCTCTTGGATGCAGTCAAGCTCTCCGTCTCCTCCTAGTTGTCTAGAAATCCATAAAACTTCTGTTGCACAACTAAACCTCTTGTTAACCATTGACATCTAAAATAAATCTAAAACAATGTCACATCGCTTATGGGAAAGATTTCTAGAACTGTCTTTGTTACCCATAGAAACCAATCACAGCACAGCTTTCATTTCTTATGGCGATCTTGAAAAGTGTAAGCTGAGATGTTATTGGTTGCTTTGAGCAGCAAATGTCCTGCTGCTTTTTGCCAGAATTCATGGCTCCAACTGCACATGACACTTCCATTCTATGCAAATGTTATTTCTAGGCTCAGTCCCTTTAGAATCTCGTAGTCCCAAATATAAAGGAGGTTTATTGTGATATGTGAAGTGATTGGTTGCCTTGAGCAGCAAATGTCCTATTGCTTTTTGCCACGTTGACTCTCATATCCATATGCTTGTAATAGTGTACTGTGTATATATACTGAAATTATTAGCAGTCAGTTATAGAGGTTGTTCAGCCAGAACAAAACCTTGTTTCACTGTTATGTAAATAATTATTTATAATCCTTATTATTATGACAGTCACCCAGTGCCTGAGAATACACGCTGAGGTTTTCCCGCTGGACAAGCCCCTTAGTACATAGGGACAGTGGTGACAACAGAACTCAGCAGGGTCAATAGCAGGTGGTGAAAGAAACAATTTTCTATGTAAGGTATTTCTGTGTTGCAGGTGACCTTTGTAAATACAAGCAAAGATAAGAAGGCATTGGGATATGTCTGTGTGGCCATACCTTATGGCTGTAATTTGCTCAACCATTGCTTGATTTTCTTTTCACACCTAAAACATATTTTGTGATGCTACACCAATTCATACGCCTCTCACTTACAGATTTAACCACTACTATTACAACTTTTCAGTTACTCAAGTTTACATCCCATTGCCAGGCTAACCATGCCATGCCATGGAGTAGAGGTCCATGGAAGTTGCTGTGACTTCATGTGATCAAATACAGTACAGTACGGGTACAGTTTTCTATTGTTAAGATGCTAAAGGACCTGAGATGATGTCACCCTCGTCACATGACCTGAACTGCTGATTAGGAAGGGGGCCTAAGGCATGAGGAGCAGTAGATGGGAAGGGTCGGCCAAGCGGGACACGCCTCCTCTGATGCCAGGTAATATAAGGTGATTTATGTTGATGTAAGTGGAGCAATTTTTAGCTAAAAGAAGGTTGTCAGTTAGTTATGAGGGCTTTATAGAAACCTGTCACTAGCTGTATATGTGATAATGTGGTGACAGGTTCCCTTTCATTGCCTAGATGAGAATGAAGATGGACTTCAGCCTTTGTTTCTGTTGTGGTTCTGGTGTCGGGGTCTCTGTAGGTCATCAGTATACCTATCCTGGAAATCTTTTAGGAGATCAGCTCTGTAAATGTGGTGACACATAAAGGCTGTCATGTGTAGTGTGTAGTTGTTGTGAGACGCGGGGTACTAATCTGTATGGATGAAGGCTTAGAGAAAATGCACATCTCTGTGTTACAGCATTGATGTGCTGAGCTGTCACTTTTTACTGTCCCTGTAACTGCTGGTCATGTGGCTATGGCTAAGCTCTACCTCCCTGATAGTAGTATAGTGGCTTGTAGCTATCCTGTGCTGTATGTACACTGTTTGGTGCTATACTGATTTTACTGATCTTGGACTCCTTTATGAAAGTATTTTGGCTAGTGTAGTTATTCAGCCTGGTAAATGATAGCAGAGATTGTAGCCAACATAGTAAAGGGTTGTTTACTGGATGTGTTTGCAGCTGTTGGGACAAGTTGGGAATATGAAAAGACTGTGCCAAGTTGAAGGATTTTTTTGGGCATCTGAGTATGTGCTATATGAGTCCATACGTTTTCTGAAGAGGGTGTAACCGTGCCAGTACAGTTCTTGTCTAAGCTTTTCGGTTCCTTTCCTTATATTCCTAGTGATTAAGACCTCTAGTTTCCCAGTTCAGCGACCCTTTAACTTTGACTGCAATCTGTATCTGGATTTGCAAATCATTCTCAGCATTTTTTAACCCATGCCAGCCAGCACAAAATTGTAAAAGGACCACTTGGACATGCAGCGGGAACGTAAATAGTTCTTTGCTTTAAATTATGTAAGACCAGCACATAAGATTTCCATTCTGAATAACTTTTGTAATGAAGTTCTGCTGATTTTGTCATTCCCAGACTTTGGATGTAGGAGACATGCTTAAGCTCCTATCATATATTCTGACTTTCTGTACTTGTGGTCCGTTGTTCTGGTGTTGGGGTGTGTGTCCTAACTGTTGGACCCAGCGTAGCATTTATCATCTATCTAGTACTGAAATACCCTTACCTGAATGAGATGTAACTTTCCAAGAAAATCTGTGGAAGAACCACATTAAGTTCAGACATATAACCATGCTTGGTCGGTGAATCATACACAGAGGAAGGGACTGTAATTATATTGATATGATACAAGGAGTCCTTCTTCAAGCGGGAAAGAGGGGAATCCTTCCATTATATATTTCACTATGATGCATGGAGTCCCATCTTCTGTGGTCCGTAAAATCCACAAGCACACAGTCTGTGATTCACAGACCTACTGCGGTTTTGTCACTGGCCTGACTGTTTCCAAATTACACTGCTCAAAAAAGGGAACCCTCAAATAACACATCCTAGATCTGAATAAATGAATTATTCTCATTGAATACTTTGTTCTGTACAAAGTTGAATGTGCTGACAACAAGCTCACCAAAAATATCTATAGAATTAAATTTATCAACTAATGAAGGGCCTGGATTTGGAGTCACCCCCAAAATTAAAGTGGAAAAACGCACTACAGGCTGATCCAACTTTCATGTAATGTTTGTAATACAAAACAAAATGAGGCTCAGTATTGTGTGTGGCCTCCACGTGCTTGTATGACCTCCCTACAATGCTTGGCATGTTCCTGATGAGGTTGTGGATGGTCTCTTGTGGGATCTTCTCCCAGGCCTGGAGTAAAGCATCCGCCAACTCCAGTCTTTGTGTGTGACGTTGCTGGATGGAGCGAGACATGATGTCCCAGATATGCTCAATCTGATTCAGGTCTGGGGAACGAGTGGGCCAGTCCATAGCTTCAATGCCTTCGTCTTCCAGGAACTGCTGACACACTCCAGCCACATGAGGTCTAGCATTGTCCTGCATTAGGAGGACCCCAGGGCCAACCGCAGCCTCATATGGTCTCACAAGGGGTCTGAGGATCTCATCTCGGTACCTAATGGCTGTCAGGCTATCTCTGGTGAGCATATGGAGGGCTGTGCGGCCCCCCAAGAAAATATCACCCCACACCAATACTGACCCACCAGTCACGATGAAGGATGTTGCAGTTAGATTTTGCTCTGCACAGCGTCTACAGACTGTCACATGTGCTCAGTATGAACCTGCTTTCATCTGTGAAAAGCACAAGGCACCAGTGGAGAATTTGCCAATTTGGTGTTCTCTGGCAAGTGCCAAGCATCCTCTATGGTGTTGGGCTGTGAGTACAACCCCCATCTGTGGACGTCGGGCCCTCATACCATCCTCATGGAGTCAGTTAATAACCGTTTGTGCAGACTCATGCGCATTTATGGCTGTTGGAGGTCATTTTGCAGGGCTCTGGCAGTGCTCCTTTTTTTCCTCCATGCACAAAGGCGGAGGTAGCGGTCCTGCTGCTGGGTTGTTGTCTCCTACAGCCCCCTCCATGTCTCCTGGTGTACTGGCTTTTATACTGGTGCGCCTCCAGCCTCTTGACACTACGCTGACAGACAGCAAACCTTCTGGCCACAGCTCGCATTGATGTACCATCCTGGATGAGCTGCACTACCTGAGCCACTTGTGTGGGTTGCTGAGACGCTGTAGGGAGGTTTTACAAGCACGTGGAGGTCACCCACAATACTGAGCCTCATTTTCTCTTGTTTTAAGGATATTACATTAAAGCTGGATCAGCGTGTAGTGTTTTTCCACTTTAATCCAGGCCTCCAATGGTTGATAAATTTGATTTCCATTGATAATTTTTTTTTGTGATTTTGTTGTCGGCACATTCAATTTTATACATAACATTCATTCATGTCTAGGATGGTTTTATATTGGTTAGTTAAATGACTAGTATGTGAGCAGCTTCTACGTGAAGAAAACAAGTGTAGGACAACTTTCTAGCTTTTTATGGAATGCAGCTGTTTCCTAGCAGCTGATGTAGCATCTGTCACATGACCAAAGTCATGTATATATAAAAATATATTAATATATTACTCAGCAATAGGGCTCTGTGATAAGCCCGCTAACACTTGTACACAAGTGTGCCCAGAGAAATGTACAGGGACAAGAATAGTGAAAAAAAAATCCCTGGGAGGGACTCTGCACGATTGCATATGCATGCGATCAGTAACCAGCGATCGGTGTTTTCGCCTTAAACAATACAAGACACTCGGATTCTTGTTAGAGATCACATTTGTTTAGCTAGCTTTGCGTTAGTAAATGCAACACTAGCTGAACGTGTGACCTCACCCTCGCACACTAGCAATTGAACTAGGACTGGATGACAACTAGAAAGGTATCACTGTTGGACCCTGAAGAACCAGTTGGATTGATATGTCTTTTTTTTTTTCCTGTCTCAACCAGCTGCCTCTCTCACTTATGGCCAAATGGTAACAATTAGCTTGGTAACGCTACCATGTGTTTGGCCGTTTTTCTTCATTGCTGCAAGTGTAAGCAGCTCTGCAAACATTTTTAAACACCCTTGGGGTTGGGGCCTCCATCTTGGATTTCTGTGTGATGGCCGTTGTGCTGAGTGTCTCTCTATTGGCTCGCTGCAATGTAGCACCGTTCCCCTGAAGTACAGGAGTCGCTCACTGATGCACAGTGAGACACAGACAAACAATTCCTGGCAGCAGCAGGACTACAGAAGGAGAACTACAAGCTACAAACAGCCAAGGTGTTTATCTGGGTAGGCACAGCAGATCTAGTGTGTCTTGGAATAGCAGGCTGACAGTGTGTAATAGACATCTCATGGGTCTCATCATCTCACATCATAGATCATAATGTGTCCACTTAGAGAGTCCACCCCACACCCTGGAATTTTGCACTGACCAGCCTAGGGAGTGATAGGGAAAACTCCTTTAACAACATATTGCATACACCATGTGTGATTGCACCCTCAGGCCCAGAATATGCAAAGCCTGGAAAACTCTCCTATTGTGGATTGCAAAATTTGTGTGACCCAGATTCAAGGCTGCTGGAGCGGCATATGAGCTGGGTCTGTTCTTCCATCTCCAATAGTGGGATTTTGGTCGTCCATCTCAGACTTTTAGCACATTGTATGTACAGTCCCGGTGCTATATAATCCTACATCGTGTCTTGCTTGTACTGTTGTCAAATGGACACTCCAAATAATTATATTTCTACAGGAACATGATTAAATTCCTTCTAAGTAAGTAGAAACTACAAGTTAATAATATGTTTCCTTATGAGGCTTATGAGATGTTGAAAAAAAATTGTAAGGTTTCTGTGTAGCAGCTCCCAGTATACCAACAACTCATCCTTAAAGAGTAACCGTCATTTAAAAAAACTTTCGATATGTTGTAGGGCAGGTAATTTTAAGCCCTTTTGCAATAGGATTAGTTACCCAAATCTTGCTCCTTCCCCTTGATGTCAGTGATCTCTCCTATGGATGTTCCTAGGCACATTCTGTCTTCACTGAGGAGCTGACCATGGAGATAAAGACACGCCCCCCTGTCCTCTCTGCGCACAGCTGATTCTCCTCATAGCTCAGTGCTGCCAGGAGCTCTAACTACTATAGCAGTGATGGCGAACCTTTTAGAGACAGGGTGCCCAATCTACAACCCAAACACATTTATTTATTGCAAAGTGCCAGCACAGCAATTTAAGTAGTAATTTATTGCTACCTGTTCTACCACAACTTTCAATTATATCGACCTCTTGAGGACAATAAAACAGTTGAAAGAAGAAGGGCAAATTAGGACTAATGTTGTAGCATCTCGCCATGGTCCCCCTGTACAGGAACAAATGTGGGGCCTAGAGGAGCTCTAAAGATAATCCTCCCCTTTGCACATGTTTTACCTCTTTCTCCACTCCCAAGCAATCAAAAATGTGTTGCTTTAAAATAGCACTGAGAGCAGCATTTCTCGAGTCTCCTGGAACTGCAGGATGATTCTTTGAGTTCTATGTCGAGTGCTATGTTGATGGCTTGGGTGCCCAAAAATAGAGCACCGAGTGCCACCTCTGGCACCCGTGCCATAGGTTTGCCACCACTGTACTATAGTAACCACACAACTAAACTGATCTCTCCCTCAACCTTCCCTACACTTGTATATAAACAAATTATTTACACAGACACAAGCTGCAGATCAATTACAATCCCCCTTCACCTCACACTCCACAGCAGGAAATGGCAGGAGAGACTCTCCAAGTCTTCAAGCTGGCCCCTCATGGGTTGTGCTGAAGTTTTACATAGGTAGGAACATAGATAGACATATATTAGATTTGAAGTCATTGGTCAGCAGCACGTGCTTGTGATGAGGTGACAGGAGGCAGGTTCCGCCCCTCCATCTTGCTGATTGTAGTTCTTTTGAGAGCTGGAAACCCTGGTTGCTATGGGACCAGAAAGATACTAAATGAGGACCGAGAGGCAAAATACTTTTAGGAATGATTCCCAGGGACACCTGGAGCAGAATTATGGTTTTTAGGTTTTTGTTTTTTTTTTTTTTTTGCTCAGAATGACGGTCACACTTTAAGATTCTGCACTGCAAGGGTGGAGATCAAGGAAAGAAAAAAAATGGAAGTTGGAATATGTTGGGTAGTAGGCAATGGTCATGGGAATTAATTGAGATGAAAGTTGTATTAATGCTACTGCACTATTTTTTTCCGTCTCAAGTAATAGAAGTACCGTATATACATGAGTATAAACTGAGCCCCTGATTTTACCACAAAAAACTGGGAAAACCTATTGGCTCCAGTATAGGCCGAGAGTGGGAAATGCATTGGTCACCCAGAATAAAGCCAGCTATCCCCTGCCCCAATGTATATAGCCAGCCAGCCCCTGCCCCAGTGTATATAGCCTGCCAGACCCTGCCCCAGTGTATATAGCCTGCCAGCCCCTGCCCCAGTGTATATAGCCTGCCAGCCCCTGCCCCAGTGTATATAGCCTGCCAGCCCCTGCCCCAGTGTATATAGCCTGCCAGCCCCTGCCCCAGTGTATATAGCCTGCCAGCCCCTGCCCCAGTGTATATAGCCTGCCAGACCCTGCCCCAGTGTATATAGCCTGCCAGACCCTGCCCCAGTGTATATAGCCTGCCAGACCCTGCCCCAGTGTATATAGCCTGCCAGACCCTGCCCCAGTGTATATAGCCTGCCAGACCCTGCCCCAGTGTATATAGCCTGCCAGACCCTGCCCCAGTGTATATAGCCTGCCAGACCCTGCCCCAGTGTATATAGCCTGCCAGACCCTGCCCCAGTGTATATAGCCTGCCAGACCCTGCCCCAGTGTATATAGCCTGCCAGACCCTGCCCCAGTGTATATAGCCTGCCAGACCCTGCCCCAGTGTATATAGCCTGCCAGACCCTGCCCCAGTGTATATAGCCTGCCAGACCCTGCCCCAGTGTATATAGCCTGCCAGACCCTGCCCCAGTGTATATAGCCTGCCAGACCCTGCCCCAGTGTATATAGCCTGCCAGCCCCTGCCCCAGTGTATATAGCCTGCCAGCCCCTGCCCCAGTGTATATAGCCTGCCAGCCCCTGCCCCAGTGTATATAGCCTGCCAGCCCCTGCCCCAGTGTATATAGCCTGCCAGCCCCTGCCCCAGTGTATATAGCCTGCCAGCCCCTGCCCCAGTGTATATAGCCTGCCAGCCCCTGCCCCAGTGTATATAGCCTGCCAGCCCCTGCCCCAGTGTATATAGCCTGCCAGCCCCTGCCCCAGTGTATATAGCCTGCCAGCCCCTGCCCCAGTGTATATAGCCTGCCAGCCCCTGCCCCAGTGTATATAGCCTGCCAGCCCCTGCCCCAGTGTATATAGCCTGCCAGCCCCTGCCCCAGTGTATATAGCCTGCCAGCCCCTGCCCCAGTGTATATAGCCTGCCAGCCCCTGCCCCAGTGTATATAGCCTGCCAGCCCCTGCCCCAGTGTATATAGCCTGCCAGCCCCTGCCCCAGTGTATATAGCCTGCCAGCCCCTGCCCCAGTGTATATAGCCTGCCAGCCCCTGCCCCAGTGTATATAGCCTGCCAGCCCCTGCCCCAGTGTATATAGCCTGCCAGCCCCTGCCCCAGTGTATATAGCCTGCCAGCCCCTGCCCCAGTGTATATAGCCTGCCAGCCCCTGCCCCAGTGTATATAGCCTGCCAGCCCCTGCCCCAGTGTATATAGCCTGCCAGCCCCTGCCCCAGTGTATATAGCCTGCCAGCCCCTGCCCCAGTGTATATAGCCTGCCAGCCCCTGCCCCAGTGTATATAGCCTGCCAGCCCCTGCCCCAGTGTATATAGCCTGCCAGCCCCTGCCCCAGTGTATATAGCCTGCCAGCCCCTGCCCCAGTGTATATAGCCTGCCAGCCCCTGCCCCAGTGTATATAGCCTGCCAGCCCCTGCCCCAGTGTATATAGCCTGCCAGCCCCTGCCCCAGTGTATATAGCCTGCCAGCCCCTGCCCCAGTGTATATAGCCTGCCAGCCCCTGCCCCAGTGTATATAGCCTGCCAGCCCCTGCCCCAGTGTATATAGCCTGCCAGCCCCTGCCCCAGTGTATATAGCCTGCCAGCCCCTGCCCCAGTGTATATAGCCTGCCAGCCCCTGCCCCAGTGTATATAGCCTGCCAGCCCCTGCCCCAGTGTATATAGCCTGCCAGCCCCTGCCCCAGTGTATATAGCCTGCCAGACCCTGCCCCAGTGTATATAGCCTGCCAGACCCTGCCCCAGTGTATATAGCCTGCCAGACCCTGCCCCAGTGTATATAGCCTGCCAGACCCTGCCCCAGTGTATATAGCCTGCCAGACCCTGCCCCAGTGTATATAGCCTGCCAGACCCTGCCCCAGTGTATATAGCCTGCCAGACCCTGCCCCAGTATGCAGCCAGTCTCGTCGTACAGCCGGGTCCTCGCCACGTCTTGCAGCCAGTTGATTACAAAAATAAATCAAAACTTACCTTCCCGCAGCCCCCACGGGTCTTCAGCGCGATCCGTACGTCAGCGGCAGGTCCATGCGGCGCACAGTTATGACGTCAGCGGCCACCATTGACAGAGTGTGTGCCGGCTGCCGGCACACAAAATGCCATTGCTGCGGCTGACGTCCGATCATGTGTTGACGCACCGACTTGCTGCAGGACGGATCGCACAGAAGACCTACGGGGGCCACCAGAAAGGTGAGTTTTGAATTATTTATTTTTTGACTCGACCATAATCCGAGTTTGGGTTTTTCAGCACATTTTTTGTGCTGAAAAACTTGGCTTATCCTTGAGTATATACAGTATATTGGAAGTGACTCGAACGGACACTAATGGAAGCCATGAAAAGTCCATTGAAAGAAATTAATATTTTAACAGATTCAAAAGACTTCTGTTGTTATTATTTTTTAGTGACGGAGGATAATAACAGAGGTCAAAAGCATTTGAAAACTGGACCTAAATTTGTGCATAACTTTTAATTTTTTATGGTTTTCAGGTTTTTGTAGTAGTTTGCAGGTACAAATATAAATGCCCTATGTGTCAGCTTTTGCTATTTTTTGTTTGGTAGTTTTTAACTAGTTCAATTTTGTTCATGCTTTCTGAGCCTGTAAATTGTGTAGAAATATGTTAATGGTATCCTCCTTCTCTCCAGATCCAAAAGCTATGTGACAGAGTCGCCTCATCGACCTTACTTGATGACAGACGAGATGCCGTACGAGCCCTCAAATCCTTGTCCAAGGTTTGTTTTTAGCAATCATCTTGTTGTTTATTTATTTTTCTATCTAAAATTTAATCAGTTGAATAAAAATATTAAATAGCGGTGTGACTTGTGTCCGTCTGTCTGCATTTTGTAGTCAGATGATATCTCTTATAGGCTGAGTGACCTCCTGTCAAGTGGCCATAGAAATTACATCAGGAAGCTTAATATATAATAAAATGTGATAAGTAACCCTAAGGGTTACTTTAAATTTAAGTTGACAACTGGTGCAATGATACCCCCAACACAACTGGTAAAAGCCAATTTGTTAATTTCTCATAGATTTATCTAAGGAATAAAAAAAAAAATTACAAACAGAGGATCGAGAATTGTTTTATGGAAAATACATGTATTTACTAGAATAGACTTTCAGGATATCTGAGAGGTATGCTGTACAGGGTTTGAGACCTTCCGTCCCGCCAGTATCCTGGGTATTTGGCAGATCAGGGGGCTGTGCACTCATACTGTATGCCCGCCCGCTTGAACGCCAGTCCCATGTCAGTGGTTGGATGGGCGCGTTAAGGACATCTGCAAGCCATCCCTCAAAGTGTTTAGATTCCTGAATATGAAGATAAAGTCTGTTTCTGGTTTAAACAAATGCATATGCATATTACTACAAAATCATCCTTTTTTTTGGATTAATAAACATATTACAGAGCCAAAATTAGAAACCCTTTTTTTTTTCTTTCTGTGAACAGAAATACCGTCTAGAAGTGGGAACGCAGGCTATGGACCATCTGCTAAATGTATTACAGACTGACCGGTAAGAGGCCCTTTTATCCATGAGTTTCAACCTTTACTACTTCCATTATTTTTAGGAACCATGTAAGTGTGTATCACTGCTGTGCTGCTCCTAATTAGCTGATTGGTCGGGGGTGCTGAGTGTCAGACCCCCACTGATCTCTTGATGACCCATCAAAGTCCTCAAATCCACTTTAAAGGGGTTATCCGGGTTTAAAAATCTTTTTATGGCCGGGCTGGGGAGGGCTAGTTAAACATAATAAACATGGACTTACCTCCTCCGGCGCCGCTGATGTCCCGCGCCGCGGTCACTTCGATCCGTGCCCCTGTAAACAAACAGGGGCACGGAAGCCACGCACAGGGAGCTTCCGGTCCGCGTTGTGCACGGCTCCTCCCATCCCTCCCTATCTCTCAGCGTTGTAAGCGCTGGGAGATGGTGCGCATGGGAGCATCCGGCCGGCCGGAAGCTCCCTGTGCGCCGGTGTAATGAAACCGGCGCACGGAGAAGACGGGCCGCGGCGCGGGACATCGGCAGCATCGGAGGAGGTAAGTACATGTTTATTATGTTTAAATAGCCCTCCCCAGCCCGGCCATAAAAAATGTTTTAATCCCGGATAACCCCTTTAACAAACAGTCAATGTTTTGCTACTCATGTCTCACTCAAGTGGCAGAGGATCTTGTTCTTATCTTGTAGCAAACAACGTGATTTTAATACACAATTGTAGGACCTTGATGGGTCATTATATGGCCTGTTTCCCTGTACTGGTGCTGTGCAAGTCAGGAGAGCAGCCTAGGGCTGATGGTACTCAGATACTCACTTTTCACATTCCCCATAAGCTACCTCAGTCTTCTTTTTTTACTCCTATATACAGCGGCAGTATGTGGCACTAAAGTCAGCAGATATGATGAGGCAGTGAGGCGCCGGCAGTATGCAAATTCTGTAGTGAGTTGTGTACTGCCAGCACCTCACTGCCTTGCAATCTGGGACAAATACACACTGAGAATGGAAATGCAGTGAGCCGCATTCACATCTAAGTGCCCATGCTGAAAGTTGAGGGCTCACCACGCTAGTGCAAGTATGGCTTGCTGAAGTCGTTAGTAGGAGAGAGAATGTGGGAGAGGTTCCGGAGGAGGGACAAGTTAACTGTATTTTTAGCTCCATTATAGTAGGATATTCTGTATTATCATGATTAATTGCTGATCACATGAAAAAGACTGGTGACTCTTTGGCTGTTCTTCTACAGATTGATGTTCCTGCAGATTGCAGTGAAACATTATACAGATGGTCCCCGACTCAAGGACACCCGACTTACAGTCCAACACTAGTTACAGACTGACCTCTCTGCCCACTGTGACCTCTGGTGAAGCTCTCTGGATGCTTTACTTAGGTCCCAGGCTGCAATGATCAGCTGTAAGGTCTCTGGAATGAAGCTTTTTGAATAATCCTTGTTCACACGACACAAATTATTGAAAATCCAGTAGCCACAGGGACAATAAAAATTTTATCTGGAGTTATAATTATGAAATATTCAATTTCCATCTTGCATACTAATTCAACTTAAAGGAAATGAACCAGTTAAAAAAACAAAAACATAGAAATACTCCCCCCCCCCACTCCTCTTGATGTTGATCCTGGAGCTGTCTTTCGCTATACTTGACACGCCGGGATCACCTAGAAAAGAAAGCTGAATGGAGTGCGGGGACAAGATGTCCGGCGCTCTTTGATGCTAATTATAACAAACTATAAGTACAATCCTAAAGAACCTATCTAGTATGTAACCGAGGGACTGCCTGCATGTTGCAGTTCTCTGTGTGGGGGATGGCTTTATGGCTTAGCAAGCAGTGCAGCTCTTTTGTTTTAAGGATTGATGGGTGACTTGGCAGGCAGACCCCTAGTGATCAGTTAGTGAAGGCCTAATGTATTTGTCCGCAGGAAAACGCCTTTTAAATGATTGGTGTATAAGAGGTTAAATGCTGTTATTCACTGTGCTTTTGTAAATGTAGGATGTCATATCTAGAACAACAGTAATAGCTGAGCTGTATTCCTGTAGAACATTATCAAGTTGTCATACCTACTGGATAGGACGTAGTTGTCAGATCACAGTGGGCCCCACCAAATAAGAGGGCTGTGGTGTTATGGCTTCTGTGAACAGGGGCCACAAGACTGTGTATTAGATAAGTTGAATGTATATGATCTTATCTGATCAGAGGTTCTTTAGATTGAGCTGTCAATCAGAAAAGACCACCAGCATAAATAAAATACTTCTTATTCCTCTGTTTGGGATCCATATACTTACAGAATACATGTTATCTTTCAGTGCTGACTCTGAAATCATTGGCTACGCCTTGGATACACTTTACAATATCTTATCTAATGATGCAGAAGAGGCAGGTAAGTCAAGAGCCTCACATAGATGTTCCATGTAGTGCACTCACTTTGGTTCATAAAATTCACAAAAATACTATTTATTTGAAGCTAACAGAAAGCGCCTGTCTGTTATACAGCCAGAAGTCCCTTTCCTACACTGCTACCCCTGTACATATATTTTTATTAAATACCGTTATTATGTGTGTTTGGTAGCAAAACGATATTCCATATTCTTCGCACTCAAAATACATCCAGCCGTTTTGGTGAAACCTGATCTTGGTGAAATCATAAATTATAGCTGGTCCCTTTAGGGCCAGATATTACATGTTTAACAATGCATGGGTAGCTGGAGTACATGTGAAATATCTGCAGTAGTATTAACTCAATTATCCATAGTGTAACAAGCTGGATGACATAACCCATCTTTTATTCCGACCCGGCACTAGGTAAAGAACGTTGACAGGCCGTGGTACTTCTTAGGGAGAGTTCATCAAGGCTCACTCTGACAATCTGGAAATTATTGGTAGAAAGAAGCTGCAATTTTCTGCGTCTGTACAAACCCTTAAAATAAGAACAAGAAACTTTGTAATATCTGTAGAGTACAGGCGGTCCCCTACTTAAGGACACCCGACTTACAGACAACCCATAGTTACAGACGGACCCCTCTGCCAACTGTGACCTCTGGTGAAGCTCTCTGGATGCTTTACTATAGTCCCAGACTGCAATGATCAGCTGTAAGATGTCTGTAATGAAGCTTTATTGATAATTCTTGGTCCAATTACACCAAAAATTTTGAAACTCCAATTGTCACTGGGGCAAAAGAAAAAAAATTGTCTAGAACTTCCATTATAAAATATACAGTTTCGACTTACATACAAATTCAACTTAAGAACAAACCTCCAGACCCTATCTTGTATGTAACCCGGGGACTGCCTGTACTCAGAAAAAATGGCATATCTACCAAAAAGTGCAAATCTACCATCAAAATGCAGCATGATAAACCAGGGACGCTTACTCATAGACTGTTGTAATCTTATGTTTGTTATTCATGGTTTCCTTCCCTCTAAATTCAACTTTTAAAATTGTGCTAATAAGCCAGAAGTGCCCATTACCAGACTATTCCATGCTGCAGATGTACAGGCTGTTACACTGCTCAAGGAGCACTTTTCCCTCCCACTGTGTGCTGAAGCTTGTTCAGCTTTAGTGATATTATAGCAGGCAGAGGGAGGAAGCGCCGATCGAGGCCAGAGCACTTTATAGGCACAATTTTAAAAGTTGATTTTAGAAGGATGACCATGGATGGCAAATCTAAGAAGATTCAGTCACATTTCCTGGATCTATGAGTAAGCGGCCCTGGTTTATCATGATGAATTTATCCTCACTGTATTTCAAAGGAAGAAGCATAGCAGTTCGCCAGGTATGTGTTGCTTGTTGAACGCTGTTACAATAGTGTAGTCTTCCCCACTTTGACCTGACATAGAACAATGCAAAGGATACAGACTAAATTCAGATTGTTTTAGACATTAGAAATCATTTGGAGGTAAAAACTTAATATCTTCTTAAAACCATATGTGCAGATTTTTTGGTTATGTTTGGTAATTCTAATAGAAATTAATATTCTTTAGTTTTAATTAAATATATCCTACCATTTTGTTACTGCTGCTATATCAACCTAGGTGTCTATACTTTGTCCAGATATATTTGTCATACTACAAAATCAACCCTGACTAGTGTGACACAATTCTTCTAGCCCTTCTAGCTTACTTATTCTACTAGTAGGCAAACTTTTTCACAATGACAAATGTAGGAAAATATTCGGGATCAGCATAAAATCACAGAGTTGGTAATACCTATAGAGGCTCTGATATCTTTGTCTCCTGTTCTCAAGGACTTGTTTGTGAAGTATTTATTTTCACCTTGAGTCGATGGAGAATGAATTGTCAATAATTGAGCACCCAAGGACAAAGTTGTAGCACCCCCTAGATATGACTGGCTGTTCAGCCATAGCTCCATCGAGTATAGTAAAATGAAATTGGAGCGAAATGAAGCAAAAAAAATGATCTCCTCATTTTCCATTGAATCAGTTTAATGCATAGTCCCCTTAGTTTTCTTGCACTGATTCGCAGACAGAAAATGAGTCTGAATCAACATGGAAAAATGTTCAAATCTGCCTCTTTGATGTAAGTAATCACAGTATAGACTTATAACAAAAGCAGCGTCCTTCCCTATCATGCTATGATTCAGAGATACCTTTAAACAAAAAGCAATTAGATGTAATGATTTAGTGCATAGTATTACATAGTCTTAATGTTCCCTACAGGTGCAGTAGAATGTAAAATTTGCCGTAGATTAATATGTCAGCCTCTAGATATTCAGGAATGGCCATTTATACTCCGCTGCTCTGATTTTTCCCTTATTTTTCCCCCACAATTCCCCACCAAATTGTTCATGCAGTTGGTCATTCCCGTAAATGGAGCCTCCTTCCCAGAGATACAGGTGAACTAGCACCTATGAATCCCTGCTTCTGGCACACAGACAGACTGCTCCTGTTGGTCCAGCGCCCTCACTCGCATGCACGTGTCATCTTGCCACAATTGCTGCTGATACACTTCTGGTTTTGCGTCGTGTACATTGTTGTATAATGATATTTGTGCTTCTCGCTGTTAACACCAAAAGATGTTTTTTCTGCTTTGCCAGGTAGAGAGGATCTATATGCAATATCGAGTTATGTTATGGCAGCACAGCAATGTAGAGCGTCTTCAGCATACGATACAATGTTGCTTTATTAACATGGCATGTTACAATCATTACTAGATGTGTTTGGTTGATAATTATAGCCTTCATTTTTCTTTCTCGGATTGTAAACTTGTCTTCTTTCTTTTATGTCTTTGCAGCCGAATCTGAAGGTAAAATTTAGTGTCTGCATGATGTTTAGTCCCCTTTACTAACCTGGTGCTGGTTTAGTTTCATCATGTTTTGCTTTTCCATTTTCACTTAGGTCCCTACTAAACGTATTCACTCTTTTAGCCTTCTTGCTTCAAAAAGTTGAGAGCTGTTGTTGTTTTTTTCGTTGAACTGGGGCATTCTGTGATACTTGCAATAACCTGTGATCCAGAGAACATGGATGTAGTTCCCACGAGTATGTACGTTCCGCTACACTTACTGTCTATGAGAGTGCCAGAGACGACCGATTGCGGTGCCCGCCTATCTTTGGCAGTCGCAGTCAGTGAGTGGAGTGGCTGGGTACATACTTGATCTCATGGCCTATCAATTAGTGAGAACAGGGTCTCTGGATTGCGTGGGTCCCTTAATCGTACCTATATCACGGGTGCCAGAGGTGGCACTCAGAGCCCTTTCTGTGGGCACCCAGGCCTTCACCCCAACACAGAGTTTGCCAGATAGGACTTAAGGCTTTCTCCTGTGGTCCAATACAGCCCAGGATGTGCCATGCTCAGCGCCATTTTAAAGCAACATCCTTGGCTGCCAGGGCTACAGGAGGAGCGTAGAACGTGTGGATAGAGATGGATTGTCATTTGAGCTCCTGCTCTGGGTCCCCTGATTCTTCCTCTTCAGGGGACCCTGGAGAGAAGCTACAATCCATTTTTCCTCATCTTTCTATTGTATTGGTGAACTCAGGACACCAATACGATTAAAACCTGTTATACAGCAGGGATCAATAAGTTACTGCTTAAATTGTCATGTTGGCACTTTGCGACATATAAATGGGTTTTGGTTGCAGCTTGGGCACTCTGTCTCCAAAAGTCTCGCCATCACTGCCCTATCCTGTGTATAGGGAACAACTTCTAAACTTGGGACAACCCACTTTGAGGGGTTAAAGAGTTCTATAAGATTTTAAAAAAATCTTCTTTTATGTCCTCTTTTCTAGAGACTCTTCAGTATTGCTGCATGGCCCCAAAAAATAAATAAAAACACAAACACGTAAACACGTTATGGATGTAAATAGCAGGATATCAATAAGAGAAAAATGTTCTTTCTTTCTTTCTTAAAGGGAACCTGTCACCAGGAGACCCATTTTTAGCACTCCCCCAGTCCCCACAGAGCATAGTACATACACTGCCAAAGTGTTTTTGTATAAAAAATAGGTTGCACAGAAAAAAAGATATGTTATATTGTACCTTTCATTAGCATCTGCTGTGTGACTAGGCAGTTGCCTTTTGGGAGGGGCTGGAAAGGAGCAGTTCCCCCCACCCTTGGGAAACATGTGACCTTTTCAAATATATGAATAACTCCCCACACTCAGGATTGGCTGTAGAGGAGGAGGGGGCGTCGCTAAGCCAAGTGATGGGTGTTTTCATATATTTGAAAAGGTCACATGGAGAAGCTGAATCCCAAGGGTAGGGGGGAACTGCTCCTGTCCAGCTCCTCCCAAAAGGCAACTGCCTAGTCACACAGCTAATGAAAGGTACAATATATCATATCTTTTTTTCTGTAAAACCTATTTTTTATACAAAAACACTTTGGCAGTGTATGTACTATGCTCTGTGGGGACTGGGGGAGTGCTAAAATGGGTCTCCTTAAAGGGAACCTACCACCACAAATCTACCTATAAAGGTAGATTGGGTGGTAGGTGGATCAATGGGACGTGAGGATTAGCCCTTTTAAGGGCTAATCCTCACGTCCCTGCACTTTTTTGATAACTTTTATTAGATATATATTCAAATTTACTTATGCGGCTACTGGGGCGTGGAGTAGCCGCATCTGAGATTACACGAGGCAGCTACTCCACGCCCCGGTAGCCACTTTACAGGCCCGCGCCTGTTTCGGAGCAGTGACCGCGCAGGTGTGGGCCTGCTCTTCTGCGCATGCTCAGACGGCAGGATCGCCGGACAAGGGCGCGCAGCTCCGCGGAGCTGCGCGCCGAAGATGGGTGAGTAGGAGGGGTAAAGTGGCTACCGGGGCGTGGAGTAGCCGCCTCGTGTAATCTCATATGCGGCTACTCCACGCCCCAGTAGCCGCATAAGTAAATTTGAATAAATATCTAATAAAAGTTATCAAAAAAGTGCAGGGACGTGAGGATTAGCCCTTAAAAGGGCTATCCTCACGTCCCATTGATCCACCTACCACCCAATCTACCTTTATAGGTAGATTTGTGGTGGTAGGTGCCCTTTAAATTAAGTATCCACTTTTATTTAACTAGCTCTACTGGTGCTCTTTGGTGGAGAAATCTCCCCAACCCCACCAGTTTGGAGTGTTTTTTTGTCCCGCACACCACTTTGGGTGTGTCACGGCAGAGAACTGGGAGGGGCCAGAGCCTCAGAGTAGGACTGGTATTTTAAAAGGCAGTCATGATAAGTTCCCCCATTGTGTTTCACGTCAATGTGACCGTCAAAAGGAATCTGATTAATAATTGTAATGTTTATTTAGTAAAACTCTGCTTTTACTACCTACTTGTCCTTGATTGAAAGTTCTATCTATGTCCAACATTGCACTTTCTGCACTAACTCTCACCCTCTCTGCAACTTGTATACACTGCTTATGTGCCACAACCAGTCAGTGGAGAAAGGTGTGATATTGGACAACACAGGGGGCTTTAGTCAGGACCAGATGTGAGTGTAGGGCAGCGTTTGCTGTGGAGGACCTAAACAGGTGCTATAAAGATGGATGAACAATTGTGTTGACTGGGAGCAGTCAGGAACACATTTCTATGTTTTTGGGACAATATTTGATTGTTTTCTTGCTAAAGAAGGAAACAGAATGTCAAATCCTCTACAAAAAAGTAGGAGAAATTGTAGTCCATTTATAAATTAATCACATTATGTCAAATACTTAATAACTCCAGTGTTGATCCAGAATTGTGAGCAGGAAAAGGGGCAATAACTTCTTGGACCCACCTAGAAAAATTTATCATAAATTTCCATGTGTTATAGAATTTTGATTTACAGAAATAGACATACAGGCAGTCCCCGGGTTACGTACAAGATAGGTTTGTTCTTAAGTTGAATTTGCGTGTAAGTCGGGACTGTATATTTTATTATTTTAACCCCAGGGAATTTTTTTTTGCTCTCTGACAACTGGATTTTAAAAATTTTGGATTCTCGTAACCCGGATTAACAATAAAACTTGATTGCAGACACTTTTGATAACTGTTATAGTTGTTTATTGTAGCCCAAGGCTAAAGTACAGTAAATTACCAACATCCAGTGGTCCATTTGCAACTAGGAGTCGTCTGTAAGTTGGGTGTTCTTAAGTAGGAGACCGCCTGTATATGGATAATTTTTTTAAATTAGCACAGGGGCTCCAGATGCTCCTGGCTTCATTATTCTTTGATGCTGACATCTGTTGTTACTTAGACAATCCCTTTAAATCTAAGGTATTTTTCAGAAGAGATATGTTCTTACCTGCTGACAATATGATTGTTCTTTAAGACCATTCATTGCATTTTCACATCATTTTGTTTGACATCAGTCAATTCGTTCTCATAATAATAATCATATTCTACTGTGCATTACACATTACATGGTATATATGAAGGGTAAAAACATGGTCATTTGAAAAAAAAGCTTTGATGGTCCCGCTCGCAAGAGCTCACAGTCTATAAAGAGGAAGTGGTAACAAAGGAGGTATAAGTGCTTGTACAGTGGTCCAGCCATTTTGATAATGTATGAGAATAAGTAAAATCACCATGGCATGATCCATTACCAGCCACCATCTTTATGTGCAGAGTCCAGCGTGAGGGGCCTTAAGAGTAACCTGTTTTATGGTATAAAGTGCTGAGAGATCACATAGACGGGAGGAGTAAACAGGAGTTGGTAAGTGAAAATACAGTCAAAGGGGGAGATTTATCACACTCTGGCGCTCGGTGTGCCACTGCCTGATGTATACCCCCAGACCTCCTGCAACGCTGGATTTAGCAGGTGGCTCCGCACTCCTGTTATATCCGGCAGCTGGCTGCTCCAGCAGGGCAGGATAACCTGGCATAGAATTACACTGCAGCCTGCATATAGTTTTTGCGCAGGGCAGGAATGTTCTGCGCCAGACCACTCCGCTGCTAACTCAACGTAGAGGCAGCACAGGGGGTATAAGGCACAATGACTAGCTGTGTACCTATTACAGGCCCTGATAAATCCTCTTACCTCAAAGTGTTAAGTTATCAAGAATTTGACTATGGACACTACTATCTTCTCCATGACTCTTTTCTATATTGCTTTACAGAGGAGAACCCGCAAGCGCAGACAGACGATCTGGGAGTCCAGTTCACAGAAATGTTCATTAAACAACAGGAAAATGTCACAATTTTACTGTCTATCCTAGAGGTTCGTATTTCAAACTCCAGCTAACTAGAAGATTTAGGCTGAATTTACACGGACGTGTGTCCGCCATAGCGTGGCATGGTGGGCACTCGTCGCCCCCAGGGAGAGGAGGAGGCGATGAGCGCTGCTCACGCCACACTTCCATTGGGGGACGTATATACGTCGCTTAAATATACCCTCCCCCCCCCCCCCCAACGGCCCTGTGAATGAGGCCTTAGACTGAAAATAAAAAGGATACATACCCCTTTTCAGTTCAACTCATGTGAAGAAAAGTGATAAGTGTATGGCATCTGCATCTAGTAACAGATACCCGTAGGTGACATTGTGACATATGATTGTTCTTTAAGACCATTCATTGCATTTTCACATTATTTTGTTTAGTCATTAGACTGATGTCAGACTCCAAAACTCCCCTACACTCTGTGTGACATTTTTTTTTTAACTCTCCTGTAAAAAGTGAGAAAGTTTTCATGATAAGTCACATTGGGGCATGATACAAACAAGATGAAACAGCTAGTAGCTTGAACAGTATTCCAAAAAGGCAATCTATATATTATTTGTGTGGTGTGCAGTCACAATTTATACTGTTGAGAACTCCCCGTCCATCATGATTATTTTGCAGAAGAAAATACATTTTAGTGTTTCTTACCAATTTTGGATGTAAAACTTCCAGAGCGGAGGCAGGGATTTCACTGCCCATTTAACATAAGTACCATATAGATTCCATGTATCACTGCGCACCCACAAACTCATGTGCCGCATACCAGGCATATGAAGATTGGTCAAAATGGACAATGTTTATTGTTGCTTCAATGACTTTTACAGGAGTTTGATTTCCATGTACGTTGGCCGGGTGTGAAGCTACTAACATGTCTACTGAAACAACAAGGACCTCAGGTTCAGCAGATTATTTTGGTCAGCCCTATGGGTATGTGCTTCAAAGAATGGATTTTTATTACTTTAGTGACACTATATAGTATGTTAAACAATGTTATATGCACGTTTACAGGGATTTGGATAAATCTCTTTAAAGGGAACCTGTCATGACAATGGTGATTTGTACGTGATGACAGGTTCCAATAGCCTCTGGAATGTTGATTTAAAAAATGCCTTTGTTGTGCATCTGAATAATCCCACAGCTTTTAAATTGTTTCTTTAACATTACCTGGCTCCCGGCCAGCAGTGTGTGGTGAGTCCCAGGGGGCAGTTCAAAAGAATGGAGTTATTTTCTCCTCAAAGCTACCACCCTCTTTCTCCTTCATCTCTCTCGCCCTCCCTGCCATCAGCTCACTGCAGCAAACAATTCTCATTTGAAACTGGCATAGAATTGCTGATAAATCTTCCCCTTTGTCTCAATCTTCTTTATCCTTTAGCTCTATAACATGCTGCCTGCATTTTATACTGCCTTTTTTATTGTGAGAACTCCCCTTCAAATCCCCAAACAAATGTGAGAAAGTAATGGTACTACTATTTCATTTTGCTTAAAAGCTCTTACGAAAAGCTCTTACTAATTTATGATTCCTAGTTGAGACATAATATCTATGTTTCCTAAGATGTTTAAATTACATATTAAATGCTGAAATATATTTTTTAGGTGTTTCCAGACTCATGGATTTGCTAGATGACTCTAGAGAGGTGATCCGTAATGACGTAAGTGAAAGGCTAAACACCCATTCTTGTTTCAGACTTATGTCACCCTATACTTGACATAGCAATCCAATTGTAGTTCCAGAACCATCTGTTCGGTCTCTGTGGTTTTGCCATAGTGCCTAAACTAGATTTTTTGTTGTGGGGGTGAGGGGTTTTATTTTTGATGTTTTGTCTTTTAAAAACTCTAAAACCTTGAATAAAATTCTAGATAAAAATAGCAGGTCCATAATTTTCTGGTTAGTAATGACCCCCCATAGACTACATAGACTAGCTCAGCTATGAATGTATCTCTTATTTGTGCTGCAGGGCCTACTACTGCTACAGCAACTGACAAAAAGCAATGCTGCCATACAGAAAATAGTAGCCTTCGAGAACGCTTTTGAGAGACTTCTTGACATCATCACAGAAGAAGGAAACAGCGATGGTGGTAAGTCCATACAGAGTCTAAAAGAAAACTGGTCTCAAAGCAGCCAGTCAGTGTAGCTTTCATTATTAACAAAATGAATAATGGAATGAAAGTTGCACTACACTCACAGCCCAGCAAAACTACAAATTATTTTACTGTGATATTGCTGCAACTGAGGAAGAACATGCAGTTTTGTCATTATTTTACTATAAAACATTGGCAAATACAGCATTGGTTCTTTTCAGTGTGTTCAACCACCCCTGGTTTTTGGTCACAGTAACTGAAGACCTAGCACAGATGTGAACAGGGCCTTAAAGGGGGTTTCCCATGAAAATTCTAAAATTTCAATACCTTGGTAATGTTAACAAGATCATTTTAACCCTTTACTTCACAATTTTGCTCAGTTTTATTGCTGTTTTAGCTCCTATGACGCAGGATGTCCAGTGTAAAATCCCAGGATGTGGGCGGGGACTCTCTAAGCAGACACATTATGCTCCATCTAGTTCTATAGGGTGACAATATGGTGACATTATCAGGGTATAGGCTTATATACAGTTTATTTAGCTTCTGAACATTGTACTAGTATCTGACACATAGAGAGATGAGATGGTGAGGTCTATGAGACGCCTTTTCCACACAATGACAGTCAGATCTGCTAAATCACTGCTATTACTTAACACACTACATCTGCTGTGCCCTCCTTCCCCAGATAAAGAACTTTTTTGTCTGTAGCTTGTAGTTCTCCTCACACTGCTGCCCTCAGGAACTCGGTGTCTGTATATCACAGCAAGAAATCAGATTCTGTGTCAGTCCTGGAGAGATCAGTCCTGGGCTGCAGGGGGACGGGGCTGGAGTGCAGAAACAGAGAGAAACTCCGCTCCACGGCCGTCACACAGAAATTCAAGATGGCTTCCATGACCCTGTCAGAAGTTACAGGGTCGTGTCTAGGGGCAACTGAAATTGTGTACACCAAGACTGATAGAGACAGGTTTGAAGTACATTTAAGAAACTTTGTGGGAATAGTGTGCTCGACAAAATGTGTTTGCCTTACTTCTGAAAATCTTCCTATATTTCAAAATATGAATATATATTTATATTATTGTTATTGAATACATTTTTTTTCTGTTATTTTAATAGGTATTGTGGTAGAAGATTGCCTACTGCTACTCCAGAATCTATTAAAGTATAACAACTCAAATCAAAACTTCTTTAAAGAGGGCTCCTACATCCAACGTATGAAGCCTTGGTTTGAAGTGGGGGATGACAACTCTGGCTGGTCTGCACAGAAAGTAACAAACCTTCATTTGATGCTGCAGGTATACACCCTAAATTAAAACAGAGGTAACATTTTTAATAATTGGTGCTGATAACAAGGGACGTAAAATATTAGGCTGCTTTGGGACAGGGTCATAAATTCTCCTATCACAATGCACTTTTACTTTCTTAGAGTGCTCTTGAGAAATAACTGTACCCTGATTTATATCTATGGGCAACTTTTTTTTTTTTTTAGTTTATTATAAAGCTAATTCCTACACTATTGTTTCTTATTGTACATTTGGCATATTTCCGTATCTAATCCAGCCTAATGATTTAGATTTTTTTTCCTGAAGAGAAGTGGAAGCTAAATGAATAGGGATGCCTGAAGCCACATTTTCTTTAGACAGTGCAGTTTCAAAAATGTCCATAAATGGATTTATGAATAGTAATTAATATTTTCTTTGCAGCTGGTAAGGGTTCTGGTATCTCCAGGCAATCCTCCCGGGGCTACGAGCAGTTGTCAGAAGTTCATGTACCAGTGTGGTTTGCTGCAACAGCTGTGCATCATCTTGATGGCTACTGGGGTACCGGCAGACATATTAACAGAAGTAAGTATTTGCATACCTTTTCACCAATGCTAAGGCCCCCCTGCACATTAACGTAATGGTAACCGATATCTGGTCGCAAATGGTTGCCCGTCACAGCGTGGACATGTCCAGAAAAATATAGGACATGTCCTTTATTTCGCCATTCTACGGCGTCTGCCACTCGCTTGTCTCTCCTGCGTGTGGCTGTACACTCGTCTGGTCCATAGCCCGTACGTGTGGATTAGATATTTGGATATTGGATATTTTTAGTTGCTGAAAGAAAATAATATAGATGGCACATTTGGAAAACAACCGCAATAACTAATACAGTCATGATAAAATGGACGGACTCCACAATCGTATAATAAATTATAAAAATTTCCTTTAAATGTCTGTTCTATTCCTGATCTAAGTATTTAGACCAGGGGTGACCAACTTTTATCACTCCATATGTCATATTGTCATACTGCTAAACTTTAATAGGCCACCTCAGTAACCAGCATCCTAGATTTAACAACAACCACAGTACAGCACAAAATGCCAACCCAGAAATGATTAGCCCCCCAGAAACCAAATACTGCATTCAGAGCAGCTAATGATAGTGCAGACCCCAGAGCAGATGATAACGGTACTGGATACCACAAAGCAGGTGTAAAATACTGGAGATCCCCAAAGCATAAAACTACTAATACTGGTGACCCACAGAGTATAAAACCACTAATACTGGAGACCCCATAAAAGACAATACTCGAGCCCCCTTGAGCATAAAACTCCTCTCCTTTCCGGTCTCATCTTCTCCTCCCTCCACCACACTCCAGCTTATTTTCTTCTCCATGTGCCGCTCTGCTCTGTGTCCCGTTCTGGTTATATGTGGTGGCATCCGGACCCGAAGCAGTACTGCGCCAGTAGTAGGAGAGCACCCTAGAGCATTAGAGTACAGCTGACAAGTACTTACCACCACTGGGTCCTCTTCTCTGTGTCCTGACCTTGACGTGTACAACCAGTGTCAGGACAGCAATGAACGCCCCAATGAACGATTCCATCAGTTACATCAGTTATGGAAGTGCTCATTGGACTCTGTCATCAGAGTGCGGACCACAACTCATGGCTGCATGTGGCCTGTCGGCGCGGATTGTGCATCCATGATCCTAGTTTTAGTTGAGATGATTGTGGCTGAACTTTATGTCGATGCCTAGGATTGAAGCTCCTCTCCTATAGATTAGAAAGGAAGGAATGGCCGCATATATCTCAAACACTGCTAGAGGGACCGGGAAACCAGGACTGTGGAGTCAGAGTCCAAGGTTTGGCTTACCGTCTCCACAACCCTGTGGAAGGCCCATCTTGCAGCTCCACAAATGTCCCAGTGTGAATACTCTTGCAATCTATAATGAAATGTTATACAGCTTCATTGTATGTTACGAACATCCAGATCCTGAAGCTGTACATATCTAATACTTCTCCTAGTGCTCTACAATGTGTCAAGTCTTAATGGCCAACTATGAGTTAAGCAGCCTGTGCTAGGATGCAGAATTGATAAGCTGGATTGATGATTCATTATAAATTTTGTACAGTGATTTACCTTTTCTGACTTTACACGTGGAACTGACTATTGTTATTTATTCTTTCATTTAAAAGACTATAAATACAGTCTCGGAGGTCATCAGAGGCAGCCAAGTAAATCAGGACTACTTTGCATCTGTAAATGCTCCATCAAATCCCCCAAGGTAATCTTTAACCACTTTTTACATTGCGATGAGTGTTTCTTCTTGGCATAAGAATTGGTGACCCTTACAACCCTTACGATATGTAAGCCAAGCATCACTACACAGAATGTAATGTTCTATGTAATATATCTCTTTAGGAATGAGGGTTGAATATTTTTTTCCAGAAGTGAAGAGTAGGTCCATGCTGGCAGTGTTTCCTACCACCTGTAAAAAGTGGTTTTTGGACCCCCTTGAGACAGACTGTTTTGCCCTGTATACTGGTAAACTCCAAACTTACAAGAACACTTTTAAAGGAAATCTCCCATAAAATCAAGTATGATAAACTAGGGGCACTTACTCATAGATACAGGCACAGTGACTGTGGTAATCTTCTTATATTTGTTATTCATGGCCTCAATCCTTCTAAAATCAACATTTAAAATTATGCTAATGAGTCTAATGGGCTACCCTAGCCCCTCTATGATTAGACTTTACAGGCTGTTATACTGTCGCACACACCCCCTGCTTCCTCAGCACTGACAATAAGGCAGGAAGTGCTCACTGCACAAGTCCTGAGGGAACAAGGAGGGGGGATGAGACGGTGTAAATGTCTGTTAAGCCAGATCATGGCGGGGCTAAGGTAAGCCCCTCAATCTCTTTGGCGTAATTTAAAGGATTTTATTGATTTTTAGAAGGAAAAAGGCCATAGGTAGGAAATTTACCACAGCTTTGGTGTTTGGATGTATGAATATCCCTGGTTCATCATGTTAGATTTCCTTTAAAGAGGTTTTCTGAGTTGGCACATGAAAAAAGGGTTGCAAATCACATTCCAATGCCATGGCACACATTTATTAGCTTTTTCCTGTCAGACAACATTTTATCTATCTGTTCACACACACCTTATTTTCTGCAGTGTTTATTTACATGCTGAAACAACAATTGCCATGAAGACTTGCAGAGCAGGCTGCATGCATTGTGCTTCCTCCTTCTTTTCACTCCCATTCAGGTTTTTGATCTCAAGCATAGTCGCCAAGTCTGTGTATATTGCACCACGTTTCCCTTGTGCAGTTTACCCTTGCTGTCTATCAGCACATTATCAATAAGGCACTTTGTTCCTCCCCCAAGCTTCTACTCTTCTGGTTCTACCAACATTAGCATTTTCTGCCATTCCACAGAGCCAGGACTCTGACCATGGGTATGACTTTCATGAAAAACTAAAATCCGGGCCAAGAGAGCAGGATATGTACAGATTTTAAAAAAAACACATTTTAATTTTGTACAGAAAACCCCTTTAAGATGACCAAAAGAGGAATTCAGGTTACATGTTGTATTATCATCTGCTCTGCTTCTTTATTTCTGTGTAGGCCTGCGATCGTGGTACTGTTAATGTCCATGGTGAACGAGAGGCAGCCCTTTGTCCTAAGATGTGCCGTTCTTTACTGTTTCCAGTGCTTCCTTTACAAGAATCAGAAGGGTCAAGGAGAAATTGTAGCCACACTTCTACCTTCAACCATAGATGGTAATGTCTCTTGTGCATTCTTGGATATTGTTCTGACAAAATAATTCTGAAATTGGTGTCATTGCTGTTATTATGATAACACCCCCCTCTTTTCTGAATTGCAAAGAATAAATAACATGCTCCGCAGATTGTAGTCTGCGACTAACCCACTTTACACAAGCACAGCAGGGAATATGTGGATACATGTTTAATGTCTGTCTCTTTAATGTTTCACAGCGACTTCACTGTCTGCTGGGCAGCTCCTCTGTGGAGGTCTCTTCTCTACGGATTCTCTTTCAAACTGGTGTGCCGCTGTGGCACTGGCACATGCCCTCTTAGAGAATTCTACCCAGAAGGAACAGCTGCTGAGAGTCCAGCTTGCTACGAGTATTGGAAACCCACCTGTATCTCTGCTGCAGCAGTGTACCAACATCTTGGCACAGGTATGAGAATTCATGTGGCTTCTGAAATGAGCCAATACAAGGTGCAAGGTCTCATTAGCTTTTTAGTAATTTTATTCCAACCTCCTTATAAGTAGAAGATATGTTTCAGGGACAATCGCCCTCAAATCCAAATTGGTTTCTCAGATTTTAGATATTTTGCTACTCTTTTATTCTAACTTGAGTAGGGTTATATTGAAACATTTGCTCTCTTGTCTACAGTCAGGTATAACAAGCTACTGGATTGACATGAATAGTGTCCGGCCATAATTAGCGGCTAATAACCGCTTTGTGGTCATGATGGGGAGGCCCTTGGACTACAAGGACACTATTCATATCCAGAGGATGCATGCAGTACTCAGCTTTCCATGACCATCTATTGATCTTTGCTACTAAGTGGGGGTGGATGACTTTGCCATTGTGTGATTTTGGATTAGAAGTACAGTATCAATAATTGCATTAACCATCTTGATAGAAATTAAAATTTTCACATATAATTTGCAGGGGGATAAGCTCGACAGACGGGTATGTATTTGTTGGCACTGCTCGCTGACACTGCAGGGCTTCTTTTACTTGCTTTTTCAATATGGGTTTTGTTTTTCTTATTTAACCCTTTCAATAACCGCTATGAAGTGACCTTTACTCACATGTTCTCTCCTGCTGTGGGGTATGTGGCTCATCACTGGGGCTTATAGGAAGCAGCTTGACTACTCCATGATTATCATGACTGTCTCAAAGAAAAACAGTCTTCAGTTGTAACAAATCCCAGCGCAGTATTCATTTTTTGTGGTGCTTTTCACAATTGAAAGCTGCTTTGTCATTTGTTGCTGTGGGCTACAGTGGCTGTATTTCTTTTAGACATTTGTCATAAATCTACCCCTGTATCTACTCAAATCAGGAGAAATGGGCAAGGTACTCTATTTCTTATTTAAAGATGCATTCTGAATCACCGTATGGATAAATGTAAGGCTTATTTCTTGATCCATAGTTCTCTGTTAGGCTACATTTACACTGACGTATGCCCACACAGCTACGGCTGGGCAGTCATACGTCAGCTGCAATGGAGAGGAGGAGGAGTGACCCCTCCCCTCTCCATAGCAATCCATTACACATGGCCCGTAACACGGGGAAAGTTTGGACATGTCCTATTTTTCCCCATGTATGGTGCGGTAGTATCGCTCTATGTGGCCATTGCTTTCTATGGGGGACATATGTCCCCAATACTGTCTTGTGAATGTAGCCGTAGATGGTGCAGTTGCATCTTTAAAGTAGCAAACAAATGCTTCCTTTCACCTGAGGTTCTATATCAACCTTTTCTGACTTCTTCTTAATGTATGTGGTTCAAGCCTTGTTCCACATTTTGTGAAAGTGAAAAGTATCATAGGCCAACCTTGGTCACACATGGAACGATTACGTTCACTCACCTTTACCACAAATAACATTACTAATACCCTCTAATTTATATTTATTTGAATGAGGGACTGAAGTAGGCCCAACTCCCCTACCAACTCCTTCACGTCGGTGTAACTGTACACACCTTTTACCAGGAACTGCTAAAATATACCTACTATTATGTCCAAATGCTGTAATGGCTTAAATAGAGGTGTGTACATGTTGTTGCTTACTAGTAAGTATACTAGGCAAGATGAACCAAATTCTTTTTAGTCAGTCATTTCAGAGGAACACTGGTAAACTGGTAAAATATAATGAGAATCTGGTGTTCAAATTGAATGGAAATTTTGACCTAAGTTAAGAATAAAAAATTATAAATAATTTCCCTGTATAAGAGAGGATTTCTACACCGTCTGCATTGTTTAGTGACAACACCAGTTTATTGTGAAATATATTCTATAGACCAGTGGTGGCGAACCTATGGCACTGGTGCCAGAGGCGGCACTCAGAGGCCCTTCTGTGGGCACCCGGGCCATCACCCAGCGCACCAGACAGGAATCAAAGAATTTTCCTCCAGTTCCAAGCAACTTAAAAGATGCTGCTTTCAGTCATATTTTGATACTTCCTTCGCTACTTGGGACTGTAGGAAGAGGGAGAATGAGTAGATAGGGCCGAATTATCTTTGGAGGACCTCCTGCAGGCCCCACAATTCTCTGTGTACAGAGGGACACTGCAAAGAAGCTAAAATGATAAATATTTTCCATCTTTCAACTGTGTTGATGTCCTCAGGAGGTAAATATGAAGTCGTTGAACAGGGAGCAATTAGTTACAGCTTTAATTTTTGGTTGGCACTTCGCAATAAATAAAGGGGTTCAGTTTGGGCACTCGGCCGTTAAAAGGTTCGCCATCACTGCTATAGACTGTAGTATTCTCGGTGCAATATTGGTGCCTTAACACAAGCTCAACCTGTTTATCATACTATTTCCCCTGGTTTTCTACATGTTGAGTTAGTATGCGATTGTTCAGCAATATAAAAATGGGGTTTTCACCTTATTCAAATTCATAACTCACCAATAGGATAGGTTTTTTAAAATTGTATTCTGGTAACTTAGAGTCATGCAATGTATGTTTTGTACTCTGGATAAATGGTGGTGCTCACTACTCCAAGTGCATGTCTGATCAGTTTTTCTATTCATTCTGTAATAATAGGGACTCCTGAGTTTTGTGATTAGCGGTGACCCCAGTTCTTATAAAAATCACCAAACAAGGGTCATTAAATGTTTAATCTTTTATTGGTTGTTTTTGTCCCTTTAACAATTTGTTAAATTTAAATCATTTCTTGATTTTATAAAAATGACTAACCACTGCATATTGCATTATGGTGCTACCTAAGCTGTTTGCAACTTTGTTACTAGACCATAATATTTTTGAAATGTTCCAAAAAGTTTCAGCATGTCTTGAGTGTTTTTTTTTAACATTGTGTGTGTGTGTGCAAAGAACCCTAACTTTCCATGGTTTTATGTCCCAATGATTTGGAGGCGATATCTGGGACTGATTAGCCCCATCTCCGAGCTTTCACAAGAAAGATTTGCCAAGAACCTTCCTACAATTTGATTTCAATGTGAAGCAGTTGCGCATTTTTTTTCAGCTAGCAAATTTGTCAGCAGAAGGTGTATTCTTCTCTGAAGGGAGGCGCAAAAATAAAGTTATGTGAATGAGCAATGTGTATGACTAGCCTTTGTATGAGCCATTAGTGTGACTACTCTCTCAGCATGTGGCTCCGTCTGTGGCAAAGCATAGTTCAATAACATGGCGGAGGACACCAAATCCCCAGGGACGCCGTATCTTCAGACTGGCGCAGCTGATTGAATAACTATAACATCGGGCAATACACTCAGGAAAGGATTATATGATCCAACTTCAATTTTGCAAGTATATTGAAAGGTTTTTTTATTGGTATATGTTATAAACTGGTAAGTTCTCACAAACCGGAAAAAGTCTTTAGAAAGTTGATTTCGGAGCGGACTGTAATGAGGATATTGAAATTGATTTTGCGCCTTCCTTCAGAAAAGAATACATCTTCTGCTGACAAATTTGCTAGCTGAAAAAATGTCCAACTGCTTCACATTGAAATGAAATTGTAGGAAGGTTTTGGCAGATCTGGCAGGTCTGAAGATTCGGCGTCCCTGGGGATTTGGTGTTCTCAGCCATGTTTTTGAACTATGCTTTGCCACAGACAGAGCACGTGCTGAGAGAGTAGTCACACTAATGGCTCATACAAAGGCTAGTCATACACATTGCTCATTCACATAATTTGTCTCAACCATACATATTCAGTTGGTGCCATGGATTGACATTGGAAGGTTGACTGACTCAACCAAGATTGTCAGGTTTACCTGTGTATGGTTATTTTGAATAAAGTTTTCTGGATTCTGCTACCTCTTAACAGATTGTTAGCATGATCTCATGTGTTTATTCATTGTCTTCCATTTCTGCAGGGTAGCAAGGTGCAGACCAGAGTTGGACTGTTAATGTTGCTGTGTACTTGGCTAACCAATTGCCCCATTGCAGTTACTCATTTCCTACACAATGCATCTAATGTGCCTTTTGTATCCTTTACTGTTCTGAGTTGTTTGTGTGATTGCCACTAGTTAAAGACAGTCTGTTAGATTCTTGATAGGGGTCCTGCAGTGCTGCAAATCCAGAATCTAAATGGACAGTATCCCCTCATCAGTTCTGACTGAAGACTCTTGCCACTTCAAGCAAACCTTTCACCTGGAATTGCATTTTTAGCTGGTATGTTATGCAGATTTTAAAAATGCTTTGTCAGTATTCTGAATCATTTCAGTAGTTTATATAAGCGTAAGACACTTTAACTGGCTCCCTGCCAGCAGCATGTGGTGAATCCCAGGGCAGGGGTAGCTGCAGTCAGTGTGTGCCTGTGTCTCCTCATGCCTTCTTCCTCTACCCCACACCATCCCCCTCCCTTTCCTGCCTGCTCAATGTACATGACATTAAGTGGGAGGGGTGAGGGAGTTGGATGAGTATGGGGACCCACCCCACACTGCTGGCAAGGAGCAGGGAATGTGAATTAAACTTGTACAAACCACTGAAACGGTTCAGAATGCTGGGAAATGCATTTGTAAAATCTGTATAGCATAGGATATTGGAACATCTCACCAGGGGGATAGGTTCCCTTTAACCAAACTTCAACAGTAAAATACTTCTAATAGCTAGTGATATCTTCTGTTTTTTAAGAATGTTTCTTCCTTAATGGACATACAGCTCACAGCTCAGATATCTGAAAATCTTGGAGAAGAGGAGCAGCTTGTTCAGGGTTTGTGTGCCCTGCTCCTGGGAATTTGTATTTACTATAACGATAACTCGCTCGAAAGCAATACCAAGTAAGTGTCACTTAAAGGGAGTTAGCTTGCTTCCAAATTATCCTAGAAGCAAAACCAGAATTGCGTAGGGTACTATATAAACAGGAAAGGTAATAAAAAGAAAAGAACATAAACTTGTCATACATAATGAAAAACAACAAACAAGAAAAGTGTAAATATGTCACATAATAGGTAGACAGGCCCTACTTATGGCGCACCAAGAGCTTGACAAATGAACTGAGGACATAGAGTACTACAAGTCCTACAATCCCTTCACGACTATCATACAGCTATATATATCATACTTCCACATAACCTGTGCAGATAGCACGTTTATAAAGATCTTGACAGTGGGCACTTTCAAATGGCTGAATCCTGGCACCTAGAAACAATAAATGGGAGAATCACACCTTATATAATATAATATCATAGTGTGTGGATGCTTCACAGACCCGGAGATATCCACTGTTAAAGTTGCCGTAAAAAATGTGATTATTTATTTTTTTTTCTTTATATACAACTTTCTATTTCCAACTTTGTGGACATAAACTATAGTGAATTAAATTAATGCTACTGGCCCTTAAATCATCAGCCTATTGATTTTGTCCCTGTGGACCAGACAACGGAGGCAAGGCCTATCACAATTTAGGGTGGAACTATCATCAAAGAGCAGAGAAGCACACACATCATTACTATAGTAACAGAGCAGGACAGTTTGTTAGATCATCACTGGGAGCAGAAGATGATGGGTAGGAGCTGTTATTGACAACTGAGGGCTCATTGGAGTTGTAGTATCCTGTAAGGGCCATCTTGGAGATAACTCCACCTACTTTAGAAAGTCCATAAAATTTTGTGAATCGTAAGAGCAAACTATTTAAGCTCTATTTTGTGATTTAATGACAATGAGTTTTGTTGTATTCATTTATTTATAGCATTATGGGTTTTTGTATAAGACATTTATACTCCCAGAATCCCCTTTAACTTACAGTTTGCAGAAGTACATGCACTCTCTCCATCTGTAGTTAATAATGCTGTACATATTTATAAAATATTTTGGTAAAGGTTTATTCAGTTTTAAATAAAATGTCATTACATTTGTAGTATTTTATCGGCTAATTTTAATTAATTTTATTTTTTTTAAAAAGACCAATGTAATTAATAAAACTATCCTAACAACTTGTATTTCATGAAAAGAAAATAAAGTAAAAATTGATATGCAAATATTTTCCAAAGATATTGTCATTTAAAGAATATTGTCATATAATGTCACAAAGGGGTTAAGCATAACAGTTCCAGGTACACTAGTACATATGTCTACACTTAGTGAGGAGTAGGCTCCACAAGCAGGTCTTAACAGCTTGACTCCAGGGGCATTATCATGTATGAGATGTGAAAAGATAGTGATATGATAAGGTATGAAACCACTGAGACCCTGGGAGCAAATTATACCTATCAAGGGATATGAGGTGGGTGGAGTATTGTGACAACAAACTTATAGTTCTGCAAATAACATTTCTGACACTGAGGATGAGGCTATGCTTGCTGTTGAATCAGTTTTCTTCTTTTTACCCAGTTCTCCTATGGGCAATGTCAACCATTGTACAAATGGATGATGCTGGGCAATATGGAAAGAAGAATATGGGTGCAGTAGTAGTAATGGCCACATTACCATCTACCAAGAATTTACTTTGTGTAAAGATGAACATTTTTATTTATTTTTTTTTTAAACTGGGAAGGGATTGTGCCCTAAACACTGAGATTTTCATAGGATTTTCTGGATGTATATATAAAGTAACATGTTCTCCCTTTTTTGTTAATCCTCAAAAATTGGTTATGTTTCTTCAGAGAAAAGTTGAAGCAATTAATAGAAAAGAGAATAGGGAAGGAAATCTTCACAGAAAAGCTGGGCTTTATCACAAAGCATGAATTTTACTCGAAGGCTGCACAGAAACCTCAACCAAGTTTTTCCAGTCCTGACCACATGATGTTTGATCATGAGTTTACCAAATTAGTGAAAGAATTAGAGGGTAAGACGCCTGTATACATTTTTTGGTATTTAAAATTATCTGAAGGATTTATTACATCCTATCTCCAGCTATAACAATTTCATAAATTAATACCAGGTTAATAATACTAAGTTATTTGTACGTGTTGTTACTTTATAAAGAGTAGCTAAACCTCTGGAGCCTCATTTTTTATAGTTCAGAAATGAATAGTGCTGGTGATATGTGAAAACTTTGTAATTTACTTTAAGTAAAACCGCTTCTCTGTGTCCTGTATCTGCTTGTTCTCCTGTAATGAGAAGAGTATCTGAAAGCATTCAGGAAGCCTTTCACTTTAAACAGATAAGGAGGCTAATGATTAACTCTTACCATAAATATAGAATATTTCCCTTGATGAGTCTGCTCTCTGTGAAGATTAGACTATTTAGTAAGTGTCTGTAAAGAGTTATGGGGAGCATTATCACTTTTGTCCTCATCTGTTAGTGGAGAACAGGACAGAAAACTGATTTACAGAAACTGCTTCAATAATGAAGAAAGGCAGAGGAAAAAAGAAGGAAACAGGAACATATTTCTTTAATAAAGTATATTATTATGAATTAGCATTTGCACCATTTAAAATAAAAATGGCCAAAATGTATTTGCACTTTAAATGTACATATTACCATGGCAAGAAAATTTTAGCATTACTAAGCTTGTGTTGTATCGGAATATTTCTTTTTACACTCTTCTTGTCTCCAGCGGTCATCATAAAGGCTATCTACAAATCTAGTGAAGAAGACAAGAAAGAAGAGGAGGTGAAAAAATCTCTGGAGCAGCATGATAACATTATATCTCACTACAAAAATGTCATCAGAGAGCAGGTAAAAAAAAAAAACTTTCATTGTGTAAGTTGTTGTAGATGTTGGGTTTTGTTATTGTGATGTTATATTACAAATACCCCAAATGTGGATTCAAGGTAGATATCATATGTTGGATAGTGCATGTGCTCTTCATGCTTACACCATATATACAGAGAGACTTTTAGGCTCTGTTTTACATTGAATAAGCCAAATATATGACAGAACCATTGTGTAAGTATCCTTTATTCATTGAGAAATGCAATAATTTTTTAAACATTTTTTGATACTTTATTTAAATGTTAATCTATACTGGTTTGATTCTATTCTTTACCTTAAACACTACCTTGAGCAATATTTAGCTTGGTTTCTCTTTACATTCTGCATTGTGTCGTGCAAAGTGGTTAGAAGCCCTCAGGCGGGTTTATTATCAGTTTATTACAACTTAAAGGGAGTCAGGTGAGAGTGTGAAAGAAACCCAAGTGATAAAAAAGAAGATAACAAAATAAACAACAAATAAACCAAAATAAACAATAAAAACCTATAAGTGAAATGATGTCAGTCTATGATAAGTGTAAGGCAATGATATTAAATAGATGGACATGGCCTTAAATCTCTGTGAAACTAATGGTATCTGGTATAAGTGATAAAAGGCCCATTTCTTTCCTACAACCAGTCTCTCTTTTGTCTAGGAGCATCTAGTATTTAACCTCTGCAGCTTTTTATAGAATAAGACAGATATGGGACAAAAAAAACTCTGTTCCAGAAAAAAATGCAGCCCCTTAGACCTTTATGTTTAAGAAAAGTTCCCTTTTTGTTCTTTTTCTTATGTGACTAGAAGAACTCAATAGCATAACAGTAGTAGCTCTACTATTTTGTCTACTATCAGTCCAGCAACCACCCTACCGATCATCACATTTCCTGTATAGTCTGAAAGGCTTTGTGAATATGATGTGATGTGGAAGCTCTTGTATATTTGGGGATTATAAAATGTATGTTCTTTCCATTTTCATTTTATAGGACTTACAACTCGAAGAATTGAAACAGACAGTCTCTACTTTACAAGCTAAAAATGAACAGTTCCAAACTACTGTCTCCCAGCAAGTTGCCCAGATTCAACAACACAAAGACCAGTACAATCTTCTCAAGGTGCAACTAGGTAATATCCATAAATAAATGTCCTTAGTATATGTAATACAGTAGTATTCAATGAATATTGTCTACTATACATTGTAATCTAAAGTAAAGATAGAAATGGTTTAAAATTATTTTAATAATTCATTTTGGATCTGTGCCTTTTTTTTGCCTTTTTTATGGCAATTTTCCAATACTCTTTGCTTATAGACTGTGTAAAGGACAGCCATCCTGACGTGCCTGTCTTAGTTTAAACTATATATTTTGTATGAAATAACAAATCAGGAGCATTTCACATAGGACTGTGTTGTGTTTATTGCTCTGTTATCCCCTACAGAAATTAATGAATAATTTGATTGCACAGCCAGATCATCTACCTGGACAATAAGGTTGCATTTAGATTGATTTGTACACTTCCTGACTTCTAGGGTTATAGCCCTGTTGGCAACCCCTTATTGTAAATTAATTCATAAATATCTTGCAAGATAGCAGCAGAATGGTAAAATACTGAACTAATAAAATATTGCAATACTACTATTTACAGCTATAAACAAGTGGTTCCAGGGCATTTTTAAAGGAAACCTACCGTGAGGAATCAGAAGTAGATCTGATGGCAGATTCCTCCTGCCAGTCTCTGCCCTAATCTGTAATTTGATAACCCTGGAACCTAACCGAACTGGTTAAAAACTTTGTTTTAGTAATATGTAAATTAACTGCAGGGGATAAAGGGACATATTACTAAAGGAATTATTATTATTATTATATAGAACACAGATTACACAGTGCTGCATATATTTTGTCAGATCGGTTCCTGTCCCCAATGGGGCTCACAATCTAATCAACCTACCAGTATGTTTTGGAGAGTGGGAGGAAACCCTGAGAGAACATACAAACTTTTTGCGGATGTTAACCCTGGCCCCCTTGAACCCAGGTCCCCAGCGCTGCAAGGCTGTAATGCTAACCACTAAGCCACTGTGCCGCCCACATGTGGGAGCTGAGCCTTGTACACACCCCAGTAGCCTCTGCAGTTAACTTTATTTTAGTAATATATAAATTATTATTATTATATAACAAGTTAGGTTCCAGGATTATTAAATTTCAGATTACCATCATATCTACTTCTACTTTCCTTTAATAAATACTAATGCAGGATCTTTCCTTATAATGTGAGTAAAGCCATAGTTGTGAATATAATGTGTAATCTAATGTTTTGAAATGCCTTGCATTCACCCTATAGCAGTGGTGGTGAACCTATGGCACCGGTGCCAGAGGCGGCACTCAGAGCCCTTTCTGTGGGCACCCGGGCCATCACCCAAGCACACCAGCCAGGACTCAAAGAATCTTCCTGCAGTTCCAAGCAACTTAATAGATGCTGCTTTCAGTCATATATTTAAGTGATACTTCACTACTTGGGTTTGTAGGAAGAGGGAGAATGAGTAGACAGGGATGAATTATCTTTGGAGGACCTCCTGCAGGCCCCACAATTCTCTGTGTACAGAGGGACACTGAAAGAAGCTAAAATGATGCAAATTTTCCATCTTGTCCTCAGGAGGCCAATATGATTGAACCTTGTTGAAGAACACGGAGCAATAAGTGCTCTACTTTAATTTTTGGTTGGCACCTCACAATAAATAAGGGGGGTTTTGGGTTGCAGTTTGGGCACTCGGCCGCTAAAAGGTTCGCCATCACTGCCCTATAGTATAGTTTTTCTCCACTTCTTTGGAGGATCAGGTCTATTCACTCTGCTATTTCTTTATCCATAAAAAGGAAAAGATAACCAGCATCACAACTCGCATAACAGCAATGCACAGATCAATGGGTTCCAGTCTGAAGAAGTCAGCAGGTTGAAGGAGGAAATTGAGGAGCTGAAGAAACAGCATGATTTACTACAAGGAGAACTTTCTGAAAAGAACACTCTTATAGAAAACTTGGTGAGAATTTTTAGAATACGCTGGTGCTGTTGGGAAGAAGGTCCCATTTGACGTATAGAAGTAGCAGAAGGTGTCAATGATTTTGTAATCTAATATCAAGAAAATAGGTGGTGTGGTAAATGTTGTGCACGTAGTTTGTCTGGGTTCTCCAAGTTTTTGGTTATATTTTTAGACTGAAATTTATGCAGAAGTAAAGGTTTTGAGCTTTTCACTTTCCATGTCTTAAATAACAGAGAACTTAGAAAAAATGGTAAAAGTAGTATTGGATTATTTGCATTCACACCACCCCTGCTGTAGCCTATATTTTTATTGACTTCTATAGGAGTGTGTTGTGGATCTGCCCTAACATGATATAAAGGAACAGGTGGTTTTGTAATTTATATTGTTATGGGTGATATCGTTAATGGTAATCATGCATGACAATAAGATGATGGCTGAAAAGTGGCCAGTTTAGTGACCAGCATTTAATGGAGAGGGTTTGCAGATCCTTTACTCGATGATGTGCACTCAACCCAGCTTCTAGACATGGAGAAAAATGTAAAAAAAATGGTTGAAAATTGTTGAAATAAATTAGTGAATGACTATAAAAATGTGCTTACTGGTGCAATTAAAACTGGTTGGTGTTGTGATATACAAAATACCTCTTATCTTGGTATTTTAAGTACGATCAGAATCACAAAATAAGCTGTAGTATGTCGCGCTCCACATATAGGGATATATTGTTCAAACTTGCAGAATACGGTTGTTGTTACCTTTCTGATGTTAATGTTCTTTTTCATCTAACGTTCTAGATGGAAGGTAAAGGTAGTTGCACTTCTGTCGTCACGGATAGCAGCCCTGGCCGGTGGCTGCACTCTGATGTACGTGGCCGCTGCTTGAGGCTTGCCGGTTTTTCACTTTGGTGTCATCACCACTTTGGCTACAGGAAGGAACGAGAACAAATTTCCAACATGTTTCCTTCGTCAAGGATCGTCACGCTCGTTCAGAAGTTTCCTTATGTATCTTTTTTAGTAAAGACTTCAGCTTGTATTCCTGGATGGAGCTTCTTTAATGCTTCACAAGTCACTTTATTCTGTGTGCTGAAGTAATCCGATTGACTGGATACAACCTAGACACTTGCTGTCCCTTTTTAGCCCACAGACAGTAAAAGGAGCTCAGTGTTAGTGGGTGAGTAAGTGAATCAACTAGCAGGGAGGACAGTAAGTTGCTTCCGAACGAGCATGACGATCCCTGACGAAGGAGACCGATTCAGTCTCCGAAACGCATTGGAAATTTGTTACTCGTTCCTTCCCGTAGCCAAAGTAGTGACGTCACCAAAGCGGAAACCAACGAGCCTCAAGCATCGTCCACGCATATCCGAGTGCAGCCACCGGCCAGGGCTGGTCTGGATCCGTGGAGACAGAAGTGCATCTACCTTTACCTTCTATCCGGAACGTTGGATGAATCGAACATTAACATCTGAAAGGTAACAACTACCGTATTCTGTAAGTTTGAACTATATATCCCAATATGCGGAGCGCGACATACTGCAGCTTATTTTGTGATTCTTAAAATAAATTTGTATCGGCTTATACACTTGATTTGACTAAAAGGTCATTTTGTAAAAATGTTTCCTTTTAAATTCCCTTTTCTGATTTGTATCCACAGAGTTGCAACCAAGCCGCAGGACAGACAGAACAAACCACTGGATTGTCTGAGCAAGTCACAGAGCTCCAAAAAGTACTGTTAATTTTTTTACAAGTACTTGTAGTAAAACATTGATCGTTTTTTAATTATGTGCATGTTTCCACCAACATATGTACAGTATTTCAGCCATTAATACCTGTTGATGTCATTTCTTGCCTTGTGAAAATTAATGGGATCCTTCACTTTGGTCATGTGATCATAGTGACCAAAAAATTACTTTAGTCTTAGTTTCCTGTCACGCTTCTAGTCAAATTGTGACACTGCTGCCACCATGTGATGCTGTGCAATTGCCTCATGGGATAGATGGCAGAGCAGAAATATAGAGAAATCTTACAATCAAGATGGCATCAGAGCAGACACAACGTGACAATATAGGGAATTTTTCGCACACTGCAATTCATGTACTGTACATTACACACATACCAAACAAACTAATTCTGCTAGAGCCAGTTTTTGCTTACGACACAGTTGACCACAGTGTTGCTTAGTAGTCATTAGAGCCAGAGCATATAGTAGTAATATTCATAAATATTTTAAGTGCAGATTATTCCACCTGTAGGAGGTTAAAATGTAGTACCTTTTGAAGATAGTTGATGAATGATACTATTCTTTATATTGTTAACAATTTTTTATTTTAATAATTTAAAGGAAATGGAAACGCTACGATCCCAACTACATGTTCAGTCTACAGAAATCAATAGGCTACAAGCAGAAAGAATGGAATTGCTCCAAAAAGTAGAAGCCAGTGTAAGTTGCCTCCGTGCACCCAATTTAATGCACTTATGTTTATATTAAATGGTTACGCTAGGTATAAAGATTCAATCAATAAATTTGATAAAATATCAGATCAGCAGGGGTCCAACATCTGGCATCACCACTAATCACCATTTTGAAGTAGTCTCATTGAGTCGAGAAGCACAGCTTACAATTCACAGGTGCCACATGGCCTAGTTGCAGCTCAGTCCATTAACTGACCTGACCTGCAACACGAAGCGCTGCTGCTGTGCAATATACTATAACATTCTGCAGTCCCCTTACTGCCCTGTGCCGGAAATACCCTCCGAAAAGAAATGCATGTGTAGAGATTTTCTGTTCTTGCATACATTAGTATATTTTTCATTTAAATGTGGATTTTTTTTTGTAGTTTTTGTGTCCACAAAATATTTATATAGTATCTTGAAATATAGGTTTTAGGTAACTTTAGCATGCTTTTAGTACACAGCAGACTACTTTTTTTTATTTTGTAACAAATAACTAGTGTTGTGTAAATGAAGCCTTATATCCGCAACTGTATTGGGGCCCTGATGTGGCTGCACATAAAGGTCTATTACAATCGGTCACAATGCAGTGAGCATACTGTATCTCAAAGCACCATGACCGAGCCAGCCATGTGGCAACATATAGAGCAGGTTCTGTTGTTGGCCTGATTAGTGGCGCAGCTGCTCAGTTTCCTATGGAGATGAAAAAGGTGAGGAGCGCTTTCCTTCTCTACCTGGCCTTAGCTTATCTTCATTTTTTTTTTTCCACAGGCTACAGTTACAGCTTCAGGTGACAGCGCTTCTGCTGCTTCCAAAAATAATGACTATGAGGAGAAAATAGCAGGTTTGCTGCGGGAGCTTAGTTCTCTAAAGGTTTGTCAGTCCCTGAGGTTTTGTACCTTACATAACCTGCATTTTATATTACATTGTTTATTAAAGGAAACCTACCATTTCAAATGGTAGGTGTAAGCTGTAAACACCGAGCACCAGCTCAGGGTGAGCTGGTGCCGGTGCTTAGCTTCGTTAGTGTTAAAACCGCGGTATCGCGGTTTTAACACTTTTTAAACTTTATAGCAGAAGCCGCTTCGGCGCTGCGCGCGACCGTGCGCGCGCAACGCCTGCAGCATTTCCTATGTAGGCGCGCGCACGATCGTGCGTGCGCAGCGCCGAAGCAGTTTATGCTATAAAGTTTAAAAAGTGTTAAAACCGCGATACCGCGGTTTTAACACTAACGAAACTAAGCACCGGCACCAGCTCACCCTGAGCTGGTGCTCGGTGTTTACAGCTTACACCTACCATTTGAAATGGTAGGTTTCCTTTAAGTCTGAACATTGAAAGACGTTGAAAAGTCTCATACATGTAGATGGAATTCATACTGCAGTCATGTTCATGGATTTTACTGCTCGTATAGTTTGACCTAAAATCTGAAATCTTTGCTGTTCTTTTCCCTTGGGAAAACCTTTTACGTGCAAAAATGATTAACTGGTTGAGGACCGGGCCCTTTCCTGTTTTTTCATTTCCGTTTTTCACTCCCCACCTTCAAAAATCTATAACTTTTTTTTATTTTTACACATAAAGAGCTGTGTGACGGCTTGTTTTCTGCGTAACAAATTGCACTTCATAGTGATGGTATTGAATATTCCATGCCATGTACAGGCGGTCCCCTACTTAAGAACACCTGACTTTCATACGACCCCTAGTTACAAACGGACCTCTGGATTTTGGTAATTTACTGTACTTTAGTCCTAGATACAATAAACAGTTATAACAGTCATCAATGGTGCCTGTAATTAAGATTTATTGTTAATCCTGGTTCTTATGACAATCCAACATTTTTAAAATCCAATTGTCCAAAACATTTTTGACTGGGGTTACAATTATAAAGTATACGGTTCCAACTTGCATACAAACTCAACTTAAGAACAAACCTACAGAACCTATCTTGTATGTAACCCAGGGACTGCCTGTACTGGGAAGCAGGAAATAAATTCCAAATTCCGTGAAAATGGTAAAAAAAACGCAGTTGCGCCATTTTCTTGTGGGCTTGGATATTACGACTTTCACTGTGCACCCCAAATGACATGTCTACTTTATTCTTTGGGTTGGTACGATCACGGGGACACCAAATTTGTATAGGTTTTATGTTTTCATACATTTACAAAAATTAAAACTGTACAAATTTTTTATTTTTATTTTGCCATCTTCTGGCGCTAATAACTTTTTTATACTTTGTTGTACGGAGCTGTGGGTGGTGTCATTTTTTGCGACATTTGATAATATTTTCAATGATATCATTTTTAGGACTGTACGACCTTTTGATCACTTTTTATAGATTTTTTTATATTTTTCAAAATTGCAAAAAAATGTCATTTTAAACTTTGTGCACTATTTTCCATTACGGGGTAAAACGCAGTGAAAAAAAACATTAGTATATTTTGATAGATCAGGCATTTTCAGGTGCATCAATACCTAATGTGTTTATGATTTTTACTGTTTATTTATATTTATATCAGTTCTAGGGAAAGGGGGGTGATTAGAATTTTTAGGTTTTTTTATTATAATTTTTTTACTATTTTTCAGACTCCTTAGCGTACTTTAACCCTAGGTTGTCTTATCGATCCTATCATATACTGCCATACTACAGTATGGCAGTATATGGGGATTTTCCTCCTCATTCATTACAATGTGCTATCAGGGTTAAAACGAAACAGCCTTGGGTCTTCGGAAGACCTGAGGCTGTCATGGTGACGGATCGCTGCTCCCTGATGACGTGACGGGGAGCGACGATCCTAGGCAAGCTTTGCTGGCAGCGATTGCTTGATAACACCCGCGATTGGTGCTAGCACCGATCGCAGGTGTTACCGGTAAGTCTTTGCTGCAATACGCAGCAAAGACAAAACCAAAGTAATAAAACGGGTGGTATGGGCATAGATTGTACTGGATCCCCCCGTTGTATAAATTAATCTCACCAAAAAATTGAAAAACACAACATCTAAAGTATATTACGTATAATACAAAACAATCTTTATTGAGAAAAAATAGTGCATCACAATGCACCAGCAGCAATACAATATAAAAACAACAGAGAGTGCCACATAATATAAAGTTGATAAAACCAATGGAACAAATAGAAACTGGTAAGTGTAGCCTATTAACAGTCACAACCTAAGTAGGAATTGTAAACAGAGGAAGAACGTCCCTCACATAAGAGCAGTAATGTTACCTATACCAGTAGGAAGGCACACGCTGTACACCCCGACACGTGTTTCGCACTTAGCTTTTTCAAGGGGAGTGTCTAGAGAAAGGCTTGATGGGTTTAAATATAGGAGTGCACCAATGAGAGAATAAGGCTGAAAAGTATAGATAAGGTACAGCTGTGTACCTATAGCTGATGAACGGCAGGGAAAGGAAGGGGCTGGACAGCAAAAGATCACATGACATGGGAATGGATACCAAGAGTCCGAGATATCGCGGTATCTCGGACCAGGATATGTTTCCTACGCGTGCGCCAAAAAGAGCGAGTGCTGCGACAGATTACCAAGATTCTGGCGCAGCTGCGCCAGAAATCAGATACAGGGTTCAATAGACCACTATGTCACTTGGGAATGCCTAAAGGGTATCCAGAGGACAGTGCTACCTTGTATCCTAGTGTTGTAAAGTCTAGAAGGTATTAAAACCAGCATCAGAGATATAATTATTACAGGGAAGGGGGAAGGGGGAACATCTACATCTAAAATATGGGAAAGGGAAGAGGCTCAGAAAATACTATATAAAGTGACAAGTGCATGGATCAAAATGGTAAAACACAAGTACAAAAACAATTGAATACATGGAATTGATGAAAGTGATAAGTGCAATGAGTACATTAGTACGGGTATATGTACAGGAATGTTGATGTAAACTTATGTACAGGAATGTTGGTGTAAACTTCCACATCTGGGATATAACAGTAGAGAGGACCATGATACATATAGCAAAAAGGAATGATAATAAGTAAACACAATATCATATAAGAAAAACTATGTGCAGAGTGCAAAACAACATGCATGTGACAGTGCAAAAACCGTGCAAAGTGCAAGTGCATCAAAGTGCCAACTAAGGTGGTGAATAGGTAATATAATGTATGCAAGAGGAAGGGAGGCATGGAGGGGTCCAGTATGGAGAATCAGTGGGATTGAGGGGGCCGTTCATATTAGTTCACTCCGGGTGGGCTTCTTGAATAGGGAGCAAAGACTTACCGGCTATGGAGAGGGCTATACGCAGCAAAGACTTACCGGCTATGGAGAGGGCTCATGGCGGGCGGTTGTGAACCAGTTAAAAAAAAAAATCAATCCCCACCCTCCTCCCCCATTCATTTGTTCAGTTTTTCTAATACAGTAGCTGATTATGCATCACTCTAAAATTACTTCTATGAGATCCCCCTGCGAGGTGCATGTTATGCCATGACCTATTTGTAAGGCAACTATTGTGCAACAAAATTAACAAAAATCATCAAATTTGCATTGTTTCAATTTGATGTGTTACTGATAGACGACATTTGGATTTAAAATATTTTCCTTTTATAGGACACATGAAAAAAGATAAAAGTTGTGGTTTTTTTTCAGTAAAAATGATTAGTATTGCTAGTAATAACTAGTTTTTCTTTTGTCTAAGGATGAAGTTAACTTGCTATCCGTGGAGAAGTCGACTTTAAAGCGGGAGCTCGATTCAGCTCACAGCACAACAGCGATTTTACAAGATGAGAAACTTAAACTAGGGCAAGAAGTTTCTGAATCCAAGAAGGAACAAGATGATCTTCTGATTCTTTTGGCTGATCAAGACCAAAAAATCCTGAGTCTGAAGAATAAACTAAAAGAACTTGGGGAACAGGTTAGGCTCTTATAGATTAAAGTGAACTTTCAGCAGAGAAATATGGCAAATTAAATATATTGCCTTGATTGCTCGTAGTATGTTATTGAGCAGGAGCAGACCTGTTTGTGTTTGTACTCGTCAATCATCTTCTCTTTTGAATCGTTCAGTACTTCCAAGACGAGAGGTTATGTTAACAAACGGGGGTCATACACCCACTTTTGTCATTTTGTCATTGCTGTGATACACCATGCTGCAAGAGGGCTATTTGGGTATCTGAGATTGTAGTTAATGGGAACCGGTCAGAGAAAATTTACATAATAAACCACGTAACACCTTCTACGTCATGTTTCTTGCATGGTTCACTGTGGTGGCATCATCAACTTTGAACAGAACTGTAGCACTGAAGTCCAGCTCTGCCTTCCCTACAATGCACCCTTCAATGTAATTGGGTGGCCTGTGTGGATGTGAAATCTGACGATAGTCACACAGGTGCGCTGCTTGTTATATTATAGAGGGTAATCACAGCTGTGTGTTATAATGAGCTGAGCACCTTCATGTCCATCGCATGACCATGGTCAGAATTCTGTCCACTGGAAGTAAACAAAGAAGCTTTCTACAGAAGGACAGCAAGCAGAGATCTAGAAAACTGCGGAATTGATACAGAAATTAGTTTTTTTTTTATTGCTACAGAATCATGTTTACTTTTTGTGCTGTTACTTTGGATCTTTCCACAGAACATCTGCAGCATGTTTGAACATACCATAAAAAGAGAAAATTGCTCTAACACATTCTCTCTATTTATTAGGTGGATGATGAAGATGATTTGGAATCCGGAGACGCAGGCGATGAAGATGACCTGGATGAAGAAGATAGCAGAGACGATGATATGTAGAGACATTCGTACTCCCTGATTTTGTTTTATTTTTACAGTAATAAACCTCTCTAGTAATTCCTCTAATTGAACCTATTGGACTCTTTGAAGGTAAAAGGTGAAGGCGAGAACCAATGGAAGTCATTTAGGTTCTAGAGCAGTTGCCATACATCTTTAATCTAGTTTTGCACATTCTCAAGCCTTTCTTTCTACGGCTTGGCGATGTGATCTTTTTATTGCTCTGCCAGTGTTATATTGCACCTTATTCTCTGTGGTGCTCCCCTGTACTCTTGCCAAGTGCAGAACATTGCTATGCAATGTCAAATGTCCCCTTTCCCTTGTGCATCTAGTTGATTCGCCTGAAACTTGCTGCTACGGCCTCTTCACAGCAAACACTGAATAGATTTCTCTTTATACAGAGGTTGGAATAGAATGAAACAGGAGGTGGATCATTCCTTACTCCCCTGTAACTGTAAAGAGTTTTAATACAAGCATATTAGACCTGGAAGTGTAAGTCTAGTGCCTTTACACCTGAGACAGCTGCTTTCCTCAGTGGTCATATCTTATTTTTCAGAATCTGTGGGAGGCATTAGTATTTGTAGTTCTGCTAGATCCTTGTTTCTTTTATTTGCACCAAGAAGTTTTTAAACATGGAGGGAGGGCCCCCAAAAAAAACACTTAACACCCTGGAACATATTTTCAAAATTGTGGCCATTTCCACTAGTTCACTGTACCGATAACGTTATATAATTTATTGGCTTAAGTCAGGCCATAGAGATTTAGCCACAGAAAGACGTTTTAAGAGTGAAAATATGAATTACATTAATTTCATGTTTTACAAATAAAATAATGCATTTACTTATCATTGTTTTGTGTGACTTTTTCTTTAAATGTATAATGGCTCTATCATGTAACAGCTTACTCATATTTCTAATGGGGAAATGTTAAGATATCAGCCTATTTCTAATGTGTGCGATATGAGTAAAATAAAAAATACTTTAAATGTGAAAACTAGTAAAAATATTAACCTGTCAATGATCTGGTGACAACTGAGTTCTGGATCAGATGTGATATTTTAACCGTAACTAAAGTTTTAGCGGAATTTTAGAAATAATAATTCACATAATAGAAAACTTTGTGGTATTCTTTATTAAAGACCTATATTGCTGTGTGAGTCTTTTCAGACATTTTCTCTAGCTATGCAGAGTTCATCTTTAGCCTCCTCCTCTTATCTATATGCCATGCAAGGAGCTTCAGACACCCTGCTCATTGCAGGAGAAAGAAGAGGATCTGATATTTAATTCACAAGACTGCAGCTTAAAATGTAATTCAATCATTCCTATGATATTTTTAATAGATGTTGTTATTTTACACATTAGATATAAATAGACACACTATATAGAGTGAACAACTTAATTGTCTCCCCTTGCATTGTCTGGTTTCTCTATGGTAGCCATAATAGGTGATGTCAAATATTGGGCTGTAGTAAGCGATTCTTGTGAAGTTTGTACTGTGGTCACAGGCATCTTTGGTGTTCCGGTGATTGTGGTCAATGTTGGCTGCTTTCCCTAAAAGAACACAACTTTTATCAGAATGTCGTGCATTTAGGTAAAATAAATATTTTTATGTATAAAATGTTATTATGTAAGTACTTACACAATTTTTCCAAACAAAACTAGGATACCTGGGATAATACTGGAAGAGATGACATAAGTCATATTGTTAATGTGAACCCCTGTTATATAAATCTCACACAGTCTCTCATATGTTCTTACTGTGATGATGGAAAAACATTATACCTTCTTATTAAGATCTTTGAATCCATGTTTTGGGAAATACCTATGCCTTGGAAAAGATTTTCCCCTCTGCAGACAAAAAAAAAACTATTCAAGCAAAGGTATTGGTAAAATAGTAGTATGCTGATCTTCAATGTACAATATGTAAAAGTTATATGCAAAGTTTTTTTCTGGTCCAATTCATCAAGTGAATTAAAGGGAACGTGTCACCACATTTTCACAAATTATGAGAATCTGTCACTGGCTCAGATTCCTATCAACTAACTACCACCCTTCTTTTAGCTAAAAATAGTTTCCCTTACATCCCCATAAATCAACTTTATGTTATATTACCTGGCATCGGAGGGAGTGTGTCCTACTTAGCCATTTCCTCTCATCTACTCCAAATCACATACCTCTTCTCAGCATGTCATGTGACCAGGGTGACATCATCTAAGGTCCTGTTACATTTGCAGTGTATACCCCATGTATGTTTATGATCACATGAAATCACAGCATGTGGCTCAGAATTCCTAATTTACATTTTGAATAAAAATTTCTTTTGGAAGAATTACAGTCCACAACTTTTATTTCTGAAAGTATGTCTGGAAAGAACAACTGCTAACAGCCCAATTACTACATGAGGAGAGGGAGGGGTGATTCTGGAGTAAGTCTCTTTTAGTAGTGGGAATTAAATGGTTACCATCAAACAAAGATTACTGGTTGTTTCTATACAGGCGGCCCCTTAAGGACACCCGACTTACAGATGACCCCTAGTTAAAGGTGGGCCCCTGTGACTTATGGTGGAGCTTTCTGGATGCAGTACTATAGTCAAGACTGCAATGATCAGCTGTAAGGTGTCTGTAATTAAGTTTTATTGATAATCCTTGGTCCAATTACAGCAAAAAATTTTGAAACTCCAATTGTCACTGGGGCAAAAAAATTTGTCTAGAACTACAATTTTAAAATATTCAGTTCCGACTTACATGCAAATTCAACTTAAGAACAAACCTATCTTGTATGTAACCCGGGGACTTCCTGTATTAATAATCCCCCTGAAATCATTTAGAAAATACATCTGATGATTTTGAATTGGTTAACGATGTGACCAGTGGAGATGATGGGTATAACAGGTTAAAGTTAGTTATTGTATGGCAACAACTTACCGGATAACAATAAACTGCCATGAGAAACAGGGCAAACACCAACATGTACTTCATCTTCAAATCCTGGTAAGGGTAGCAGAAAATAATTATAAACAATGGGTCAGATATATAAAAAGTGTCCTAAGGTTAGACAGTGCAAAGTTAGACTAGTCAGTCTTATTCTGCTCCAGATTTATATAAGTGTCTGGTGCTGGGTGATAAATATGTCATAGTATAAGACTGTCTAATCTTATTCTACACATCCTATTAGTTGGCTTACTTTCCGCCAGAAAGTTAGGACAAAATTCGGGTCAGGAGTACTTTTGGCACACAAACCTTTTTTTGCATGAGATCCACAGGCCACACCCCTTTCAAGCTATTCACAGGAGCACCAGAAAATTGTCTACACCCCTTTATAAATGTGGTGCATTTTTCGTGCAAGCTACAACAGAAATGTGTCGTAGACCGATTAATAAAGCTCCCCCAGGGTAATTACAACCAGTCAGCTATATTCATTGCATGCTCCTGAAGTGTTGAAGGGGCACATAATATTTTCCCAATAAAAAGTGTGGCTTTACAATGAAGCCAGAAGACTGCAAAATCTAGAGGTCTTTCCTGCCAGCGCCTGAGAATGGGTATCTCAAAGGAAAGCTGGCACAAGCGCCGCAAAGCTGGAGGCAAAAGGAAACCCTACCACAGTGGTGGCGAACCTATGGCACGGGTGCCAGGTGTGGCACTCGGAGCTCTCTATATGGGCACTCTTGCCATCGCCCCAGGGCAGAGTTTGCCAGACAGGACTCAAGGCCTCTTGCAGTCCCAGGCAGCCCAGGACCCTAGAAGGAAGCTACAATGATAATCCAAACTTCTTCTCCTTCTTTCTACTGTATTGGTGTCCTCCGGTGTCTATACTATTTAAACCTGTGAAAGAGCAGGGAGTAATAAGTTACTGCTTAAATTGTTGCTTTGGCACTTTGCAAAAAATACGTGGGTTTTGTTTGTAGTTTGGGCACTTGTTGTCTAAAAGGTTTGCCATCGCTGCCCTACCACAAGAAGAAGAAGTGTGAGCTGGGACCCCCCGCTGCCAACACAAAGATTGGTCCTCATCGACACTGTCTGCGGTGGAAACATGAAATACCTTGCTCTGAGGTTGGACACTGCAAAATCTAGAGATCAAGTTATGGTACAAATGCAGATAATATATATAATCATCCTGCAACCAAAATCCCCAGTCTGCTTTTTAAAATATACACATTTCTAGGATGGGATAAGGCAAACACTGCTTCTTCTGGCTACCTTGCAAGGCAGAATCCATAGCATCCAGTCACACACATATGCATATTTCCTAGAATCCCCCAATGGCTATGAACCACCACACGGTAGCAAGGCAGCCTTAATTGGCAACGTCTCTGTAAGGAGAACTCTTACTTCCTGACTTTATACATATATATATATAGATATTATTTTGTTCAACCTGTTTTAAATTTTCTCATAGTTTTATTTCCTAAAAAAAATAAAATAAAAAAATAATAGCAGAGCTGTAGTGAGAAAGGGAGGGGGCAAGATTGTGGAGCAACCCAGGGAGTTTGATATACTTAGGTAAACGTAATCTGCCTCTGTTTTTAGGTATAAATAAAAATGAATCACCATATTTTTTATATATATTACGTAATCATCTCAGAATAAAGAAGTAAGACAATGAAAAGAGGTGTATGATTGTTTTATCATAGGAGACTGGAGATTATTCGTATCTATTGCTAAATTTTCAGAATTAATTGTTAATATAGTAGGTGTTTGTTAGGGAGCTCCTCCAGTTTCCCCTGGTATCTAAGTGCTTTCTCCACTTAATAATGGTATCTTTGAGGTTTATACAAAGGATAATACAAACAGTAATGTCAAAGCACAGGAATAACACACACAGTAATGTAACTGTACAGGACTTATAGTATTATTTAAACCTACAAATAATTTAGCGTATGCCAAACAACCAAATAAATATTAATTCATATTTTATGAAATTCATAACATAATAAAATCAGAAAAAGGGCGGGGGTCATTAAAATGCAGTACATGTATGGGAAAACATACAGGAGAGAACTCATATGTCGTATAGTAAAATATATATTTATCTCTCAATGTATATTCAACTTATTGTATTAATCAGACCAAATAATAACCATTAAAATATACCTTAGGAATAATGCAATAAATATTCTGCAGTAAATGGATAATTGATGCACATAACTCCATAGTAAAACTACCTAGAGCTAAGTGTAATTTTTCCTGCTACCATCACTTATGCTCCTTAGAAATTTGTAACATAAGCCATTCATTGATGGGCCCATAACAGCTGCTATCCAGCTAACCTTGTAGTTATGCCCAAGCCAAGACTAAAGGTAGCACTTTCAATGTAATGTGTTTCCCTCTCTAGTTTGTTGAGTGCCTACCATCTAATTTTGCCTGGGGGTGCTGGAGATTTTTTTCCCTATTGAGGGTGATGTGTATTACTTCTTTCAATAGAGAAGGTGTGGCTATTTAACAGTGAGGATTATTGTTTTGTATTACACATGTGACAAAGGAGCTAAAATTAGTTCCTGGCTAGAAATGTTCACAGAAATAAATACAATGGGAGATATGTTGCTAAAGCTGGAAATGTACCATAAATGGGGTGTTTTGTAGGAGAATTGGATCATAGAGATAAAAGTGAAATTCATAACAGTGGTGTCAGGATTCAGGGGTAGTTGACCCACTAAACCACAAAGGACGATGACATAAGTCGACACCTGGGAGCTGAGTCTAAGTGGTACCCGGCTTTTACCAGAGCCGGACGCGAAGCGGGTTGGACTTGCTGCGGCGTGGTACCACCAGGTTGCTCCACAGGCACGACTTTGTGCGCGGTGGTGGCCAAGGCGAGATGCAGAATGGTGAGGCAGAGTCGGGGACAGGCAGGAGGTCAGGACAGGCATCACGGGATCAGAGTCAGGGACGTAGCGGTAGGACAGGAGAGGCAGCACAGGAGCAAAGTCAGGAACGGAATCGAGGTCACAACGGGAAATCTGGATAAACGCACAGGGCAAGGAACACAGCTTTTTCAATGGCATGGAAGCACAAAGATCCGGCAATTATTGGTGCACTGGGCCTTTAAATCTTACAGAGCCGAATCGTGGGGACCGCCGCTGAAGACAGGGAGGATGAGTGAGGCTGCAGCAGAGAAGAAGGGGCACAAGGAAGCACACGAGTGCGCCTGCGACCTGGGAGTGTGGTTGCAGGAGCACCCGTGACAAGAGGCATCAGCCATGCTCCCTTTACTTTGCAATAAAATGTTGCTTAATATTATATGTGTATTTATGTACTCTTATTATGACAGCTGTAAATACAGACAAAGTCAATGAAAAGAAAGACAGCACCCCCGTCTCCTCCTCAGACTATCAGCTTCTATCACTAACTTCCTCTCTAAGATTCTCCTCCCCATCAGGAAGGAAACATCCTTGACTCGGTCTTTGCCTGACTTCTGTCTCTGACTTCACTAATACCGGGGCACATTTACCAAGAGTGGTGAAGACTGCACTGAATGTGGTTTGCCAGTGTATAGGGCAGGGTGTGCCAGATTCTTGAAGAACAGGTTCCAGAAATCATGAATCCCTGTACTGGCCTGACCAAAAGTTCACCAACTTTTTTGTGGTTTACCTTTAACATTGGGTGTGCATCACAATTATGTTGGATTTGCATGATATATCTGGCGCACGGTCCGACTGAGCCCCAAAACTCCCCTAATTTGTGTTGCATGATGCCTTGTTCAGCCGCACCACAAAACAGTAATGTGTAAAGTGTTTCAAATACCTGTGCAAGCAGTTTGCGCAAAAAAGAATGTGCAAAGTCTGACAGAAAACTGGCACAAGAGCCTTAGTAAATGTGGCCCACTGCCTTTCCACTTTCAGACCATAACCATCTCTCTTTTACTGTAAATAGTTTTTCTCTTGTAAAGAATATACCCATTTATTACACATACCTGAATCTATGTGCCATTAGTGCTCACCATCCTGCAGAAACTGTGCAGTTATCACTGTCCTGATATCCTCTCTAGCTTTCCTAACTTGGCTTAACCATTATGTTACCATTATGTTCTCAAAAGTGCCCCGGATAAAATGGCAACACCCTCAGTTTGAGCCTTTCGACACAACGGCAACCTTGGCACACGCCACAAACCTATTTCTGAGGCATCTGAGGCTGAGACTGACACCTGCTGTCTCGCAAACATGCTCAAATGATGTGTGAGGCTGATATGTGACAATCTTCAGACCTCACAGCTCGGATACAGGTGCTTGTGTACTGGATACATTGTATATTTTTGCAAACTGTGGCAGCCACTGAGGAAGAGAGCAAGGGGGGGGAGGGGGTGCAAGAATCCAGTGCATTAGTTTCTTACACTTGGAGAAGCTGCTGTTAAAATCTCCTTAGCTAAAGGCAGGAGCAACACCCCTGCCAATACATATGCAGGCAGGTAGTTGTGAATAGCTCCTTCTCTAGGTTAGGAGCTGTCTGAGGGAGTCATGAACCCTCTAGGAAGTTTCTAGCACTGGGTCATTATGTAATAGCAGCTGTAGATTCTGCCTGAACAGGTAACAGTTAAATAAGATGTACGATGTTATCCAATTATGTGGCTGTATAGTAAACTAGAGTGTGATTGGAGAGGTGCTACCACCTGAGCAGGGGGAGTATAAAACCCCTGTGCAGTGGGAGCACATGGTCCAGTCCAGACTACAGAAGTCTGAGAGGGAACAGAGAGTTACAGTGCACAGCACACCTTTAGTGCTGACGGAAATCAATCCTAGGAACAGAGTCAGGAGACTCAAATACAGAGCTGCAGCTTCCACAGTTTGGACTCAACTCCATCTAAATTATCCCAGCCTGCATCTATTATCAGGCTGGTGCTTTATTCCTGAGGACCACTCTCCACAACCACTCCAGTACCAGAACCTGCTGTTGACCGTTTAGGCCCGTGGCCTGCTACTTGTTCAATAAAGAACCATGAGTTGATTTGCACAACGTTGCCTCCATCTGATCCCTATATATGGCTGTCTACCACCACGGGCTTCCCCATCCATTACCCAGGGACTTATCTTACAGACACTCAGGGGCTGCCCCAGGGAGAACCAGTACATCATGCCTCCAGGCCCCAAGAAAAGGCTAGGCCCCGGTGGGGATGTTGCACAGGGAATTAATAAGTGAGAATTAATATAATATTATACCATAAGTTTGTTCAATGCACATAACAGTAGTGATACCAATAATGTATGTATAATACCTATTTTATAAAGTACAGTAACTGTTGGTCTCTGTTAGTGTATACCGGCTGGCACTTCACTGTTGATCTCTGTTAGTATATAGAGGCTGGCGCTACCCTTTTGGTCTTTGTGTACAAATAAACAGTGGCAGTGACAGACTGCACAGCCTGTAACTATACTAACAGAGACCAACAGTGCAGTGCCAGCCTGTATATACTAACATAGACAAACAGTGCAGCACCAGCACGTATATACTTAAATACACAAACAGGACAGCGCAAACCTGTATATACTAACATAGACAAACAGGGCAGCACCAACCTGTATATACTAACATAGACAAACAGGGCAGCGCCAGCCTGTATATACTAACATAGACAAACAGGACAGCGCAAACCTGTATATACTAACATAGACAAACAGGGCAGCGCCAACCTGTATATACTAACATAGACAAACAGGGCAGTGCCAACCTGTATATACTAACATAGACAAACAGGGCAGAGTCAGCCTGTATATACTAACATAGACAAACAGGGCAGCGCCAGCCTGTATATACTAACATAGACAAACAGGGCAGCGCCAGACTGTATATATTACCATAGACAAACAGGGCAGTGCCAGCCTCCATATACTGTACTAACAGAGACAAACAAGGCAGTGCCAGAGTGTATATACTAACAGAGATGTGGCAGAGACGGGCAGCACAACAGCACAGGGGCACCCTGCATCATGTATAACCAAAATGCTTGGATTATTTGCCTGGGTGAATGTTGGACCAGTGAAATCAACACACAGTCCATATCCCAAAGATCTCAAAGATAAACCTACCTGTAATATAACTCATACATTGCATTGAATTACATGATTTTCTATGAACCACTAAATTCCACTTTATAAGCTAGATATCCACTTTAGGCTAAATTCACACTGCCGTGAGCCCGCCGCACCGTAGCACGACGGGCACACGGCAGCACGGGGAGAGGAGGAGGAGGTGAGCGCAGCTCACCCCCGCCCCTCTCCATAGGAATTAATGGCACACGGCGCCGTAATACGGGGAAAGATAGGACATGTCCTATCTTTCCCCGGGCTATGGAGCGGTACGGTGCCGCACGTGTGCTGCACCGTACCGCTCCTGTACAGGGCCGTGAGCCCATAGAAGTGTATGGGGGACGTATATCGGCCGTATATACGTTGGCCGTATATACGTCCCCCATACTGTAGTGTGAATGTAGCCTTATTAGGTAATAGGTAATAATACTAGGTTTAGGCATTATTGGTATCACAACTATACATTGAGCAAACTTATAGGGATTTGTGCACATCATTAACAAATACAGTGGCTATAAGCCATTTGCTCAATCAGCTCCAGAATTTAAAATGTAAAAAGATTTTCAGCTCACTGATCATTACATCTAATAGTTGTAGGTTTGCAGATTGCCGTATTTGGACTATAGTGATTCAGCATTAAACAGCAGTTATAAGTGAAGTTAAATATATTGCGCTTTATAAGATCATAAGATAAATGCAATGCATGGTAACCAAAATAGGTGTAGACGGCTGCCCTAAGTGTTTAAAGCGTGCAATATACCCTGAATAATGGCTCAAACATGGCACACAATTTGAGATTTCCTCAGATGATGTCTGAGGGACAAGTAACGGAATACTCCTCATCCATGTGATGATAGTAAGTTTGTGTATTGCTTTTTTGTGCCTAATACCTCAATTCACCACTCGGTGTCACTCTCATCTATTGCAGTATAATCTAGGGTTAGTGTCCAGATTAGTCTCCAGGAGTGTATTCTGTACAGTAGATCATAAACCAGGACAGGAATTGTTCATCCTCAAGGTATACGTTTACCATGTTTTATAGTAACATAATAAAAGTTTTAACTAATTTTCCCTGTATATATGTATGAAAAAGTTTGGGCACCCCTACTAATGTTAAAGCGGTGTTCCCATTACAGTAAATTAAATGTTATTGTCTGTGTAATGGAAAGTTATACAGATTCCCAATATGCTTTCTGTATCAATTCCTAGTGTTTTTCTAGATCTCTGCTTGCTGTCATTCTATAGGAAGCTTTTATGTTTACTTCCAGTAAACAGAAATTTGACCATGGTCACACAGGTGCACAGCTCGTTATAACCCACAGCTCTTATTACTCACTTTGATATAACGAGCCGCACACCTGTGTGACAATGGTCAAATTTTTGTCCACTGGAAGTAAACATAGAAGCTTTTTATGAGAAGGACAGGAAGCAGAGATTTAGAAAAACGATGAGGAATTGATACAGAAAGTATATTGGAAAATTGTAAACATTTTTATCATAAAACATTAATTTAACAGAAAATGTGCAATATGCATTAAAACTAAATTTGACAGGTGCAAAAGTATGGGTACCCTTATCATTTGCTTGATTTGAATACTCCTAACTACTTTTTACTAACTTACTGAATCACTAACTTGGTTTGGTAATCTCATTGAGCTTTGAATTTCATAGCCAGGTCTATCCAAGTATGAGAAAAGGTATTTAAGGTGGCCACTTGCAAGTTGTTCTCCTATTTGACTCTCCTCTAAAAACTACTCTCAAATGATCTGAAAACAAATATTGTTCAACATAGTTGTTCAGGGGAAGGGTACAAAAAGTTGTATCAGAGATTTAAAGGAAACCTACCATTTAGAATGGCAGGGGTAAGCTGTAGGTACCGAGCACCAGCTCAGGGTGAGCTGGTGCCGGTAATTACTTTCGTTAGTGTTATAAACCGCGGTATCGCAGTTTTAACACTTTTTAAACTTTAGAGCAGGAGAGGCTTCGGCGCTGCGTGCGACCGTGCGCGCGCAACATCTCCGCTATTTCCTATGTAGGCGCGCGCACGATCGTGCGCACGCAGCGCCGAAGCCTCTTCTGCTATAAAGTTTAAAAAGTGTTAAAACCGCGATACCACGGTTTATAACACTAACGAAAGTAAGTACCGGCACCAGCTCACCCTGAGCTGGTGCCCGGTACTTACAGCTTACACCGACCATTCTAAATGGTAGGTTTCCTTTAACCTGTCAGTTTCCACTGTGAGCAACATAGTAAGGAAATGGAAGACCACAGGGACAGTTCTTCCAACAGAATTCCAAGAAAAACACTTGCTACCCACTGTAAAATTTGGTGGAGGTTCCATTATTCGGGGGTGGGAATCTTGTTAAAGTTAAGGGTCGCATGGATTCCTCTCAGTATGAGGAGATTCCTGAGAATAATGTTCAAGAATCAGTGACGAAGTTGAAGTTATGCCGGGGATGGATATTTCAGCAAGACATTGATCCAAAACACTGCTCCAAATCTAGCCAGGCATTCATGCAACAATCATCCCCCCTTATGCCAATTCTACACAACCACACTGGCGTCTTATATGTTCTGTGGCATAGGATTAATTGCGAGAGTCTATGCTTCTCACTCGGAGACAGGTCTGGTGTCCAAGCTAGGATGGAGGTCCATTGTTCGTCCATTATGGGCCCAATATCAGCTTCCCATTTAGATTGAATTGTTAACGGGAATTTTTTATGATATTCATCTAATAGTTTTCTATATATCAGCAGTATTATTCCCCTACCATTTCCTGGGGAGATCAAAGTGTTAATAACTAAATGGTTTTTAATTGTCAATGGGGTACTTTTCATTTGAGTATCTAGGGCAGTGATGGCGAACCTTTTAGCGATCGAGTGCCCAAACTGCAAGCCAAAACCCACTTATCTACCGCAAAGTGCCAACATGGTAATTTAAACCAATATTACCTACATAAGGGCCAAATAATACTGGCACATGTTTACCACCACTATTACAACAACATAAATAGCATCATGCTTAATATTACCACCATACAGTAATTTATTTTATTGCTAATATTGAACATTATCGCCATTTAGTTATAAATATTTGTGCCATGTGTGAAGATTTGGCATAATGTAAGAGATACTAATTCTGCTGCTCATATACAATAGAGCCGTGGCGCTTCCCAGGCACTTTTATTCAGTTATTATTCACTTTTATTCTAAACTAAATCAAAGCTGTACATGTGACTGCACCATTAGACCTCAGAGTGTGTTCTGTGTAGCTGGTCTCCGGAGGGCTGCAGTGTGTAGCTGGTCTCCGGAGGGCTGCTGTGTGTAGCTGGTCTCCGGAGGGCTGCTGTGTGTAGCTGGTCTCCGGAGGGCTGCTGTGTGTAGCGGAGCAGAGAGTGCTCTCTGCTCTGCCACTCCGATGCACAGAGAAGCACTGGAGCTCCAGCACGTAGCAGCAGCTTCTGGTCTGGCCGGAGCTCCATTAGTAAAACACACACGGTGGAGGACGATGGCATGCGTGCCAGCAGAGAGGGCTCTGCGTGTCCTGTCTGGCACGCGTGCCATAGGTTCGCCACCACTGATCTAGGGCATGCCTTAACTGGAGGTACCTATAAAACATGTTATGTGGCAACTGATACTCCTCCCGTAGCTGCTCAAAGCTCTTCACTATTCCATCAGATACTACTTGCCCTACCCTATGAATCCCTTTATTTTCCCATACCCCTACTTCTTGTAATTTATTCACTTCGGTGAATTGTGGGTTCTTCCATAAAGGAGTGATCTTTATACAGCCCTCCAGTCCTAGCATCAACTTAGCTCTCCTCCATACCTCTATCAATAAAGCTACCATAGGGAGCATGTCCAGGGGTCGGGTCTAGGCACCTATTTCCAGGAGATAGAGAAGGGGTCTCCCACCATTACGGTAGGACACAAGGCGTTCCACTGTTATGAAACTACCCGGCTGTCCCCAGCCCTTCAGCTGTTGTAGCTGGGCAACCAAAAAATACAAATATGGATTGGGCACTGCTAGTCCTCCTTCATCTTTTGCCCTTTGTAACGTTTCCAGCCGGATGCGTGCCACCTTCTTACGCCAGATCAAAGACCTGAATATACTTTGTATGCGGTTAAAGTTTGACATTGGGATCCACACTGGTGAATTATGCAATAAATAAAGAAATTGTAGCATCAAAACCATTTTGGTTAAATTCTCTCTCCCCACTACAGACAATGTAGTGGGGACCTTTTCCAGAGCCCTGGCCATCATTGGTTGAATGTTTAAAGGTATATAATAACCTTGGGGTTAGGTGATACCCACACACCCAGGTACTTAAATGTGGATACTACCTGTAGCTGACCTGTGTTAAAGTTCCCAGGAAGAGGGTCTAGGGGTAGAAGTACAGATTTATTCCAATTTATTTGGATACCTGAGAACTTTCCGTATTCTGTCATAAGAGTCATATGGAATCCTGCACATTGTCAAAGAATAGTAGCATGTCATCGGCATATAGCGCGATGCGCTCATTTAGGGGCCCATACTTAAATCCTCCAAGAGCTGCTGATGCTCTAACCATGCACGTAAATGGCTAAAGCAAACAGGAATGGGGATAGGGGACAACCCTGCCGGGTTCCCCTCCCCAAGCTAAACAGGCTGGATAGATTTCCATTTACTCGGATTCTGGTGTTTGGTTCCGAGTACATAAGCTGCACCCATCGTAAGTAGTATGACCCAAATCCCATCCTCCGCATGACCATAAAAATTCCCACTCGAAACTGAACTGGAATTGTATTGTAAAGAGTAATGGTCAAAATACCTTCATCCAGGATCCAGGAACTCATTAAAAGCCACAGGAAGCCACTAGAGGCTGTTATTTTTGCTAAATATCTACTAAATATCTACTAAATATTAATGTCACTTTTCTGAAATAGCTGTTGCAAAAACCCATATTTTGATAACTAAAAATGATTAAGATTAATAGGAGTGTCCAAACTTTTTCATATAGATCATGACTAAGGCTGTATAGCCGAAACGCGTTGATCGTTTTGTCTTCACTGTGAATATACCCGATGTACTGATGCACCAATAAATATATATATATATATATATATATATATATATATATATATATATATATATATCTACACATATACTGTATAATCTTGTAACCTCCAAATATAGCACCCCAAATTCATTATAACACTTATATACACAGGCAAAAGTTCGTTTGACACTCTTAGTTAAAGGGGTTGCCAGCGTTTAAACAAAAATATATAACCAGTCTGGGGGTGGGGGGGGGGCAAATTAGAACTTATATTTACCTTCGCCGGCGCTCCTTTTGTCCTGTTGATCCATTGATCAATATTTGATGGGTACACCATAAACACTAGAACAGCAATGATTGATTATATGATTAGTACAAAAAAAGAATTGCATTTTCTGAAGTCTACAACAGTTTCCAATCAGTAGGAAGCGCACAGGCCTTTGCTTTGAATGACTACAGCACATCTACAGGACATCGCTCTAGTTTGATTTTGGTTCACTCTTCTAGTCTCTTCCGAAGTTGTGGGTTCCTTGACCTTAACTTTTGTCACCAAGGATTTTCCAAAGGTTTTCTATTAGGTTGAGGTCAGGACTGAGGGGCTGGCAATTTCATTGTTTCAATGTTTTCTGAATCAAGAGTTGCTTTACCCATTTTTCTATGTTACAATGGGTGTTGTACCAAATATTGCTGCATAATTAAGTGAAGAACACAAGGAAGGAACCACATGTCGTTGAATAAGGTTCTGATACACACTTGCATTCACTCTGCCATGTAGCTATACGAGAGGTCTGACTCCTGCTGCCGAAAACATTCTCCAAACTATGACACTTCCTCCACTGCCTTTCACTTCTTTACACACTTTGGGTTCAGTCTTCCTCCAGTTTCTCAACAAACATAATGTTACCCATTAGATTTAAACAAATTAAACTTTCTTTCATCACTGAAATGAACTGCGGGCCTACCCCCTCCTTGAACATGAGAGGTTAGGTCACTGGAAAGTGGGCTTTCAGTTCAGTTGCTCTTAAACATCTAGACATTGTAAGACAAGACTAATCCTTACTCTGTTCAGTTCTGAACTGGTGAACATTTCTAGCTGCACTGTTGAAACGATTAACCAAGGGGATTCTCTCAATTATCCAGTTCTCTCTTACATTTGTCTTTCAAGGGCCTCTCTTACACCAGCCTTCTTGGGGACTTGAATGAGGTTTTGATGTTTTAAAGCCGCAATATTCCAGAAATCACATTGCAAAAATCAATTATTCTTGTTATGAATGATAAGTTAACCCCTTTGGCCTTTATCTGGACACCTGCTGCTGGCGTGTTTCAATCACTTTGGAACACACTTTGCAAAGTGAGTGCAAACTGGAAAGTTAGGCTGCCAGGTAAATAGAATATGTCAGATAATTAAGGTGCCACATTAACACCAATTACTTGCAGGTGCCTGAAAGTGTTATTTGATTTTGATAAATGTTCTTTTTCAATTATCTAATTTACATTTTCATTATGTGCGTTAGAAGATATACAATTAATGAAATAAGCTTAAAATACTGCTCTTTTGACCATGTTAGGACATGTTGACATAGGACTACTCTGTGATCTTGACATTTATGCAATTGTGTGTTGTTCTAATTTTGATAGCTCTAATGCAACTGCCCCCTCTTTAATATATGCAGCGCCCCAAATGCATCTGCATTATAAATATCCTCCTGCAAAGTGTAAAGGCCTGTGAAGCAACCACATGGACTGGCTCTGGTAGAAACCTCCCACCCCTGAGAGCCCTTCTGGCTCATTAGCATAATTTAAAAGTTAATTTTAGAAGAAAGGAGACCATGGATAACAAATATAAGAAGAGTTCCACAATCATTGTGCATGGATCTTCACCTATTCATTCATCAATTTAGCTTCCAGCTCTGAAATCAACAACTGGGACAACTGAAAGGACAAACATGATTATACAGGTATATTGGGATCTGTGTAAGAGACTATGTAGGGAAGTGCCATTACCCTTTATGCTGTATGAGTGGTGGGAGACTCTCCTTACGACCCACACAATGAACCTGGCTTCCAGTGTTGCATTGGTGCGCCACATGAGCTGAGCTGAGACGGTACTGAAGGGCATTATGAAAAGATTTGTGGGGGCCCATGAGTCTTTAGTTATGTTCCTTCTGCAAACATAACTGCATAAATTTTAACATAAGGAAGTTATAGAGACAGCATATTAGAAGATGATACAGGCAGTCCCCGGGTTACGTACAGGATAGGCTCTGTAGGTTTGTTCTTAAGTTGAATTTGTATGTAAGTCGGAACTGTACTTTGTTATTGTAATCCTAGTCAAAATATTTTTTGTTTTTTGTGACAATTGGATTTAAAAAAATGTTGGATTGTCATAAGAACCAGGATTAACAAGAAAGCTTAATTACAGACACCATTGATAACTGTTATAGTTGTTTATTGTAGCCTGAAGCTAAAATACAGTAAATTACCAACATCCAGAGGTCCGTTTGTAACTAGGGATTGTTTTTAAGTCGGGTGTTCTTAAGTAGGGGACCGCCTATATTACGTTTCTTCATGAAAACATTACATCTTTTTTATTGCTATTTAAATCAGGGCCATCAGTAATAACTTCCATGACATAAAGCTTTAGTTCTGTCAGTGAAGATTCAGAACAGCAAGTCTTCATCAATGTCACCTATAAAATAAGAGTACAAAATCATGTTTGTTTTCTCTCCAAACACCAATATGGAACATTGGGGTACATTTACTAAGAACAGTGCAAACTGCACCCTGTGTAGTGTGCAGAGGGCGCCAGATTCAGGATTTCTGGGGCATGCTCTTCATGAATCTGGTGCCCTCTGCAATGCTTCAACTGAGCATACCACTTATTTTTTGGTGCACCATTAACATAGGGTGTGCGACACACTTCTGTTGGACTTTGCATGATAAATGTGGTGCATGGTCCGACTGAGCACCGACATGCCCATTTGTGCAGAAATTTGAAGAATAGTCTCATGAAGAATAGTGCGACACAATTGTGGTGCAGGCACTTCTTAACTCCTTAACGCTCTGCGCCGTAGCTCTACGGCGCAGAGGTATAAGGAGTGTATGAAGAGGGCTCACGGGCTGAGTCCTCTTCATACAAAGGTGGGGGTTTTTGCAAAATGCATAAAACCCCCACCGCTAATAACCGCGGTCGGTGCTAGCACCGATCGCGGCTATTAACCCCCCCGTTGCCGCCGGCAAAGTCGCCGGCGGCATTTAAAAGACGGCGGCGCGCGGGCGCCGCCATCTTTTTTTCGATCGCCACGCCCCCGAACGTCATCGGGGGGCGGCGATCGGTTGCCATGGTAGCCTCGTGTCTTCTTTTGACACGAGGCTATCTGGCAGCTGCAGATTCGTTACAATGAGCCAGTGGCTCATTGTAATGAATGTGCTGCAAAAATGCCATATATTGCAATACAGAAGTATTGCAGTATATGGTAGCAGCGATCTGACCATCTAGGGTTAATGTACCCTAGATGGTCTAAAAGATAGTGAAAAAAAAAAGAAAAAAAAAAGTTTAAAAAATAAAAAAAATTAATAAAATATTAAAAGTTCAAATCACCCCCCTTTCCCTAGAACGGATATAAAACATAATAAACAGTAAAAATCACAAACATATTAGGTATCGCCGCGTCCCAAAATGCCCGATCTATCAAAATATAAAAACGGTTACGGCCGGCGGTGACCTCCGAGACGGGAAATGGCGCCCAAATGTCCGAAATGCGACTTTTACACCTTTTTACATAACATAAAAAATGAAATAAAAAATGATCAAAATATCGCACAGACCTCAAAATGGTAGCAATGAAAACGTCGCCTCATTTCGCAAAAAATGACCCCTCACACATCTCTGTGCGCCAAAGTATGAAAAAGTTATTAGCGTCAGAAGATGGCAAAAAAATTTTTTTCTTTTTTGTACACATTCGTTTAATTTTTGAAAATGTATTAAAACACAATAAAACCTATATAAATTTGGTATCACCGCGATCGCACCGAACCAGAGAATAAAGTAGGCGTGTTATTTGGAGCGAAGAGTGAAAGTCGTAAAAACTGAGCCCACAAGAACGTGACGCACGTGACGTTTTTTTTCAATTTTTCCACATTTGGAATTTTTTTTCAGCTACGCAGTACACGGCATGTTAAAATAAATAACATCACGGGAAAGTAAAATTTGTTACGCACAAAATAAGCCCTCACACAGGTCTCTACACGGAAAAATGAAAAAGTTATGGATTTTTGAAGTTGGAGAGCGAGAAATCGGCCGAAAAACCCTGCGTCCTTAAGGGGTTAAATACCTGTGCAAGCAGTTTACTCCTAAAAGAATGTGCAAAGTCAGTCAGAAAACTGACACACGGCCCTTACTAAATGTGTCCAATTATCTAGTCGAATATAATACATTATAAGCATTATCTGTATATTTATGCAACAAACTGTATATTTATACAATGTGGCATTAGATTATTTTCCTATTATTCTTTATAACATAATAAGAAGACACTCAGATTATACAAGATGTTATGCAAAGATACCATAATGATCTTAAATTTCAAGTCAAATTTTAAAAAACCTTTCCTCGGATAAGCTATCAATAGATGATACATGGAGAATGTTTGTGACAGGAAAGTTCCTTCTTTTCAGTAATTTTTATTCCTTTAATGCAACTAAGATAAAAAACCAGCTTGCCAAAAGTCTGTTTAATGTGTATAATATGTAGGTAGATCTTTTTGTCTCCATGAATAAACACCGTGTAGCGTGATCCTGAAGTCATACTCCATTCCATTTTCCCTGCCAACCTATTTATTGTATGTCAATTAAAAGTAGGGAAGAGATGAAAGGAAGTATTGCTGCAGCCTCATTCCAGACAGCTGCACTAAATGCAATACTTTTCAATAGATCAGTGCCCACACCTGTTATTTTAATGGTACGTGTAACCGATCGATTAATGAGTACAGCATTTATTAGTCAGATCCATTTTTTTAAGGATCACTCAGACTAAAGTTTGGAGGTCATTTATCATATTTTCCATTCACTGATCTTTTTTTGCGCCTTTTGTGAGTCTATGTTTTGCACCTGATTTGTCTTCGTCTTTGTCAAATAAAGGTTTTTTGCCTTTTTAAGGCGCAAATTTAAAAAATGCTCAATTTTGTTGCACAAATCATACTGTTACTTTTCCTAAGCATGGTCAGGACTGGTGTGTTATTGTGCAATTATTTGCGCAAATCAATGTTAAATAAGGCACAAACATCTGGAAGCAGCAGAAATACAAAGACAAATCAGGCGCAAACCAGGATCACTGCTACATGGTGAACTCTGGCGAACTGGAAAAGGACACAAAAAATTGCGGAAATACCACAATGCACCCAAAAAGTCACTAAAACACAATCAAAAAGGTGCATCAGACCAAGATAAATGACCCCTTTTATTTTTTTCATGGCTGAGATTCAGCGTGTTTGCCTCTAGGTAACATAAGATGTTTTTTGTTGGGAAAACTCATCAGAGATGCTCATGTGTCATTTATATGCATTAAAAAATTAATTACAATGATAATTCATTTTTAATTCAATGATAATAGCATTTGTCTTACCGTCTTTTATTCCAAAGCAGCGACACCATTCCCGCAGAGAAATGCGCCGGTCATTGTTGGTGTTACACTCTTCTAAAAATGCATCGACACAATGTTCAATTGGGATGAGAGGTATTCGTATGGCAGAAAGCTCTGAGTGTGTTAGCAGCCTGTAATTTATTTCAACAACCATAAAAAAAGGTTTTCATAGATAATTGCAAGAGGACATCCTCAAGTATACTGTATTGATCAGTTCTTTGATCCCCTTACTGGGTAGGCACTAGAGCTTCAGTTGTTTGCTAGATGCAGAATGGCAGGAATTTTTCACGGAAGTAATCAAAGCTTTTTTTCTGACTTCACCAAACTTTTGTTAGTAACACAACTTACTCATTTTGTGGGTAGCCTAAAGCTAATGATGACCTTATCTGACTGATACTGTACTCAACTGACAGATGATAGGTAAGCAACTTGATATTGTCCTCAATGACTTTAACTTTTTACAGACAATCTCTGGATAGCCTAATTTTCTCAGATAATCAAGGGAAATATTCTATATGTATGGAAAGAGGAGTTAATCTTTATCCCCCTTTCCTTATCTTTGTGCTGAGTAGGGGTCTTCAGATACACTTCTAACTATAGGAGAAAGAAGGAGCAGAAAAGGGGCATAGAGAATCTGTAATTTACTTACAAAGTATCCAAAGCTTTGAAGAATTAAAAAAAAACAAATAAATCAGGTGATAATTGTAAAGTTTTTAATGGACTTCATTTAATCCTCTTTGCTCGCTGACTTTAGACATGAGCAAGCACAGGTGCCGACTTCCTAAGACTTCGCTGCAGTTTTCCATGGGCCGGGTCTCCGCGTGTCTCTGATCATAGGCACACCGTTACAGAACCTTAGTAAAACTGCCTTATACTACAATAAATATATGGAAGGAGCCATCAGACCCCCCAGGGTGAAAGTAACCTAGGAGGCTTGAAAAATTTGTAAAAAAAACATGTAAACTTAAAAAAAAAAAAAAAAAGTTCAAATCACTAAAGCTGATTGAAAAACAAATAGAATAAATTCTGATTGAATACTGTATGATGAATAGTATTGTGGGATGCACTGAATGAATTCTAAGTACATACTTATTAGTATAATTAGACACATTGGCCCACATTTATTAAAGTGTCTGCATCAGTTTTGTGTCGCAGCTGCACTGTGTCCGACAAGACAGGAAAAATGTGCACCTAAAGGGGTGTTACTGCTTATTCGGAGTTTGCGGCACATTTAGTACTGACGTGTGATGACTGACATGTGTGACAATTCTGTCTGCGCCACAATTCTGCAGCATGAACAGAGTACTCCAAAAAAATGGTGCAAACTTCCAGAGCAGTGCAGGGGGTGCCAGATTCTTGATTACTCTGGTGCACCCTGCAGACTCCGCAGGAAAACTGCACATAGTACAGACTGCACTAGTTTTGATAAATGTGGGCCTGTGAATAGCGTAATATCTGTTATGTGCCTTATAAATCCTTCAGTCACTCTCTAGTTTGCAAGACAGTCTTCTCTCTTTCAATGAGTTTCATTAATTTTACAGGTAATTTGAAAATAAAAATGTAGTCCTATTTACCTGTCCATTACATTCTGGTCGAGCTGGTGAAACTGCCAGTGAACTGGGTAGATGTACATGTGATAGTTTTTTTGAAAATCTTTCACCAAGAGCTCTATGTTGTGCTCACCTTCTTGCAGTCGTCTCTCATTCTCATAGATTTTCTTCACCTAAGAATAGAAAGTGGTAGTAGGGGGTAAAGAGATTCAAATAGGCTCCACATTTTCCCCTGAGATCGAGGAACGCCCCAATATCCCTGCAGCAGAGCTTCTGTTAATAAACATCTAAAGATTTCCCATTGAATTTACAGTGTGCCCTCCTGGTTTCCTTAGGACAGATACATTAACACAAGTCAACTAATATTTAGCAGCTCCTGAAGGCATTAAAATTTAAGATACTTTACTAGTTGGACTTGTCGGACGTTGTTCAAGCCCGTAGAGGAAAGGCCAGTATGAGTGTTCTCCACCCTTGTCACTTCTTACAGGGATATCATTAAGATCTTCCAAGTTCCGGGTAACTCGTTGATGCCTTTTTGTGGGCCTAAATCCTCATTATAGCCTGCCTTTAATTACTGTTCAATAGTTTTGTTTATATTTTTATGTCATCTTCCTGGAGCTTTATGTTTTATATTTTTTTTTTTCATTTTTATCTGACTACTCCAGCTGAAATGTGGGGGAGTCCTTTAAAACATCAGATACTCATACTATATAAAGAAGATGGAATTCCAAGTTGGCAACCCTTAAGTGATGTCCACCTGCCCTAACATGTCCCATGGACTACAGGCTGTCTTGAACAGTAAACCCTATTAAGATCTTTTTTTAATGTCATCATTGAGGCACCGAGGATGAGGTTTAGAAGTTTAGAAGACTTGCCTTTTGTTGGCCTAAATGTGTGGCAAAAAATTGTGCCAATTAAAGGCGTTGGATATAAAAGTTGTGGCCAAATTGAGCGAAGTAAAAAAAAATGGTCCAAAATCTGAGGTTTTTGTGGTACCATAAATTTGTCAGAATATGCACAGAGTAAAAAAGACAGGCACAAACGCATTAATAAATTCCTTCCAATAATTCTGGAATTGTCTTTTGCATTATAATTTTTTGCCCCTGACCATAGACCATACATAACATAGTTACTCTAATCTCCTTTTCTTGCAAGATTATGGCAATACTTGATGCAGTGATGCCAAATATGTTTCTGTTTGTTACTCTAATTTAATTAATTAATTTTTTTTATCACATTTTAAGTACCAATTACTGATGTAACTCAATCAGAATTTTGTACATGTACAGGAATCATGAAACAGATGCAATACATTTTCTGTACTGCATTCTGCATTAAGTGGTTAAAAGAAATTGCCCCTTAATGTACCCCTTTTCAGAATTTGGCCTACTGTGTTTTTATCTGACTTCTCCTGATGGAAAAGTGGTGGGGTTCTTCAGAACATCAGACACGCATGCTGTATATAGAAGATAGAAAAAGAAATTCCAAGTTGGAGGCCCTAAAGTGACGTCCACATGCTCTAACATGTCCTATGGTCCACCAGCTGTCGTCAACATGCATTTTCAAATACACTGCTGTACACATCTCTGTAAAATTACCCTGAAATCTACAATATAATAATAATGAGCTAACACAAAGAAAGGAAAATAGCTTGTCTCACCTTGCTTTTTTGCTTCTCTGATAGAAATGTAGTATTTTCCTGATCCCTTTCATAGAGCTGCATGAGAACATTTTTTAACCAGTCTCTCATTCTGAATGGAAAATGTGCAAGTTCATATTCCGTGCAAGGAGGGATAACTGCAATAAATACAGAATGACCTGAACTCACCTGATAGACTAAACTTAAAAATCTAGAATTTTCAAAAGTATGTATAATATAGTATAATAAAATTCAGTATGTATAATACTACATGGAAAATGTATATTGAAATATCTAATCCTTGTTAAAGCTTCTCTTTGATATAGTTAAAGGGAATCTGTCATCAGGAGACCCATTTTTAGCACTCCCCCGGTCCCCACAGAGCATAGTACATACACTGCCAAAGTGTTTTTGTATTAAAAATTGGTTTTACAGAAAAAAAAGATATGTTATATAGTACCTTTCATTAGCATGTGCTGTGTGACTAGGCAGTTGCCAAATGGGAGGGGCTGGAAAGGAGCAGTCCCCCTACCCCCTTGGGGAACAGCTACTCCATGTGACCTTTTGAAATACATGAAAACACCCATCAGTTGGCTTAGCAACACCCCCTGCTCCTCTACAGCCAACCCCGAGTGTGGGGAGTTATTCATATATTTGAAAAGGTCACATGTTTCCCAAGGGTGGGGGGGAACTGCTCCTTTCCAGCCCCTCCCAATAGGCAACTGCCTAGTCACACAGCAGATGCTAATGAAAGGTACAATATAACATATCTTTTTTTTCTGTAAAACCTATTTTTTTATACAAAAACACTTTGGCAGTGTATGTACTATGCTCCGTGGGGACCGGGGGAGTGCTAAAAATGGGTCTCCTGGTGACAGGTTCCCTTTAAAGCAATTCCTAAGGAGCATTGTGTATACCCAACAATATATCTCAATTTAATCCAGATTTGTACTACTTTAATTTTCTGGAGCACTGTCCTACTTTCTCATGAACTAACCATTTAAAGGGGTATTCTGGGAATAAAAACATCTGATAAAAAACCCATAATGCTATAAATAGATGAATTATGATTCACAAAAATTTATGGGCTTACGAAAGTACCGTAGGCAGAGTTATCTTCACAATTGCCACTATCTAAAACTACAAGTCTCATGATTCCTCAGTTCTCAGTAACAGCTCCTACCTCTAATGCTCTTCTCCTAGTGATGACCTAACAGAATGTATTTCTCTGTTACCATAGTAATGATGTTTATGTAACTGCACACTGCCCCTCTGAGATGACTTCCCATTACAACACTGGCCATACTCAATGCACTACAGCCAACCGCCTAAAGCCAAACATAGTGATAATCACATGACCTGCCCAGGCAGGTGCAGGACATGTGATGCGGACATGTGACCAGCGGCCATCTTCTGTCCTGTGTCTTCTCCAAGGGACAAAGTCACAGGACTGATTAAAAGGCCAGTAGCATTTTAATTCTTCATTATAGTGTATGTCCACAACATTTTTCTGCTAGGGGGAGCAAAATTTTAAATAACAATTAATTACATATTAGCTAATATTTGACTGACCTATTTTACTATTAATTATGCATATTCCTGGAATACCCCTTTAATTATTGTGGAGATATTGGTAAAAGAGCCTATGCATTGTGAAGTGAACAAGAAATAAAATCAACCATACTCTACTCTAATTTACTCTACTACGTTTCTGTAAGATGTATGCAATATGTATCTATGCACACTGTATTGATCAAAAGAACATTGTCAGGTGTCTTACATTTGCATGGCCCTTGATAGTCCAGATGAAGATGATTTCCTTCCTTTGTGCCTTCAAGGAGGCATTTTTTGGCAAAAAGTTGACAGGCACTTGTGTAAGTTTTGTTGTCTGTCCCACAGACCTAAAGATATGACCATTAAAAATATGCATTATAATATTCATAAAAATGTTTTATAGTGCCACTGCAGCCATGCGAGAGGCCATCATAGTTTTGGTTGTCTTTGCTTCTCTATGCATTATATCCATTTCCTCAGGCTAGAATGGGTAACATTTACATTGCATTATTGTCAAGGTCTCTAGTCAGGAATTTGGTCTCTAACTAGGAATTCCTTTACCTAGGCCTGTTGCCTTTGGAGGTCCGAATATCTCTCTGCAATGAGCAGAACACTTCTCCTCTCCTTATTCCCTCTGCCTGTGTAATCTAACAGCAGCATCAGGATGTGCAAGGGGAGGGGAAAATTGTCTTTTCCCCTCCCCTTGCACATCCTGATGCTGCTGTTAGATCTCTAAGAGGCTCTAGAAACACCCACCAGAGTCCCTCAGAATCTTTAGCATAAATTGTAAAGTTTATTTTAGAAGATTACCACATTCATAATGCCTGTATCTATGAATAAGTGTCCCTGGTTTATCATGTTTGATTTTGATGGTAGATTTTCTTGGTTTAGTGTCCAGTATGGTGCAGCAAACAACTGACCTACCATGCGTTGTTTCCAGCTGTGGGTCATTGGCATTCAAGGTCCTCTCCTATCCTGATGACAGCAGAAAAGACCTTCTGACTACCCAGATGCAAGTAGTCAGTTCAAACACAGGTATGTGGGAATAGTTTGGAATAAATGGAGCTGTGTGATTGTCGTACAAACGGACCTCTGGATTTTGGTAATTTGCTGTACTTTATTCCCAGGCTCCAATAAACAACTATAACAGTTATCAATGGTGTCTGTAATTAAGATTCATTGTTAATCCTGGTTCTTATGACAATACAACATTTTTAAAATCCAATTGTCACAGAGACCAAAAAAATCTTGTATGTAACCCGGGGACTGCCTGTACCGTATATACTTGAATAAAAGCTGTGTTTTATAGCACAATTTTTGGCCTGAATCCAATCGGCTTAACCCCTTAACGCTCTGCGCCGTAGCTCTACGGCGCAGAGGTATAAGGGATGTATGAAGAGTCCTCTTCATACAAAGGTGGGGGTTTTTGCATATTGCAGAAAACCCCCATCGCTATTAACCCCTCCGTTGCCGCTGGCAAAGTCGCCGCCGCCATTTAAAAGACGGCGGTGCGCGATCGGTTGCCATGGTAACCTTGGGTCTTCGTTTGACCCGAGGATACATGGCTTCTGCATATGCATTACAATGAGCCTGTGGCTCATTGTAATGTATAGTGTGCAAAAATGCCATATATTGCAATACTGTATTATTGCAGTATATGGTAGGAGCGATCTGACTATCTAGGGTTAATGTACCCTAGATGGTCTAAAAAATAGTAAAAAAAAAAGAAAAATAAAAAAATAAAAAAAATTTATAAAATATTAAAAGTTCAAATCACCCCCCTTTCCCTAGAACGGATATAAAACATAATAAACAGTAAAAATCACAGACACAATAGGTATCGCCGCGTCCCAAAATGCCCGATCTATCAAAATATAAAAACGGTTACGGGCGGCGGTGATCTCCGAGGCGGGAAATGGCGCCCAAATGTCCGAAATGCGACTTTTACACCTTTTTACATAACATAAAAAATGAAATAAAAAATGATCAAAATGTTGCACAGACCTCAAAATGGTAGCAATGAAAATGTTGCCTCATTTCGCAAAAAATGACCCCTCACAAATCTTCGTGCGCCAAAGTATGAAAAAGTTATTAGCGTCAGAAGATGGCAAAATTTTTTTTGTCTTTTTTGTACACATTCGTTTAATTTTTGAAAATGTATTAAAAGACAATAAAACCTATATAAATTTGGTATCACTGCGATCGCACCGAACCAAAGAATAAAGTAGGCATGTTATTTGGAGCGAAGAGTGAAAGTCGTAAAAACTGAGCCCACAAGAACGTGACGCACGTGCGGTTTTTTTTCAATTTTTCCACATTTGGAATTTTTTTTCAGCTTCGCAGTACACGGCATGTTAAAATAAATAACATTACAGGAAAGTAAAATTTATTACGCACAAAATAAGCCCTCACACAGGTCTGTACACGTAAAAATTAAAAAGTTATGGATTCTTGAAGTTGGAGAGCGAGAAATGAGCCGAAAAACCCTGCGTCCTTAAGGGGTTAAACATGAGTATATGAAAAAAAAAAAAAGTCATATACTAACCCTTATGGTGCTCCCCAAACATACTCTTCTCCCTGGCAACTCCTATTCTCCCGACAACTTCATTAGGGAGAGGAGGCTACATGGGACATTTCATTTGTTGGTGGAGGCTGCTGGGCATTTCATTAGTTGGGGGAGGCTGCTGGGCATTTTATTAGGAGGAGGCTCTGACCAATGCATTTATACATTTATACTCCAGTCAATAAGTTTTTCCAGTTTTTGGGAGTAAAATTAGGTGCCTCAGCTTATACTTGAATATTTACCTTCATATTTTCACTTTCTGCTTAGTTACATATTGGAGGGAATTTATAAAGGCACAATTCTGATGGTTTTGTGCCAAAAACTAAAATGCCTTGTGCCACATTTATCAAGGCTTTTAGACCTTTTTTTGGCACTTTCCTGACTTGTTCGATGAAGGGGTCATGACCTATGTGAAATGGAGTGAGAAATGGTCTGTGCATTTAAAATTCTCGCAGTTTAGACCAATTAAAAATAGGTCTAAAGTAGGAACCAACAGTTTTATACTGCACCAGAATTCATTATCACAGTGATAAATATGGCACAGCAAAAGACTAGTGTTTTCCAGCTAGAAATTGGCGGAACCTGAGACACTTTGTTAAATGCCACCCATTGCCTTCATTTTATGTTCCTCAGCAGAGATGAACTATACTTTACTTACCAGGTCGTTTTTGTTACTAGGTAAACAGAAGTTTGGATCTTGACAAGCACAGAAAGGGTATCCTTGTCCATCTGTTTTACATGTTTTTCCTCTTTTACAGTGAAAATTAATACAAGAGTCTGAAAAAACAAATATTGGCACATGTGTCATTCTGCTTGCAAAACATGTTGCAATTTGCACTAAAACTGAATACTGAAAACGGACAATATATATCAAGAGTTTTAGTTGTAAGACTCTTTTTACAACACAAATAGAGCATGACATCATAAAATGGATCCGACTTTGGGAGGGGATGTGGCCTACAACAAAAAGTATGCAAATGAACCACAATTTTGCAGCATTTTTCCATTCCATAATTATTTATCATTCAGAATTAGACATTTTAATAAATCTGGTGTAGTTTAAGGATGTCTAATTATAGAACATGCATTTTCCTTGGGATAGTTCTATAGGCCAGATATATCACAGTTGATGCGCTCTAGTTTAGTTTTTGCGCCATAATTAGGAACATTGTTGCCCCTGAGTTATCAAAAGCTACAGCCATCTGTGATGAGTTGAGTTCATGCCTCACTTGATCTTGCAACTGCACTTTATTTTAGGCTCAATATAAGAGCAATCTTAGATTCGTAGACTTACATGTGGTCCTCCTAAAAGCTTCACTGTGCTTCTCTCACCCACCCAAACATGAAAATGACACTTACACCAGGGCCCAGGTATATGACAAGCTGCACCCAGTGATCCTTCTCAGAAGTGGCTTCTGTCATCTACTGTAGGGGATCTTCGGTTGCTGATCTTCTGCTGCTCTCCTGTAATTTTGGGCACTATTTCTCCTCAGACACTAGTGTGGTCATCCTGCTACACTTTTCTGTACTGTCTCCAAGCTCCCACAGACTTCTTTTCTATCCTGTTCTGAGCTTATGCAGTGATGGGATGCAAACAATGGTAGTTGGCTCCCCTCAGTGAGCCGATAGCTCACCTAACCCTGCCCCTAACCAGCTCATCACGCCCCCTTCAACGCTATAAAATGGGGTTTATGACGAGTGTTATGGGGTGACTTACTGGGTTGAGGCTCCCTTTTATATATTTAAGCCAGAAGAGCAAGCTCTTCTAAGTGAGAGGAGCCTAATGATCCAGCTCACTAAGAGTCGTACTTCCCATCACTTAGCTGCTGCTTTTGCAGATTATTTGTAAATAGAAGCTATATGAATTATAAACAGAGGCTGCATGTAGTGTAAACACTGGCTGAGCTCTGCTGCTGTACTATACCAGGGGATACACAAGAGCTCAATGCTTGCTTTTCAGTCTACGCCGCCTTTGGGCTGGAGTGTTTTTGCGCCAAAATGAAAAAAATTATGAATCATTAGTAGGTGCAGAAAAACATCTGTACTGATAAAATAAAATAAGAAAACATGGTAATTTTTGATGCACGTCTAGTTTTGTTTAGGCTCAAAACTGGCAATATAAAAAGTCATAAAAACAACAAAAAAACCCCAAGAGATACATCTGGCCCTTTAACTATCTTTGGAGCTCTGCTTTGCTTGGATATGATTAAAGTGGCTTTGGCACATTAATAAATCTGTCTACAGTGTTCTTCATTACATATTAGCAACTCACCTGTAGAGAGGTTCGTATTATTTATCTCTAAACTTTCTTTCTCTTTCTCGCCGGAAGCATCAACATCCTGGATGAGAAGAATGCATGAGAAAGGATTTTTGAATATCAAAAATGTTTTCGGTATAAGAGACTACACTGGTATTTTTGTATTACTCACGTGGCCGTGGTAGCTTACATGATTATCATTGCTGTTCCCAAGATGCTTGGCAAGAAAAGCAGTAGCATTTTTCACATTTTGATTACTTTGATCAGTAGAAGACATTTCAGTAGATTGACCAACATCTGCCACATCACCTCTGTTATTATATACAATACTATTTTGCTGGTTCCACGGCCCCTCTGTCACAGACTCTGCCTGTTTTATTTCAAGGTCACCAAAACTAAATCTCGTTCTATCACCGTAGACCTCTTTCATTAAAATTTCCTCTTTAGTAATTCTGTCATTTCTAGAAGTATTTTCATCATTTTCATCGACATACTCTTCCTTAATGTTAGCTGCATTTTCCTTAATGTCAATTAGATCTTCAGGAGAGGGTTCTTCTACATGGTCATGAGTTTCATTATTCCTGCTTTGCCCAATGTCACTCAGATTGTGAGAGATATCTAAAATATACTGCAAATCTTCATCATTGTAAATGTTGTTTAGAATATTTGCATATCCTGTGTTGCCTTCTAGACTGTCTGAATGATGTGCTTTTTCTGTTGTGATGTGCACCTTATCTTGTCTACTGTCTCCATATTCTTCATCTAAATTTTTGGAAATATTGGTCAGAGAAGGTGGTCCATTGTCATCAACGTGGACATTAAACATATTCAAGAAGTATTCTAATGAAAATGGGCCTGGTTTTGTTTTGGAAACTTTTGGTTGTTCACCAAAACCCATATTATTTATACTATGTATGTTGCTTTCCATGTTGGGTCCGTCATCGGTGACAACATATCGATCAGTACCATCCGTTAATATGTGTTTCTGCTCCATTGTACTTTCATTCAACTAAATTAAAGAAAATCCCAAAGGTTAAAGATTTTAGAAGTTACCTGACAAAAAAGTTAACCCCCCCCCCACAGCTTTAAGCATTATTTATATTTTCTCCTTTTTTATTTGTTCAACTTAGGTTAAGGAAACATTTATTAAGAACTACACTATGTTCAGTTTGCCGTTGTAGTGTGCACCACTTTTTTTGTGTGCACCTTTTGAATATGGGGTGCACAACTGCTAGCACAGATATTTAAGAAGTTCACATTTTTGTTGCATGTGACCGTTTTTGTGTTGATAAATCTGGTACACAGTCAGACTGAGCACCAGAAAGCCCCCTGCAGGGAAGAATTTTGTGTTGCATGAAGAATAGTCCAGCCGCGACACAAAACGGTCACATGCAACACAAATGTGAACTTCTGAAATATCTGTGCAAGCAGTTTGCACCTAAGAGAACGTGCAAAGTCCAACAGAAAACTGGCGCACGGCCATTAGTAAAACTGCTCCACTAAATACTGAAGTAGTGTTTTTATATTTTGTGGGACAATTTTCATTAATTCAAATAAAAAACTCTGTGAAAATACACCTTCATGTAATTTTGCATCAAAGCTTTAAAATGTTTTTTAGAAGATTTCAAGGGGTGAAAGCAGAAGCAGCTATCTAAGTGTGCCCTACCCTCTGAACCACTGACAATAAGGGTCAGCTGACTGCTTGCAGGAGACATGAACAACCGCAGCAAGAAAGAGAGTCATAGCAGACAGAGAGCTTATTCAGACGAAGATTTTGAGGGCCGAACATAATATTAATTTATGATGATAGGGATTCCTTCTTCCCCGTAAAACAACAGTGCTGAACTATAATCATAATAACAATTTAGCACATCTATTTCTGAGGGAAGCAGGGACTCCTTGCATCAGGTATCACTATTATGCTTGGAGTCAAGTCCCTGGCATCATATATGATGCAAGGAATCACGTTCCCAGCAGTGTGGTCAGCTTATGACACAGGACTCTGCATGGTCTGTGATAATCATGGCTGTTGAAGATACATCTACTATAAATGCCCCCAATTTATTCCTGATGAACATGGTTGGGGGTCAACTTCACTCAGGTCACTTAATATGGCCATCAAAGTAACTACTATGTACCTTTAGTCCAGGATTTAAACCATTATCCACTGTTATTGATACGCTCTACCGGGAAAAACAAAAAAGTTAACTTGACATTTTTAATAATTCTTCATCACACATATTTCACTTAAATATAATTTGTTATGGAGGTTCATGTAGAAAGGATAACGAAAAAGGGCTTCCTCTAATGCATACGCAATACTCAGAAAGCAGTTTTATGCCACCACTGGTGGTTGTCCATTACCTTCATTATTCGCATTAAATCTCCCAAAAAACGGTCAGTTAGGATTCTGAAAAGCTCTCTAGATTAGGAGTGACTTTTGCAGGCAGAGCTTCACTACTGCAATCCTTCTTAACATCAGCTATTAAGATACAAGAAGTGTACCACACAGTCTATCAATACTGACTTGTTTCAGCTATTAATGCTATGAAATACTTAAACACCTTCAATATTGAAATTTTTTTAAATTTTCATTTAGCTTTTACATTAAACAAAATACAAAATATAAATCTATGCATACAGAAGTTTTAGAAACAGTTTGTCACATGCATACATCATATTTCTTATTACAAATTATTGTAAAATACTAATTAGGCCACGGCTACACAAAGAGTTTTGGTAATGCTACTAATTATTCTGTCCTTAAAACCAGGGACGCTTCTAGACAAGGTGGGGCCCTGGTCAAAACTAAAAGTGGAACTCCAAAATAAAACTATTTTATGAACAGTCCGTAAGAGGCTCCTTTAGTCCTGCAGAATTATAACATGTTGTAGTTTACAAACAGTTGTATGGTAAGTATCTGTAATATGGAGTAGTAGGAGAATTTTATAGGCGATAAACAGATGATAGGTAGATTGATATTAGAAGATAAATCTGAAAGATAATATAGATTTATAGATTAATGCAGAAATGTAGGGGGTATTAAAGGAGCAATACATCCTCTGCCCACAAAAGTTCACATGCAGGGGGCCCCATTAGGACAGGGGGCCCTGGGCAAGTGCCCAGTTTGCCGCCCACTAACACCAGCCCTGCACAAAACTACATACAACTCAACAAATTGCTTTGAAATGTAGCTGTACCCTGAGAGTTGGGTATGCAAGTGTTATAGGGAGAGTATAATATGAAGACATTCATTTTATCTTAATGCAGGGTTAATAATACAAATAAAAATGTAATACATACTTACAGGTGACATAAAAAATATCCCAAAAAGACAAGCCACTAGGAAAGAATACATTGTTTCCACACCTGTTAAAAAATTTAAATCTATTATAATAATAAGTCCGAAAAACGTTAATGAAAACCTCGTTGTGCTTTCATAAACCCATATTACTACGCTCTAGTGGTTGCCATTGCCAAATTTCTTATCTGAAATTTTTATATCATTACCTTCCTTCTTTCATTTTCCTTCCGGTAGCATAAATGAAGATTAAAGACGGCAAGCCTTCAGCTAGATAGTAGCTTAGTAGTAGGGGCATGTAGTTGTTGATCTAAGTTGAGAGGCTCCAAATACCATGTACAGAAGAAAAATCAACAGCACTTCTCAAATGTAGATGCAAATGGTGGATTTTTTCATTGCTGTGACATTTCAAAACTTTTTTAAAAAGAACCTGTCACCAGGTTTTACTCCACTAAACTACTAGCACCCTCTAGTACAGTGGTGGCGAACCTATGGCACGGGTTCCAGAGGTGGCACTCAGAGCCCTTTCTGTGGGCACTCAGGCCATCGCCCAGTTGTTGACAGAAGAGCATTATCTTTGGAAGTCATCCTGCTGGACCCACTATTCTTCCTGCACAGAGAGACCCTGCAGAGAAACTACAATGATAGTCTGAATTTGTTCTCCTTCCTTCAACTGTATTGGTGGCCTAAGGGGGCCAATACGATTGAATGATGTAGAAGAATTGGTAGCAATAAGTTGCAGCTTAAAATGCCATGTTGGCACTTAACGGTAATTAAGTGGATTTTCGTTTGCAGTTTGGGCACTCTGTCTCTAAAAGGTTCGCCATCACTATGAAATGTCCTTTCTAGAATAGCCTCTTTTGCAACCTGTTTATCTTAAAAAAAAATCTCCCCTAAAGTCAGACAAATTGACTCTACAATTCCATTTTCACATGAGTTGAGTAAAGTTTAGTGGTTACAGGGGTAGTGTCAATTCAGAAGTCCCTATCTTTGGTTCTATAACACCTAGAGATAACCTTTTTGTGTCATACTAAAGATAAGGAACTCATCTTTCAGATTATGATTGTTTGATCTACAGAATCAGAGATACAAGCTAAAGCAAGCAGTTAAAAACATAATTGGAAATGCAAGCTGCAGATAAAGATTCAGTCCTCTGTCTGTATCTCCAGTTCTTTAGCTCACAGAATGATGAGTCTGTTGTGACCTGAAAGATGAGATCCTTAGCTTTAATATGACATGAAAAACATTTTTCCAGGTATCAAAGACAGAGGCTTCTGAAAGGACACTACTCCTGCAATTACTAAACTTGACTCATCTCATGTGAAAATAAGGAGAATTCTCAGGTTTGCCTGACTTTGGGGGAGATTTTGTATAGGTAAACGGGGGGAGATTTCACATAAAAAAGGACAGTAGTCCCCTTTAAGTTGAAACATCCATATTCAAGCATCTACCATGTGCATCTGCTTCTAAGGAGTGATGTCCCATTTTCCTTCGGTGTCATTTTGAGATATGGGCACATTTACTAAGGTCCTTGCGCACATAGTGCAGTTTGCATTGTTTTTAGTAAATGTGACCCAGGGTTTTTTGTTTTTCAAATTTCTGAACATGGATTGTAATGTTAATTGGATACAGAAGTTACATTTACACAATCCTAAATAAAGTTCCTTACTAATAGCATCCTTATACTATTGATGATGAGATACAGTATGGAAAATCTTACCTTACTTTCAAAGATCTGATTCTATCACCAGGATGCTGCAGATAGAAGCCCAGCTAACCATATACCAGTATCATAAAGTTACAGTGGTGCAAGAAAAGCCATCTAAATCCCACTCTTTTTATTATTGTCTCTTCTGCTGGAAAGTAATTGAAGCTCAGTGAAGTTGAAATTATGCTGGTCTGTCAAACATAACTGTTTACAGAGCAATAACATATTCCCAGACAGATGCTCTTCATTCATGCACTATTGCTAGGGGTCATATTCATGGGAAGGGAAAATTCTGAAAAATGTAATAACCAATAAGTAATAATCAAAAAGTGAAAATCAGTGCATAAGCAGGTAAAATGGTTGTCTTCAAAAAATAAATAATAACAGTAAAAAAATTATATATTATTCAAAATGTTGCTGTATGAATAAGTGATGTTCACTATACTAGAAAAACGTAACAATACTTTCCCTTTCTGTCTGTCAGCACATTGTCACTACAGCATAGTTGCCACACCTTGTCAGTTATCCTCCATAACAGCATAGCTGTTCTCTACTCTGTCTGTAGAATTACACATTATTGCAATTAAAGACCATGTTGTTTGTTCTACTTCTTTGTACTTTGATAATGGACAGGCTTGTGTTGTTGTTTGTTTGTAGTAGCAGGCCTGTGAAAAATGCATTTATATTTCAGGATGCTGAAGGAGCAGGGGGTAAGGTAAGAACAGCGTAACAGCCTGTGAAGCCTGCGCACAGAGATGCTCTTGTAAAGCCCTTGTGGCTCATTAGAATAATTTTAAAAGTTGATTTTAGAACGAATAAGGCCATTAACAAATATAAGAAGATTACCTCAGCCAAAGTGCCTGAATCTATGAGTAAGGGTCTCTGGTTTATCTAACTAAGTGTCTAACTATCTCACATTATTTTGCCTGCTTGGCTCTCCCTCTCGCCCCCTCACTGCTGGCTACTGTCAAATTACTACTGAAGGAGTAGTAAGCAGGACAGTCTTTGTAAAGCGGACACACCATGGGAAGTAACTGGTTTAAGACTCTCTGCACAGTAACCCTTCTCCAGCAGATATAGGAGCAGGAGGTACTGATACTTGCGGACTGGCTGCAGTGCACATTTTTGCTGTAGGGTAGCCGTGTCCTAACCTTTCTATAGGGTGACGTAAAAAACCTGATCATTGGGAAAGTGTGCACCACCAGTAGTGGATTATAACATGGGCAGACATGGCCACCAAAACCACTTACCAAATTTTATATTGAGAAGGATCTTCACCCATGAAATCCACATACATATGTTCCTGCTTTCAATTCGCAGACTCAAGAGCCATTTAAGAACCTTTGAAGGGCCTCCAAAGGTCCTGAAACCGCATATTGAAAGCAGGCAGAAGGGACGCTATTCCTTCTATTCCCCAAGAAGCCTGATTCTAGTACCATATTTAGGAAGTGAATTTCAGATTCACTCATACAGCCCAGAGCCCACGGCAGTCTAAATCTGCCCCTGCACACCACACCCAGTCTCCAAGTATCAGCAGGACACTGTGCACTGCCAGGACTAAGAGGATTGGATTTACAGCATGATTATGACTATGAGATTAAGTGATTAGATGGGCAATATTCTGTTAAATGTGAAAAGATTAAATCGCTATATAAAATATGTAAATAAGGCTCTGTCACCGTAATCCAAGTTGCTTGACACTGACGTGGCGCAAATGTTTTCTTGAGCATGATCGGCGTCATTACCAGAACGAGAATTAAAGGGGCCATCCACTTTCATCTAATAATAGATGTTGCGCTGAATTGCCCCAGGTTCTTGTCGCAAGCGATCAGATTGTGGCACATTGGCGCCAGCTTGCATGCAACACAAATTGGGGGGCGTGGACGTTGGAAAACCCGACTGATTCGGACAAACCACGGAATTTAAAAACCAAATTGTGTTGCAAGCTCAACATGCACCGGGAAGAAGAAGGTGAACTCCGGTGGACCTCGGCAGGGAAGCGACACATGCAGGAAATTGGACGCACGATCTTAGTGAATTGCGGTAGCTCCAAATCCTCCTCAGACATTCCAGGATCGGCGGCGTCAACGGGACGGGGAAGTAAATGTGGCGCACTGTATTAATTCCTCCCTCTTTTCTAGATCTCTGCCTGATGTCCTTCTATAGAAAGCTTCCAGTAAATAAAAATCTGCCCATGGTCATGTGATGGACATGTAGGCGCAGGAGATGTTATTATCACGGAGAGTAATCATGGCCATGTGATACTAACAGCTTATGTAGGATGATATGTTTGAGTACTGTAGGAAGTCTCTGAGGGAAATTCATAGAGGAGCCATTTACTGAGTTGACAACCAAAACCTCGACCCATCCTGGAAACCTGATTTACACAGAAATTTGTAAAAGTTCTCAATAAGGGTCTACGAGAAAAGTTAATTAGCAAATGAGAGCATAAATCTTTGTTCGCCCTAAACCATTGCACTGCAGCATTTTACAGTACCCCTAAGGTTCATAAAGGGGTCACACCCCTCAAAGGGAGGCCAGATTATTTCAGGCATCAATTGTATCTCCCAGAACATAAGTTTTTATTAGACCACAAGCTACGTCAATATTTTATTCATCAAAGACTCAATAGACATCCTACAAAGGTTGGAAGGTCTGCAAATTGAATCAAATGTAGACCTTGCCAACCTACACATGGAGGCCCTGTACATCTCAACCTCCCCAGCAAGGGATATGAAGCTTTACTGGCATTCTTTAGTACTAAAGTATACAATTTGCCAGAATTACTTCAATTGGATGAGGAAAGGATTTAGGGAATACAATTGTATATAACATAACCGTCAATGTTATTTAGGTGTAAAAAGGCATCTAGAGCCTTCTTGAAGCTCTCCGCTGTCCCTACTGTGACCAGCGCCTGAGGCAGGCTATTTTACAGATTGACAGTCCTCACAGTAAAAAAGCCATGATTAAACCTTGTTTTCTTGAGACGGAGACAGTGCCCCCTTATCTTTTGATTTAATTTAACCTGGAACAACTTGGCACCATATTTTTTGTACGCACCAAAGCAGTTTCACACACACAAAGCACATGCATTATCATAATCATGACCAAGCGCCAAGCGATCTGGTGCGCCGAATGGGGTTATTTGCATACCCCAAGGTAAAGGTCAAAATGACCATTTTGAAGTGGTAGGTTTCCTACCCCAGGATTTAAATCACAATGTACTGTACTCATGCTTTACATAGTCAGCTAAATCTCATGGTCTAAGTCAGTAGTTCTCAACCTGTGGGTCGGGACCCCAGCGGGGGTCGAACAACCAAAACCGGGGGTCGCCTAAAGTCATCGGAGCCGCAATTTTACTGTGTTTTTCTGCAAGTTGCATGGTTTGGGGTCACCACAGCATGAGGAACTGTATTGCGTGGTCACAGCATTAGAAAGGTTGAGAACCACTGGTCTAAGTGATAATATACCACACACTTATGTTCCATATAACCTGTGGGGATTTGGCCCGGTAGAGACAGTGGTAGCGGGGTGCTGTGATGCAGTTCAAGACAGTGACACCGTGATACAGTCCAAACAGGTCTCGCCTGCGTTTATTGCAGCAAAAATAAACCAGCCTTTACATTCAGGTATTTGAATAAACAAAAGAAAACCTACCCGTCAGGGTGCTAACTATACAAATAGTCCACTAGCTCACACTAAACAAAGATCACGTGGCTGCTCCAGACACACAGGTCAGAGCTGTGTCCTCTCAGCCTCCTTCCACAGAGAGACAACCCACTCAACTCTGCTGAGTCATTTTATCCAGGCTAATTAGGCTGTTCCCATCACCTGTGTCCAAGGTGCTGGACAAACCCACCTCAGCACTAAGGCCTTGCATAGAAGCAAAACCTAGGGGAAACATACCGCCCATCCACAGTTAACCCCTTCAGTGTCTCACATACCCTCCCCCTCTGTTTGACCCTGTGGGGACGAACACTTTTGGCCATCAGACAGTGGGTACGGGATAGGGCATCGGCATTCCCATGCAATTTTCCTGCTCGATGTTCCACCGTGAATTTAAAATTCTGGAGCATTAGGAACCACCTTGTGACCCTGGCATTCCTCTCCTTGGCCTGACTCATCCAGGTTAGGGGAGAGTGATCGGTCACCAGTGTAAACTGCCGCCCTACCAAATAATACCTCAGGGATTCCAGAGCCCATTTGATCGCCAAGCACTCCCTCTCAACTATACTATAGTTCTTTTCAGGAGGTGTGAGCTTGCGGCTCAGGAATGTTACAGGATGTTCCTCACCCTCCACTACTTGGGACAGGACAGCCCCCAAGCCCACGTCAGAAGCGTCAGTCTGCACAACAAAGGTCTTGGTGAAGTTAGGGGTGATCAGTATCGGTCCCTCACACAAAACCGTCTTAAGTCGCTGAAACGCCCCCTCAGCCTCTTCACTCCACTTTACCATCACCGCCCTGCTACCCTTGGTCAGGTCAGTCAGGGGTGCCGCTATTGTCGCAAAATCGGGGATAAATCGGCGATAATAGCCTACTATGCCCAGAAAAGCCCTCACTTGCTTCTTGCTCAAAGGTCGTGGCCACTGCTGGATCGCCTCTACTTTATTTACTTGGGGTTTGATGACACCTCGCCCAATACGGTACCCCAGGTAACGGGCCTCTTCCAGACCCAGTGCACACTTTTGGGGGTTCGCTGTCAGCCCTGCTGCCCTCAGGGAGTCTACCACTGCTTGTACTTTGGCTAGATGACTCTCCCAGTCGTTACTATAGACTATGATGTCATCTAAGTAGGCCGAGGCATAACTCCGGTGAGGTTTTAGCACGAGATCCATTAACCTCTGGAATGTGGCGGGAGCCCCATGTAGCCCAAAGGGGAGTACCACGTACTGAAAAAGCCCATCAGGGGTAACAAAAGCGGTTTTCTCTTTAGCCCTGTCAGTCAGGGGTACCTGCCAATACCCTTTCGTCAGGTCAAGGGTGGAGAAGAACCTAGCCTGTCCAAGTCGTTCTATCAACTCGTCAACCCTGGGCATGGGATAGGAATCAAATTTGGACACCTCGTTCAACTTCCTAAAATCATTGCAGAACCGTAGGGAACCATCAGGTTTGGGAATCAACACAATAGGACTCGACCAGTCACTTTTAGACTCCTCGATAACCCCCAGGTCTAACATCTGCCTGACTTCTTCGGATATGGCAAGCCGGCGCGCTTCAGGGACCCGGTAAGGTTTTTGGTGTACCCGGATGTGGGGTTCGGTTATGATGTCATGCTTGATGACTGAAGTACGTCCCGGTAACTTAGAGAACACCTCCAGATTTCGGAGCACAAACTCCTTCGCTTCCTGAATCTGGGCCCTGGAGAGGGACTCCGAGATCCGTACTTCAGGCACCTTGGCATCGGGTACACCTACCTCCGGTGTCCCCTTCTTGGAGACAGACGCCTTCTCTACTCCCATGGCCATCAGGGACTCTCTTTCCCTCCATGGCTTTAGGAGGTTCACGTGGTATATCTGTTCGGGTTTCCTCCTCCCCGGCTGAGATACCCTGTAGGTTACCTTCCCCACTCTCTCCATGACCTCATATGGCCCTTGCCATTTGGCCAAGAACTTGCTCTCCACGGTGGGCACCAGAACTAGCACTCTGTCGCCTGGGTTAAAGGTCCTGAGTCTGGCTGACCTATTGTAGACCCTAGACTGGGCCTCTTGTGCCCTTGTCATGTGTTCCTTTACAAGGGGCATTACCGCCGCTATGCGGTCCTGCATAAGGGAGACGTGTTCTATCACACTACGGTGGGGGGTCCTCTCCTACTCCCAGGTCTCCTTGGCTACATCCAAAAGCCCACGTGGGGAACGGCCATATAACAGCTCAAAGGGTGAGAAACCCGTGGAGGACTGGGGAACTTCACGTATGGCAAACATCAAATAGGGCAACAAACAATCCCAGTCCTTCCCATCTTTGCTGACCACCCTCTTAAGCATCCCCTTCAAGGTCTTATTAAACCTCTCGACCAGGCCATCTGTCTGAGGATGATACACAGAGGTGCGGAGCTGTTTTACCTGTAGTAACTTGCACATCTCCTTCATTACCCTAGACATGAATGGGGTACCCTGGTCAGTCAAGATTTCCTTGGGGAGGCCTGTGCGTGAGAACACCTGGAACAGCTCCCTAGCAATATTTTTGGAGGAGGTGTTTCTTAATGGAATCGCCTCGGGATACCGCGTAGCGTAGTCCAGGATAACTAGGATGTATTGGTGCCCCCTGGAGGATTTGACTATGGGGCCAACCAGATCCATTGCAATCCGTTCAAAGGGCACTTCTATGATCGGTAGCGGGACCAAAGGACTCCTGAAGTGGGAGACCGGGGCAGTAAGTTGACACTCAGGGCAGGAGCTACAATACCGGTTTACCTCCTCCCATACCCCGGGCCAGAAAAATCGCTGCAGGATCCTCTCTCGGGTCTTCTCAGCACCTAAGTGCCCTCCCAGCACATGTTTGTGTGCCAACTCTAGCACCAGCCTACGGTGAGATTGGGGTACTACAAGTTGCTCAACCTCCTCACCCCGTATCTGGTCGACCCTGTATATTTTATCAGCCCCTGGTATTTGGAGCACCCCATTTATCACCTTGACATTCTCCCGTGCTTTAACCAAGGTAGGGTCCTGTAGCTGTGCAGCCCCAAAATTGTCACGGGAAATCTCAAGGTCCAGCATGTCGGCCACCTCCTCGTGGCCCTCGACCTCACCAGCTAGGACCTCTAGGGGAGAGAATTCATCACATGGGGTCACCCCTACTGCTGGTGTGTGTACATCGGCCTCAAAGGGTTCAGGGGCCAAGGCCGGACATACCTGATGTCCATTATCTGCAACAGCACCTGAGGTGGGTCTTCGTCTCCAGAGGTCCCAAAACACCGGTAAGTCTCTGCCGATAATAGCCTCATGAAAAAGGGTCCCCACCACCCCCACTTCATGGGTAACAGTACCACAAGGGGTATGTAGGTTGATGACAGCAGTGGGATATTCGCGAGTGTCCCCATGTATACACAACACTCCCACTCTCCGCCCACTGTATAGTCCAGGATCAACCAAAGTTCCCCGCACCAGGGTGACCAGACTCCCTGAGTCTAGCAAGGCTTCCACTGTGTGACCACCGATTGTGACCATGCATACTTGGGGTTCTGCATCCGTGACTGACTCAGCCGCCAGAACTGGCCGGGCAAACAGTGACACTCGCTGGGTCTGGCTGCAGTCCATTGGCTCCACTGACAGTGGACAGTTGGCAGCAATATGGCCCATTTCATGGCACTGGATACGGCCATGACCTCTGTCACGAGCCTCACTGGGTTTCTGGGTATCCACGCCCCCCAATGAACCCCCTCCCAACCTGACATGTCTCCCCTTTTCCGAAGTAGCGGTCTTACCAGCTGGTTTGGTGACCCTGTCACTGGCACTGCTTCGTGTCGGAGAGGTAAGTAGAAGGTCCTCTGTAGCCCGATACCTCTCTACTAGGGACACAAGCTCCTCAGCTTTTGTGGGACCGGCCTGTCCAACCCACCGCTGGAGCCGAGAGGGGAGAGAACGGGTGAATTTGTCGAGGACCACTCTCTCTACCATCTGTGCGGGGGTGCAGTCCTCTGGTTGTAGCCACTTCCGGACAAGATGGATCAGGTCATGCATTTGGGAGCGTGGGGGTAATTTTTCTGAGTAAGCCCACTGGTGGACCCGGCTGGAGCGAACTTGAACGGTGACCCCAAGACGAGCAAGAATCTCCGCCTTTAGCTGGGGGTACTTACGGGCCTCCGTTTCACTCAGGTCGTAGTAAGCCTTCTGCGACTCGCCGGTCAGGAACGGTGCCAGGACATCTGCCCACTGCTCAGCCGGTAACTCCTCTCGCTCAGCTACTCGCTCGAACACTGTGAGATACGCCTCCACGTCGTCGGTCGTCGCCATTTTTTGTAAAGCCTTTTGTACTGCAGCCCGTGCGGAACGCTGGACAACCGGGTACCCTTGTAGACCAGTATGGGACCCCTCAGTAGTCGTCGCTTGCGGTGCTGCCATAATGCCAGAAAACTTCTCCATCATCAGCTGGAACATGGCTCGGGACTCCTCCTGCTGTTGCTGGAGCATGGCTTGCTGCTGTCGGGACCTCTCCTCCTGCTGCTGGAACATGGCTTGCTGCTGTCGGGACCTCTCCTCCTGCTGCTGGAGCATGGCTTGCTGCAGCTGCCGATTAGCCAGGGACTCTTCCTGCTGCTGCTGCCGATTAGCTCTGGCCTCCTCTTGCAGGTATTTAATAAAGTCTTCCATCTTGGCTTTATCCTGCACTTTGCCTGCTGCTTTCACCCAGGCCATGCAATGTTGCAGGATGTAGCGAACCTTTCAGGTGTATGTCTTTTTGAACTGCCCGCAATCCGAAGCACCATATGTGGGGATTTGGCCCGGTAGAGACCGTGGTAGCGGGGTGCTGTGATGCAGTTCAAGACAGTGACACCGTGATACAGTCCAAACAGGTCTCGCCTGCGTTTATTGCAGCAAAAATAAACCAGCCTTTACATTCAGGTATTTGAATAAACAAAAGAAAACCTACCCGTCAGGGTGCTAACTATACAAATAGTCCACTAGCTCACACTAAACAAAGATCACGTGGCTGCTCCAGACACACAGGTCAGAGCTGTGTCCTCTCAGCCTCCTTCCACAGAGAGACAACCCACTCAACTCTGCTGAGTCATTTTATCCAGGCTAATTAGGCTGTTCCCATCACCTGTGTCCAAGGTGCTGGACAAACCCACCTCAGCACTAAGGCCTTGCATAGAAGCAAAACCTAGGGGAAACATACCGCCCATCCACAGTTAACCCCTTCAGTGTCTCACAAACCATATTGAAATACCTTCTCTTACTGGTATGTAAATGTACTAGATTTGATCTATAAGAATGTTAACATTACATGTGGTTAGCTATATTATTCAAGCAACTACATTTTGACACCTCAGGCATTATGCAAGCATATGCTTATACACCTCTTTTTGTCACCACCATCATGTCAAATATTAGATCACATGTCCCAGGAATTTCTAATGCGTAGAGTCACATGATAGAATTTAGTGTATGTATGTACCTACCTAATAATATAAACAATAGAATGTATGACACCTCAGCATTATTACAGTTCCCAGCAAAAAGTTGTCACTGCTGCGATTTAATCAGAGAGGGGACAAGCCAGTTGGGACACACAGCTAATTATTTTTTTACCTTGTTGGTTTCCTGCTGCTGGCAGAGACTATGGTCACCTATCCTCTGTATCTCCAAGGCAGCAGTCATAGGTACTTACCTTATCCCTGATGCCTTGCTGATTTTAGGAAACCTGCATTCTACATCTCCTTGACAACTTTGCAATAGTGGCCGCAAGTCACTCCCACCCACATTGGGTTGGCTCACAATATCATCAACAAAAAGAAGCAACCATACATTGAACACCAACTAAGTGGGTGGGGATACCATCTCGGGGATTGCACTTGAAGAATCGTAAGCAGAGTGTACGTAGCTCAGAGCACTAAGTCAGGATATGCACTAATCCCTAATCCTTTGCTACCGCCTAGTGACTACTTGTGGTGCTGCAGCTGAAATGTAATTTGCTTGTGATAGAAGGGTTAAAGTTTACACTGTTTGCGGCTAAATGTAACACTATGTTTATCCTTCTCTGCAGCAATGTAAGCCATTGGTTGGAAGCCTAATATTCCCACAGAGAGGAAGTTTATGTACATTCCCTCTGACTGGATTTCAGGGGGGTCTTAGGTTAGAGTGCTGTTAGTATGCTTCAGTGAATTGGGAAAGACAAACAGCCTGCAGCTGTCATCCACCTCAGAGGGCTATCTCTACCAGACCAGCGGATCTGTGTGCATACCTCCACAAAGCCTTTACCAAATTGCTGCCTAAGCATTTTCTCCATCCCCAAGCCACAGGACCAGGGCTCTGATTTATATCCAGACTGCAACCCAACCAACAGCTATCTCACGCATTTCTATGTTGGAAGCCTGTTGAAAAACAAGAGAGAGTTACATTTTCATTCACCCTATCTCCATGTGTGATCCCTGGTTGCCACTAACATCATGGGCCTCCTTTTTATCATCTGCCCAGGGAACCCTTCACTGAACACACACTGGGAGTGCACCTGGGAGAATCCTGGGCTATGTGGCGGCATTCCCCTCTTCTTGCATCCCCTCACTGGTCCTAACTGGCATGGATGAGGCCTGTTCACATGGACCAAGCCACCCATAAGCCAGCCACTCAGGTACCAGGGGAATCCAGCTGCCCCCACACCTAAGATCAGGCCCCAGTGAGTGGATGTCACAGATCGGGGCCATCTGGTCAGCTGTATGGTGAAATGTGTCCCACTGTCAGCAAATTGTGGCACACCCCGGGAAAAGGGAGGGGCCTCTATGGCTTATTATTCCTGGCATTATGATATTTGCTTACAGCGAGCTACAATGCCATGGAGGGAAATGCTGTCGGAGTGACACTACCGTGTTATTTAGGGCAACTCTGAGGAAGCATCAGAACTCTAAACATTAAACATGATACTATAGTCATTGAATGTGTATTGTAAGTATAAAGTATTCATTAGTATGAACCTTATGTGATATGTACCACTCAATACAATTTCTGTCATTTGTCTGTGTGTTATATACAATATAAATTCACATACGTTTCATATTGATGTGCTTTTCACCTCATACATTGGAAGGGCTTGGTGCTGCCCTGGCTGTCATTATAGGATATCCTAACTACAAGGCATACCTCTCACATCACATTATCATCAAATGTCCTTATGCCAGCCTCTCCACTGCTAAACTTTTCCAGTCATGTGATTGATATGTACCACATGTCCAGTGCCCTCTTACTCATAAGCCTAGATGAAACAACTCTTCATTAGTTAACCACCATTGCAGATTTATTAAAAATAGCATGCAGCCCGTTTCATGCCCACCTTCCCAATAGCGATGGGTCGTTTATGAATGAGCCGACACAAAGAGCTTGCTCTTTTAAAATCGGTTTAAAAGTATAGTGGTGGGGGGTGACTGACTGGCCGTTAATAGGAGCCAGAGGAGCCGGCTCTTCTCAGTGAGTGGAGCCTAATGATCCGGCTCACTAAGAAGAGCCGGACTTCACATCACTATTTCCCAGCTGCCTACCAACTATGCCATAATTTATGCAAATATTGTATGCAAATAAATTTCCAATTTTCAGTTGTCTCCTATTTTAAGATTTCTTATCTTCTCTCATGTTCCCAGTAGAGGTCACTGTTGTAGTGATATACAAGTATACATCCTTCAATCCCACTAGGCCAGATATCCATGGATAACATGAATATGAAGCACATAGAGAAGGTTTTGTGCACGGCATATCGCTGGAAGATTATAGGAACATATGAAGCTGTAAGACTGTGGCTGTGTTCAGTTTTTTTAATGCAGTTTTTTATGACCAGGAGTGGAGTGATAAATGGTGGTAAAATAAAGAGCTACATGTAGTGTAAGGTACTTGCTGTGGGTTTTGTGCAGTTTACTATGTATTACCAAGCATTACAACAGGTTTGTTTTTATTAGATATTAAATATAGCTCCCAGCAGTCACAGTTTTTTCCTGGGTGGTTGGGAGATTGTCCTGGAATGTCCTTCACTGCCCCCATTTGTCTTCCTCCTCCTGGTCACATGCACCACAGGGGATGGAGGACAGGAAGCCACAGTATGATGAGGACAGGGGACCACAATATGAGGATGATGGAGGACAGTAGGCCACAATATGAGCGGGATAGAAATCAGGGGCCATATTATAAGAGGGATGGAGGACAGGAGGCCCCTATATGAAGGGCCCCAATATGAGGAGGACGGAGGATAGGAGGCCAGAATATGAGAGGGATGGAGGACAGAAGTCCACAGCATGAGGAGGATGGAAGACAGAGGGCCACAATATAAGGAGGGTAGAGGATAGGACGCCACAAAATGAAGGACAATGGAGGATAGCAGGCCACAAGATATACAAAAAAGAAAACGGCAGCACTCCAAACTTCGTGAGAAAAAAATGGGTGTTTATTCCACCTCCCGCAACGTTTCGGCTATGTCTAGCCTTTGTCAAGCAATTTGTGTCTGATTGCATACAGATATATATAGTCACAGTGTGATGACATCATCAAAATGGTAAACAAACAATGTGCAATAGCTTGTGCTAGATCCATATAAATTACAGTGGTTATACAGCAATCAATAACGTGATACGTCATTAGGGATCAACCAACATTCTGATCAAGTGAAAAATATAATGCGATTCAATAATATAAGATAAGTGGTGTATTATCTCACCTGTGTGGGTGTCTCCTCACGAAAAACAAAACACGCGCTCGTCGCATACTATCCGTGCGACTGCGCATAGTTGTGACGCTTGGTGGAGAGCGGATCATGTGCGCATGTCGCGCATGCGCCGAACACAAAGAGTGTTTGTCAGCGCCATATTTAAAAAGGGAATCTAGTCTCAATGTAGATAGACCGGCGCATGTGTGGAACATCGCCATATGTCCACGATCGCCATCATAAATAAGGGATAACTATGGCAACAATAAATTAATAAGCAGTCCTGGGATGGGCATAAGTAAAGAGATAAGTCCATGGTAAATATAGTGCCCTAGGATATACAAAGCGGCACAACGAAGGTAACAGACCGACCCCAAAATTTTGGGCTAAGTATAAACTATAAAAGAAGATGTCCCAAAAAATGTGGGTCATAATTACACGGCTTACAGTGAGCTGCAATCCGTGTGTGTAAGAGGAGACTACACCACACTGTGATGGAAATGAACACATCTCCATCCCAGATAGTGTAAAGTCTCACCCACTAGAGGACAATGTGTAAGATAAGCCCTAGGGGTCGGGATGTACCAAGATTCGGGAAGCGTATAGCTTCACTTCTAACATAGAGATAGTAGCCACATCCCTAAAACCAGAGGATTACCTAGGTAAATGAAAAACGGACTGTTATTCGTGATCCGCTACCCCAATCCAGACATCACAATAAAGTAAATAAAATAATTTTATTTCATTAATAATAGCAGTTAAACAAAAAGAAAAAACCAAGAGGAGAGATCCACATGCGGTGAAGATGAGAATTCAGTGATGTAACAGTGAATATCGTGATCTAGGGAAAAGAGAAGAAAATTTTTTGGTTAGAATCATATGGTAAAGACACCATAACCTATAATGAGGATGTCAAAAAACAAGAGTATGAGTAACAAAATGAGGCAAACCATCTACTTCAGAAAATTCCGCTTGTCTTAAAGTCAACATTAAGTCCATTAGGTTTTAAGGTGTTAAGCTTAAAAATCCACTCCAATTCCCGTCTTTTTAACAGTTTCGTCCTATCCCCTCCTCTCCTCAGGGGTGGGATCCTGTCAATGAGACGGAACCTGAGTTGTCCCTCTCTATGCTTACATTCATGAAAATGTTTGGGCACAGGGAGGTCTTTTCTGCCGGCCCTGATTGTGTATCGGTGCTGGTTTAACCGGGTCTTAAAATCAAGAGTGGTTTCCCCGATATACCACAAATTACAGGGGCATTCCAGTAGATATATCACGTGATCAGAATCGCATGTAAGGTAATGTCTAATCTCGAATGTGGCATTAGTCACTGGATGGGTGAACCTATCACCTTTAAGCATCATAGAGCAATTAATACAATGTCTACAAGGAAAGCTACCCATTTTCGGGGAAGCAAGGAAGGTCTGCCGAGATTTTTTCTTTGAGCCTATATCGGCTTTCACCAGCATGTCTCTAAGGCTAGATGTACGCCTATAAGAAAAAAGGGGTGGAACATTGAGTTCAGGGATTAATGGAAAGGCATCCGATAGAATATGCCAATTCTTTAGGATGACCTTCCCTATCTTACTACTCATCTGTGTGTAGGTGGACACAAAGGGTACCCGTTTGAGTTCCTTCTCCCTACGTTTGGATTCTAGGAGTTCTTTTCTCTGCATGCCCATAACTTTATCTTTGTGATCCACAATTAGTGGTGTAGGATAGCCCCGGTCCTTAAATTTTGCTGCCAAGTTATCAAAGTTTTTTTGGAGGTTGGACTCACGGGAAACTATCCGGCGCACCCTCAAGAATTGGCTGTATGGGAGAGATCTAATCATTTTTTTGGGATGATTGCTCCTGAAGTGCAGCAGATTATTCTTATCTGTCGGTTTGACATACAAGTCTGTCTGTAGAGCTTTGTCCCTCAATAATACCTGTACATCCAGGAACTGTATTGTTTCTTTTGACCAAACAAGGGTGAACTGGACATTCTGGTCCACCTCATTCAGGAAATTTTGAAAAAGGAGGAGTTCATCAAATGTACCTCTCCATATTAGGAAGATATCATCTATGTATCGCCACCACTTCAGCACATTGCCAAAGTGGTGGGACACATAGACGGTCTCCTCCTCAAATGCACTCATGAAAATATTAGCATAAGTGGGGGCCACATTGGCCCCCATGGCCGTACCTCTCACTTGCACGTAAAACGTGTCTTGAAAAAGAAAATAATTGCAGGTAAGAACCAATTCCAGCAACTCCAAAATGAACTTAATAACCTGCTCGTCATAAGTAGATTTAAGTAATTTACCTCTGACTGCCGCCAGTCCTCTGTCATGGCTAATCGACGTATAGAGGCTCACTACGTCAAATGAGGCCAAGATCAGGTCATCATGTGCTGTGACATCCACTGTATCAAGTTTTTTAAAAAAATCAGATGTATCTTGAATGTAAGATGCAGTGTTAGTGGCAAAGGGTCTCAAAAGTTTATCTAGGAAAATGGCGATAGTGTTGAAAATAGAACCCATACCGGCCACTATGGGCCTCCCTGGTGGGTTTACCAGACTTTTGTGGATTTTGGGCAGTAGGTACAGAACCGGGGTGACTGGTTGGTCCACTTTCAAATAGCTAAACAAAGCTTCATCAATAAGATTAGATTCTCTCGCTCTATCAAGAACAACACGTATTTTCCTAATGAACTCAAATTTGGGATCACAGTTCACTCTTTTGTATACCGACTCATCTGCCAACTGTCTATCCGCCTCCTGAATATAGGCCTGTTTGTCCATGACAACGGCCGCACCCCCTTTATCAGCGGGTTTAATCGTGAGGCCGTCGTCATGGACCAGACTCTGGAGTGCATGCCATTCCTGTGTCGTGATATTAGGGTGTTTCAGCAAGCCCAGGGTGTCCTCTTCCCTAAGCTTGCTGATTCCACCCTTGACCCCTTGTATAAAAGAGTCCACTGCTGGATTGCTGGTATAAGGTACAAAGTTACTTTTCACATGCAAATTAAAATCTTTAAGTTTAAGTACAGATGGTATAAGTACATTACTCACACATGTTGCGGGTGGTCTTTCACTGAACCAGGTCTTCAGTTTAATGGATCTGAAAAAATTTTGTAAATCAATCTCGGTACTAAACCAATCAATCGGTGTCGCAGGGCAAAAGGACAGCCCTCTATTAAGGAGTGACATCTGTTCATCAGTCAGAATTTTTGAAGAAATGTTGACCACTAATGTTTGTCTTTCTTTCTCGTTGCAACTTTGGATGAGGTCATTTTCTCTTTCTGGAGTCTTGTTTTTCCTATATCTCCAATGTCTGATCCCTCCTCTCCTTGTAGGTCTGTCCTTGAAGGCTGGGAACTTGACCCCGCGCCTAAAAAAGAAGAAGAAGGAGGAGAATCTGGACTCTCCCATACAGCCAATTCTTGAGGGTGCGCCGGATAGTTTCCCATGAGTCCAACCTCCAAAAAAACTTTGATAACTTGGCAGCAAAATTTAAGGACCGGGGCTATCCTACACCACTAATTGTGGATCACAAAGATAAAGTTATGGGCATGCAGAGAAAAGAACTCCTAGAATCCAAACGTAGGGAGAAGGAACTCAAACGGGTACCCTTTGTGTCCACCTACACACAGATGAGTAGTAAGATAGGGAAGGTCATCCTAAAGAATTGGCATATTCTATCGGATGCCTTTCCATTAATCCCTGAACTCAATGTTCCACCCCTTTTTTCTTATAGGCGTACATCTAGCCTTAGAGACATGCTGGTGAAAGCCGATATAGGCTCAAAGAAAAAATCTCGGCAGACCTTCCTTGCTTCCCCGAAAATGGGTAGCTTTCCTTGTAGACATTGTATTAATTGCTCTATGATGCTTAAAGGTGATAGGTTCACCCATCCAGTGACTAATGCCACATTCGAGATTAGACATTACCTTACATGCGATTCTGATCACGTGATATATCTACTGGAATGCCCCTGTAATTTGTGGTATATCGGGGAAACCACTCTTGATTTTAAGACCCGGTTAAACCAGCACCGATACACAATCAGGGCCGGCAGAAAAGACCTCCCTGTGCCCAAACATTTTCATGAATGTAAGCATAGAGAGGGACAACTCAGGTTCCGTCTCATTGACAGGATCCCACCCCTGAGGAGAGGAGGGGATAGGACGAAACTGTTAAAAAGACGGGAATTGGAGTGGATTTTTAAGCTTAACACCTTAAAACCTAATGGACTTAATGTTGACTTTAAGACAAGCGGAATTTTCTGAAGTAGATGGTTTGCCTCATTTTGTTACTCATACTCTTGTTTTTTGACATCCTCATTATAGGTTATGGTGTCTTTACCATATGATTCTAACCAAAAAATTTTCTTCTCTTTTCCCTAGATCACGATATTCACTGTTACATCACTGAATTCTCATCTTCACCGCATGTGGATCTCTCCTCTTGGTTTTTTCTTTTTGTTTAACTGCTATTATTAATGAAATAAAATTATTTTATTTACTTTATTGTGATGTCTGGATTGGGGTAGCGGATCACGAATAACAGTCCGTTTTTCATTTACCTAGGTAATCCTCTGGTTTTAGGGATGTGGCTACTATCTCTATGTTAGAAGTGAAGCTATACGCTTCCCGAATCTTGGTACATCCCGACCCCTAGGGCTTATCTTACACATTGTCCTCTAGTGGGTGAGACTTTACACTATCTGGGATGGAGATGTGTTCATTTCCATCACAGTGTGGTGTAGTCTCCTCTTACACACACGGATTGCAGCTCACTGTAAGCCGTGTAATTATGACCCACATTTTTTGGGACATCTTCTTTTATAGTTTATACTTAGCCCATAATTTTGGGGTCGGTCTGTTACCTTCGTTGTGCCGCTTTGTATATCCTAGGGCACTATATTTACCATGGACTTATCTCTTTACTTATGCCCATCCCAGGACTGCTTATTAATTTATTGTTGCCATAGTTATCCCTTATTTATGATGGCGATCGTGGACATATGGCGATGTTCCACACATGCGCCGGTCTATCTACATTGAGACTAGATTCCCTTTTTAAATATGGCGCTGACAAACACTCTTTGTGTTCGGCGCATGCGCGACATGCGCACATGATCCGCTCTCCACCAAGCGTCACAACTATGCGCAGTCGCACGGATAGTATGCGACGAGCGCGTGTTTTGTTTTTCGTGAGGAGACACCCACACAGGTGAGATAATACACCACTTATCTTATATTATTGAATCGCATTATATTTTTCACTTGATCAGAATGTTGGTTGATCCCTAATGACGTATCACGTTATTGATTGCTGTATAACCACTGTAATTTATATGGATCTAGCACAAGCTATTGCACATTGTTTGTTTACCATTTTGATGATGTCATCACACTGTGACTATATATATCTGTATGCAATCAGACACAAATTGCTTGACAAAGGCTAGACATAGCCGAAACGTTGCGGGAGGTGGAATAAACACCCATTTTTTTCTCACGAAGTTTGGAGTGCTGCCGTTTTCTTTTTTGTATATCTGCCGGACTCTGACTGGTGAGAGTCAAGGATAGCACCCATTCCCTATATCTTTCACGTGGACTGTGCTGCTTATTTTTCTAATTTTGTATATAGGCCACAAGATAGATAGATAGATAGATAGATAGATAGATAACTTTAATATGGGAAGTTATTTGTCATTTCAGCAACATATAATATACAATAAAATGTAACTCCACGCATACACATTCCATTCTAAGAAATGCCGGGAGAGAAGTCTTCTAATCCTCTAGGGATTCACTAATGATGTCAGAGGGATTCTCTGAGCAAAGGGTCTGAAAGATATGCATAGAAGACACCAACCATGTGCACCTTCTTTGCATGTCTGTCTGTACACATCACTGGTCACAGTAATCCACTGGGCTATTTTCACTAAATCACTGCTACATGTGATCCAGGGGTGTAATTTTAGAGGGTGCAGAGGTTGCGATTGCACCTGGGCCCAAGAGGTTTAGGGGGCCCTTATGGTGTCACTTTCCCATATGAGAAGACTATTACCATAAACCATACATTATATTCGGGGCCTAGCACAGACTTTGCACTGGGACCCATCAGATTCTAGTTACCCCACTGATGTGATCCATACACAGCTAACTAGTGACCCCATAGGGCAGTGATGGCGAACCTTGTAGAGCCTCAGTGCCCAAACTTCAACTAAAAGCCACTTATTTATTGCAAAGTGCCAGCGCAGCAATTTAAGCAGTAATTTATTTCTCTTTGTTCTTTGACAACTTTCAATCGTTCAGCCTCCTAAAGACACCAACCCAGTTGAAAGGAGGAGGCCAGATTCCCCTATCATTGTAGGAAGATTCTGTAGGAAGATTCTTTGAGTCCTGTCTGGTGAAGTTCATGCTGGGGTGATGACCTGGGTGCCCACAGAGAGGGCTCAGAGTGCCGCCTCTGGCACCAGTGCCATAGGTTCGCCACCACTGCCATAGGGAAAACAAATAACAGTAAAAAAAAAAACACTACATAAAAGTAAAAAAAAAATGTAAAACAAAAAATGAACAGTTTAAAATGTCTGTAGCTAACACCGATCACTGGACCCTTTATTTCTCTTCTCACAAGGTAGTTTGTTATAGGAGAGAGAAAGATATAGAGGAAGCCGATAGCAGCACAATTGCCACTGTCAGAGGAGAGGAGGGTTTGGATATGGTGCTGCGAGCGATCAGCTGCCTCCAAAAGGTGGGAATGCTTTTGTGGTTTAGCAGATCCTTTCTCTCTCCTCTCATGAAACTTAGCACATGAGAGGAGAGAAATCAATAAAAACTGACGGTGATACCAATAACTGTAGTGATTGCCATGGCATGTGATCAAAGTCCACTCACTGTGGCTTCTGATCAACTATCCAGAGCTTCAGCTGCCTTTGTTAGCTGAGGTTCTGGAGCTCCAGTACTGCAGACTAGTGCTATCTTAGACTAAAGTGCTGAATGAAAAACCCATCAGCCAGCCTAGAAACCTGTATGGGTGATCACTAAGGGGTTAATGTATGAAGCAAGATAATTAAATTGGCTATTTGAGCACAGAAAACAGTAATGATTCTCTTGCATAAAAAAATGTGTATTAACATTTCATACATCATAACATTGCTGAAAATGTCGTACTCCTCCTCCTACTTCCCAAAATGGTAAGAGGAAGTATTTTAAGAGGTGCAACCTCTGTTAGAGTTCTTAGTGTCTGTGACCTATCAGATCCAGCAATTCCTTTAGGAAATGGAGAACTAAAAGTTCCAGCAGGCCAGAGCTCTTGTTATGTAATATCAATGGACGTCATGAGGGAGTATGAGTAGTGAGACCACAAGTCCTGGCATAACCAGGCTGTTGTTAATGGATCTAAAGGGGTATTCTCATCTGGGGATCCACAATTCATTTAATTCATTAGCCATATTTAAACATTTCTTCAATTGGATGTTATTAAAAAAATGGTACTGTGTGAAGATAACTCCCGTACTCCCAGTAACTCCCGCACATTTCATATACAAAAACCTTTTGTTTCTTTGTGCAATCACTCCAGCAGAGGTGACCGTATCCAAGGACAGTCTTGTTTCTAAGGGACCAAATGACTACATTTATGAGAAATTATTTTCACACTGTATATATGGGAGATTAATAAAACTGAATGTGAATGCCCAGACGAGAATACCCCTTTAAGTCCTTTGCACACAAACGTCTGAGAGATGTATATCTGGCAGTAAATTTGCGACTTGATATACGTCCCTATAGATGGGTATGGTGCCCTGGCTTGTTACAGTGAGCACACCGTCCATGGGGCAATATTTCCTATGGAGAAGGGAGGGGTGATCAGTGCTCAAACCTCCTTCTCTCCAGTGCGTGCCAGTGCATGTGTGCCTCCCGTATATGTCAGTGTGCATGGAGCCTTAAACTGTGTCCTAATTGGTGGCGCAGGAGGATCAGGAGAACTGATAGGTAGACTTTCCATTTATGTCTGTTCTCATTCACATTGCATTCAATTTCCTTTTTTAGTTTTACTTTTTCAAAATGTGACACAGGCATAGGGAAAAAACTTAATAAAAGGAAAATGGACATTTTTATTAACATTAAAGTAAATGAGAACAGGCATGGATGGGAAGTTTTTGTTAAAAGAAGAACCTTCATGTCATTTGTTCAAAATCTCTGTTGAATGTTGAATCTCTAAATCCCTGTTGAATCTCTGTAACAAATGTGAACATAGGCATACAAGACCTTACAGGAAGGCTTAATTGGAGAAGAACACGCTCAGTCCTGGGGGGATTAAGTCTACCATGAGCCGGGGGTTATATAACTCTTATTGCCCCAACAAGTCTGAAATTTACTTCCTACATATGGTACTAGTACCAAGATCCTTGGGGAATGGAGAATGCGTCCCTTCTACCTGCTTTCAACCTGCAGTTTCAGCTTTCGAAACCAGCACAAATGAGGCAGTGGACAGATTTTATTATCCTCACCGAGAATGGAAATAAAAATAAGCAAATATGATAAAAAACATGTTAGGTATTCCTGTGTTCAAAAATGTTTTTATCAAAAAATTAAAAGGATTATTCTCTGTGGTGCATTTTGTTACGGACAAAAATGTCCAAATTTCTGGATGGAACTTTTTCACCAGATATATAAATTAAAAAAAAAAGTTCTTAAAAAGGTATACAGTTACCTAAATGGCATAAATGAAAACGCAGCATTTTCAGCAGAAAATGACACCTTACTCGGGTCCGTATACCGATGTATGGAATAGTTATTGGTGTCAGAATATATCGTGAAAACTTTTTAGATATCAAAAACTATCAATGGTATCTATGTGATCATGCTGACCAAAAAAAGGAGAGGTGTCATTAGGACTATAAAGTAAAAACTGCAAATATGAAGCCAGTAGAAAACGGTTGCAACTGTTGTTCTTTGTCAATTCTACAGATTTTAATTTTTTTCCAAATACCTAGTACATTGCATGCATTATTAAATGCTGACACAAGGAAGTACAATTTGTCCCATAGATAACAACCCATTATGTGGCTCTGTGAATTACAAATTATAAAGTTTTTGGAAAATGGGGAGTGAAAAACTAAACAGGGCCAGTTCATTACAGGGTTAAATTAAAATGATTCAGCATCAAACACTAATAAAGCTGCCCCACTTTACCATACTTCAGGCCCTGTCTATATGAAAGCATTTCTCCCAAAGGTTAGGATACATAAATATTTGGACACTGACGCAAATTTAGTTTTTTTTTACCCGTTCCCTGAAGCTTATTTAGTTATAATGTACATGGACACAAAGTCCAGAATTTCGGCTTTAATTTGAGGGTCTCCACATTAAAACTGTATGAAGTGTGCAACATCCCCCACCGGGGCCTAGCCCTTGAGGTGAGGCCTGGAGACAGCCGGGGCCCGCGGTACCGGAGTGGCTGGCGGTTGCGGCCTAAGCACGCTATTGTCACGGTGCTTGGTACGGGGTAACCGGAGGGCTGTCCTACAGCCTGGCAGGTCTCCAGCAGGGTGGTGTTGGCAAGAAATGATGAGGGAGAGGCTGCTATAGCGGATCTCCCCGGGGCAACCCCTTAATGTCCCGAGTATGAGTCTCTGGGTGATGGACAGGGTGCCGGTGATGAAGGCAGCCGTATTAGCAGGGACCAGACGGAGACAGAAGTTGAAGAAAACAACTTACAGTTCTTTATTTGAACCGGCAGGAACCGCAGCAACGTGCCTTTAACAGGTAGATGGAGTGCTGAGATGTGAGTTGGAGGGAGCCTCAGGAGATAGTTCACCAGCCTGGATGTAGAGGGCAGGCTGGGAGGCAGCTGTGTCCTGGTAGGAAGCTTCAGCTTGTCCTGTAGGGCTTCAGGTATCACCTTTAAAGGTAAGATGATACCCCTTTTCCTCACTACACTAACTCTATTCTATTAGCTCCACTCTTCAGAGGCAGGGGCTAGGCTCTTCCTGCTCTGGTATGGGCTAGACAGAGATTACTCACTCACTCACTGATTCTCCTAGGATTCCACACTAGAATAATCATCCAGAACATTCCTGGCCAGAGGTTTTATTACCTCCCTTTGGTCAGGTGGTGGCTGCTCCTCCAATCACATCTCAGCTCACAAAGCACAGGATGTAACACATATCATTGGACAAACAGCATCTGGCATTATACAAAATACTTAACCTCTGCCTTGCCAGGCAGGATTCACCACTGCAATATCCCTATGTCCTGTCAGGACCATGTAGTGTAATGGGATTACATGCAGGTGGGACGTATTCGCAAACCCTCCCTCGCCATTGCATCGGCGAGGGTGTTGCATACTCCGGGGGCAATTGAAAGAGCCGCCCTCGGCTCGACTACAGATGGTTTGGGGCACAGAGGGGGCTAAGGGCACTTCTGGGAAGTGCAGGCTATGTGAGGTGTAGGGACAAACCGCCCATGGTCCTGGAGACAGGCACCTGGGTTGGTGTCGGACTAAGACAAAACATATAGCTGTATGACAGTTGGTCGCTGACGCCATTAAACCGAACTGTACAGTAGGAAAGGTGTGGTGTCATGTCCTGTAATCTACTCCTTGCACCAAGGCCTGTATATTTGTTTTATCAACGCTTCTTCCCTGGCGGCAATTATATAGTGTATATATGCATACATTGGCATATGTGACACAATAAAACATTGTACTACATAGAGACGGTCCGACACAGCCACACTACAACCTGAAAAGCCTATGAAAGGGTTAATGCAGACTACTGGCAGATATGACAGTGTGCAACAGGTTAGCAAAATCACATTGGCTTAGCAGCCCAATGGGTACACATCTTATAACATAACGTTACAGATAGATAGGCTACTCAGAGTAGCACGGTAGCAAATGTCTCTTTTCCTGCAAAGGAAAGGCATAAAAAGTGCAAACAGAATGTCCGTACCTAAAAAGGAAGGCATTAAGTGCAAAATGATAGTCAATAGACATAGCAACTTTTCCCTGGGAGTATCTGGCAAAAGTCTCTCAGAAGGGCTCTAATGACAAAGTCCATCTTCTGGGTACAGCCCTTGATGTGGGGGAAAAGTGCAATGAAGAAGCAAAGGGTCTCCTCTTTTTGGAGAGGGACAGAGTCCTTTGAAGAAATCTCTGCTGTGGCAGAGGAAGGGGTGCTATCATAGCACATGACAGTAGGCAGTTCAAGGAGAGTCTCTTGACTGAGATAAACAGGGGTGAGAGTCTCAGGAAAGTCTCTGGCTCTTTGGGGTAAGGACAGAAATATACACAATATGTACAGTACCTGAAGTGGGCTACAGCCCTTCAGGGGTTACTCTGCATCTTCTTCGGTGGTAAGTACTTCGGTGTCAGAAAAACGTACCTGCCTCCTGCTTCTGCGTGTCACCAGCTGGTACTCCTGCAGGTACGCAGGAGCTTTACCTTTTGTTTCCCTTTGAGACCTTCGAAGTTCCGGCCTGGAGAAGATAACAACCTCCTCATCGTCCTCCTCTGAGTCAAGCGCTGGAGTCGGAGTCTCAGCTGCCTCTGATGCTTCAGGGGTTGCAGACACTGGAGCCGGATCATCCTCCACAGGCAGCAGTATTGGAGACTGCGGTGGGGATGATGGTCTCTCCGAGGTACCTCTTACTGGAGTGGAAACAAAACAGAATTGAGGCACAGTCACAAGTTCCAAGAAACTGGGGGTAGGCGAACACAAGGAGGTCTGTAAGTTGGGGGTCGAGGTGAGAGGTGTGGACATAGGGGCAAAAGGACGAAGACATCTCTTCAGCCGGTTCCTATGTACCCGGAGTAGTGGACGGTCTCCTCTTGAAATCTCGTAGACTTCAGGGGAGAGACTGTCCCTAACTAGGTATGGCTCACGCTCCCAACGCCCATCTAGCTTACTGGTAGGATGGTTGTTGCGCAGCCACACTCGATCTCCTGGGGCAAAAGGCTCAGCACAGGCATTACGATTAGAGATGAGCGAACACTAAAATGCTCGGGTACTCTTTATTCGAGACGAACTTTTCCCGATGCTCGAGTGCTCGTCTCGAATAACGAACCCCATTGAAGTCAATGGGAGACTCGAGCATTTTTCAAGGGGACCAAGGCTCTGCACAGGGAAGCTTGGCCAAACACCTGGGAACCTCAGAAAAGGATGGAAACACCACGGAAATGGACAGGAAACAGCAGGGGCAGCATGCATGGATGCCTCTGAGGCTGCATAATCGCACCATTATGCCAAAATTATGGGCAACAGCATGGCCATGACAGAGTGACAGAATGAAGCTAGATAGCATCTAAAACATCCAATAATTGACCCTGACACTATAGGGGACGGCATGCAGAGGCAGCGGCAGCAGGCTAGAGAGTGTCATGGCGACATACCCTAAATGGACTCAGGCTTCAAACCAATGGGTGGCAGAGAGGAACCAAAGGAGGTGAGCAAGAAGCGCTCAAATAATATCGGTACATGATAAAAGTTTGCCAGTATATTTTGTGGATTACACAGCAGGGTGGCGACAAAGTTAACATGGAAGCCATGAAAACAACCCAAAATTCTGCCTGACACAGCTCGTTTGATAAGGGGACCATGTATGGAGGCAGTGAACTAGTAGTAGATTAAAGGTGCTGCAGTTAAAACTATGTTAGTTGGATCTTGGCATGGAGCTGGCGCTCCGCTGCCAGGCGAGCTTTCGCCAATCCAAGCCCCTGTCTATAGGCTACTCCCCAAACAGCACTTCTAAGAACCTTTTGTATAAGATCAAGTGTAGTAGCGTTCTTATAAGTTTAGGATATGGCGGGTGAGGGGAATGTAAACAGATGCGCAAGAAGCGCTGAAATAATATCCCTAAATGGTAAAAGTTTGCAAGTATATTTTGGGGATTACACAGCAGGGTGGCGACAAAGTTAACAACTTTGATGTGGAATGCCCTGTAATAGCTCTTGGGCGGTGTGCCTTTTATCGCCTAGGCTCAGCAGTTTCAGCACCGCCTGCTGTCGCTTAGCGACGGCACTGCTGCTGTGCCTAGAGCTACCGACTGATGGCGCCATGCCCACGGATGGTAATTCGGAGGAGGAGGAGGTGGAGGAGGGGTGGGAGGAGGTATAGTAGGCCTTTGAGACCTGGACCGAGGTAGGCCCCGCAATTCTCTGCGTCGGCAGTATATGACCAGCCCCAGGGTCAGACTCGGTCCCAGCCTGCACCAAGTTAAGTGTAGTAGCGTTCTTATAAGTTTGGGATATGGCGGGTGAGGGGAATGTAAACAGATGCGCAAGAAGCGCATGATGCGCATGGAGCTGGCGTTCCGCTGCCAGGCGAGCTTTCGCCAATCCAAGCCCCTGTCTCTAGGCTACTCCCCAAACAGCACTTCTAAGAACCTTTTGTATAAGATCAAGTGTAGTAGCGTTCTTATAAGTTTAGGATATGCCGGGTGAGGGGAATGTAAACAGATGCGCAAGAAGCGCTGAAATAATATCCCTAAATGGTAAAAGTTTGCCAGTATATTTTGTGGATAACACAGCAGGGTGGCGACAAAGTTAACAACTTTGATGTGGAATCCATGAAAACAACCCAAATTTCTGCCTGACACACCTCGTTTGATAAAGGGACGATGTATGGAGGCAGCTATATGGACGACTTTTGGAGGTAGCAATGGAGACAACGTGTGGAGGCTGCTATGGAGACAATTTAATTTGGATAGTGCCTGTATGTGGCAGTCCCAAACATTTTTCAAACCAGAGGAGCAGGTAGGTGGCCCTCCAGTAAAATGGGATAGATTGAGTGCCTGTATGTGGCAGTCCCAAAAATGTTTCAAACCAGAGGAGCAGGTAGGTGGCCCTCCAGTAAAATGGAATAGATTGAGTGCCTGTATGTGGCAGTCCCAAAAATTGTTCAAACCAGAGGAGCAGGTAGGTGGCCCTGCAGTAAAATGGAATAGATTGAGTGCCTGTATGTGGCAGTCCCAAAAATTGTTCAAACCAGAGGAGCAGGTAGGTGGCCCTGCAGTAAAATGGAATAGATTGAGTGCCTGTATGTGGCAGTCCCAAAAATGTTTCAAACCAGAGGAGCAGGTAGGTGGCCCTCCAGTAAAATGGAATAGATTGAGTGCCTGTATGTGGCAGTCCCAAAAATTGTTCAAACCAGAGGAGCAGGTAGGTGGCCCTGCAGTAAAATGGAATAGATTGAGTGCCTGTATGTGGCAGTCCCAAAAATTTTTTAAAACAGAGGACCGGGTAGGTGGCCCTCCAGAAAAATGGAATAGATTGAGTGCCTGTATGTGGCACTCACAAAAATTGTTTCAAACAGAGGACCGGGTAGGTGGCCCTCCAGAAAAATTAAATGCATGAAGTACTATAGCAAGAGCCAGTGGGCCCTGTCAAAAAATAGCCATTTTCCTCTGCTTTACTGTACAAAGAGGAGGAGAAGGAGGAAAATGAGGAGGAGGAGGAGGAGTGGATCAATTATTCAGGTTGAGCTTCCTTCACCTGGTGGAGATTGGAAATTCTGAGAAATCCAGCCTTTATTCATTTTAATAAGCGTCAGCCTGTCAGCGCTGTCAGTCGACAGGCGTGTACGCTTATCGGTGATGATGCCACCAGCTGCACTGAAAACCCGCTCGGACAAGACGCTAGCGGCAGGGCAGGCAAGAACCTCCAAGGCGTACAGCGCCAGTTCGTGCCACATGTCCAGCTTTGAAACCCAGTAGTTGTAGGGAGCTGTGTGATCATTTAGGACGATGGTATGGTCAGCTACGTACTCCCTCACCATCTTTCTGTAAAGATCAGCCCTACTCTGCCGAGACTGGGGACAGGTGACAGTGTCTTGCTGGGGTGACATAAAGCTGGCAAAAGCCTTGTAAAGCGTACCCTTGCCAGTGCTGGACAAGCTGCCTGCTCGCCTACTCTCCCTCGCTACTTGTCCCGCAGAACTACGCACTCTGCCGCTAGCGCTGTCAGAAGGGAAATACTGTTTCAGCTTGTGCACCAGGGCCTGCTGGTATTCATGCATTCTCACACTCCTTTCCTCTCCAGGGATGAGAGTGGGAAGATTTTGCTTGTACCGTGGGTCCAGGAGAGTGAACACCCAGTAATCGGTGCTGGAATAAATTCTTTGAACGCGAGGGTCACGGGATAGGCAGCCTAGCATGAAATCTGCCATATGCGCCAGAGTACCAACGCGTAAGAATTCACTTCCCTCACTGGCCTGACTGTCCATTTCCTCCTCCACCAACTCCTCCAACTCCTCTTCTTCTGCCCATACACGCTGAACAGTGAAGGACTCAACAATGGTCCCCTCTTGTGTCTCGCCAACATTCTCCTCCTCTTCCTCCTCATCCTCCTCCACCTCCACCTCCTCCGATATGCGCTGAGAAACAGACCTCAGGGTGCTTTGGCTATCAACAAGGGAATATTCTTCCCCCGTCTCTTGTGACGAGCGCAAAGCTTCCGACTTCATGCTGACCAGAGAGTTTTTCAACAGGCCAAGCAGCGGGATGGTGAGGCTGATGATGGCGGCATCGCCACTGACCATCTGTGTTGACTCCTCAAAGTTACTCAGCACCTGACAGATATCAGACATCCACGTCCACTCCTCATTGTAGACTTGAGGAAGCTGACTGACCTGACTACCAGTTCTGGTGGAAGTTGACATCTGGCAGTCTACAATCGCTCTGCGCTGCTGGTAAACTCTGGATAACATGGTCAGTGTTGAATTCCACCTCGTGGGCACGTCGCACAACAGTCGGTGAGCGGGCAGTTGGAGGCGGCGCTGCGCTGCCCTGAGAGTGGCAGCATCTGGGCTGGACTTCCTGAAATGCGCACAGATGCGGCGCACCTTCGTGAGCAAATCAGACAGATTGGGGTATGTCTTGAGGAAACGCTGCACTATCAGATTTAACACATGGGCCAGGCATGGCACATGTGTCAGTCTGCCGAGTTGCAGAGCCGCCACCAGGTTACGGCCGTTGTCACACACAACCATTCCCGGCTTGAGGTTCAGCGGTGCCAGACACAGATCAGTCTGCGCCGTGATGCCCTGTAATAGCTCTTGGGCGGTGTGCCTTTTGTCGCCTAGGCTCAGCAGTTTGAGCACCGCCTGCTGTCGCTTAGCGACGGCACTGCTGCTGTGCCTAGAGCTACCGACTGATGGCGCCGTGCCCACGGATGGTAGTTCGGAGGAGGAGGTGGAGGAGGGGTGGGAGGAGGAAGAGGCATAGTAGGCCTGAAACACCTGGACCGAGGTAGGCCCCGCAATCCTCGGCGTCGGCAGTATATGAGCAGCCCCAGGGTCAGACTCGGTCCCAGCCTCCACCAAGTTAACCCAATGTGCCGTCAGCGATATATAGTGGCCCTGCCCGGCAGCACTCGTCCACGTGTCCGTGGTCAGGTGGACCTTGTCAGAAACGGCGTTGGTCAGGGCACGGATGATGTTGTCTGACACGTGCTGGTGCAGGGCTGGGACGGCACATCGGGAAAAGTAGTGGCGGCTGGGGACCGAATACCGAGGGGCGGCCGCCGCCATGAGGTTGCGAAAGGCCTCGGTCTCTACTAGCCTATAGGGCAGCATCTCCAGGCTAAGCAATCTGGAGATGTGCACATTAAGGGCTTGGGCGTGCGGGTGGGTTGCACTATATTTGCGTTTCCGCTCCAGCGTCTGGGGTATGGAGAGCTGAACGCTGGTGGATGCTGTGGAGGATCGTGGAGGCGACGATGGGGTTTTTGTGCCAGGGTCCTGGGCAGGGGGCTGACTAGCAGCTGACACAGGGGAAGGAGCAGTGGTGTGCACGGCCGGAGGTGAACGGGCTTGTTGCCACTGAGTGGGGTGCTTAGCATTCATATGCCTGCGCATACTGGTGGTAGTTAAGCTAGTAGTGGTGGAACCCCTGCTGAGCCTGGTTTGGCAAATGTTGCACACCACAGTCCGTCGGTCATCCGGTGTTTCCTTAAAGAACCTCCACACTTCTGAAGATCTAGCCCTCGCCGCAAGAGCCCTCACCACGGGAGCTTCACTAGTTGACAGTGGCGCTGATGCACCAGCTCTGGCCCTGCCTCTCCGTCTGGCCCCACCACTGCCTCTTCCAACCTGTTCAGGTCGAGGACTCTCCTCCGTCTCAGAAGCACTGTGTTCACCCGGCCTCTCAACCCAGCTTGGGTCTGTCACCTCATCATCCTCCGATCCCTCAGTCTGCTCCCCCCTCGGACTTCCTGCCCTGACAACAACTTCCCCACTGTCTGACAACCGTGTCTCCTCATCGTCGGACACCTCTTTACACACTTCCACTACGTCAAGAAGGTCATCATCACCCACAGACTGTGACTGGTGGAAAACCTGGGCATCGGAAAATTGCTCAGCAGCAACCGGACAAGTGGTTTGTGACTGTGGGAAGGGTCCAGAAAACAGTTCCTCAGAGTATGCCGGTTCAAATGCCAAATTTTCCTGGGAGGGGGCAGACTGGGGGGGAGGAGGCTGAGGTGCAGGAGCTGGAGGAGTGGGGATTTCGGTGACATGGGTGGACTGCGTGGAAGACTGATTGGTGGTGGACAAATTGCTCGAAGCATTGTCAGCAATCCACGACATCACCTGTTCGCACTGTTCTGGCCTCAACAGTGCTCTACCACGAGTCCCAGTAACTTCAGACATGAACCTAGGGAGTGTAGCTCTGCGGCGTTCCCCTGCTCCCTCATCAGCAGGTGGTGTCTCACCCCGCCCAGGACCACGGCCTCTGACCCCTGCAGTAGTTGGACGCCCACGTCCCCGCCCTCGTCCTCTACCCCTAGCCCTCGGGTTAAACATTTTTAAAATGAGAGTTATAACTTTTTTTTTTTTTTTACTTCTTTTTGTTTTTTTTGGTGTTTTTTTGTGTTTTTTTTTTTTTTTGTGTTTTTTGTTTTTTTTTGAGTTTTTAAAACCAAACAATCCTATCCTATTGCTATGGCTATTTTCTAGCCAAGTATCAAAGGAAGCACACTACTATGCCAGATGAGATGACACTGAGTTATTGCCTAATAGAAATCCAACCCCTACTGAATTTTGCCACTTCGGCCTTTGCTATGGATATGTGCGCCACTAAGCGCAGAACACAGCGGTCGCAAGTCTCACTACAAATTGCTCAGAATTGGCAAGTACATGCACTGCAGAAACTACAGCCACCAGCAGATCAACCAGAAATCAAATATATAGAACGCTACTGTAGGCTTCAAGAAGCTGTTTGTATTCTCCTCTGGCTATTTTCTAGCCAAGTATCAAAGGAAGCACACTACTATGCCAGATGAGATGACACTGAGTTATTGCCTAATAGAAATCCAACCCCTACTGAATTTTGCCACTTCGGCCTTTGCTATGGATATGTGCGCCACTAAGCGCAGAACACAGCGGTCGCAAGTCTCACTACAAATTGCTCAGAATTGGCAAGTACATGCACTGCAGAAACTACAGCCACCAGCAGATCAACCAGAAATCAAATATATAGAACGCTACTGTAGGCTTCAAGAAGCTGTTTGTATTCTCCTATGGCTATTTTCTAGCCAAGTATCAAAGGAAGCACACTACTATGCCAGATGAGATGACACTGAGTTATTGCCTAATAGAAATCCAACCCCTACTGAATTTTGCCACTTCGGCCTTTGCTATGGATATGTGCGCCACTAAGCGCAGAACACAGCGGTCGCAAGTCTCACTACAAATTGCTCAGAATTGGCAAGTACATGCACTGCAGAAACTACAGCCACCAGCAGATCAACCAGAAATCAAATATATAGAACGCTACTGTAGGCTTCAAGAAGCTGTTTGTATTCTCCTCTGGCTATTTTCTAGCCAAGTATCAAAGGAAGCACACTACTATGCCAGATGAGATGACACTGAGTTATTGCCTAATAGAAATCCAACCCCTACTGAATTTTGCCACTTCGGCCTTTGCTATGGATATGTGCGCCACTAAGCGCAGAACACAGCGGTCGCAAGTCTCACTACAAATTGCTCAGAATTGGCAAGTACATGCACTGCAGAAACTACAGCCACCAGCAGATCAACCAGAAATCAAATATATAGAACGCTACTGTAGGCTTCAAGAAGCTGTTTGTATTCTCCTATGGCTATTTTCTAGCCAAGTATCAAAGGAAGCACACTACTATGCCAGATGAGATGACACTGAGTTATTGCCTAATAGAAATCCAACCCCTACTGAATTTTGCCACTTCGGCCTTTGCTATGGATATGTGCGCCACTAAGCGCAGAACACAGCGGTCGCAAGTCTCACTACAAATTGCTCAGAATTGGCAAGTACATGCACTGCAGAAACTACAGCCACCAGCAGATCAACCAGAAATCAAATATATAGAACGCTACTGTAGGCTTCAAGAAGCTGTTTGTATTCTCCTCTGGCTATTTTCTAGCCAAGTATCAAAGGAAGCACACTACTATGCCAGATGAGATGACACTGAGTTATTGCCTAATAGAAATCCAACCCCTACTGAATTTTGCCACTTCGGCCTTTGCTATGGATATGTGCGCCACTAAGCGCAGAACACAGCGGTCGCAAGTCTCACTACAAATTGCTCAGAATTGGCAAGTACATGCACTGCAGAAACTACAGCCACCAGCAGATCAACCAGAAATCAAATATATAGAACGCTACTGTAGGCTTCAAGAAGCTGTTTGTATTCTCCTATGGCTATTTTCTAGCCAAGTATCAAAGGAAGCACACTACTATGCCAGATGAGATGACACTGAGTTATTGCCTAATAGAAATCCAACCCCTACTGAATTTTCCCACTTCGGTCTTTGCTATGGATATGTGTGCCACTAAGAGCTAAACACAACGGTAGCAAGTCCCCCTGCTAATTCCTCACAAAATGGTAAAAGATGCAAATTAAAATAAAAAAAGTAGAACGTTATTGTAGCCCTAAGAAGGGCTGTTGGGTTCTTTGAGAATCACTCCTGCCTAACAGTAAGCTAATAGAACACCCTAACGCTTTCCCTGACCAGCAGCAGCTCTCTCCCTAGCGGCATCCAGAGACAGAATGATCCGAGCAGCGCGGCCAGCGGCTAGTCTATCCCAGGGTCACCTGATCTGGCCAGCCAACCACTGCTATCGACGTGTAAGGGTACCACGTCATGCTGGGTGGAGTGCAGAGTCTCCTGGCTTGTGATTGGCTCTGTTTCTGGCCGCCAAAAAGCAAAACGGCGGGAGCTGCCATTTTCTCGAGCGGGCGAAGTATTCGTCCGAGTAACGAGCAGTTTCGAGTACCCTAATGCTCGACCGAGCATCAAGCTCGGACGAGCATGTTCGCTCATCTCTAATTACGATCGAAGTCCCTTTTTTGTTTCTCTCGGGCCTCTTCCAACCGCAGATCCACAACTTCTCTGGCATCCGCCAGGCGCCTCTGGTGTTCGTGAACCCAGTCAGTCTGAGGGAGTAAAGACTGGGAATCAGGGGACTCCATGTCCCAGGTCATATCAGCAGGGAGATGGCCGTGTCTCCCGAACATCAGATAATACGGGGTGTATCCTGTGGAGCAATGAGTGGTATTGTTGTACAGGTACACTAATTCGGGCAACAGTTTTGGCCAGTCAGCCCTTTTTGCAGGGGTCAGAGTCCTCAGCATGTTGATTAGAGTCTGATTCATCTTTTCGCAAAGCCCGTTGCCTTGGGGATGATAGGCTGTGGTCCTCAGCTTTTTGCAGCCATATAGAGTGCACAGCTCCTGGAAGACTTGGGACTCAAATGCTGTTCCTTGGTCTGTAAGGATCTGGTCCGGACAGCCATAGGGGAGGATGAAGCTTTTCCACAGGGCCGCTGCGGTAGTCCTTGCAGACAGATCTCTGACAGGTACTGCAACCACAAATTTGGTATAGTGGTCGATGATCGTAAGAGCATAACTGTGACCGGATCTGCTGGGCTCCAACTTCACGTGGTCCAATGCCAGGATCTCCAAGGGCCGTTGGCTCACAATGGGACGTAGAGGGGCCCTTTGATTGTGTCGCTCTCCTCGAGCGATGGCGCAGGCTGGGCATTCTCGACACCAGGCTTCAATGTCGGACTTCATGTTGACCCAGAAGAATCGCCTTCGGAGGGTGGCTTCAGTCTTCTGAGCGCCAAAGTGTCCGGACTGGTCATGGTACATTTCCAGTACTATCTTGGCGTCCCTCCTGGGAATCACAATCTGGTACAGCCGGTCATAAGTGATAGGGTCCAGAGTTCTTCTCTTTAACAGACCCTGGTGCATGCTCAGAGTCTTTCTCTGGCGCCACAATTGAGACAGTTCTCCATCAGCTCTTCTGCGCCGGATTCTTTCAGGCACTCGCCCACTAGAGAGATAGTCCATTACTTCTCCTATGGCACGGCTATCAGCCTGAAGACTCATCCAGAGGTCCTTTTCCGCAGGGGGCTCTGACTCTTCTTGGGGAGTAGCTGGCGCTGCCTCTGTCGGTAGGGAGTAAACTCTCTGGGCATCTTGACGCACAAACCGGGCATAGAATGCTGGCATCTCGACATCTTCCCACTGAGCATCCGTGGAGGGTCCCTCCCACTGGTCAGGGAGACGGGACAGAGCGTCGGCGTTGTCATTGGTCTTACCAGCCCGGTACTTGATGGTAAAGCTGAAATTGGCAAGTCTGGAGGCCCACCATTGTTCCAGTGCTCCAAGACGTGCGGTGTTCAGATGCGCCAACGGATTATTGTCTGTGAAGACAGTGAAAGATGATGCAGCTAGGTAGTCCTTGAACTTTTCGGTCACAGCCCAGACTAACGCCAGAAACTCCAACTTGAAGGAACTGTAGTTCTGGTCGTTTTGCTCCGGTTCTCGGAGGGAATGGCTGGTGTAGGCTATGACCCTTTCAGTTCCGTTTTGGAGCTGGGATAATACCGCCCCTAGACCTTGCTTGCTGGCATCAGTGTATAGGGTGAAAGGCAGACTGTAGTCTGGATATCCCAACACCGGAGGTTCAGTCAGCCGTTGCTTGAGCATCTGGAAGGCAGCTTCTCGTTCGGCCGTCCACTCAATGGATACTCGGGAACGTTGGCTCTCTTTTGGCAGGCCCCTTAGGAGCTCTTGCAGGGGAGCCGCCAGCTGGGCAAACTTCGGGATGAAACGCCTGTAATAACTGGCAAATCCCAGGAAGCTTTTGATGTCCCGTACGGTTGATGGGGTAGGCCAGTCGTGGACAGCTGCAATCTTCTCTGGATCTGGCTCAATTCCATGAGCGCTCACCACATGTCCCAGGTACTTGACACTAGGTTGTAGCAGGTGGCACTTGGATGGCTTGACCTTCAACCCATGTTGGGTCAGGATTTGGAAGACTTCAGCCAGATGGTGGAGGTGGTCTTCATAAGTCTTGGAGTAGATGATAATGTCGTCCAAATATAGCAGGACGGTCTCGAAGTTGCGATGACCCAAACATCTCTCCATCAGCCGTTGAAATGTGCCTGGGGCGTTGCATAGCCCAAACGGCATGTTGTTGAACTCGAACAAGCCCATTGGGGTGGTGAAAGCCGTCTTCTCTCTGTCTTCTGGCGCCATGGCCACTTGCCAGTAGCCACTGGTCAGGTCCAGGGTAGAGAAGTAGGCAGCTGACCCTAGGGCTGCGAGGGATTCCTCGATTCGAGGCAGAGGATAGGCGTCCTTGTGGGTGATATTGTTGATTTTCCTATAGTCAACACAGAATCGAAGGGTTCCATCCTTCTTCTTCACAAGGACCAGCGGGGCAGCCCATGGGCTGCGACTCTCCCGGATAACGTTGGCTGTCTTCATCTCTTGTACCAGCTTCTTCACCTCTTGGTAACGGGCTGGAGGTATGGGCCGGTATCGTTCCTTGATAGGAGGATGAGAGCCAGTAGGGATGGTGTGTTGGATCAGAGTAGTCTGCCCAAAATCCAGTGGGTGTTTGCTGAAGGCCTGGTGGTGCTTCATAACGACATCCAGGACACCTTGTACTTGGTCTGCAGGAGTAAAATCGTCGTCTCCAATATTGAGCTCAAGCCACCAGGATTGCTCGGCAGGCTCATCTTCAGAACCTTGCTTCACTTCCAACTGTTGGGAGGCAGACAGAGAGGTTTCCACCAAGTCTTCAGGATGGACACTGAAGAGAGTGGCTACGGCTTGGTACTTTCTCAGATCCACTGGGGAGTCTCCCATATTTAGTAATCGAATGGGTACTTGTCCTCGGGATACAGTGACTAGGCTCCTGGCGGCTAGAATGGGCAGGTCTTCATCAGCTGGTAGGGGTTCTACTATCGCCTGGTAGTCTTGACCTTGGACGCCCATGCAGGCTCGACACCATACTAGCGTCTCAGTCCCAGGTTGAAGGCGGACAGGTTGGGGATCCTTGATCCGGGCTCTGCAGATTTCACCATTAGGGCCAGCAAACTTCTGTTGCGCCGCTAGAACCTGCATAGTCTCCTGAATTACCTTCCGGGAACCGTTGGGCACTGTTGGCAGGGAGTCGTGGAGAGCCTGCAGCACTTCAGGGTAGCAGTTGCGGAGGACATTGGTACCCAGTACCAGGGAGAAGTTACCGTTTTCGGGCACACGTGTCACCACTACGCCCTGTCTGGTTAACTCAGGTTAGCGTGGGCTCCCAGTAGCCGCGGATGGGTACGGGTTTTCCGTTCGTAGCAATAATGTTCAAGTAAGCCTTGGGAGGCTGGATTAAGGATGCTTTTCCTCGGCACTTCTTGAAGGCAGCACTCCGGAGGGTGGTCACTTGAGATCCGATATCAATTAAGGCCGGTAGGGTAACTCCATTGATGGTTACATGAACCATGCGGCGAGTCCCCACGAACCATGGCAGTAGCTGCACCGCTGACGGGGTTTCTTCTGACTCCAGGTGCTTAACGACTTCGCTTCTTTTGGGCGCTGTTTAGTCGGAGATTCACGAGGAGTAGCTGACCGTACCGGGTTCTCTGGAGGTTTCCTCCTCCTAGCGGAGACCGTTACTTCCAACTGGGTCAACCGATCGAGGATTTGATGCAGGGTGTCCGCCAGATTAGAGACCTGTCCTGCTAAGTCAGCAACTTCCGTAGCCGCAGGAGTAGGTGATGTCGACTGCATTGGATAGCAAGCTAGAGCAGATTCCTCCATTTCCACGGATTCAGGCTCTTTCTGCGGTCCAGTAGGCGGTCGGTCCCCTAATATGTCAATGGCAATTTCCTTAAACTCAAGGAAGGAGGCCTGGGCATGTTGAGAAGAGATGATCTTTAGTTGACACCTTTGATTTCTATCAACAAGTCCATTAATAAATTGTTCCCTTAAGGTTTGATCAGAGGTTTCAGCGTCTTTGGGCTCAAGGCAGGTGATGGCCTTCCATGTCTCCTGTAGGGAGAGGGCAAAGTCTCGGAGGGACTCTTGGGGCTTCTGTCTTTTCCCGAAGAATTTCTGCTTCAACTCGGAGACAGTACACTTGTCAAAGGTATTGCGTAGCCTATCAAGAATCTGGACCACATTCTGACACTGTTCTCGGGGCCAAGACTTGACTTCCCGGAGAGCGGGTCCTTTCAACTGCCCGATGAGGATGCCCACTTTCTGTTCCTCTGTAAACGGACACAGGGCGAAGGTGGCTAACAATTTGTCTCTGAATTCAGAGAGAGTGTGTGATTCTCCCTCGTAGTGGGGTAACCAGGGGGCCCCCGGATAGTAGGGCATAGTCAGAGGCATCATGGTGGGAGTCCCAGGGACACTAGTTGTAGCAGGGCTGAAAGGACTCTCTGGAGGACTTAACATGCTCCGGTACCCTGAGGAGGCACCAGGGGACGGGACTTGCGCCAGTCCCGTATCTTCGTCCTGGGCGGACATGACTGGCCTAGCTGAGGGAAGTCTGTAGGGTTACACAATGTCCGTTGCTATGGGCGATGGCTAGAATGGGACGTGGGCACTTTAAGACACAGTCACTATTCCCTGGGAGGTGAGCCAATAACCTAGCGTCGGAAACAATCTCTACCCCCCTTTAACTTCCCCAGCGGTACTCACTCAGGATCAGCCGCGGTGCATGAAGGACTCCGTTCCCGATGTCCGGCAGGCAGCAGGGGCTCGGTGATGCTCAGCGGTGTTCTCCTCCAGTCGCAGGACACGTGCGCCGGACCTCCGGATGAGGCGCACACTGTTGGCAGGCTTCAGGCGCGGCCTGCGCCGAAATCCAAGATGGCCGATTAACCCTCTTCGTTGCCGGCCGCACTCGCTCTAGCTCCTCCTCCACGGTAGTTCGCGCCACTCGCGCAGGGGGCGGAGCCTAGTGACGCCTCTGGAGTTCCCGCCAGTGAGGATTTGGCGGGCTGGAAATACTTGCTGCGCCACACGCCTCTGAGGTAAATGCTTCAGGCGCAGCAGCGCCGGATGTAGCAGAGCTGACACAGTCCTTGCAGGAATTAACCTCTTGAGTGCTGGAGCGGCGCTCGACAGCACGTGGCAGCAGTATAAAGTTCAATGTAGAAACACACAAATACTTGGGCCTAAACCCGGATGGCAGCAGGGTTAGGCAACACAGTCTTTTTCTTAATAAAGTACAGTCTTTAGTGCCAGGATAAGGCACAGAAGTATATATCCTGTTCGTGACGCCACTTGCAACATCCCCCACCGGGGCCTAGCCCTTGAGGTGAGGCCTGGAGACAGCCGGGGCCCGCGGTACCGGAGTGGCTGGCGGTTGCGGCCTAAGCACGCTATTATCACGGTGCTTGGTACGGGGTAACCGGAGGCCTGTCCTACAGCCTGGCAGGTCTCCAGCAGGGTGGTGTTGGCTAGAAATGATGAGGGAGAGGCTGCTATAGCGGATCTCCCCGGGGCAACCCCTTAATGTCCCGAGTATGAGTCTCTGGGTGATGGACAGGGTGCCGGTGATGAAGGCGCTTTGGTGCTTGCATTTGTAAGATTTTGCTGGGACGAAAACATGCAGTCAAAGGAGCTCCAAATGCAGGTGAAACAAGCCATCCTTAAAACAGAAGGAATCCATATGAGAAATTGCTACAATATTGAGAGTGACGCAATCTACAGTTTGGAACATCGTGAGAAGGAAAAAAAAAGCACTGGTCAATGCAAAAAGACCTGGACACCCATGGAAGACAACAGTTGTGGATGGTTACAGAATAATTTCCATGTTAAGATAAATCCCGTCACAACAGCCAACATAGTGAACAAAACTATTCAGGTTGTAGGCATCAATATCCAAATCTACCTGCATGAAAGCAAACACAGAGGGGGTTATTTACAAAGGGCCCTGATTTGCATTTTCCCGACGTGTTACCCGAATATTTCTGTTTTGCGCCGATTTTCCCTGTATTGCCCCGGGGTTTTGGCGCACCCGATCAGATTGTGGCGCATCGGCGCCGGCATGCACGTGACGGAAATCGGGGGGCGTGGCCGTACGAAAACTCGACGGATTCGGACAAACCGTCGCATTTAAAAAAAAAAGAAAGTGTCGCTGGACACGCACTTACCTTCACCAAGTATAGGATCTCCGGCGGACCTCGGCGGACATCAGCGTAGCAGCAACACCTGGTGGACGTCGGAGGAACTGCCTTACTGAATCGCCGGAAGACCCGAATCCACCGCAGAGAACGCACCGCTGGATCGCGAATGGACCGGGTAGCTAAATCTGCCCCAGTGGGTGCACTGCACGGTGCAAGCCACTCATAAACCTCGAGAATAAAAAGGCTGGATTGGATTTTGCTAAAAACAAAACCAGAACATTTCTGGAAGGACGTTCTTTGGACAGATGAAACCAAGATCAACCTCGACCAGAATGATGGAAAGAAAAACGTATGTAGAAGACGGGGTAGAGCTCAGGGTCCACAGCATATCACATCATCTGTACAACACAGCGGAGTCTGATGGCTTGGGCATGCATGGCTGCCAGTGACACTGGGTTACTAGTGTTTATTCATGATGTGACATATGACAAAAGCAGCTGGATGAATTCTGAGGTATTCAAAGGCAAAAGGCCAGATTTATCAATAGTGAGGCAAACTGCAAAACCGCCAGATTATTGAAGACTGGCAAACAGTCTTCAATAATCTGGTGCTCCCTGCATATAGTTCACTTAGTCTAACGAGTGTGCGCCACATTTCTGTAGAGTCGCTGTAATAAATGTAGCGTACGGTCAGAATTAGCACCAAAACGCCTCTATTGGGCACATTTACTATGGGTCGCGCTGCACTTTTGTTGGACCGTGCACATTCTTCATGGCTAAAACGGCTTGCAGAGGTATTTAAGTGTCTGCGCTGAGATTGTATCGCACGCAACCCTTTGGTGTCGCAACTGCTTTGGCTTCTATGCGACATAAATTAGGGGGCGTGCTGTCAGATGGTCTGACTGATTGGGCCCGAGTGCTGTATTTGACTTTCAAATTGTGTTGCACGCCCTATCTTAAAGGTACACCACAAAACAGATGGTGAAGTCTGTCAGACTTGCTCGTGTCAGTCATTTGTGCAGTCAGTTTAACAGTTCTCACCCACACTGTGTGCATTAAATTTAGCCAGATGCAGCTGATTGGTCAGCATTTCATAATAATAATGGACAATGACCCAAAACATAAAGCCAAAGTAACCCAGGAGTTCTTGAATGGCCAAGTCAATCACCGGATTTCAACCCAACTGAGCATGGATTTCACTTGTTAAAGACTAAACTTCAGGCAGAAAAGCGCACAAACAAACAGCAACTAGAAACTGCTGCAGTAAAGGACAGTGGCGTAACTGCCGCTGTAGCAGCTGTTGTGACTTCTACAGGGCCCATGAGGTTCAGGGGCCCGGTAATGCACTGTACCTGCAGTGCTTTGCCACGGCCCATGGTAAGTGGTCTGAGGATGCACTGCTGGGTGCCAGGCAGATCGTGCCCCCAGGCCCCTCCCTTTGTGTCCCGGCTACCGCTCACATCTCTCCTAGCTTGCCCAACTCTCTCCTGGACCGCCACCTCTCTGACTCGCCCGCTCTCCTCCCTGGAGGGTGGCACAGTTGATGCCCCACCTCCGCTCGCGCCCCCCATCTGCTTGCCCCCTCACTTACGCTCCACCCCTGCTCGCACCGCCCCCAGCTCGCACCCCCACCAAACACCCACCTGATGCCAAGGCCGGGTGGTCACCTATACAACCCCCAAACATTCTAAAAGGTAAGTATATACATATGTATTTCTCTGTGTGTTTATATGTATATACTGTGTATATATACTGTGTATATGTGTATATATGCATATGCTGTTTATATATGTATATACTGTGTATATGTGAATGTATGCATCTACTGTGTATATATGTATATACTGTGTATATATGAATTTACTGTATATATAGTGTTTATATATACGTATATATGCATATATATAATGTGTATATACCTATATATGCGTATATACTGTGTATATATGTATATACTGTGTATATATTCATAGATGCAAATACTGTATTTATACATGCATATATTTATATAAGCATATATGTGCACATTTAAATATATGCATATATGTATGTGTGTTTTTGTATATGCTAAGTATGTATATGCTCTATATACTGAATAAGTGTATGTACAGTCATGGCCAAAAGTTTTGAGAATGACACAAATATTATATTTTTACATGATCTGTTGCCCTCTGGTTTTTATGTGTGTTTGTCAGATGGTTTTATCACTTACAGAAATACAAGTGCAATCATATTATGAGTAACAAAAGCTTTTATTGACAGTTAGGAGTTAATGCAGCAAGTCAATATTTGCAGTGTTGACCCTTCTTCTTCAGGACCTCTGCAATTCTCCCTGGCAGCTCTCAATCAACTTCTGGACCAAATCCTGACTGATAGCAGTCCATTCTTGCAAAATCAATGCTTGCATTTGGTCACAATGGGGCACATTTACTTACCCGGCCCATTCGCGATCCAGCGGCGCATTCTCTGCACAGGATTCGGGTCCGGCCGGGATTTGTGAAGGTAGTTCCTCCGCCGTCCACCAGGTGGCGCTGCTGCGCTGAAAATCATCTCAACGCGCCGGAATGCACCACCTCGGACCAGGTGAAGGTAAGTGCTTCCCGAGCGACACTTTTTCGGTTTTTAAATGCGGCGGTTTTTCCGAATACGTCGGGTTTTCGTTCGGCCACGCCCCCCGATTTCCGTCACGCTCTTGCCGGCGCCGATGCGCCACAATCCGATCGCGTGCGCCAAAAACCCGGGGCAATTCAGGTACAATCGGCGCAAATCGGAAATATTTGGGTAACACGTCGGGAAAACGCGAATCGGGCCCTTAGTAAATGACCCCCACTGTGTCCATCATGCTGGAAAAGGCATTGTTGATCACCAAACTGCTCTTGGACAGTTGGGAGAAGTTGCTCTTGGAGGACATTCTGGTACCATTCTTTATTCATGGATGTGTTTTAGGCAAGACTGTGAGAGAGCCGATTCCCTTGTCTGAGAAGCAACCCCACACATGAATGTAAAACAAGATTTTTGAAACTAAAGATCAGGCTAGTTGTTCAGAATTGACGGCGCAATGAGAGAAGGGAAGGAATGGGAGTCCAGTATTCCTTATAGTCACAAATTGTCTAAGAAGCTTTTCCCTCTGCATCAACGTCTTTCAGGTATTCAATGTAGATGTGGGACAGTACCTTAAATCTGGTAAGCGATGTAATAACAAGGTAAGATCATCAGGTTCTCCATGTGTCACTGGCTCTGCGATGTTCACGTGGATCCCATGTTTCCACTTGCGGTATGCAGCGGGCGGCTGTGTGAGTTACTATTTCCTCCAGATGGAAACTCGATCGCAGCCCTTTTGGTTCCGCTTTACTCCGTAGTGGTCCGTATAGGAAAGAAAGGGATACGGAAAAAATAGTGCAGCAGAGCTTCTATTTAGTGAAGAAAATGTTTTAATATTATACTCACAAAAGTAGATTAAAAAACAGGCCTTAAAAATAGATTGTGGTGCACGTTCGGCGTCAATACCCGACTCGAGTTTCGCCAGTAGCGGCTTCTTCCGGGGTGGCCGTCGTGCACAAGTTAGGATTTTTTATATTTATGGTGGTATAGGTAACTATAAAAAATCCTAACTTGTGCACGACGGCCACCCCGGAAGAAGCCGCTACTGGCGAAACTCGAGTCGGGTATTGACGCCGAACGTGCACCACAATCTATTTTTAAGGCCTGTTTTTTAATCTACTTTTGTGAGTATAATATTAAAACATTTTCTTCACTAAATAGAAGCTCTGCTGCACTATTTTTTCCGTATCCCTTTCTTTCCTATACGGACCACTACGGAGTAAAGCGGAACCAAAAGGGCTGCGATCGAGTTTCCATCTGGAGGAAATAGTAACTCACACAGCCGCCCGCTGCATACCGCAAGTGGAAACATGGGATCCACGTGAACATCGCAGAGCCAGTGACACATGGAGAACCTGATGATCTTGTTATTACATCGCTTACCAGATTTAAGGTACTGTCCCACATCTACATTGATTACCTGAAAGACGTTGATGCAGAGGGAAAAGCTTCCCACACATGAATGGTTGCAGGATGCTTTACAGTTGGCATGAAACAAGACTGGTGGTATCGCTCACCTTGTCTTCTCCGAACAAGCTGTTTTCCAGATGTTCCAAACAATCGGAAAGGGGATTCGTCAGAGAAAATGACTTCACCCCGGTCCAAAGCAGTCCACGCCCTGTACCTTTTGGAGAATATCAGTCACTTCCTGATGTTTTTTCTGGAGAGAAGTGGCTTCTTTGCTGTCCTCCTTGACATCAGGCCTTGCTCCAAGAGTCTCCGCCACGCAGTGCGTGCAGATGCACTCACACCTGCCTGCTGCCATTCCTAAGCAAGCTCTGCACTGCTGGTAGCCCGATCCCGAAACTGAAACACTTTTAAGAGACGGTCCTGGCGCTTGCTGGTCCTTCTTGAGCGCCCTGGAGCCTTTTTGGCAACAATGGAACCTCTCTCTTTGAATTCCTTGATGATGCGATAGATTGTTGACTGAGGTGCAATCTTTCTAGCTGCAATACCAGTTTTGTGCAGTGCAATGATGACTGCATGTGTTTCTTTAGAGATAACCATGGTTAACAGAAGAGAAACAATGATGCCAAGCACCAGCCTCCTTGTAAAGTGTCCAGTGGTGTGATTCTTACTTAATCGTGACAGATTGATCTCCAGCCCTGTCCTCATCAACACCCACACCTGTGTTAATGGCGCAATCACTGGAACGATGTTATCTGCTCCTTTTAAGGCAGGCCTGCAATGAAGTTGAATGTGTTTCGGGGGAAAAATTCATTTTCTAGGCAAATATTGACTTTGCAATTAATTGCTGGAGTATTCTGGAGTATATGCAAATTGCCATTATAAAACCTGATGCAGTAGACTTTGTAAAAATTAACATTTGTATCATTCTCAAAACTTTTGGCCATGACTGTATATGCTGTATATACTGAATGTGTGTGTGTATCTGCTGTATGTGTGTATACTTTGACTGTAAATGCATCATGTGTGTACATGGTGTTTTATCCTGCATGTATGTGTATATATGGTCAGTGTATACTGTATGAGTTTGTACATACTCTGTGTATTTGTGTATAAATGTATATGAGTGCATAAATGTGTGTGTATACATGTATATTTGTATGTATATGGGTGCGAGTATATGAGTGTAGAACTTTATGTGTGTTTTTTATTTAAGTATATAAAGGTGTGTATATATCAGAGTATATAAATGTGTGTAATTGTATATATATATACTTCCCTCATAGGCTTCTATAGCGCCTGGGCTCGGTAAGGTGAGCACAATGAGTACTCTATGGGGCACATTTATTTACCCGTCCTGATGACGCCGCCGATCCGGAATGTCCGACGAGGATTCGGAGCTGCCGTGTGGGTCAAATTTCCTGCACGTCCACCAGAGTTCACCTTCATCTTCCTGGTGTATGCGCGTGCTGATGTTGCAACACAATTTGCTTTTTAAATTCCGCGGTTTGTCCGAATCAGTCGGGTTATCCGTCGTCCACGCCCCCGATTTGTGTCACATACAAGCCGGCGCCAATGCGCCACAATCCGATCACGGGGAAATTCAGGGCAAAACGGTAAAATATAGCAGGGCGTGCACACGTTTATGTGAATGACAGCCTATATATATATATATATATATATATATATATATATATATATATACATATATATATTGTGGGGGTTTTGGCCCAGTAGAGACCGTGGTAGCGGGGTGCTGTGATGCAGTTCACGACAGTGACACCAAAGTATAGTCCAAAACAGGTCTAGCCTGTGTTTATTTCAGCAGGAAAACTAAAACAGCCTTTACATTCAGGCATCAAAAACAAAATAATATCCTACCCGTCAGGGTGCTAACTAAACAATGGTTCTCTGACTCACCACTAACAAAAACACTTGGCTGCTCCAGGCACAGAGGTCAAGGCTGTGTGCTCTCCAGCCTCCTTCCAGAGAGACAACACTTTCAGCCCTGCTCAGCAGCTTTATGCAAAACTGATTAGGCTGCTCCCATCACCTGTGTCCAAGGTGCTGGACAACACAACCTCAGCACTAAGGCCTTGCATAATAGCAAAACCTAGGGGAAACATACCGCCTATCCACAGTTAACCCCTTCAGTGTCTCACATACCCTCACCCTCTGTTTGACCCTGTGGGGGCGAACACTTTTTGCCATCAGACAGTGGGTACAAGACAGGGCATCGGCATTCCCATGCAGCTTTCCTGCTCGATGTTCCACCGTGAATTCGAAATTCTGCAACATTAGGAACCACCTTGTGACCCTGGCGTTCCTCTCTTTGGCCTGACTCATCCAGGTGAGGGGAGAGTGATCGGTCACTAGTGTAAACTGTCGCCCTATCAAGTAATACCTCAGGGATTCCAGAGCCCATTTTATCGCCAAGCACTCCCTCTCAACTATGCTATAGTTCTTCTCAGGCGGTGTGAGCTTGCGGCTCAGGAATGTCACGGGATGTTCCTCACCCTCCACTACTTGGGACAGTACAGCCCCTAAGCCCACGTCAGAAGCGTCAGTCTGCACAATAAAGGTCTTGGTGAAGTTAGGGGTGATCAGTACCGGTCCCTCGCACAAAACCGTCTTAAGTCGCTGAAACGCCCCCTCAGCCTCTTCACTCCACTTTACCATCACCGCCCTGCTACCCTTGGTCAGGTCAGTCAGGGGTGTCGCTATGGTAGCAAAATCAGGGATAAATCGGCGATAATAGCCCACTATGCCTAGGAAAGGCCTCACTTGCTTCTTGCCCATAGGTCGTGGCCACTGCTGGATCGCCTCTACTTTATTTACTTGGGGTTTGATGACACCTCGCCCAATACGGTACCCCAGGTAACTCTTCCAGACCCAGTGCACATTTTTGGGGGTTCGCTGTCAACCCTGCTGCCCTCAGGGAGTCTACCACTGCTTGCACCTTGGCCAGGTGACTCTCCCAATCGGTACTATAAACTATGATGTCATCCAGGTAGGCCGAGGCATATCTCCGGTGAGGTTTTAGCACGAAATCCATTAACCTCTGGAATGTGGCGGGAGCCCCATGTAGCCCAAAGGGAAGTACCACGTACTGAAAAAGCCCATCAGGAGTAACAAAAGCGGTCTTCTCTTTGGCCCTGTCAGTAAGGGGTACCTGCCAATACCCTTTCGTCAGGTCAAGGGTGGAGAAGAACCTAGCCTGTCCAAGTCGTTCTATCAACTCGTCAACCCTGGGCATGGGATAAGAATCAAATTTGGACACCTCGTTCAACTTCCTAAAATCATTGCACAACCGTAGGGAACCATCAGGTTTGGGAATCAACACAATAGGACTCGACCAGTCACTTTTAGACTCCTCGATAACCCCCAGGTCTAACATCTGCCTGACTTCTTCGGATATGGCAAGCCGGCGCGCTTCAGGGACCCGGTAGGGTTTTTGGTGTACCCGGATGTGGGGTTCGGTTATGATGTCATGCTTGATGACTGAAGTACGTCCCGGTAACTTAGAGAACACATCCACATTTCGGAGCACAAACTCCTTCGCTTCCTGAATCTGGGCCCTGGAGAGGGACTCCGAGTTCCGTACTTCAGGCACCTTGCCATCGGGAACACCTACCTCCGGTGTCCCCTTCTTGGGGACAGACGCTTTTTCTACTCCCATGGCCATCAGGGACTCTCTTTCCCTCCATGGCTTTAGGAGGTTCACGTGGTATATCTGTTCGGGTTTCCTCCTCCCCGGCTGAGATACCTTGTAGGTTACCTCCCCCACTTTCTCCATGACCTCATATGGTCCTTGCCATTTTGCCAAGAACTTGCTCTCAACGGTGGGCACCAGAACTAGCACTCTGTCGCCTGGGTTAAAGGTCCTGAGTCTGGCTGACCTATTGTAGACCCTAGACTGGGCCTCTTGTGCCCTTGTCATGTGCTCCTTTACAAGGGGCATTACGGCCGCTATGCGGTCCTGCATAAGGGAGACGTGTTCTATCACACTACGGTGGGGGGTCCTCTCCTGTTCCCAGGTCTCCTTGGCTACATCCAAAAGCCCACGTGGGGAACGGCCATATAACAGCTCAAAGGGTGAGAAACCCATGGAGGACTGGGGAACTTCACGTATGGCAAACATCAAATAGGGCAACAAACAATCCCAGTCCTTCCCATCTTTGCTGACCACCCTCTTTAGCATCCCCTTCCGGACAAGATTAAACCTCTCGACCAGGCCATCTGTCTGAGGATGATACACAGAGGTGCGGAGCTGTTTTACCTGCAGTAACTTACACATCTCCTTCATTACCCTAGACATGAATTGGGTACCCTGGTCAGTCAAGATTTCCTTGGGGAGGCCTGTGCGTGAGAACACCTGGAACAGCTCCCTAGCAATATTTTTGGAGGAGGTGTTCCTTAATGGTATCGCCTCGGGATACCGCGTAGCGTAGTCCAGGATAACTAGGATGTATTGCTGCCCCCTTGAGGATTTGACTATGGGGCCAACCAGATCCATTGCAATCCGTTCAAATGGCACCTCTATGATTGGTAGCGGGACCAAAGGACTCCTGAAGTGGGAGACCGGGGCAGTAAGTTGACACTCAGGGCAGGAGCTACAATACCGGTTTACCTCCTCCCACACCCCGGGCCAGAAAAATCGTTGCAGGATCCTCTCGCAGTTCTCAGCACCTAAATGCCCTCCCAGCACATGTTTGTGTGCCAACTCTAGCACCAGCCTACGGTGAGATTGGGGTACTACAAGTTGCTCAACCTCCTCACCCCGTATCTGGTCGACCCTGTACAACAGTTCCCCAACAATCACCATTCGGGGGTATATTTTGTCAGCCCCTGGTATTTGGAGTGCCCCATTTATCACCTTAACATTCTCCCGTGCTTTAAACAAGGTAGGGTCCTGGAGCTGTGCAGCCCCAAAATTTTCACGGGAAATCTCAAAGTCCGGCATGTCGGCCACCTCCTCGTGGCCCTCGACCTCACCAGCTAGGACCTCTAGGGGAGAGAATTCATCACATGGGGTCACCCCTACTGCTGGTGTGGGTACATCGGCCTCAAAGGGTTCAGGGGCCAAGGCCGGACATACCTGATGTCCATTATCTGCAACAGCACCTGAGGTGGGTCTTCGTCTCCAGAGATCCCAAAACACCGGTAAGTCTCTGCCGATAATAGCTTCATGAAACAGGGTCCCCACCACTCCCACTTCATGGTCAATAGTACCACAAGGGGTATGTAGGTTGATGACAGCAGTGGGATATTCGCGAGTGTCCCCATGTATACACAACACTCCCAATCTCCGCCCACTGTATAGTCCAGGATCAACCAAAGTTCCCCGCACCAGGGTGACCAGACTCCCTGAGTCTAGCAAGGCTTCCACTGTGTGACCACCGATTGTGACCATGCATACTTGGGGTTCTGCATCCGTGACTGACTCGGCCGCCAGAACCGGCCGGGCAAACAGTGACACTCGCCGGGTCTGGTTGCAGTCCATTGGCTCCACTGACAGTGGACAGTTGGCAGCAATATGGGCCATTTCATGGCACCGCCAGCACTGGATACGGCCATGACCTCTGTCACGAGCCTCACTGGGTTTCTGGGTATCCACGCCCCCCAATGAACCCCCTCCCAACCTGACATGTCTCCCCTTTTCCGCAGTAGCAGTCTTACCAGCTGGTTTGGTGACCCTGTCACTGGCACTGCTTCGTGTGGGAGAGGTAAGTAGAAGGTCCTCCGTAGCCCGATACCTCTCTACTAGGGACACGAGCTCCTCAGCTTTTGTGGGACCGGCCTGTCCAACCCACCGCTGGAGCCGAGAGGGGAGAAAACGGGTGAACTTGTCGAGGACCACTCTCTCCACCATCTGTGCTGGGGTGCAGTCCTCTGGTTGTAGCCACTTCCGGACAAGATGGATTAGGTCATGCATTTGGGAGCGTGGGGGTAGTTTTTCTGCGTAAGCCCACTGGTGGACCCGGCTGGAGCGAACTTGAACGGTGACTCCAAGACGAGCCAGAATCTCCGCCTTTAGCTGGGGGTACTTACGGGCCTCCGTTTCGCTCAGGTCGTAGTAAGCCTTCTGCGACTCGCCGGTCAGGAACGGTACCAGGACATCTGCCCACTGCTCAGCCGGTAACTCCTCTAGCTCAGCTACTCGCTCGAACACAGTGAGATACGCCTCCACGTCGTCGGTCGTCGCCATTTTTTGTAAAGCCTTTTGTACTGCAGCCCGTGCGGAACGCTGGACAACCGGGTACCCTAGCAGACCTGTATGGGACCCCTCAGTAGTCGTCGCTTGCGGTGCTGCCATAATGCCAGAAAGCTTCTCCATCAGCTGGAACATGGCTCGGGACTCTTCCTGCTGCTGGCGGGACCTCTCCTCCTGCAGCTGGAACATGGCTTGCTGCTGGCGGGACCTCTCCTCCTGCTGCTGGAGCATGGCTTGTTGCAGCTGCCGATTAGCCTGGGACTCTTCCTGCTGCTGCTGCCGATTAGCTCTGGCCTCCTCTTGCAGGTATTTAATAAAGTCCTCCATCTTGGCTGTATCCTGCAATTTGCCTGCTGCTTTCACCCAGGCCATGCAATGTTGCAGGATATATCAAGCCTTTCAGGTGTATGTCTTTTTGAACTGCCCGCAATCCGAAGCACCATATGTGGGGGTTTTGGCCCAGTAGAGACCGTGGTAGCGGGGTGCTGTGATGCAGTTCACGACAGTGACACCAAAGTATAGTCCAAAACAGGTCTAGCCTGTGTTTATTTCAGCAGGAAAACTAAAACAGCCTTTACATTCAGGCATCAAAAACAAAATAATATCCTACCCGTCAGGGTGCTAACTAAACAATGGTTCTCTGACTCACCACTAACAAAAACACTTGGCTGCTCCAGGCACAGCGGTCAGGGCTGTGTGCTCTCCAGCCTCCTTTCAGAGAAACAACACTTTCAGCTCTGCTCAGCGGCTTTATGCAAAACTGATTAGGCTGCTCCCATCACCTGTGTCCAAGGTGCTGGACAACACAACCTCAGCACTAAGGCCTTGCATAATAGCAAAACCTAGGGGAAACATACCGCCCATCCACAGTTAACCCCTTCAGTGTCTCACAATATATATATATATATATATATATATATATATATATTGTGGCAGGGTGGCTGCCACTAGAGAAGCTTTTGGGCATAAAATGTGCATTTTGCCTTATGAAAAGCTGAGTAGAAGACAGACCTGGAAAAGTTGGGTCTGTCTAATTAAGTTGATTAGTTTTCAGCTGGAGGGGCTGCACTAATACATGGGGTGGAGTTCATCCTGGGGAAAAACCTCCCTTTTTTCTGGGACTTGTGGGAAAGTATTCCAAGTAGTGGGAATAGCTGCTTTTCCTGGGAGACCCCTCTGACATCGGGTACAGTCCCAATCTCCCCAAAGGACGATCTGGAGAAGTCTCAGCGACCTGAGGTGATGGTGGGTGGAGTCTCAACAGGTTGCAGTCTGAACTGTGACCAAGGGGTCTTGATCCCACAGAAGGAGACTCTGCCACTGAGACTGATAAAGTCTGATGGACTATGTGATGATGATAATATTTGTGATGCCTTAATTTCTGAAGTTAAACCAGAAAAGTGTAATGTTGTGCATAATCTGCCTCTAACCTGTGATTATAGTGTTAACTGTGATTATATGACACTACCTGTAACATGTGACAATTCTGCAATGCCGATAACATCTGATAGCGTTACAATGTCTGTTCAGAATTATGCAGAGTGTGAACTAGGTGCAGCCCTAGATACTGAGAGAGTTAGCTCAGAGGTGCCCCTAGAGGTTGTGAGTTGTAATGATACAGGTAGTGAGCCTGAGATGTGTAATGTAGCTAATGGCAGTTCAGATAGGGATACCGCCATAGCAAGGGCAGGTGAAGATAATGAGATCCTGATTGTTAGTGGTTTCCCTTCAGCCCAGAGTTACACAAACAGTGAGTGTGAACAGAGCCCTAGAGAAGCAGCTACTCGCTCAGAACCTGCAGGAGGTGGGGATAGCCTGTGTCAGTCACCTGTGGAGGAGTCTCACATCAGTGTTCAGGAAATGTCAGGGGGAAACCAGACATCTGATACACCTGAGGCTTCTGAGGAGATTGATGTACGGAGTTCGTGTGTGAACAAGGCCAGAAGAAGCATCAATAAACTGAAGTGTCATGTGGATACTGGTTTGCGGAATAACTGGTATAAATGCTACAATTGTCACGTGTCTTATAGAAGAAAAGATGACCTAAAGAGACATATATTACAGAAACATGAGTTGAAGATTGATATCTCGTACTGTCCTTTCTGTGATACAGTGTTTGCAAAGAAAAGTGAATGGGAGGTTCACATGTGTACGTGTTCGGGGAACAAAAGAAAGTGCCAAAATGGTGATGCCGACCTCCAGGTGTGTTCTGTCGTGATGTGGCACCAGAAGTGTCCTAGGAAGGAGACCAGGCGTAAACCAGACCCCTGTACACCTGCTGATGAACCGCAGAATACGCATGATGGCGTGCTGACTGAAATTGTGTGTGAACAGGGTGGAAGCGCCACTCTTAATCATACACCTACGGATGAGGGGACCCCAGATCCCCAGAAGGTGGTGGAACATGTGATGCACCAGCCCTTTGGTAGTTCTGCCTGCAGTGTGGTGAGTGCAGTCTACAACTCTGTGAGGGAAGGTCGCCCATGCATCCGCAGTGATCGTGATGTTGCTGAGAAGGAGGAGAAGCCCTTGACGGACGTTACAGTGACTGGATCAAGGCCTCTCATAGGCATTCTGGAGCCACCGGTTGCCACAAGTAATGACTTTGCTCGCAAAGGTTTGGGGAAACAGGAGTCCAACCTGGCTTTTCTTCAGCAGCCAACTGGAAAAGCCGTATTGAAGACAAATACAGTGACTGGTGCCCGAGACACTGTTACAGGTGCGACGTCCGATATATTGGGCTGGGAAGCTGGTGCAGTACAAGGCGGTGTGGGTGTGACTAAGTCTGTAGTCTCAACCGTGATGGCCACCCAAGTGGGATCGCTTATAACCAGTAGTCTGAATACAGTCTTGGGAAAATCCGAAGAATGGGTTAATGGTTACCCCCCGAAGACAGGTGAAGAGCTGTCTCAGCCTGCTGAACCTGTGGAGAAGGTTGGAGTGGCGCCAAGTCTACAACAAAGGGACCAGCCGAGTTGCTGTGTACGTGTGGAAGCTCTGTCGTCTCGTCTCTGTCATAGTGCATGCCAGCATTCTCTGGGCAAGTGGAGGAATACCCAGATGGGCCCTACAGAGACTCCAGCACAGCTGCACCCAACGGTAGATCTGCCTGATCATCTGAAGAGCGAAAGTGAAGATGGTCTGGATGGTGAGAAGTGCCTTGAAGATATACCGGGTGATGACTGCAGTGGATGTGAGGAGACGGTGTCTGATATAATGTCAACAGAGCCCTCGAAATTCCTACACAGGAAAGACTCGGTGAAGACTGAGGTGTTGGCCAGCAAGGCGTATGAAGGACTGACCGAGGAAGAGGTCAGCCAGGAACTTAGTGCAAGCCATGAAGAGCTTAAGGCTGCCATTGTGGAAAGTCCATGCCGGGACTTGGGTCCGAAGTCCGAAGTGTTAGCTGGAGGTGATGAGGATGATGCTGATGTTGAGATGAGTTTCACCTACACCGAGAGCGGAGGTTGTGACCTCAGAGGTAGCAAGCGCACAGCTTTGCAGACATGTGACCAGAAGCTCACCAATGTGAATCGTGCCCTGGTTCTGAACGGTAATGCCCCCTTCAATGACAAAGAAGGTGCCGAAGCTGAAGACTGGAAAACGGGCAAACCCGTGCGTGTCGTGTGCAATGCTAAGGGGAAAAAGCACAGTGCATATGCCTCAGTGGATGGTAACCGGTGTGACGGCATCCACAAGGTGATGAAGAGATGGGGCCTAACCATGCCAAGCCCTGAGGGGTATGTGGAGTCTCCAGTAAAATGCAAGAGAAAGAGGAGAAGAAAATCTATCATTGTTAATAGAGACATGATTGAAGATGATCAGTTGTGTGAAGGAAGAGATGCTGGGACTAATTTTGAGCTGTCTGTGTCTCCTGCAGTTAAGGAAAAAAGCTGTCATTTTCCAGGTATAGAAGATATAGTAGATAGTAGGGTCTCTACAGTGCTTCTAGGAACCGTAGGGATTAGACCCCAATATAGGAGCTTTGACCCCGGAGGGAGAATTAAGCTTATTGATCAGGCCTACGGCCTTGATCACAGGGGGAGGATATGTGGCAGGGTGGCTGCCACTAGAGAAGCTTTTGGGCATAAAATGTGCATTTTGCCTTATGAAAAGCTGAGTAGAAGACAGACCTGGAAAAGTTGGGTCTGTCTAATTAAGTTGATTAGTTTTCAGCTGGAGGGGCTGCACTAATACATGGGGCAGACTTCACACTGGGCTCCACCCTGGGGAAGAGACAGGCTACGGCAAAGGCCTGTGGAGCGGTGGCAGTGAACTGTTACTGTGTTTTTGGGGTGGCTGGCAGTAGGCCAGCACCTGGTGAGGTAGGGAACCTCGATGTATAGTTAGTGCCGGAGAGGCTTAGGTATTATTTTTATGTTTTGAGTTTGTGTACTGCCAAATAAAGCTGGCTGAGGCCAGTTTTAACCTTACTCACATTGTGTGAATTCCCTGTGTGTGCTGGTCGTCTGCTTAGGAGACGACGATCCCCGGACCTAATCCCTTACAATATATATATATATATACACTCACCGGCCACTTTATTAGGTACACCATGCTAGTAACGGGTTGGACCCCCTTTTGCCTTCAGAACTGCCTCAATGCTTCATGGCATAGATTCAACAAGGTGCTGGAAGCATTCCTCAGAGATTTTGGTCCATATTGACATGATGGCATCACACAGTTGCCGCAGATTTGTCAGCTGCACATCCATGATGCGAATCTCCCGTTCCACCACATCCCAAAGATGCTCTATTGGATTGAGATCTGGTGACTGTGGAGGCCATTTGAGTAGAGTGAACTCATTGTCATGTTCAAGAAACCAGTCTGAGATGATTCCAGCTTTATGACATGGCGCATTATCCTGCTGAACGTAGCCATCAGATGTTGGGTACATTGTGGTCATAAAGGGATGGACATGGTCAGCAACAATACTCAGGTAGGCTGTGGCGTTGCAACGATGCTCAATTGGTACCAAGGGGACTAAACCCTAGAGATGGTTGTGCGTGAAAATCCCAGTAGATCAGCAGTTTCTGAAATACTCAGACCAGCCCTTCTGGCACCAACAACCATGCCACGTTCAAAGGCACTCAAATCACCTTTCTTCCCCATACTGATGCTCGGTTTAAACTGCAGGAGATTGTCTTGACCGATTGTTGCCGCCATGTGATTGGCTGATTAGAAATTAAGTGTTAACAAGCAGTTGGACAGGTGTACCTAATAAAGTGGCCGGTGTATATATATATATATATATATATATATTAACGGGAAAGGGGGCCCCAGGCAGAAATCTGCTATGTGGCCCAGCCTCTCCTAGTTACGCCCCTGGGCATAGAAGAGCATTAAAAAGGCAGAAACACAGCATCTGCTCATATGCATGAGTTAAAGGCTTAAAAAGGCCATTGCCAACAAAGCTTTTGCAACCAAATATTAGAAATTATCATTTTATTTACAATTATTTAATTTGTCACAGCTCTGCTATGTGTATGCTGTGTATGAGCTGTAAGGTGTATTGCCTGTTATTTCAGGAAAAAACAAAATGAAAAAGATAAACAGAGCAGCCGTACACAAGAAGTTATATTTAATGTCAGACAGAGGGTGGCCTACTGGCCTATATTTATATCTGTACTAGACACACTCTGTCACTATATTTATGGGTTATGGTTTGGCTTAGTCCAGGGTTCCACATGATTTTAAGAATTTCTCCACCTCTGCTCCTTGCTATGTTTATAAATATTAAGTGAGAAGGAGTTTAACCCTTTGGCTAGCTATCCTTTGCATAACCCTACCTAAATGCAATTTATGTTCAAAACCATAAAACATGCGACCTTGCGAAAAAAAAATAATTATTCATTATTTATATAGCGCACACAGATTATGCAGCACTGCACAGAGCTTGCCAAATCGGTCCCTGTCCACAATGAAATACATTCTTAACTCCTCGTGCCCATGGCCTTTTTGATTTTGCATTTCCTCTTTTTTCTTCATGTACACAGCTTAATTATGCTCCCTTGTGACAGCATTTAGTATTCCATTCCATACACTGGGAAGTGGGAAACAACTTCCAAATGAAGTGATTGACAAAAAACATTCTCTGCATTTTCTTGTAGGATCTGATTTTAAGGCTTTCATGGCGCATTCCACATGACTACTGTTCTTTGGGTTGGTATGATGACAGGGATACCAGATTTACATAGGTATTATGTTGTAATAGATTTTAAAAATGAAAGTTGTCTTATTTTGCTAAATAAGATGAAGTTTTCATTGCTAGCATTTTAGGGATTGGACTGTATAAAGGTCACTGGCAGTTTTCCTATGGATCTGTATAAGTGCCACGTGCACATTGTTACTGATCTGCACCAATGACAGGCCCTGGAGGCTCATATAGACTCCAGGCTATCATAGAAACAGATAGTTGCTCCTCAATGACATCACAGGGATCAAAATCCTTGCCAAGATGGTGGCCGCAATTGGTGGCAGTCTGTGAGCCCTCTCCATACTTCCCTTGCCACCCCCTTGTATACAGCCAGCCACCCCCCTGTATACAGCCAGTCATCCCCCCTGTATATAGCCAGCCACGCTCCCTGTATACAACCAGCCACCCCCTGTATACAGACAGAGACCCCCCTGGTATACAGCCATCCACTCCCCCTGTGTACAGCCAGCCACCCCCCTGTATACAACCAGCCACCCCCCCTGTATACAGCCACCCACCCCCCAGTATACAGCCAGCAATCCTCCTATATACAGCCAGACACCCCTCATGTATACAGCCAGACACCTACCTGTATAGAGGCAGCCAGCCCCTGCCTTGTATACAGCCAGTCAGTTCCCCACCCCAGTACATACAAATAAAAAAACATGAACTCCCCTTTCCACCTAAAATTGCAATTTTAGTGCTTCCTACCTCCCAAAATTATGTAAGGGAAAGCAATTAAAAAGTCTATTTTCCCCTATACTAGTACCAATCTAACCATTACAATTTCTCACAATAAACAAGATCTAATAATTCTCTTTTAATTGAGGAATAAAATGTTATAGCTTTTAGAATATAGGGTCACATATGCTAATGAGGTTTCCCCAAAGTGTTTTATTTGCTAAAGTAGTAGAACATAAAAAAGTTTTATAACAGAAGTTTCAGCTAAAAAACAAGAGGCAAAACAACTGTTTTATTCTGTTTCGCTGAAGGAAAAAGTTAATACATTTGAATCATTATGCTATTATTACCATAAAAATTTACCAAATACAAATTATGTCTTTTGGAATTTAGGCATGGATTAGTGCCAAAAGATGGCAAAATGAAGATTTTGTTTTGGTACCAAAGGTTTTAATTTTTTTTAAATGAATTAAAACACATTAAAACCTACATAAATTTAGTATCCCTGTAATAATCCCTGTAGTACCCCTGTAATAGACATGTCATTTGGGGCATTTTTTTATTTGCGTTGTGCGTTGGAAGAGGGGTAGTCTTATATGGCAAGTATATCCAAAACTCTATATTTTAACTGGAAAAGTTTAGGGTTGTCTTATACACCCAGTCGTCTTATGCACTGGAAATACAGTATTTAAATAGCACAATATGATCAGTTAATTAAATAGCTTTTTTAAATGACTTTCTTTGGAAAACTGTAAACGTAAGAAATTGTTTGTGGTTTTAATGTTGTGCCTTTTATGGTGTGATATGGTTCAGAGTATAAGCCGACCCTAAGATAAGCCAACACAAATATAAGCCGAGGACTCTAATTTTACCACAAAATTCTGAGAAAACCTATTGACTCGAGTATAATCCTAGAGTGGAAAATCTATTGGTCACAGCCTCCTCTCAGTATATAGCTAGCCAGCCCCCTGCCCCCCACTAGCCAGCTAGCCAGCCCCTTTCCTCTCTGTATATGGCCAGCCAGCCCCCTGCTCCTCTGTATATAGCCAGCCAGCATTCTCCCAGTATATAGCCAACCCCTTACCCCATTATACAACCATCCGCCAGATACCTTATATAGCTAGTCCCTGCCCCATAATACAGCCAGCCCCCTGCCCCATTATGCAGCCAGCCTCCTGCTCCATCATGAAGCCAGCCTCCTTCCCCATTATATAGCCAGCCCCCTGCCCCATTATACAGCCAGACCCAGTTTGCCCAATTCATGAAAAAAACTTAAAAAGTGAATACTCACCTTTCCAGCGCCCTCCCACAGGTCATCTATTTGATCAGGTCTGTGCTGCCAGCACACAAAATACTATTGCAGCAGTGGCAGCAGAGCCTGTGACTTCGCACGCACCTGCCGCTGCCGGTGGAAGAGAAGACCTGCCGGGGGCACCGGAGAGGTGAGTTTTGAATTTCTTTTTTGCTGTTTTTGACTCAAGTATAAGCTGAGTTTGGATCTTTAACCCGTTTTTTTGTATACTTGAATATATACGGTATTCTGCATGTTGCGACTGTTGTGTCATTTGTTCTAAGGGTCATAAATTTTTCTCATTGTTAATATGTGTACCTATGTTTGCAGGATGAAATGCAGTTATTTACTTATGCTATGCATAGTTATATGGGGCTATTGAGTACCATTTATCCTTTTTTTTAAAAGGAATTAATATTTACATCCACCAGGGCCATCCTGGCAGGTCTCCAGCGGGTGGTGTGTGCAAGAAAAATGGAGGAGGAGGAGGCTGATGCAATGGGTTTTTCTCTGGGGCAACCCCTGTAGTGTATGTAGGAGTCCCTGGATGATGGAGGATGGGGAGCTTGTGATGGAGAAGCAGCCTGATCCAGGGATTACATGGAGGCACATTGTGCAAACCAATTTACAGTTCTGTATTCAACTTCAAATGGCAGGCAACGGACTTAAACAGCAACAGCAGATTCAGCAGAGCAGAAACTTCAGGCGGGACTTGTAAAGATGGAGCCGACTCTGACTCTTCTTCCTTGCAGTGTGTCTGAGTGGTGGCACAGCATATATACACATATACAAAAAGTAGATACAGCATATATACACACACACACACACATATACACACATATATATATATATATATATATATATATATATATATATATATATATTATATGGGATCAGGGTACTCTTTGTGGAAAGCCCAATATTTAGTGTGTGTTGTATCAACCGCGGCAGATACTATAGGTAAGGACAACCACCCCAGGTGAAAGCGCCAAAGCCTGAAGACAGATGGCCTGTCATAAAAGTCACCAGTAGCGCAGAATGGTCTGAGATACCTCTAGGAGTGTACTCAACAGAAAAAACCTGGGACAATAGGTCAGGAGAGACAAAGGCCAGATCTAGGTTCTGTGCACTGTGGAATAAAAGTAATAAGTCTGACTAGTGGACACAATGCACCCTTTCAATGGTAAAAAAGGGGGGAAAAGTGTCAGCAGGGAGGAAATCATTGAGCCCGGAGGATCAGCACCCTCCAATTTTTTAGGAAGACACACAATGCGGATGTTATTGCATTGAAGCCTGTTTTTAAAGTCATCTGCACAGTCTATGGTGACTTTTTTTGAGGGCGCTGAATATCTTCAACATCTGATGTTCTACACTCCACCTCCTCCGTACGTTCCCTGACCTTCTGGACGTCATGTGGGAAAATCACAAAGTCCTGTCGCGGTAACCATTATGGACTGACATAATTTTTTTGCCGCCATGACCTAAGCAAACCTTTTGATCAATAGTTACTGTTGGAGTCTGCAATTCTAGAGTGGAACTTGGCCTCGACGGGCTTCGGGAACCATCAAACATGGAGGGAGTAGAGCCGGGGAACCTCAATGGTGAGCCTCATCTGGAACAGGAGAAGGGCTCCAGCTTTTCTGCAGCATTTGCCTGAATTTGAGCCAAAGGAACAGAGGAAAGAGGTGCATCGTCATCTATAGCCTCCAGATCCCAGAAGGGTGGATCTCCGATTTCAGACTCATCCATGATGGAATAGTAAGGATGTAATATAGGAGAGTCCTGAGGCAATTCACAGGCGGTTGAATAAACAGTTGATATGGGTGACCCCACACTGGAATGTTAAATTGTACAGTCCAGAGACCCGGTGTCGGCAGTTGGATGGATGTTGCAATAGGCGCCAGTGAACAGGGTTCTTATGTATCAGAAATCGGACACACTGTGCACTTAGTCGGATAAATGGTTGCTATGGATTGCCATGCATAGAGCCCGTAATGTAGCAGAGTCCAGAGGTACTGTGTAGACAGATGGGGGAATGGTTGTTTGGGTTACTATGCACAGAGCCCTTAATGTAGCAGAGTGAAGAGGTACTGTGTAGACAGATGGGGGAATGGTTGCTTTGGGTTACTACGTACAGAGCCCTTTATGTAGCAGAGTCCAGAGGTACTGTGCAGACAGATGGGGTACTGGTTTCTATGGGTAACCACTCACAGAGCCCTTTATGTAGCAGAGTCCGAAGGTAGGACACTGGCAGTAGAAAACACACCATAGCACCAGCATGTGTCTCCAAAGGTGGCGGCCGCTATACTCCCCAGGGACTGGTTTAACCAGTCCTTCAGTTATGGGAATTAAAGGGGTATTCCAATTTTGGCAAATTAATGTTATTGTTTGTATGATGAAAAATCATACAATTCACTGTCCCCATTACTATATGTCCTAAGTATAGAGCCCCTAGCAGCATGTATTAGAAATAATCCCGAAATTAAGGGCATTGTGGTGAGGTATAAACAGTTCAAAATAGCTTTATTCGCTGATGACGTGCTTCTTACCCCCTCATATCGCTCCCGAATTTAAACGCGACAATTGAGGAATATAGCAACATTTCTGGATATAAAATTAATCAGACCAAATCGGAAGCGCTGCCAGTGAATTTATCCCCTAAAGTATTGCAATCTTTGACGGACAATTTTCATTATACCTGGAACTTGACTTCCATAAAATACCTAGGGATTAAACTAACCCCATCTTATTCCTCCTTGTACAAGGAAAACTTTCCCCCCTTAATTCAGGATGTGAGAAAGCAATTACAAAGCTGGCGTATTATAAACCTTTCTATGCTAGGCAAAATAGCAGCAGTGAAGATGTCAATTCTCCCCAGATTTTTATAGTCCAGAGGTACTGTGCAGACAGATGGGGTACTGGTTTCTATGGGTAACCACTCACAGAGCCCTTTATGTAGCAGAGTCCGAAGGTAGGACACTGGCAGTAGAAAACACACCATAGCACCAGCATGTGTCTCCAAAGGTGGCGGCCGCTATACTCCCCAGGGACTAAACAGCGCCTGAGGGCTTACTGACACCCACAGAAGCACCTCCGCCTGATGGGACGCCCACCAGACCAACCTTGGTGCAGCAATCCCATGCTGGAGAGTGAGGAGCAGCCAGAAAGCAGAGCGGCAGTGGAAGGACCGAAACAAGAAGTGCCACAGACTGAACTTCCAGTTGCGGCCTGGAGAAGATGAGGACCCTATTACAGGCCACAAGAAGACAGGGAGAAGACCCCGAAGCCTGCCGGAGGACGCTCAGCACCAGCGGAAGAGAGGACAGCCCAAGAGAAGTCAGGATGGCCAGGATGAATGCAGGATAGTGGGTCAGATAAGCAGAGCTCTTACGGCGCACGTCTGCTCAGACAGACATCCAGCCCTGCCCCCAGCTGATGTCTTCATTGAATGCATTATAGGAGCGGTGTGACCTTTTTATCACTGTTTATTTTCATAAAATATAGTGTATATTATATATAAAACAAAGTTTTGCAGTATATTGTAATTTTGCTATTTCTCATTTACCTCCTTCCTCTGTTCTAGTGAGTGTACAGATTAAAGTCCCAGTATTACATTTGAGACAACCATAAGTAGCCACTTGCTTCATTGAAGGTCAACCACTGATTGGTCTATATTTTCATAAAGTAACATCACGTTCTAGCTTCTTAGGGTATGTTCCACTTCCTTTATTCCACAGCCCCACCAGTGGTAAACACCTATTACTGTATTTGGCACTCTCAATTACACGATGCAGTAAGAAATACAGCAATTATCAGGCTGCACATACACGCAGATCTTCCACCACGAACCTCAAATAAAAGCTTTTAGTCCTCCTAAAACATAAAAACATTAATCTACAGATGCGACACTATATGTTATAATCAGAATTCTCAGAAATATGTACTTCCCTCATATGATATTCATACAAATACTACAGTTTGCTCTGAATCCAGACATAATTGATACTTTCTTCTTGTGGTCTCTGCCCTACAAAACATGCAAAAATAAGATCTCTGTTCATGGAAATTCTTACGTGGTGGATTGACTCATACACCATATAAGGACATCCTTCCAGTAGTCCCAATCTTCATTCAGCTAAACACATTGCAGGAGTGCTTAAAGGAGAACAGGATGGAAACTACCCGAGAGCAAGGAATATTATAATTATATAGAATAATCAATCCCCTGCTGGATCCAGGACTAGGATTTTTTAAAATAGAGAAATCAATTCAAATACAAAACAAAAGTAGGCATAACTTTTCTGTTAATTCCCCTTCTGGTTTAACCAGTCCTTCAGTTATGGGAATTAAAGGGGTATTCCAATTTTGGCAAATTAATGTTATTGTTTGTATGATGAAAAATCATACAATTCACTGTCCCCATTACTATATGTCCTAAGTATAGAGCCCCTAGCAGCATGTATTAGAAATAATCCCGAAATTAAGGGCATTGTGGTGAGGTATAAACAGTTCAAAATACCGTATTTTCTGGACTATAAGACGCACTTTTTTTCCCCAGAAAATGGGGAAAAAACAGTAGTGCGTCTTATAGTCCGGATGTAGCTGCAGGAGGGAATGGAGCTGCGCTCTGCCAGCTGATGCTGGCAGTAAGCGTAGCCCTTCACAGTGGAGCGCAGCGGCTGTACTGAGTGCCGCTACGCTCCTCTCCTCCTCTCAGCCCTCCACTGCTGGAGGGAATGGAGGGCAGCTAAAGCTGGCAGAGCGCGCTTTGTAACTCATGTATATAACGATGTCCTCCAGCTTTGTGGCAGAGCAGCAGCAGTGGATAGAGAGAGGGGAGGAGAAAGGCACAGACTCTGGCCAATCCCGGCTCAGCTTGTAAGTAGCCCGGGAGGTTCAGAGTGAAGAAGAAGGCTGCCGGCAGTGTGTGCAGAGGAGCCTGTACTGTGCTGTGTCTGACCTGTAACTTCTCTCCGGAGCACAGGATCAGATAAGTGATAAGTGCTCCCTTCCCCCGGTCTCTGCTCTCACAGTCTTAACCCCTTGTTGCCTGGTATGTAGAGGCTGCTGTCTTTTGAAGGTACCTTACCCCACAGACCAAGCTCTTGTGACCATTGTACAAGGACTGTCACCTCCTGTGTCCCCTCCCCATAGATTGTAAGCTCTTGTGACCATTGTACAAGGACTGTCACCTCCTGTGTCCCCTCATCCTCCTCATAGATTGTAAGCTCTTGTGACCATTGTACAAGCACTGTCATCTCCTGTGTCCCCCTCCTCATAGATTGTAAGCTCTTGTGGCCATTGTACAAGGACTGTCACCTCCTCTGCCCCCTTATCCTACTCATAGATTGTAAGCTCTTGTGGCCATCATACAAGCACTCACATCTCCTGTATCCTCTTCCTCATAGATTGTAAGCTCTGGGGACCATTGTACAAGCGCTGTCACCTCCTGTGTCCCCCTCCTCCTCATAGATTGTAAGCTCTTGTGACCATTGTACAAGGACTGTCACCTCCTGTGTCCCCTCCCCATAGATTGTAAGCTCTTGTGACCATTGTACAAGGACTGTCACCTCCTGTGTCCCCTCATCCTCCTCATAGATTGTAAGCTCTTGTGACCATTGTACAAGCACTGTCATCTCCTGTGTCCCCCTCCTCATAGATTGTAAGCTCTTGTGGCCATTGTACAAGGACTGTCACCTCCTCTGCCCCCTTATCCTACTCATAGATTGTAAGCTCTTGTGGCCATCATACAAGCACTCACATCTCCTGTATCCTCTTCCTCATAGATTGTAAGCTCTGGGGACCATTGTACAAGCGCTGTCACCTCCTGTGTCCCCCTCCTCCTCATAGATTGTAAGCTCTTGTGACCATTGTACAAGCACTGTCACCTCCTCTGCCCCTCTCCTCCTCATAGATTGTAAGCTCTTGTGACTATTGTACAAGCACTGTCATCTCATGTGTCCTCCTCCTTCTCATAGATTGTAAGCTCTTGTGACCATTGTCACATATGCGCATACCTATACAGCCCTGGTAACTCTTGAGACCCCCTGACTACATGCCAGCATAATTCTATCTAATGATAGACGGCGGTGTCCGGGAGAGGAGGAGGGGGTGACCGCTGCTCGCCCCTGCCCCTCTCCAAAGAGGAACATGGCTGCACTGCACCACCCAGTTACTTTACTGTTACTTTATTAAAAATTTTAGCATACTATTTGGGGGAAAAAACATTTTTTCTTATTTTTCCTCCTCTAAAACCTATGTGCGTCTTATGGTCCAGTGCGTCTTATAGTCCGAAAAATACGGTAGCTTTATTCGCTGATGACGTGCTTCTTACCCCCTCATATCGCTCCCGAATTTAAACGCGACAATTGAGGAATATAGCAACATTTCTGGATATAAAATTAATCAGACCAAATCGGAAGCGCTGCCAGTGAATTTATCCCCTAAAGTATTGCAATCTTTGACGGACAATTTTCATTATACCTGGAACTTGACTTCCATAAAATACCTAGGGATTAAACTAACCCCATCTTATTCCTCCTTGTACAAGGAAAACTTTCCCCCCTTAATTCAGGATGTGAGAAAGCAATTACAAAGCTGGCGTATTATAAACCTTTCTATGCTAGGCAAAATAGCAGCAGTGAAGATGTCAATTCTCCCCAGATTTTTATATCTCTTCGAAACACTTTCAGTGAGGGTTCCAGTTAGTACTCTGAGGTGCATTCAGTCGATGTTTTTGGACTTTATATGGAATTCCAAAAGGCATAGGATTTCAAGAACCGTCCTAATGGCACCTAAGTCACGGGGGGGCCTGGGGCTACCCGATATAACGGTTTATTATTATGCAACTCATTTAAGACACATAGTTTCCTGGACTTCATTGGCGGCCTTCAATAAGTGGACAGAAATCGAGAAGCTCTGGCTAGCTCCTGTTCATCCCACAGTCCTGATTTGGGGGCCACCATCAGTAGTCCCCACATACTCCCTTTTAGGCCCCATGGCGTTTACCAGAGACATATGGCGGAGGTGTCACATGCGATATTCTTTAGCCACCTTGAAGTCACCTCTTAATCCGTTTCTATGTACACCGGGTCTACCCCAAAGCCTGATAAGTGACTTTGTGAGTTTTTGGAACCGATGAAAATTTTCCAGATTAAAGATCTAACACACCCGACTACCAAGAACCTCCTTAAGCTATCGGATCTTAGTAATGCGTCAGACCAGTCCGCCCCAGCCGTAAACACGTACCCGCAGATTTACCAACACTGTGTATCTATACTAGGCTCTCCCACAATACCAGATCTCACAGAGTTTGAACCTATCTGTCTTAGGGGTTCAGCCTCTAAAGGGCTTATCTCAGATTTATACATCTTGCTAATGGCCCAGACTCTGGTAACCACACATACATGACCAAGTGGGAGGATTGGTTGGGTAGAACACTTTCAGTATTAGAATGGAAAAAAATATGGGAGAGGGCCCCAAAAGGCTCTCTATTCACTATATACAAAGAGAATCAATACAAAATTTTGATGCACTGGTACCATACCCCAGCGCTATTGCACAAAATGGACCCTAACATCCCAGATGTCTGCTGGAGATGTAATGCCTCAGGGGCCACCTTATTCCATGTCTTCTGGGAATGTACAGCTATCCAACCATATTGGGAGAGGGTTCGAACAGTGATAGAAAGGGTGCTGGGGATAAGTCTGGCTAGTGACCCGGCTGTGTTTTTACTGGGGCTTCCACCCCCTGAGATGGGGAAACTACAGATTAAATTGCTCCTCCATATATTGTGTGCTGCAAAGACCCTGATCTCACTGCACTGGAGATGTCCTATACCACCCTCACTGTTAGATCTCTACTCTCGTATTAGGCACATATGAACACTAGAATATATGACTGCCTCGTTGCATGAAAATACGGACCCCTGGGATATTATTGGAGACAACCTACCTGTATCTTAACTATTAGACTTTCCATTTAGGAAAAAGATCCATGAATATAAGTTTTGTTCTGTTTCTGCATTTAACATGTTAATATGTTGGACCTTTGGTCCCTTTTTATTTAGTCTCTCTATATTGTTTTTACATAAGGTATTGCAGCAGGTGAGATTGGGATCGAATGAAGGACTCCATTCCTCTTTCCTTTGGACAGTGGACTTTGCTCCTTACTCTCTGGTTAATAATTTAGCCATTTAATCTGTCCTTCTTGTTCGAATCATATACTATCAGTAAAAGGTCCTGCGTGACCTGACCATTCATTTATGTATTAATGAGCGGTATATGCCTATACCAACCCGGTAATACTGTGATCTGCTGCTTGTACACGACTGTTTGTATTATTATTTTCTCTGGAAAAAAAAAAATAATAAAAAAGTAAGTTGGAAAAAAAAAACAGCTGAAATGAAACTTGAGCTCTGATTGGTTTCCATGGGCAACTAGAGCAGTTTTGCTCTCTGACACTTCTGAAAAATCTCCCAATAGACAAAGTGAGTGTCAGAGACAAAAGACAAATACAGAGACAGTCAAAGACAAATAGAGAGAGTCAGAGACGGACAGTGACAGTCAGGGACAGACAGAGACATCAGAGACAGTCAGAAAGAGAGTCGGAGACAAAGACAGTTAGAGAAAATCGGAGTCAGAAACAGTAAGAGACGGACAGAGATATTCAGAGACATTCAGAGACATAAACGGCCAGAGACAGACAGACAGAGAAAGAGATACTCAGAGACAGAAACGGTCAGAGTCAGACAGAAACAGCCCCGGAAGAAGCTCTTATAGGCGAAACTCAGAGTCGGGGAAGTCCTTACCGAGCGTGCATCTTTTATAAAAGGTCTTTTTAACACCTGTTTTTGTGAGTACATTGATTGAGAATTAAAGAATTTTAACACTTTTGAAACTTGCTGCACCATCGCGATCTCTCTTTCTTTCTTGAGAGTTAGCTGGCGGAGACAGGAAGAAAGTGGAACAAAAGGTGGAGGAGCTCGGTTTCCAAGCGGAAAGATCTTCACCGGCACATGAATCAACCGCGGGACCATTGAGTGTCCGAACGAACGCCGCCCCAGGATAAGGAGTTTGGGATCTAGGGAATTGTACTTGTTAGAGTACAATTGTACTTATAAGAGAATTTTTTGGATAACCTCTGTTCAACCTTGAATGTAAATGACTGTAAATTCTTATGAATTGTCAGTTATATATAAATTACTGAAGTTATCAGATGTTGAATATATAAAAATCTGTACATGTCCTCATCAATAATATTGATCTGATAAAGCCATTGAAAGAATCTTTAACGGCTTTATTTAATATAAATTTTGGATCTGAAGTTTGAATCTGGTATTGTTACAAAGCAGAAGTGTGAGGCTCCTGCAGCCAGCCAGTTATTTTACAGGCAGGCACAGGATCAATTGGGGAAATGGTGGATTTTCTAGGTGGATTTCTAAGTGGATTTCTGCAGAATATATACCAGTTTGTGTCAGTGAAAAAATGAGTAACACATTTTCTTTTTTTTAACATTCCTTACATTTCTATTGGTTCTTTTTCTAATAATTGACTTACTAACACTGCAATCTGGTAGTTGTATTGATTTTTTTTAATTATTTTCAATCCTCTCAAAAATGATAAATTTTGTACCACACTTATCTGTGTCTCTCTTCCAACCCCCCAGCACACTGTATCGAGTTTTATCACATGGGATAAATAAAGGCAAAAAGGTGAAATCGCTTAAGCCTTTCAGAAAATGAATTCCTTACTCATGGCTATAGGTATTTCAGAAAATTAATTCCTTACTGATGGCTATAGGTATTTCAGAAAATTAATTCCTTACTCATGGCTATAAGCGTTTCGGATAATTAATTCCTTACTCATGGGTCTAAGCGTTTCAGGAAATTAATTCCTTACTCATGGCTATAAGCGTTTTCGGATAATTAATTCCTTACTCATTGCTATAAGCGTTTCAGAAAATTAATTCCGTACTCATGGCTATAAGCGTTTCAGAAAATTAATTCCTTACTCATGGCTATAAGCGTTTCGGATAATTAATTCCTTACTCATGGCTATAAGCGTTTCAGTTAATTAATTCCTTACTCATGGCTATAAGCGTTTCAGTTAATTAATTCCTTACTCATGGCTACAAGCCATGAGCAAGGAATTAATTTTCCGAAACAGCTAGGCGATTTCTCCTTTTTTGTCTTTATTTATCCCATGTGAATTCCTGTTTGTTGGATGACCAGCAGGTCTCTCTTTTTTTAACTGATGAAATACATTTTTAATATTTTTTATCCTCATCCTTGATTCTGTTGAAGCTGGACTTATTAGTTTTGATTTATTATTGTTTGTGGTGTATCGATTTGCTATAGGCCATTGTTAATGTTTGCTTTGTATGTGCAAATGAATGCCCCTTCAATGGTATTACAAAACAGATTTGAAAACATTTCAGATGAAGATTTAGATGACTTGTTTTTCCTTGTCTAATCATTCACTTTACATCAACTATTTTTTTTACTGGATGTCATCTTTTATTTGTTTAAATCACAACTTTCATTTTCGAATCTTGTCTAAAATATTGTAGGAGAATATTGGAAGATATTTGCAGGAAGTGAACAAGGTTATATTTTTAGACCTATATTTTTCATATGACATTTAAATGATACCTTGACTAGACCCACAGAATATATTACGTAGTAACCAGCTGTGTCATGCACTATGTCTATATCACAGTACGTTTTGCGTGGGGTTATAATGTTTATCCTTCACAGAGAATATGAGCAAAGGATAGAGATACTCAAAATAATGCCAGAGCTGGTCATGGTCATCCAATTAGGAGGAAGTCAGAACAGTTATTTTGTAACCACAAGTTTCATAGCGGATATTCACCTCTTTGGATGGAGGAAGTGTGGGTGTAAGGCTGGAGACACCTTCTGAGATCACATTTATCTAACAGATGATTGGCTAGGGACTTTTTTATACACAGTTTAAATCCCTCAGTTGTCTTTCAAATCACAATAACAAGGAGATATAGAAAACTGGGATTGCAACAACTTATTGCCAGTGCATTGAAGAGCCCTTGGAACATATAGATAAGGTAAATATTTTCACGCTTTTTGCAGCAGTATTCAATTTAAATATCAGAAATACTGAAAATAGGCAGATTGGACTTCTTCATTATGAACTCAGAATTGAAGGGATATTCCCATCCCACTTAATTATGTCACATAGACTGGGTATCACTGGTAAAGCTATTGCTGAGGTTTTCCAGTGATTCAAATGCTGGCAAGATTAAGTAGCCCAGTGTTCCCAGTCTGTGGGTGGGACTCCTCAAAGTTCATGTAAGGAACTAGAGGGTGTCATGAGAGAACTTAGATGGCTTGCATCTATCACCTAGTTGAAAGCTTATTTTTATCAGGATTTTGGCTAAGTGGCACTATGGTCCCAATATAGGCACTGATAGAGAATTGGCTAGTTAGCCATTGGCAGGAACAAACTTACATACAATTGAAAAGCAGTGGCTAACATTTTAACAAATGCTAATAAGCATTTAGTTAAAGATAAGAAGAAAGATGGTGGCAATAAAAAAGAAAAATAGATTTTACAGAAATGTAATATCCTTAGTATGGTTTCACCATTATGCCATACAAAAGACCAGTGTAGAGTAGGAGAAGACTATTCTTCTGCTGCACCAGACTAATCACTCTGTTTAAGAATCTGGTGAAGTGTAAGACTGTCAGATCCTACTTTGCACCTTATATTAGTTTAGTTTCTGTGCCAGAATTTTCTTGATGCACAGAGTTTTTGCCGAGAAAGTGTCAAAATACTGTCTAAAAGCCTTGATAAATGCGGTGCATGACTATTTTTTTTTTTTTGGGTGAATGATAATGCAAAATCCAGCAGAGGCTCATTTAAAAAAAACATATCCAACAGGACCTCCCATAAAAAAAAGTCCAGCAGAGCCCCCCTTGCATTATAAATGAATAAACTTTTAGTTTAATTTCTATGCCAGAATTTTCTTGATGCACAGAGTTTTTGCCGAGAAAGTATCCTTGATACTATCCTTGAAGTAGCCTTGATAAATGCGGTGCATTTATTTTTTTTTGGGTGAATGATAATGCAAGTTGATTAAAAAATCTCCTGCAATGTGGAGATTGGTGGGGGTAAACTATTTTCTTCTAATAGAGTGCAGCGTTATTAATTAATAACATAGAGGAGATATTCTGGAGTAATTTGAACCTGAAATGCCTTTCACCACATTTATGAAGGGTGCAAGGTAAAAGGATCATGGTCTCTGGTCTGTGCACCAGGAAATTCAGTGGTATGCCAAAAATTCAGCATCCTCTTCTCCCCCCGGCTTATCTTCTACCCGCATCTTTCGGCAGTTTGGGCAGAGGCTTGTCTATGTTCTCTGCCCGCACACACACACTGTGACGCAGCATGCACTGTCTGAAAGCTATAAGATGCGGGGAGAAGACAAGCTCGAGGGGAGAAGATGACGACGGGGGTAAGCGCCGGAGGTTAGTATTAAGTGTATTAATTTATAATTAAAGGGGGGCTCTGCTGGACTTTGTTTTTATGGGGGGTCCTGTTAGATATGTTTTTTAAAATGAGCCTCTGCTGGATTTTTTTTCAAAGGAGGGCTCTGCTGGACATTTAATCATAATGGGGTGCTCTGCTGGACATTTTATCATAAAGTGGGGCTCTGCTGGACATTTTATTAAAGAGTAGATGCTGCATTTCCTACCCAAGGCTTATACTTGAGTCAATACATTTTTCCAGTTATTTGTGGCAAAATTTGGTGCCTCAGCATATGCTTGTAATACAGTAGGACTCCATTAGTAGTAAACTACTCCAGATAAATAAACAAGCACAATTTATCTGGACCAAAATATGACTGTGTAGTCCAACTCTGTATTGGTCTATACACTGACATTTTCATCAATCTCCCACAATGCATTACTGTTCTAAATGTCTTATTCTTTTGTTTCCAAATTAATTGAAGCACTAAAGCAGGATAAATGAAATATCAAACATTTTCAGTGAAAGTAATGTGCAACTGTGTAAATTATGTGACCCAGTGTAAATGATTATCTTTGTATCACCTCTCTTTCCTTAACTAGAAAAGTGAGTGTGTATGCCAAGTAACATTTTGTCTGAATTAGATCCTCAATATGTTATGCTTGATATGCTTATTTGCAAGGGTCTTTTTGTCTTGCATAAATAAGGATCCAAAAACAGTCCATAAAATAATTTTTACTTCAAACCACAAATGACAGTTTTACAGCACTTAGGTGGGTGCCATAAAGAGACGATGAGAGACAATTTCTCCAAATCTTAACAACTAGGTTCTTACTCTAATTGCATGTTAGATAGTAAATGGTGTAGTGAACTATGTCTTCCCGACTTTAAAATGTAACTTAAGACAAACTTGAGACAAACAAAAAGAATATCAGTAACATCCTAGTGTTCAATGTAAAATCTTATGAATGCAACCCGTTTCCCGGGTAGTTTCCCCTACTTATAGTGCTCATTTTTTGTGGCCACCTAAGTGTATTGCAGCATATAGAGATATAATAAAAGAACTCCTGAGTTCCTCAAGCACTCCTTAGTAGGACACATCTACCATCAGTATATATATAAATAAATAAATAAATAAATCAAGTTCACACATCCGCACCACTTAGAAAACTTAGTTTGGGTGCTCGCCCTTCTCAGTGGTTTGACTCTCCACCTCTTGGTACAATAAGTAAAAAATAGGCTGCACACCAAGTGTAAAAAGAAGTGGGTACTTTATTCTCCCAAGCACTTGGGTGAATAAAGTACCCACCTCTTTTGGCATTTTACTATACACACATATATATATATATATTTATATATATATATATATATACAGCAGAGAGTCCAATAGCGTTGGAAAGTGGTGGATAGATCTCCATATCTAACCACAACCCATATAGTGTCTCACTTCCGAAAGCCCTTAATCTAATCTTCCACCTTTTCTGTAGCCTTAGCATTGCCTTTTTCTGTAGCCTTCCTTTATACCTTTATAGTGTCCCCTTTTATGTAGTCCCCTCCTGATAGTGTTCCTTTTTTGTGGCTACCTTTTTCTGTTGTCTGTGTTTATAAGGAGGGGGCTACAGAAAAGGGGACATTATCATTCCACTTTTTTCTATAACACCATACACACACCCATAATGTTCCCTTGTCTTTCTCATTTTCACTGTGAGGAAAAAAAAATATTCCATATATACTCTAGTACGAACCAACCTACATTGAAGCCAAGGTACCTAATTTACCACAAAAACAGGGAAAACTTATTGACTCAAGCATAAGCTTGGAGCAGCAAATTAAGCCGCTACTCTAAAAAATGTCAAGCAGCAGCAGAGCCCCCTCATTAATAAATGCCTAACAGAGCCCCCAGATTAATAAAATGTTTAGCAGCAGCCTCCCATCATAAATGAAATGTTCAGCAACAGCCTACCATTCTTAATAAAATGTCCACAGCAGCCTGCCCTCATTAATGAAATGTCCACAGCAGCCTCCTCTCGTTAATGAAATGTCCATGGCAGCCCCCTCATTAATATAATGTTTACAGCATCAACTCTTACAGAGTGGGCAGAGACACTTGCCTTTGACTATGCACACAGTGGGGCACATTTACTAAGGGTCCGTGGACTGCGATTCTGTCGGGTTTCCCAAATATTTCCTTTTTGCAGCGAATTGCACCAGGTTTTTGGCGCATGCGATCGGATTGTGGCGTATTGGCGCCGGCTTGCATGCAACACAAATTGGGGGGGGGGTGCCGTCAGACAACCCGACTGATTCGGACAAACCGTGGAATTTGAAAATGAAATTGTGTCGCAAGATCAAGCACTTACATGCACCAGGTAGAAGATGGTGAACTTCGGCGGACCTCAGCGGGGAAGCGACACATGCAGGAAATTGGATGCACGACCTTAGTGAATCGCGGCAGACCCGAATCCTCGTCAGACAACACACAGTGGGGATCGTGCCGGGACGGGTAAGTAAATGTGCCCCAATGATCTAATCAGGTGACAAATATGCTGTATCATAGTGTGTGCATGGTCCCAGGGCTTAGACGTTCCTCTGCCTGCTCTGCCTCGCAGAGAACAGGAGATGCTGGAAGAAGATTATTGCTGCCTCTGGGGTGCAGACAAAGGCCAGTATGGGGATTTTTTTTACAAAGTTCTTTTGGCCGTGGCCCAGCCTTGGAACGCAGCCTGTTGGTTGGAGACCACCAAACACACATTAAGATATTTTAATGTTCCTCTGTCAGTTAAATACTGATGTTACTTTATTGCTCATCTCTAGAATCCCTAGCATGACAAAAGCTCCAATTTTATACAGAGGTTCCTTGGCTTTAGTCTTTTCACAGTGAATCTTGCTTTACACGTTAGATACGGAACATTCAACATAAAGAAGGGTTTGATCCCAACCTATGAAGGGAAATGTCAACTTATCCTATTACTGAAAGCAGGATCATTTTGGCTGGTATCTGCCAACAGAAGGCCAACAAAAACTGATAACATTGCACAGTAGTTATCTACCTTAAATAATTATGTCATTATCAATCCTATTAATTAAACACAAAATGTTTTGCAGGTTTATGCAGAAATTTGCAGCATCAATGAAGAATATTCTAGTATGTGTTTGCCTCATTGGTCTAGTCTTAGGGTATCCGGTATGTAGAAATTCATGAATAAAAACACATAAATGCATAAATCTTGAAATAATAGTTTGATTAAGATTACATCATCATTTTTCCAGATTCCAGATTCTGATTCTGATTCAAATACTTCAGAAAATGTTGAGGTGAGTCATTTTCCAGAAGAGGTTCAAAAATAATACTTTACAGTTTTCTGTTTCTTTACATTTCTTTTGTAATATGTTATCCACTCATAACATCAATAGTTACAGTAAGTGCACATACACTTAAAGAAAATCTACCAAACTCAAGCAGATTAAATAAGGGACAATTAATCTTAGATCCAGGCACTGTGACTGTGGTAATCTTCTTATATTTGTTAGCCATGGCCTCCTTCCTTTTAAAATAAAGCTTTACTATTATGCTAATGAGTCTGCAGGGCTCTTGGGGCATTACCAGAGCCCCCCAGTGTTTCAGATTCACAGGCTGTTATAATGAGCAAAATATGTCTTACCCTCCCCCTGCTCTCCCCCTCCTCCCTCTTCCTATGTAATCTAGCAGCCGCCAGAAGTGCAGGTGGGGGGGAGACAAATGTAAGAAGATTACCGCAGTCCTGGTACCTGGATCTATGAGTAAGTGTCCCTGGTTTACAATGCTGGATAATGATAGTAGATTTTTTTATAACTATTCTTATTACAGCTGGGTATATAGAGCTAAACTACAATGCCAGACATTGCATCATGTTTTCTTCTCCTTTACAACTAGTTACAAGTAGAGATGAGCGAACACTAAAATGCTCGGGTACTCGTTATTCGAGACGAACTTTTCCCGATGCTCGAGTGCTCGTCTCGAATAACGAACCCCATTGAAGTCAATGGGAGACTCGAGCATTTTTCAAGGGGACCAAGGCTCTGCACAGGGAAGCTTGGCCAAACACCTGGGAACCTCAGAAAAGGATGGAAACACCACGGAAATGGACAGGAAACAGCAGGGGCAGCATGCATGGATGCCTCTGAGGCTGCTTAATCGCACCATTATGCCGAAATTATGGGCAACAGCATGGCCATGACAGAGTGACAGAATGAAGCTAGATAGCATGTAAAACATCCAATAATTGACCCTGACACTATAGGGGACGGCATGCAGAGGCAGAGGCAGCGGCAGCAGGCTAGAGAGTGGCATGGCGACATACCCTAATTGGACTCAGGCTTCAAACCAATGGGTGTCAGAGAGGAACCAAAGGAGGTGAGCAAGAAGCGCTCAAATAATATCGGTACATGATAAAAGTTTGCCAGTATATTTTGTGGATTACACAGCAGGGTGGCGACAAAGTTAACATGGAAGCCATGAAAACAACCCAAAATTCTGCCTGACACAGCTCGTTTGATAAGGGGACCATGTATGCTTACAGTTCATGCCAGTCGCTGCACTGGCTGCCAGTCTCCTTTCGAATACAGTTTAAAATAATAATAACCCTCATCCATAAAGCTCTGTATAATGCTGCACCCCCCTACCTCTCCTCTCTTATCTCAGTCTATCGCCCAACCCGTGCTCTTAGATCCGCCAGTGATCTTAGATTAACCTCTACCCTAGTGCGGACCTCCCACTCGCGTCTCCAAGACTTCTCTAGAGCTGCACCAATTCTATGGAATGCTCTGCCCTGGACTATCAGACTAATACCTAACCTCCAAAGTTTCAAACGTGCTCTTAAAACCCATT